>NC_060892.1:23622559-24250059 GCF_014805685.1 Silurus meridionalis
ACCTTAGGGAATCTCCTTAACAGGAGTTAAAAATAATTCACATCCAAATATGCAAAGGAAAAACACAGCACAATCCTAAATTCAACTAAAAAAATCTGAAATCTGCTGTTACAAATTATTGGCGCTGGAATGGAGTTCAGTGATACATATTTATAGTGTGATAGTAGACACATATAAATGGTTGGTATATGCCGTGTTACCTACATGTTCACGCAACCATGTGTTCTGTTTGTTCTATTAAAAGCCGTTAACACAACAGGCTCACTATCAAGTACCTCCAAGAACCAAACCACATCAGGTACAAGTTTGTTAGAGAAAAGTAATATCTTCATACTTTGGTGAATAATAAGTTTGGTGTTTAGTGAAATATTGATAATTTACAGAAAACAAAAACACCTTGAACTCCTCACTCACTGTCTCACCCGCACTCACCACCGCAACAACAGCGCAAGGTAACAAGAAAATCCTGGATCCTGGACACTCTGCATTATTTTCTCTCTCTCTCTCTCTCTCTCTCTCTCTCTCTCTCTCTCTCTCTCTCTCTCTCTATTTCTCTCTCTCTTTCTCTCACTCACACACACACACACACACACACACACACACACACACACACACATTAAACTTGTTTGGAGGATCCATTTTCGATTTTTTAACTGCCATATGAGGTTTTTCATAATATGGATGGAGAATATTCAGAAATAATTTATTCCCTTTGTATTGTAGTGTAAAGTAGGAATGGAGTTGAGTGATAAGTGTTTATAGTGTGACTATAAGAACATAAAAATATTTGGTATATGCTGTATTACCTACATGTTCACGCAACCATGTGTTCTGTTTGTTCTATTAAAAGCCTTTAGCACAACAGGTTCATTATCAAGTACTTCCAAGAGCCAAACCACATCAGGTACAAGTTTGTTAGAGAAAAGTAATATTTTAATTTTGTCAGCAATAATAAGTTTGGCATTCAGTGAAAAGTATTAGAACTGGTTTCCATTCACACTAATGTTCAAGTGTAAAATCTTACAGCTGATATATTTCTTTATTCTTTTCACGCCCAAATAGTTATTTATTATTTTTTTTATTAAACAATTGAAAACAGTATGTTGAGATAAATAGATCCCAATATATAAAGGAAAATAAGATCCAGCACTAAATCCAACTCAAAGAATCGGAAATAAGCTTTACACAGGAGACACCATTACAAATTATCTGAACTTCAAAGCCTCAAAGCACGATCCAGCCACCATTCAAACCTCACCCACACTCATGTCCAGCAAAATAACAGGTAACTAAACAATGCTGGATAACAATGCTGCTTTGCTCATTTACACACACACACATTAAACTTGTTTGGAGGATCCATTTTCGATTTTTAACTGCCATATGAGGTTTTTCATAATATGGATGGAGAATATTCAGAAATAATTTATTCCTTTGTACTGTAGTGTAAAGTAGGAATGGAGTTGAGTGATAAGTGTTTATAGTGTGACTATAAGAACATAAAATATTTGGTATATGCTGTATTACCTACATGTTCACGCAACCATGTGTTCTGTTTGTTCTATTAAAAGGCATTAGCACAACAGGCTCATTATCAAGTACTTCCAAGAGCCAAACCACATCAGGTACAAGTTTGTTAGAAAAGTAATATTTTAATTTTGTCAGCAATAATAAGTTTGGTGTTTAGTGAAAAGTATTAGAACTGGTTTCCATTCACACTAATGTTCAAGTGTAAAAGTTACAGCTGATATATTTCTTTATTCTTTTCACGCCCAAATAGTCATTTATTTATTTGAGATAGATAGATAGATAGATAGATGATAGATAGATAGATGATAGATAGATAGATAGAAAAGAGCAAGCTACTGATAATATTGATCATTTGCAGAAAAAGCTCAACCATTGCAGCCACCATTCAAACCTCACCCACACTCATGTCCAGCAAAATAACAGGTAACTAAACAATGCTGGATAACAATGCTGCTTTGCTCATTTACACACACACACACACACAATCATTGTTCCTTTGTATTGTAGTGTAAAGTAGGAATGGAGTTCAGTGATACATATTTATAGTGTGATAGTAGACACATATAAATGGTTGGTACATGCTGTGTTACCTACATGTTCACGCAACCATGTGTTCTGTTTGTTCTATTAAAAGCCATTAGCACAACAGGCTCATTATCAAGTACTTCCAAGAGCCAAACCACATCAGGTACAAGTTTGTTAGAAAAGTAATATCTTCATACTTTGGTGAATAATAAGTTGGCATTCAGTGAAAAGTATTAGAACTGGTTTCCATTCCCACTAATGATCAAGTGTAAAAAGTTACAGCTGATATATTTCTTTATTCTTTTCATGCCAAAATAGTCATTTATTTATTTGAGATAGATAGATAGATAGATAGATAGATAGATAGATAGATAGATAGATAGATAGATGATAGATAGATAGATAGATAGATAGATAGACAGATAGACAGATAGACAGATAGACAGATAGACAGATAGATAGATAGAAAAGAGCAAGCTACTGATAATATTGATCATTTGCAGAAAAAAGCTCAACCATTGCAGCCACCATTCAAACCTCACCCACACTCATGTCAAGCAATAGAACAGGTAACTACACAATGCTGGATAACAATGCTGCTTTGCTCATTTACACACACACACACGCACACACACACACACACACACACACACACACACACACACACACACACACACACACACACACACACACACACACACACACACACAATCATTGTTCCTTTGTACTGTAGTGTAAAGTAGGAATGGAGTTGAGTGATAAGTGTTTATAGTGTGACTATAAGAACATATAAACATTTGGTACATGCTGTATTACCTACATGTTCACTCACTCATGTATTCTGTTTGTTCAATTAAAAGGCAATGACACAACAGGCTCACCCACAAGCATCTCCCAACAAATCACATCAGGTACAAATTAAAAAAAGATAGAAAATATATATATTTTGTTGGGAATAATAATAATAATAATAAAGTTAAGTGATAAATCTTAGTATTGGTTTCCATTTAACCTAACCATCAAGTGTAATACGTTACAGCAGATTTTTCTCTTTTTTGTTTTAACACCCACCTAATCTTGCATTTTTTTTTTTTTTTTTTTTTTTTACAAAACTAACAAAAAAGTCATGTTTTCTGGTTGTGTGAGCAGCCAGTGTACATGATTTTTTCCCACCTCCCATTCTAAAATGTGTAATTGTGACGTTGAAGCATGGTGGTGGCTGCATCATGCTTTGAGGCTGCCAAGTGGAGGAGGTACATAAACAGCTGCAGCTATGAGTCAATGTTTAAACCAAATGTTTAGGAATTTCCTTAACAGCCTGAAGTTAAAAAAATAATTCACATCCAAATATGCAAAGGAAAAACACAGCACAATCCTAAATTTAACTCGAAAAATCTGAAATCTGCTCTTACAAATTATTGGCGCTGGAATGGACTTCAGTGATACATATTTATAGTGTGATAGTAGACACATACAAATGGTTGGTATATGCTGTGTTACCTACCTGTTCACGCAACCATGTGTTCTGTTTGTTCTATTAAAAGCCATTAGCACAACAGGCTCACTATCAAGTACCTCCAAGAGCCAAACCACATCAGGTACAAGTTTGTTAGAGAAAAGTAATATCTTAATTTTATAAGGAATAATAAGTTGGCATTCAGTGAAAAGTATTAGAACTGGTTTCCATTCACACTAATGTTCAAGTGTAAAAAGTTACAGCTGATATATTTCTTTATTCTTTTCATGCCAAAATAGTAATTTATTTATTTGAGATAGATAGATAGATAGATAGATAGATAGATAGATAGATAGATAGATAGATAGATAGATAGATAGATAGATAGATAGATAGATAGATAGATAGAAAAAAAGAGCAATCTACTGATAATATTGATCATTTGCAGAAAAAAGCTCAACCATTGCAGCCACCATCCAAACCTCACCCACACTTATGTCCAGCAAAATAACAGGTAACTAAACAATGCTGGATAACAATGCTGCTTTGCTCATTTACACACACATACACACATACAAACACACACACATACACACACACACACACACACACACACACACACACACTCATTGTTCCTTTGTACTGTAGTGTAAAGTAGGAATGGAGTTGAGTGATAAGTGTTTATAGTGTGACTATAAGAACATATAAACATTTGGTACATACTGTATTACCTACATGTTCACTCACTCATGTATTCTGTTTGTTCAATTAAAAGGCAATGACACAACAGGCTCACCCACAAGCATCTCCCAACAAATCACATCAGGTACAAATTAAAAAAAGATAGGATATATATATATTTTGTTGGGAATAATAATAATAATAAAGTTAAGTGATAAGTCTTAGTATTAGTTTCCACTCAACCTAACCATCAAGTGTAATACGTTACAGCAGATATTTCTCTTTTTTGTTTTAACACCCACATCAGGTACAAGTTTGATAGAGAAAAGTAATATCTTAATTTTATAAGGAATAATAAGTTGGCATTCACTGAAAAGTATTAGAACTGGTTTCCATTCCCACTAATGTTCAAGTGTAAAAAGTTACAGCTGATATATTTCTTTATTCTTTTCACGCCCAAATAGTCATTTATTTATTTGAGATAGATAGATAGATAGATAGATAGATAGATAGATAGATAGATAGATAGATAGATAGATAGATACATAGATAGATAGATAGATAGATAGATAGATAGATAGATAGATAGATAGATAGATAGATAGATAGATAGAAAAAGAGCAAGCTACTGATAATATTGATCATTTGCAGAAAACAGCTCAACCATTGCAGCCACCATCCAAACCTCACCCACACTCATGTCCAGCAAAATAACAGGTAACTAAACAATGCTGGATAACAATGCTGCTTTGCTCATTTACACACACACACACACACACACACACACACACACACACACACACACACACACACACACACACACACACACATTCATTGTTCCTTTGTACTGTAGTGTAAAGTAGGAATGGAGTTGAGTGATAAGTGTTTATAGTGTGACTATAAGATCATATAAACATTTGGTATATGCTGTATTACCTACATGTTCACTCACTCATGTATTCTGTTTGTTCAAGTAAAAGGCAATGACACAGCAGGCTCACCCACAAGCATCTCCCAACAAATCACATCAGGTACAAATTAAAAAAAGATAGGAAATATATATATTTTGTTGGGAAGAATAATAATAATAAAGTTAAGTGATAAGTCTTAGTATTAGTTTCCACTCAACCTAACCATCAAGTGTAATACGTTACAGCAGATATTTCTCTTTTTTGTTTTAACACCCACATCAGGTACAAGTTTGTTAGAGAAAAGTAATATTTTAATTTTGTAAGCAATAATAAGTTTGGCATTCAGTGAAAAGTATTAGAACTGGTTTCCATTCACACTAATGTTCAAGTGTAAAATCTCACAGCTGATATATTTCTTTATTCTTTTCACGCCCAAATAGTTATTTATCATTTTTTTTATTAAACAATTGAAAACAGTATGTTGAGATAAATAGATCACAATATATAAAGGAAAATAAGATGCAGCACTAAATCCAACTTAAAGAATCTGAAATAAGCTTTACAAAGGAGACACCATTACAAATTATCTGAACTTGCAAGGAAGTGTAAGAAAATTGTGAAATCAGGAGTCTCTAAACGCAAAATGGTAAGAGTCTTTAAAAAGGGGGTTCATAAATAGAAATACTTTAGGGGTGTGCATACCATCCACCTAATCTTGCATTTTTTAAAATATTTTTACAAAACTAACAAAAAAGTCATGTTTTCTGGTTGTGTGAGCAGCCAGTGTACATGATTTTTTCCAACCTCCCATTCTAAAATGTGTAATTGTGATGTTGAAGCATGGTGGTGGCTGCATCATGCTTTGAGGCTGCCAAGTGGAGGGGGTACATAAACAGCTGCAGCTATGAGTCAATGTTTAAACCAAATGTTTAGGAATTTCCTTAACAGCCTGAAGTTAAAAAATAATTCACATCCAAATATGCAAAGGAAAAACACAGCACAATCCTAAATTTATCTCAAAAAATCTGAAATCTGCTGTTACAAATTATTGGCGCTGGAATGGAGTTCAGTGATACATATTTATAGTGTGATAGTAGACACATACAAATGGTTGGTATATGCTGTGTTACCTACATGTTCACGCAACCATGTGTTCTGTTTGTTCTATTAAAAGCCATTAGCACAACAGGCTCACTATCAAGTACCTCCAAGAGCCAAACCACATCAGGTACAAGTTTGTTAGAGAAAAGTAATATCTTAATGTTATAAGGAATAATAAGTTGGCATTCAGTGAAAAGTATTAGAACTGGTTTCCATTCCCACTAATGTTCAAGTGTAAAAAGTTACAGCTGATATATTTCTTTATTCTTTTCATGCCAAAATAGTCATTTATTTATTTGAGATAGATAGATAGATAGATAGATAGATAGATAGATAGATAGATAGATAGATAGATAGATAGATAGATAGATAGATAGATAGATAGATAGATAGAAAAAGAGCAAGCTACTGATAATATTGATCATTTGCAGAAAAAAGCTCAACCATTGCAGCCACCATCCAAACCTCACCCACACTCATGTCCAGCAAAATAACAGGTAACTAAACAATGCTGGATAACAATGCTGCTTTGCTCATTTACACACACATACACACATACACACACACACACACACAATCATTGTTCCTTTGTACTGTAGTGTAAAGTAGGAATGGAGTTGAGTGATAAGTGTTTATAGTGTGACTATAAGAACATATAAACATTTGGTATATGCTGTATTACCTACATGTTCACTCACTCATGTATTCTGTTTGTTCAATTAAAAGGCAATGACACAGCAGGCTCACCCACAAGCATCTCCCAACAAATCACATCAGGTACAAATTAAAAAGATAGGAAATATATATATTTTGTTGGGAAGAATAATAATAATAAAGTTAAGTGATAAGTCTTAGTATTGGTTTCCATTCAACCTAACCATCAAGTGTAATACGTTACAGCAGATATTTCTCTTTTTGTTTTAACACCCACATCAGGTACAAGTTTGTTAGAGAAAAGTAATATCTTAATGTTATAAGGAATAATAAGTTGGCATTCAGTGAAAAGTATTAGAACTGGTTTCCATTCAACCTAACCATCAAGTGTAATACGTTACAGCAGATATTTCTCTTTTTGTTTTAACACCCACATCAGGTACAAGTTTGTTAGAAAAGTAATATCTTAATGTTATAAGGAATAATAAGTTGGCATTCAGTGAAAAGTATTAGAACTGGTTTCCATTCCACTAATGTTCAAGTGTAAAAGTTACAGCTGATATATTTCTTTATTCTTTTCATGCCAAAATAGTCATTTATTTATTTGAGATAGATAGATAGATAGATAGATGATAGATAGATAGATAGATGATAGATAGATAGAAAAGAGCAAGCTACTGATAATATTGATCATTTGCAGAAAAAGCTCAACCATTGCAGCCACCATCCAAACCTCACCCACACTCATGTCCAGCAAAATAACAGGTAACTAAACAATGCTGGATAACAATGCTGCTTTGCTCATTTACACACACACACATCAGGTACAAGTTTGTTAGAGAAAAGTAATATCTTAATGTTATAAGGAATAATAAGTTGGCATTCAGTGAAAAGTATTAGAACTGGTTTCCATTCCACTAATGTTCAAGTGTAAAAGTTACAGCTGATATATTTCTTTATTCTTTTCATGCCAAAATAGTCATTTATTTATTTGAGATAGATAGATAGATAGATAGATAGATAGATAGATAGATAGATAGATAGATAGATAGATAGATAGATGATAGATAGATAGATAGATAGATAGATAGATAGATAGAAAAGAGCAAGCTACTGATAATATTGATCATTTGCAGAAAAAGCTCAACCATTGCAGCCACCATCCAAACCTCACCCACACTCATGTCCAGCAAAATAACAGGTAACTAAACAATGCTGGATAACAATGCTGCTTTGCTCATTTACACACACATACACACACACACAATCATTGTTCCTTTGTACTGTAGTGTAAAGTAGGAATGGAGTTCAGTGATACATATTTATAGTGTGATAGTAGACACATATAAATGGTTGGTATATGCTGTGTTACCTACATGTTCACGCAACCATGTGTTCTGTTTGTTCTATTAAAAGCCATTAGCACAACAGGCTCACCCACAAGCATCTCCCAACAAATCACATCAGGTACAAGTTTGTTAGAAAAGTAATATTTTAATTTTGTAAGCAATAATAAGTTGGCATTCAGTGAAAAGTATTAGAACTGGTTTCCATTCCACTAATGTTCAAGTGTAAAAGTTACAGCTGATATATTTCTTTATTCTTTTCATGCCAAAATAGTCATTTATTTATTATAGATAGATAGATAGATAGATAGATAGATAGATAGATAGATAGATGATAGATAGATAGATAGATAGATAGATAGATAGATAGAAAAGAGCAAGCTACTGATAATATTGATCATTTGCAGAAAAAGCTCAACCATTGCAGCCACCATCCAAACCTCACCCACACTCATGTCCAGCAAAATAACAGGTAACTAAACAATGCTGGATAACAATGCTGCTTTGCTCATTTACACACACACACACACACACACACACACACACACACACACAATCATTGTTCCTTTGTACTGTAGTGTAAAGTAGGAATGGAGTTGAGTGATAAGTGTTTATAGTGTGACTATAAGAACATATAAACATTTGGTATATGCTGTATTACCTACATGTTCACTCACTCATGTATTCTGTTTGTTCAATTAAAAGTCATTGACACAGCAGGCTCACCCACAAGCATCTCCCAACAAATCACATCAGGTACAAATTAAAAAGATAGGAAATATATATATTTTGTTGGGAAGAATAATAATAATAAAGTTAAGTGATAAGTCTTAGTATTGGTTTCCATTCAACCTAACCATCAAGTGTAATACGTTACAGCAGATATTTCTCTTTTTGTTTTAACACCCACATCAGGTACAAGTTTGTTAGAGAAAAGTAATATCTTAATGTTATAAGGAATAATAAGTTGGCATTCAGTGAAAAGTATTAGAACTGGTTTCCATTCCACTAATGTTCAAGTGTAAAATCTTACAGCTGATATATTTCTTTATTCTTTTCATGCCAAAATAGTCATTTATTTATTTGAGATAGATAGATAGATAGATGAATAGATAGATAGATGATAGATAGATAGATAGATGAATAGATAGATAGATATAGATAGATAGATGATAGATAGATAGATAGATAGATAGATGATAGATAGATAGATGATAGATAGATAGAAAAGAGCAAGCTACTGATAATATTGATCATTTGCAGAAAAAGCTCAACCATTGCAGCCACCATCCAAACCTCACCCACACTCATGTCCAGCAAAATAACAGGTAACTAAACAATGCTGGATAACAATGCTGCTTTGCTCATTTACACACACATACACACACACACAATCATTGTTCCTTTGTACTGTAGTGTAAAGTAGGAATGGAGTTGAGTGATACATGTTTATAGTGTGATAGTAGACACATATAAATGGTTGGTATATGCTGTGTTACCTACATGTTCACGCAACCATGTGTTCTGTTTGTTCTATTAAAAGCCATTAGCACAACAGGCTCACCCACAAGCATCTCCCAACAAATCACATCAGGTACAAGTTTGTTAGAAAAGTAATATTTTAATTTTGTAAGCAATAATAAGTTGGCATTCAGTGAAAAGTATTAGAACTGGTTTCCATTCCACTAATGTTCAAGTGTAAAAGTTACAGCTGATATATTTCTTTATTCTTTTCATGCCAAAATAGTCATTTATTTATTATAGATAGATAGATAGATAGATAGATAGATAGATAGATAGATAGATAGATAGATAGATAGATAGATAGATAGATAGATAGAAAACAGCAATCTACTGATAATATTGATCATTTGCAGAAAAAAGCTCAACCATTGCAGCCACCATCCAAACCTCACCCACACTCATGTCCAGCAAAATAACAGGTAACTAAACAATGCTGGATAACAATGCTGCTTTGCTCATTTACACACACACACATACACACACACACACACACACACACACACACACACACACACACACACACACACACACACACACACACACACACACACACACACAATCATTGTTCCTTTGTACTGTAGTATAAAGTAGGAATGGAGTTGAGTGATAAGTGTTTATAGTGTGACTATAAGAACATATAAAATTTGGTACATGCTGTATTACCTACATGTTCACTCACTCATGTATTCTGTTTGTTCAATTAAAAGGCAATAACACAACAGGCTCACCCACAAGCATCTCCCAACAAATCACATCAGGTACAAATTAAAAAAAGATAGGAAATATATATATTTTGTTGGGAATAATAATAATAATAAAGTTAAGTGATAAGTCTTAGGATTGGTTTCCATTCAACCTAACCATCAAGTGTAATACGTTACAGCAGATATTTCTCTTTTTTGTTTTAACACCCACCTAATCTTGCATTTTTTTAATATTTTTACAAAACTAACAAAAAAGTGATGTTTTCTGGTTGTGTGAGCAGCCAGTGTACATGATTTTTTCCCACCTCCCATTCTAAAATGTGTAATTGTGATGTTGAAGCATGGTGGTGGCTGCATCATGCTTTGAGGCTGCCAAGTGGAGGAGGTACATAAACAGCTGCAGCTATGAGTCAATGTTTAAACCAAATGTTTAGGAATCTCCTTAACAGCCTGAAGTTAAAAAATAATTCACATCCAAATATGCAAAGGAAAAACACAGCACAATCCTAAATTTAACTCGAAAAATCTGAAATCTGCTGTTACAAATTATTGGCGCTGGAATGGAGTTCAGTGATACATATTTATAGTGTGATAGTAGACACATACAAATGGTTGGTATATGCTGTGTTACCTACATGTTCACGCAACCATGTGTTCTGTTTGTTCTATTAAAAGCCGTTAGCACAACAGGCTCACTATCAATTACCTCCAAGAGCCAAACCACATCAGGTACAAGTTTGTTAGAGAAAAGTAATATCTTAATGTTATAAGGAATAATAAGTTGGCATTCAGTGAAAAGTATTAGAACTGGTTTCCATTCACACTAATGTTCAAGTGTAAAAAGTTACAGCTGATATATTTCTTTATTCTTTTCATGCCAAAATAGTCATTTATTTATTATAGATAGATAGATAGATAGATAGATAGATAGATAGATAGATAGATAGATAGATAGATAGATAGATAGATAGATAGATGATAGATAGATAGATAGATAGATAGATAGATAGATAGATAGATAGATAGATAGATAGATAGATAGATAGATAGATAGATAGAAAAGAGCAAGCTACTGATAATATTGATCATTTGCAGAAAAAAGCTCAACCATTGCAGCCACCATCCAAACCTCACCCACACTCATGTCCAGCAAAATAACAGGTAACTAAACAATGCTGGATAACAATGCTGCTTGGCTCATTTACACACACATACACACATACACACACACACACACACACACACACACACACACACACACACACACACACACACACACACACAATCATTGTTCCTTTGTACTGTAGTATAAAGTAGGAATGGAGTTGAGTGATAAGTGTTTATAGTGTGACTATAAGAACATATAAACATTTGGTACATGCTGTATTACCTACATGTTCACTCACTCATGTATTCTGTTTGTTCAATTAAAAGGCAATAACACAACAGGCTCACCCACAAGCATCTCCCAACAAATCACATCAGGTACAAATTAAAAAAAGATAGGAAATATATATATTTTGTTGGGAATAATAATAATAATAATAAAGTTAAGTGATAAGTCTTAGGATTGGTTTCCATTCAACCTAACCATCAAGTGTAATACGTTACAGCAGATATTTCTCTTTTTTGTTTTAACACCCACCTAATCTTGCATTTTTTAAAATCTTTATACAAAACTTACAAAAAAGTCATGTTTTCTGGTTGTGTGAGCAGCCAGTGTACATGATTTTTTCCCACCTCCCATTCTAAAATGTGTAATTGTGACGTTGAAGCATGGTGGTGGCTGCATCATGCTTTGAGGCTGCCAAGTGGAGGAGGTACATAAACAGCTGCAGCTATGAGTCAATGTTTAAACCAAATGTTTAGGAATCTCCTTAACAGCCTGAAGTTAAAAAATAATGCACATCCAAATATGCAAAGGAAAAAAGACAGCACAATCCTAAATTTAACTCGAAAAATCTGAAATCTGCTGTTACAAATTATTGGCGCTGGAATGGAGTTCAGTGATACATGTTTATAGTGTGATAGTAGACACATACAAATGGTTGGTATATGCTGTGTTACCTACATGTTCACGCAACCATGTGTTCTGTTTGTTCTATTAAAAGCCGTTAGCACAACAGGCTCACTATCAATTACCTCCAAGAGCCAAACCACATCAGGTACAAGTTTGTTAGAGAAAAGTAATATCTTAATGTTATAAGGAATAATAAGTTGGCATTCAGTGAAAAGTATTAGAACTGGTTTCCATTCACACTAATGTTCAAGTGTAAAAAGTTACAGCTGATATATTTCTTTATTCTTTTCATGCCAAAATAGTCATTTATTTATTATAGATAGATAGATAGATAGATAGATAGATAGATAGATAGATAGATAGATAGATAGATAGATAGATAGATAGATAGATAGATAGATAGATAGAAAAAGAGCAACCTACTGATAATATTGATCATTTGCAGAAAAAAGCTCAACCATCCAAACCTCACCCACACTCATGTCCAGCAAAATAACAGGTAACTAAACAATGCTGGATAACAATGCTGCTTTGCTGATTTACACTCACACACACACACACACACACACACACACACACACACACACACACACACACACACACATTCATTGTTCCTTTGTACTGTAGTGTAAAGTAGGAATGGAGTTGAGTGATAAGTGTTTATAGTGTGACTATAAGAACATATAAAAATTTGGTACATGCTGTATTACCTACATGTTCACTCACTCATGTATTCTGTTTGTTCAATTAAAAGTCATTGACACAACAGGCTCACCCACAAGCATCTCCCAACAAATCACATCAGGTACAAATTAAAAAAGATAGGAAATATATATATTTTGTTGGGAATAATAATAATAATAAAGTTAAGTGATAAATCTTGGTATTGATTTCCATCCAACCTAACCATCAAGTGTAATACGTTACAGCAGATATTTCTCTTTTTTGTTTTAACACCCACCTAATCTTGCATTTTTTTTATATATTTTACAAAACTAACAAAAAAGTGATGTTTTCTGGTTGTGTGAGCAGCCAGTGTACATGATTTTTTCCCACCTCCCATTCTAAAATGTGTAATTGTGACGTTGAAGCATGGTGGTGGCTGCATCATGCTTTGAGGCTGCCAAGTTGAGGAGGTACATAAACAGCTGCAGCTATGAGTCAATGTTTAAACCAAATGTTTAGGAATCTCCTTAACAGCCTGAAGTTAAAAAATAATTCACATCCAAATATGCAAAGGAAAAACACAGCACAATCCTAAATTTAACTCGAAAAATCTGAAATCTGCTGTTACAAATTATTGGCGCTGGAATGGAGTTCAGTGATACATATTTATAGTGTGATAGTAGACACATATAAATGGTTGGTATATGCTGTGTTACCTACATGTTCACGC
Organism: Silurus meridionalis; assembly: GCF_014805685.1. Lineage (NCBI taxonomy): Eukaryota > Metazoa > Chordata > Actinopteri > Siluriformes > Siluridae > Silurus > Silurus meridionalis. Next base: position 23,636,408 of record NC_060892.1, read on the forward strand.
AACCATGTGTTCTGTTTGTTCTATTAAAAGCCATTAGCACAACAGGCTCACTATCAAGTACCTCCAAGAGCCAAACCACATCAGGTACAAGTTTGTTAGAGAAAAGTAATATCTTAATGTTATAAGGAATAATAAGTTGGCATTCAGTGAAAAGTATTAGAACTGGTTTCCATTCCACTAATGTTCAAGTGTAAAAGTTACAGCTGATATATTTCTTTATTCTTTTCATGCCAAAATAGTCATTTATTTATTTGAGATAGATAGATAGATAGATAGATAGATAGATAGATAGATAGATAGATAGATAGATAGATAGATAGATAGATAGAAAAGAGCAAGCTACTGATAATATTGATCATTTGCAGAAAAAGCTCAACCATTGCAGCCACCATTCAAACCTCACCCACACTCATGTCCAGCAAAATAACAGGTAACTAAACAATGCTGGATAACAATGCTGCTTTGCTCATTTACACACACATACACACACACACACACACACACACACACACACACACACACACACACACACACACACACACACACACACACACACAATCATTGTTCCTTTGTACTGTAGTGTAAAGTAGGAATGGAGTTGAGTGATAAGTGTTTATAGTGTGACTATAAAAACATATAAACATTTGGTACATGCTGTATTACCTACATGTTCACTCACTCATGTATTCTGTTTGTTCAATTAAAAGTCATTGACACAGCAGGCTCACCCACAAGCATCTCCCAACAAATCACATCAGGTACAAATTAAAAAAAGATAGGAAATATATATATATTGTTGGGAATAATAATAATAATAATAAAGTTAAGTGATAAATCTTAGTATTGGTTTCCATTCAACCTAACCATGAAGTGTAATACGTTACAGCAGATATTTCTCTTTTTTGTTTTAACACCCACCTAATCTTGCATTTTTTTTATATATTTTACAAAACTAACAAAAAAGTGATGTTTTCTGGTTGTGTGAGCAGCCAGTGTACATGATTTTACCCACCTCCCATTCTAAAATGTGTAATTGTGACGTTGAAGCATGGTGGTGGCTGCATCGTGCTTTGAGGCTGCCAAGTGGAGGAGGTACATAAACAGCTGCAGCTATGAGTCAATGTTTAAACCAAATATTTAGGAATCTCCTTAACAGCCTGAAGTTAAAAAATAATTCACATCCAAATATGCAAAGGAAAAACACAGCACAATCCTAAATTTAACTCGAAAAATCTGAAATCTGCTGTTACAAATTATTGGCGCTGGAATGGAGTTCAGTGATACATATTTATAGTGTGATAGTAGACACATACAAATGGTTGGTATATGCTGTGTTACCTACATGTTCACGCAACCATGTGTTCTGTTTGTTCTATTAAAAGCCATTAGCACAACAGGCTCACTATCAATTACCTCCAAGAGCCAAACCACATCAGGTACAAGTTTGTTAGAGAAAAGTAATATCTTAATGTTATAAGGAATAATAAGTTGGCATTCAGTGAAAAGTATTAGAACTGGTTTCCATTCCCACTAATGTTCAAGTGTATCAAGTTACAGCTGATATATTTCTTTATTCTTTTCACGCCCAAATAGTCATTTATTTATTTATTTGAGATAGATAGATAGATAGATAGATAGATAGATAGATAGATAGATAGATAGATAGATAGATAGATGATAGATAGATAGATAGACAGTTAGATAGATAGATAGATAGATAGATAGATAGATAGATAGATAGATAGATAGATAGATAGATAGATAGATAGAAAAAGAGCAAGCTACTGATAATATTGATCATTTGCAGAAAAAAGCTCAACCATTGCACCCACCATTCAAACCTCACCCACACTCATGTCCAGCAAAATAACAGGTAACTAAACAATGCTGGATAACAATGCTGCTTTGCTCATTTACACACACATACACACACACACACACACACACACACACACACACACACACACACACACACACACACACACAATCATTGTTCCTTTGTACTGTAGTGTAAAGTAGGAATGGAGTTGAGTGATAAGTGTTTATAGTGTGACTATAAAAACATATAAACATTTGGTACATGCTGTATTACCTACATGTTCACTCACTCATGTATTCTGTTTGTTCAATTAAAAGGCAGTGACACAGCAGGCTCACCCACAAGCATCTCCCAACAAATCACATCAGGTACAAATTAAAAAAAGATAGGAAATATATATATATTGTTGGGAATAATAATAATAATAAAGTTAAGTGATAAATCTTAGTATTGGTTTCATTCAACCTAACCATCAAGTGTAATACGTTACAGCAGATATTTCTCTTTTTTGTTTTAACACCCACCTAATCTTGCATTTTTTAAATATTTTTTACAAAACTAACAAAAAAGTGATGTTTTCTGGTTGTGTGAGCAGCCAGTGTACATGATTTTTTCCCACCTCCCATTCTAAAATGTGTAATTGTGACGTTGAAGCATGGTGGTGGCTGCATCGTGCTTTGAGGCTGCCAAGTGGAGGAGGTACATAAACAGCTGCAGCTATGAGTCAATGTTTAAACCAAATATTTAGGAATCTCTTTAACAGCCTGAAGTTAAAAAATAATTCACATCCAAATATGCAAAGGAAAAACACAGCACAATCCTAAATTTAACTCGAAAAATCTGAAATCTGCTGTTACAAATTATTGGCGCTGGAATGGAGTTCAGTGATACATATTTATAGTGTGATAGTAGACACATACAAATGGTTGGTATATGCTGTGTTACCTACATGTTCACGCAACCATGTGTTCTGTTTGTTCTATTAAAAGCCATTAGCACAACAGGCTCACTATCAAGTACCTCCAAGAGCCAAACCACATCAGGTACAAGTTTGTTAGAGAAAAGTAATATCTTAATGTTATAAGGAATAATAAGTTGGCATTCAGTGAAAAGTATTAGAACTGGTTTCCATTCACACTAATGTTCAAGTGTAAAAAGTTACAGCTGATATATTTCTTTATTCTTTTCATGCCAAAATAGTCATTTATTTATTTGAGATAGATAGATAGATAGATAGATAGATAGATAGATAGATAGATAGATAGATAGATAGATAGATAGATAGATAGACAGATAGATAGATAGATAGATAGATAGATAGATAGATAGATAGATAGATAGATAGATAGATAGATAGATAGATAGATAGATAGATAGAAAAGAGCAAGCTACTGATAATATTGATCATTTGCAGAAAAAAGCTCAACCATTGCAGCCACCATCCAAACCTCACCCACACTCATGTCCAGCAAAATAACAGGTAACTAAACAATGCTGGATAACAATGCTGCTTTGCTCATTTACACACACATACACACACACACACACACACACACACACACACACACACACACACACACACACACAATCATTGTTCCTTTGTACTGTAGTATAAAGTAGGAATGGAGTTGAGTGATAAGTGTTTATAGTGTGACTATAAGAACATATAAACATTTGGTACATGCTGTATTACCTACATGTTCACTCACTCATGTATTCTGTTTGTTCAATTAAAAGGCAATGACACAACAGGCTCACCCACAAGCATCTCCCAACAAATCACATCAGGTACAAATTAAAAAAAGATAGGAAATATATATATATTGTTGGGAATAATAATAATAATAATAAAGTTAAGTGATAAGTCTTAGTATTGGTTTCCATTCAACCTAACCATCAAGTGTAATACGTTACAGCAGATATTTCTCTTTTTTGTTTTAACACCCACCTAATCTTGCATTTTTTAAAATCTTTATACAAAACTAACAAAAACGTCATGTTTTCTGGTTGTGTGAGCAGCCAGTGTACATGATTTTTTCCCACCTCCCATTCTAAAATGTGTAATTGTGACGTTGAAGCATGGTGGTGGCTGCATCATGCTTTGAGGCTGCCAAGTGGAGGAGGTACATAAACAGCTGCAGCTATGAGTCAATGTTTAAACCAAATGTTTAGGAATCTCCTTAACAGCCTGAAGTTAAAAAATAATTCACATCCAAATATGCAAAGGAAAAACACAGCACAATCCTAAATTTAACTCGAAAAATCTGAAATCTGCTGTTACAAATTATTGGCGCTGGAATGGAGTTCAGTGATACATATTTATAGTGTGATAGTAGACACATACAAATGGTTGGTATATGCTGTGTTACCTACATGTTCACGCAACCATGTGTTCTGTTTGTTCTATTAAAAGCCGTTAGCACAACAGGCTCACTATCAAGTACCTCAAGAGCCAAACCACATCAGGTACAAGTTTGTTAGAGAAAAGTAATATCTTAATGTTATAAGGAATAATAAGTTGGCATTCAGTGAAAAGTATTAGAACTGGTTTCCATTCACACTAATGTTCAAGTGTAAAAAGTTACAGCTGATATATTTCTTTATTCTTTTCATGCCAAAATAGTCATTTATTTATTATAGATAGATAGATAGATAGATAGATAGATAGATAGATAGATAGATAGATAGATAGATAGATAGATAGATAGATAGATAGAAAAAGAGCAACCTACTGATAATATTGATCATTTGCAGAAAAAAGCTCAACCATCCAAACCTCACCCACACTCATGTCCAGCAAAATAACAGGTAACTAAACAATGCTGGATAACAATGCTGCTTTGCTGATTTACACTCACACACACACACACACACACACACACACACACACACACACACACACACACACACACATTCATTGTTCCTTTGTACTGTAGTGTAAAGTAGGAATGGAGTTGAGTGATAAGTGTTTATAGTGTGACTATAAGATTATATAAAAATTTGGTACATGCTGTATTACCTACATGTTCACTCACTCATGTATTCTGTTTATTCAATTAAAAGTCATTGACACAGCAGGCTCACCCACAAGCATCTCCCAACAAATCACATCAGGTACAAATTAAAAAAGATAGGAAATATATATATTTTGTTGGGAATAATAATAATAATAAAGTTAAGTGATAAATCTTGGTATTGATTTCCATCCAACCAAACCATCAAGTGTAATACGCTACAGCAGATATTTCTCTTTTTTGTTTTAACACCCACCTAATCTTGCATTTTTTTTATATATATTTTACAAAACTAACAAAAAAGTGATGTTTTCTGGTTGTGTGAGCAGCCAGTTTACATGATTTTTACCCACCTCCTATTCTAAAATGTGTAATTGTGACGTTGAAGCATGGTGGTGGCTGCATCATGCTTTGAGGCTGCCAAGTTGAGGAGGTACATAAACAGCTGCAGCTATGAGTCAATGTTTAAACCAAATGTTTAGGAATCTCCTTAACAGCCTGAAGTTAAAAAAATAATTCACATCCAAATATGCAAAGGAAAAACACAGCACAATCCTAAATTTAACTCGAAAAATCTGAAATCTGCTGTTACAAATTATTGGCGCTGGAATGGAGTTCAGTGATACATATTTATAGTGTGATAGTAGACACATACAAATGGTTGGTATATGCTGTGTTACCTACATGTTCACGCAACCATGTGTTCTGTTTGTTCTATTAAAAGCCGTTAGCACAACAGGCTCACTATCAAGTACCTCCAAGAGCCAAACCACATCAGGTACAAGTTTGTTAGAGAAAAGTAATATCTTAATGTTATAAGGAATAATAAGTTGGCATTCAGTGAAAAGTATTAGAACTGGTTTCCATTCCCACTAATGTTCAAGTGTAAAAAGTTACAGCTGATATATTTCTTTATTCTTTTCATGCCAAAATAGTCATTTATTTATTTGAGATAGATAGATAGATAGATAGATAGATAGATAGATAGATAGATAGATAGATAGATAGATAGATAGATAGATAGATAGATAGATAGATAGATAGATAGATAGATAGATAGATAGATAGATAGATAGATGATAGATAGATAGATAGATAGATAGATAGATAGATAGATAGATAGATAGATAGATAGATAGATAGAAAAGAGCAACCTACTGATAATATTGATCATTTGCAGAAAAAGCTCAACCATTGCAGCCACCATTCAAACCTCACCCACACTCATGTCCAGCAAAATAACAGGTAACTAAACAATGCTGGATAACAATGCTGCTTTGCTCACTTACACACACACACACACACACACACACACACACACACACACACACACACACACACACACACAATCATTGTTCCTTTGTACTGTAGTGTAAAGTAGGAATGGAGTTGAGTGATAAGTGTTTATAGTGTGACTATAAGAACATATAAACATTTGGTACATGCTGTATTACCTACATGTTCACTCACTCATGTATTCTGTTTGTTCAATTAAAAGGCAATGACACAGCAGGCTCACCCACAAGCATCTCCCAACAAATCACATCAGGTACAAATTAAAAAGATAGGAAATATATATATTTTGTTGGGAATAATAATAATAAAGTTAAGTGATAAATCTTAGTATTGGTTTCCATTCAACCTAACCATGAAGTGTAATACGTTACAGCAGATATTTCTCTTTTTTGTTTTAACACCCACCTAATCTTGCATTTTTTTAATATTTTTTACAAAACTAACAAAAAAGTGATGTTTTCTGGTTGTGTGAGCAGCCAGTGTACATGATTTTTTCCCACCTCCCATTCTAAAATGTGTAATTGTGACGTTGAAGCATGGTGGTGGCTGCATCATGCTTTGAGGCTGCCAAGTGGAGGAGGTACATAAACAGCTGCAGCTATGAGTCAATGTTTAAACCAAATATTTAGGAATCTCCTTAACAGCCTGAAGTTAAAAAATAATTCACATCCAAATATGCAAAGGAAAAACACAGCACAATCCTAAATTTAACTCGAAAAATCTGAAATCTGCTGTTACAAATTATTGGCGCTGGAATGGAGTTCAGTGATACATATTTATAGTGTGATAGTAGACACATACAAATGGTTGGTATATGCTGTGTTACCTACATGTTCACGCAACCATGTGTTCTGTTTGTTCTATTAAAAGCCTTTAGCACAACAGGCTCATTATCAAGTACCTCCAAGAGCCAAACCACATCAGGTACAAGTTTGTTAGAGAAAAGTAATATTTTAATTTTGTAAGCAATAATAAGTTGGCATTCAGTGAAAAGTATTAGAACTGGTTTCCATTCCACTAATGTTCAAGTGTAAAAGTTACAGCTGATATATTTCTTTATTCTTTTCATGCCAAAATAGTCATTTATTTATTTGAGATAGATAGATCCCAATATATAAAGGAAAATAAGATCCAGCACTAAATCCAACTCAAAGAATCTGAAATAAGCTTTACACAGGAGACACCATTACAAATTATCTGAACTTGCAAGAAAGTGTAAGAAAATTGTGAAATCAGGAGTCTCTAAACGCAAAATGGTAAGAGTCTTTAAAAAGGGGGTTCATAAATAGAAATAGTTTAGGGGTGTGCATACCATCCACCTAATCTTGCATTTTTAAATATTTTTTACAAAACTAACAAAAAAGTCATGTTTTCTGGTTGTGTGAGCAGCCAGTGTACATGATTTTACCCACCTCCCATTCTAAAATTTGTAATTGTGATGTTGAAGCATGGTGGTGGCTGCATCATGCTTTGATACTGCCAAGTGGAGGAGGTACATAAACAGCTGCAGCTATGAGTCAATGTTTAAACCAAATGTTTAGGAATCTCTTTAACAGCCTGAAGTTAAAAAATAATTCACATCCAAATATGCAAAGGAAAAACACAGCACAATCCTAAATTTAACTCGAAAAATCTGAAATCTGCTGTTACAAATTATTGGCGCTGGAATGGAGTTCAGTGATACATATTTATAGTGTGATAGTAGACACATACAAATGGTTGGTATATGCTGTGTTACCTACATGTTCACTCACTCATGTATTCTGTTTGTTCAATTAAAAGTCATTGACACAGCAGGCTCACCCACAAGCATCTCCCAACAAATCACATCAGGTACAAGTTTGTTATAGAAAAGTAATATCTTAATTTTGTAAGCAATAATAAGTTGGCATTCAGTGAAAAGTATTAGAACTGGTTTCCATTCCACTAATGTTCAAGTGTAAAAGTTACAGCTGATATATTTCTTTATTCTTTTCATGCCAAAATAGTCATTTATTTATTATAGATAGATAGATGATAGATAGATAGATAGATAGATAGATAGATGATAGATAGATAGATAGATCCCAATATATAAAGGAAAATAAGATCCAGCACTAAATCCAACTCAAAGAATCTGAAATAAGCTTTACACAGGAGACACCATTACAAATTATCTGAACTTGCAAGAAAGTGTAAGAAAATTGTGAAATCAGGAGTCTCTAAACGCAAAATGGTAAGAGTCTTTAAAAAGGGGGTTCATAAATAGAAATAGTTTAGGGGTGTGCATACCATCCACCTAATCTTGCATTTTTAAATATTTTTACAAAACTAACAAAAAAGTCATGTTTTCTGGTTGTGTGAGCAGCCAGTGTACATGATTTTTTCCCACCTCCCATTCTAAAATGTGTAATTGTGACGTTGAAGCATGGTGGTGGCTGCATCATGCTTTGATACTGCCAAGTGGAGGAGGTACATAAACAGCTGCAGCTATGAGTCAATGTTTAAACCAAATGTTTAGGAATCTCTTTAACAGCCTGAAGTTAAAAATAATTCACATCCAAATATGCAAAGGAAAAACACAGCACAATCCTAAATTTAACTCAAAAATCTGAAATCAGCTGTTACAAATTATTGGCGCTGGAATGGAGTTCAGTGATACACATTTATAGTTTGATAGTAGATACATACAAATGGTTGGTATATGCTGTGTTACCTACATGTTCACTCACTCATGTATTCTGTTTGTTCAATTAAAAGGCAGTAACACAACAGGCTCACTATCAATTACCTCCAAGAGCCAAACCACATCAGGTACAAGTTTGTTAGAAAAGTAATATCTTAATTTTGTAAGCAATAATAAGTTGGCATTCAGTGAAAAGTATTAGAACTGGTTTCCATTCCACTAATGTTCAAGTGTAAAAGTTACAGCTGATATATTTCTTTATTCTTTTCACGCCCAAATAGTTTTTTTTTTTTTAAATTAAACTATTGAAAACAGTTTGTTGAGATAAATAGATAGATAGATAGATAGATATAGATAGATAGATAGATAGATATAGATAGATAGATCCCAATATATAAAGGAAAATAAGACCCAGCGCTAAATCCAACTCAAAGAATCTGAAATAAGCTTTACACAGGAGACACCATTACAAATTATCTGAACTTGCAAGAAAGTGTAAGAAAATTGTGAAATCAGGAGTCTCTAAACGCAAAATGGTAAGAGTCTTTAAAAAGGGGGTTCATAAACAGAAATAGTTTAGGGGTGTGCATACCATCCACCTAATCTTGCATTTTTTTAAATATTTTTTACAAAACTAACAAAAAAGTCATGTTTTCTGGTTGTGTGAGCAGCCAGTGTACATGATTTTTTCCAACCTCCCATTCTAAAATGTGTAATTGTGACGTTGAAGCATGGTGGTGGCTGCATCATGCTTTGAGGCTGCCAAGTGTAGGAGGTACATAAACAGCTGCAGCTATGAGTCAATGTTTAAACCAAATGTTTAGGAATCTCCTTAACAGCCTGAAGTTAAAAAATAATTCACATCCAAATATGCAAAGGAAAAACACAGCACAATCCTAAATTTAACTCGAAAAATCTGAAATCTGCTGTTACAAATTATTGGCGCTGGAATGGAGTTCAGTGATACATATTTATAGTGTGATAGTAGACACATACAAATGGTTGGTATATGCTGTGTTACCTACATGTTCACTCACTCATGTATTCTGTTTGTTCAATTAAAAGGCAGTAACACAACAGGCTCACTATCAAGTACCTCAAGAGCCAAACCACATCAGGTACAAGTTTGTTAGAAAAGTAATATCTTAATTTTATAAGGAATAATAAGTTGGCATTCAGTGAAAAGTATTAGAACTGGTTTCCATTCACACTAATGTTCAAGTATAAAAAGTTACAGCTGATATATTTCTTTATTCTTTTCATGCCAAAATAGTCATTTATTTATTATAGATAGATAGATACATAGATACATAGATACATAGATACATAGATACATAGATACATAGATACATAGATACATAGATACATAGATACATAGATACATAGATACATAGATACATAGATACATAGATACATAGATAGATAGATAGAAAAGAGCAACCTACTGATAATATTGATCATTTGCAGAAAAAGCTCAACCATTGCAGCCACCATCCAAACCTCACCCACACTCATGTCCAGCAAAATAACAGGTAACTAAACAATGCTGGATAACAATGCTGCTTTGCTCACTTACACACACACACACACACACACACACACACACACACACACACACACACACACACACACACAATCATTGTTCCTTTGTATTGTAGTATAAAGTAGGAATGGATTTGAGTGATAATTGTTTTTAGTGTGACTATAAGAATATATAAAATTTGGTACATGCTGTATTACCTACATGTTCACACAACCATGTGTTCTGTTTGTTTAATTAAAAGTCATTGACACAGCAGGCTCACCCACAAGCATCTCCCAACAAATCACATCAGGTACAAATTTAGTGAAGATAGGTAATATCGTTCTTTTGTTGGGAATAATAATAATAATAAAGTTAAGTGATAAATCTTAGTATTGATTTCCATCCAACCTAACCATCAAGTGTAATACGTTACAGCAGATATTTCTCTTTTTTGTTTTAACACCCACCTAATCTTGCATTTTTTTATATATATTTTACAAAACTAACAAAAAAGTGATGTTTTCTGGTTGTGTGAGCAGCCAGTGTACATGATTTTTACCCACCTCCCATTCTAAAATTTGTAATTGTGATGTTGAAGCATGGTGGTGGCTGCATCATGCTTTGAGGCTGCCAAGTTGAGGAGGTACATAAACAGCTGCAGCAATGAGTCAATGTTTAAACCAAATGTTTAGGAATCTCCTTAACAGCCTGAAGTTAAAAATAATTCACATCCAAATATGCAAAGGAAAACACAGCACAATCCTAAATTTAACTCGAAAAATCTGAAATCAGCTGTTACAAATTATTGGCGCTGGAATGGAGTTCAGTGATACACATTTATAGTTTGATAGTAGATACATACAAATGGTTGGTATATGCTGTGTTACCTACATGTTCACTCACTCATGTATTCTGTTTGTTCAATTAAAAAATAATTCACATCCAAATATGCAAAGGAAAAACACAGCACAATCCTAAATTTAACTCGAAAAATCTGAAATCTGCTCTTACAAATTATTGGCGCTGGAATGGAGTTCAGTGATACATATTTATAGTGTGATAGTAGACACATACAAATGGTTGGTATATACTGTGTTACCTACACGTTCACGCAACCATGTGTTCTGTTTGTTCTAATAAAAGCCGTTGGCACAACAGGCTCACTATCAAGTACCTCCAAGAGCCAAACCACATCAGGTACAAGTTTGTTATAGAAAAGTAATATCTTAATGTTATAAGGAATAATAAGTTGGCATTCAGTAAAAAGTATTAAAACTGGTTTCCATTCACACTAATGTTCAAGTGTAAAAAGTTACAGCTGATATATTTCTTTATTCTTTTCATGCCAAAATAGTCATTTATTTATTATAGATCGATAGATAAATAGATAGATAGATAGATAGATAGATAGATAGATAGATAGATAGATAGATAGATAGATAGATAGATAGATAGATAGATACATTGATACATAGAACAATGCTGGATAACAATGCTGCTTTGCTCAGTTACACACACACAGAAACACACACACACACACACACACACACAAACACACACACACACACACACACACACACACAAACACACACACACACACACACACACACACACACACACACACACACACACACACACACACACAATCATTGTTCCTTTGTATTGTAGTATAAAGTAGGAATGGAGTTCAGTGATACATATTTATAGTGTGATAGTAGACACATACAAATGGTTGGTATATGCTGTATTACCTACATGTTCACGCAACCATGTGTTCTGTTTGTTCTATTAAAAGCCGTTAGCACAACAGGCTCACTATCAAGTACCTCCAAGAGCCAAACCACATCAGGTACAAATTTGTTATAGAAAAGTAATATCTTAATGTTATAAGGAATAATAAGTTGGCATTCAGTGAAAAGTATTAGAACTGGTTTCCATTCACACTAATGTTCAAGTGTAAAAAGTTACAGCTGATATATTTCTTTATTCTTTTCATGCCAAAATAGTCATTTATTTATTATAGATAGATAGATACATAGATACATAGATACATAGATACATAGATACATAGATACATAGATACATAGATACATAGATACATAGATACATAGATACATAGATACATAGAACAATGCTGGATAACAATGCTGCTTTGCTCACTTACACACACACAGAAACACACACACACACACACACACACACACACACACACACACACACACACACACACACACACACACACACACACACACACACACACACACACACACACACACACACACACACACACACACACACACACACACACACACACACACACACACACACACACACCTGACAATCATTGTTCCTTTGTATTGTAGTGTAAAATAGGAATGGAGTTCAGTGGTACATATTTATAGTGTGATAGTAGACACATACAAATGGTTGGTATGTGCTGTGTTAACTACATGGTCATGCAATCATGTGTTTTATTTGTTCTATTAAAAGCAGTTTACATAACATGCTCTTGCACAAACACCTCAGGTACAACTTTGCAATGGATAAGTAATATCTTCATTTTGTAGGGAATAATAAATATGGAGTTCAGTAAAAAGTATTAGAATTTGTTTATAGGGTCACTGTAGAAACATACAAATACTTGGTACCTGCTGTTTTACTTACATGTTCGCTCACTCATGTTTTCTGTTTGTTCAATTAAAAGGCAGTAACACAACAGGCTCACTATCAAGTACCTCCAAGAGCCAAACCACATCAGGTACAAATTTAGTGAAGATAGGTAATATCGTTCTTTTGTTGGGAATAATAAAAATGGCATAAAGTGATAAGTATTAGTATTGCTTCCATCCAACCTAACCATGAAGTTTAATACGCTACAGCAGATACGTTTCTATTTAGTTTTAACAACCACCTAGTGTTTAATTTGTGAAGTTTTATATTGTGATAGTAGACACATACAAATGGTTGGTATATGCTGTGTTACCTACATGTTCATGCAACCATGTGTTCTGTTTGTTCTATTAAAAGCCTTTAGCACAACAGGCTCATTATCAAGTACCTCCAAGAGCCAAACCACATCAGGTACAAGTTTGTTAGAGAAAAGTAATATCTTAATGTTATAAGGAATAATAAGTTGGCATTCAGTGAAAAGTATTAGAACTGGTTTCCATTCCCACTAATGTTCAAGTGTAAAATCTTACAGCTGATATATTTCTTTATTCTTTTCACGCCCAAATAGTTTTTTTTTTTTTTTTTAAATTAAACTATTGAAAACAGTTTGTTGAGATAAATAGATCCCAATATATAAAGGAAAATAAGATCCAGCACTAAATCCAACTCAAAGAATCGGAAATAAGCTTTACACAGGAGACACCATTACAAATTATCTGAACTTGCAAGAAAGTGTAAGAAAATTGTGAAATCAGGAGTCTCTAAACGCAAAATGGTAAGAGTCTTTAAAAAGGGGGTTCATAAATAGAAATAGTTTAGGGGTGTGCATACCATCCACCTAATCTTGCATTTTTTTAAATATTTTTTACAAAAATAACAAAAAAGTGATGTTTTCTGGTTGTGTGAGCAGCCAGTGTACATGATTTTTTCCCACCTCCCATTCTAAAATGTGTAATTGTGACGTTGAAGCATGGTGGTGGCTGCATCATGCTTTGATACTGCCAAGTGGAGGAGGTACATAAACAGCTGCAGCAATGAGTCAATGTTTAAACCAAATGTTTAGGAATCTCCTTAACAGCCTGAAGTTAAAAAATAATTCACATCCAAATATGCAAAGGAAAAACACAGCACAATCCTAAATTTAACTCGAAAAATCTGAAATCAGCTGTTACAAATTATTGGCGCTGGAATGGAGTTCAGTGATACATATTTATAGTGTGATAGTAGACACATACAAATGGTTGGTATATGCTGTGTTACCTACATGTTCACACAACCATGTGTTCTGTTTGTTCTATTAAAAGCCGTTAGCACAACAGGCTCACTATCAAGTACCTCCAAGAGCCAAACCACATCAGGTACAAGTTTGTTAGAGAAAAGTAATATTTTAATTTTGTAAGAAATAATAAGTTGGCATTCAGTGAAAAGTATTAGAACTGGTTTATAGGGTAACTGTAGAAACATACAAATACTTGGTACCTGCTGTTTTACTTACATGTTCGCTCACTCATGTTTTCTGTTTGTTCTATTAAAAGCCGTTAGCACAACAGGCTCACTATCAAGTACCTCCAAGAGCCAAACCACATCAGGTACAAGTTTGTTAGAGAAAAGTAATATTTTAATTTTGTAAGCAATAATAAGTTGGCATTCAGTGAAAAGTATTAGAACTGGTTTCCATTCACACTAATGTTCAAGTGTAAAATCTTACAGCTGATATATTTCTTTATTCTTTTCATGCCCAAATAGTTATTTATTATTTTTTTTAATTAAACAATTGAAAACAGTATGTTGAGATAAATAGATCCCAATATATAAAGGAAAATAAGATCCAGCACTAAATCCAACTCAAAGAATCTGAAATAAGCTTTACACAGGAGACACCATTACAAATTATCTGAACTTGCAAGAAAGTGTAAGAAAATTGTGAAATCAGGAGTCTCTAAACGCAAAATGGTAAGAGTCTTTAAAAAGGGGTTCATAAACAGAAATAGTTTAATGGTGTGCATACCATCCACCTAATCTTGCATTTTTAAATATTTTTTACAAAACTAACAAAAAAGTCATGTTTTCTGGTTGTGTGAGCAGCCAGTGTACATGATTTTTTCCAACCTCCCATTCTAAAATGTGTAATTGTGACGTTGAAGCATGGTGGTGGCTGCATCATGCTTTGAGGCTGCCAAGTGGAGGAGGTACATAAACAGCTGCAGCTATGAGTCAATGTTTAAACCAAATATTTAGGAATCTCCTTAACAGCCTGAAGTTAAAAATAATTCACATCCAAATATGCAAAGGAAAACACAGCACAATCCTAAATTTAACTCGAAAAATCTGAAATCTGCTGTTACAAATTATTGGCGCTGGAATGGAGTTCAGTGATACATATTTATAGTGTGATAGTAGACACATACAAATGGTTGGTATATGCTGTGTTACCTACATGTTCACGCAACCATGTGTTCTGTTTGTTCTATTAAAAGCCATTAGCACAACAGGCTCACTATCAAGTACCTCAAGAGCCAAACCACATCAGGTACAAGTTTGTTAGAAAAGTAATATCTTAATTTTATAAGGAATAATAAGTTGGCATTCAGTGAAAAGTATTAGAACTGGTTTCCATTCACACTAATGTTCAAGTGTAAAAAGTTACAGCTGATATATTTCTTTATTCTTTTCATGCCAAAATAGTCATTTATTTATTAGAGATGATAGATAGATAGATAGATAGATAGATAGATAGATAGATAGATAGATAGATAGATAGATAGATAGATAGATGATAGATAGATAGATGATAGATAGATAGATAGATAGATAGATAGATAGATAGATAGATAGATAGATAGATAGAAAAAGAGCAACCTACTGATAATATTGATCATTTGCAGAAAAAAGCTCAACCATTGCAGCCACCATCCAAACCTCACCCACACTCATGTCCAGCAAAATAACAGGTAACTAAACAATGCTGGATAACAATGCTGCTTTGCTGATTTACACTCACACACACACACACACACACACACACACACACACACACACAATCATTGTTCCTTTGTATTGTAGTATAAAGTAGGAATGGATTTGAGTGATAATTGTTTTTAGTGTGACTATAAGAATATATAAAAATTTGGTACATGCTGTATTACCTACATGTTCACTCACTCATGTATTCTGTTTGTTCAATTAAAAGTCATTGACACAGCAGGCTCACCCACAAGCATCTCCCAACAAATCACATCAGGTACAAATGAAAAAAAGATAGGAAATATATATATTTTGTTGGGAATAATAATAATAATAAAGTTAAGTAATAAATCTTAGTATTGATTTCCATCCAACCTAACCATCAAGTGTAATACGTTACAGCAGATATTTCTCTTTTTTGTTTTAACACCCACCTAATCTTGCATTTTTTTATATATATTTTACAAAACTAACAAAAAAGTGATGTTTTCTGGTTGTGTGAGCAGCCAGTGTACATGATTTTTACCCACCTCCCATTCTAAAATTTGTAATTGTGATGTTGAAGCATGGTGGTGGCTGCATCATGCTTTGAGGCTGCCAAGTGGAGGGGGTACATAAACAGGTGCAGCTATCAGTCAATGTTTAAACCAAATGTTTAGGAATCTCCTTAACAGCCTGAAGTTAAAAAATAATTCACATCCAAATATGCAAAGGAAAAACACAGCACAATCCTAAATTTAACTCGAAAAATCTGAAATCTGCTCTTACAAATTATTGGCGCTGGAATGGAGTTCAGTGATACATATTTATAGTGTGATAGTAGACACATACAAATGGTTGGTATATACTGTGTTACCTACACGTTCACGCAACCATGTGTTCTGTTTGTTCTAATAAAAGCCGTTGGCACAACAGGCTCACTATCAAGTACCTCCAAGAGCCAAACCACATCAGGTACAAGTTTGTTATAGAAAAGTAATATCTTAATGTTATAAGGAATAATAAGTTGGCATTCAGTGAAAAGTATTAGAACTGGTTTCCATTCACTAATGTTCAAGTGTAAAAGTTACAGCTGATATATTTCTTTATTCTTTTCATGCCAAAATAGTCATTTATTTATTATAGATAGATAGATAGATAGATAGATAGATAGATAGATAGATAGATAGATAGATAGATAGATAGATAGATAGATAGATAGATAGATAGATATAGATAGATAGATAGATAGATGATAGATAGATAGATAGATACATAGAACAATGCTGGATAACAATGCTGCTTTGCTCAGTTACACACACACAGAAACACACACACACACACACACACACACACAAACACACACACACACACACACACACACACACACACACACACAGAAACACACACACACACACACACACACACACACACACACACACACACACACACACACACACACACACACACACACCTGACAATCATTGTTCCTTTGTATTGCAGTGTAAAATAGGAATGGAGTTCAGTGATACATATTTATAGTGTGATAGTAGACACATACAAATGGTTGGTATATGCTGTGTTACCTACATGTTCACTCACTCATGTATTCTGTTTGTTCAATTAAAAGTCATTGACACAGCAGGCTCACCCACAAGCATCTCCCAACAAATCACATCAGGTACAAGTTTGTTAGAGAAAAGTAATATCTTCATTTTGTAGGAATAATAAATATGGAGTTCAGTAAAAGTATTAGAATTTGTTTATAGGGTAACTGTAGAAACATACAAATACTTGTTACCCGCTGTTTTACTTACATGTTCGCTCACTCATGTTTTCTGTTTGTTCAATTAAAAGTCATTGACACAGCAGGCTCACCCACAAGCACCTCCCAACAAATCACATCAGGTACAAGTTTGTTAGAGAAAAGTAATATCTTAATTTTGTAAGCAATAATAAGTTGGCATTCAGTGAAAAGTATTAGAACTGGTTTCCATTCACTAATGTTCAAGTGTAAAAGTTACAGCTGATATATTTCTTTATTCTTTTCATGCCAAAATAGTCATTTATTTATTTGAGATAGATAGATACATAGAACAATGCTGGATAACAATGCTGCTTTGCTCACTTACACACACACACAATCATTGTTCCTTTGTATTGCAGTGTAAAATAGGAATGGAGTTCAGTGATACATATTTATAGTGTGATAGTAGACACATACAAATGGTTGGTATATGCTGTGTTACCTACATGTTCACACAACCATGTGTTCTGTTTGTTCTATTAAAAGCCTTTAGCACAACAGGCTCATTATCAAGTACCTCCAAGATCCAAACCACATCAGGTACAAGTTTGTTAGAGAAAAGTAATATCTTAATGTTATAAGGAATAATAAGTTGGCATTCAGTGAAAAGTATTAGAACTGGTTTCCATTCACACTAATATTCAAGTGTAAAATCTACAGCTGATATATTTCTTTATTCTTTTCACGCCAAAATAGTCATTTATTTATTTGAGATAGATAGATAGATAGATAGATGATAGATAGATAGATAGATGATAGATAGATAGATACATAGAACAATGCTGGATAACAATGCTGCTTTGCTGATTTACACTCACACACACACACAATCATTGTTCCTTTGTATTGTAGTATAAAGTAGGAATGGAGTTCAGTAAAAGTATTAGAACTGGTTTCCATTCAACCTAACCATCAAGTGTAATACGCTACAGCAGATACGTTTCTATTTAGTTTTAACAACCACCGAGTGTTTAATTTGTGAAGTTTTATAGTGTGATAGTAGACACATATAAATGGTTGGTATATGCTGTGTTACCTACATGTTCACGCAACCATGTGTTCTGTTTGTTCTATTAAAAGCCATTAGCACAACAGGCTCACCCACAAGCATCTCCCAACAAATCACATCAGGTACAAGTTTGTTAGAGAAAAGTAATATCTTAATTTTGTAAGCAATAATAAGTTGGCATTCAGTGAAAAGTATTAGAACTGGTTTCCATTCACACTAATGTTCAAGTGTAAAAGTTACAGCTGATATATTTCTTTATTCTTTTCATGCCAAAATAGTCATTTATTTATTATAGATAGATAGATAGATAGATAGATAGATAGATAGATAGATAGATAGATAGATAGATAGATAGATAGATAGATAGATAGATAGATAGATAGATAGATAGATAGATAGAACAATGCTGGATAACAATGCTGCTTTGCTCACTTACACACACACAGAAACACACACACACACACACACACACACACACACACACACACACACACACACACACACACACACACACCTGACAATCATTGTTCCTTTGTATTGTAGTGTAAAATAGGAATGGAGTTCAGTGATACACATTTATAGTTTGATAGTAGATACATACAAATGGTTGGTATGTGCTGTGTTAACTACATGGTCATGCAATCATGTGTTTTATTTGTTCTATTAAAAGCAGTTTACATAACATGCTCTTGCACAAACACCTCAGGTACAACTTTGCAATGGATAAGTAATATCTTAATTTTGTAAGCAATAATAAGTTGGCATTCAGTGAAAAGTATTAGAATTTGTTTATAGGGTAACTGTAGAAACATACAAATACTTGTTACCCGCTGTTTTACTTACATGTTCGCTCACTCATGTTTTCTGTTTGTTCAATTAAAAGGCAGTAACACAACAGGCTCACCCACAAGCACCTCCCAACAAAACACATCAGGTACAAATTTAGTGAAGATAGGTAATATCGTTCTTTTGTTGGGAATAATAAAAATGGCATAAAGTGATAAGTATTAGTATTGCTTCCATCCAACCTAACCATGAAGTTTAATACGCTACAGCAGATACGTTTCTATTTAGTTTTAACAACCACCGAGTGTTTAATTTGTGAAGTTTTATAGTGTGATAGTAGACACATACAAATGGTTGGTATATGCTGTGTTACCTACATGTTCATGCAACCATGTGTTCTGTTTGTTCTATTAAAAGCCTTTAGCACAACAGGCTCACTATCAAGTACCTCCAAGAGCCAAACCACATCAGGTACAAGTTTGTTAGAGAAAAGTAATATTTTAATTTTGTAAGCAATAATAAGTTTGGCATTCAGTGAAAAGTATTAGAACTGGTTTCCATTCCCACTAATGTTCAAGTGTAAAATCTTACAGCTGATATATTTCTTTATTCTTTTCACGCCCAAATAGTTTTTTTTTTTTTTTTTTTTTAAATTAAACTATTGAAAACAGTTTGTTGAGATAAATAGATCCCAATATATAAAGGAAAATAAGATCCAGCACTAAATCCAACTCAAAGAATCGGAAATAAGCTTTACACAGGAGACACCATTACAAATTATCTGAACTTGCAAGAAAGTGTAAGAAAATTGTGAAATCAGGAGTCTCTAAACGCAAAATGGTAAGAGTCTTTAAAAGGGGTTCATAAATAGAAATAGTTTAGGGTGTGCATACCATCCACCTAATCTTGCATTTTTAAATATTTTTACAAAACTAACAAAAAGTCATGTTTTCTGTTTGTTCAATTAAAAGGCAGTAACACAACAGGCTCACTATCAAGTACCTCCAAGAGCCAAACCACATCAGGTACAAGTTTGTTAGAGAAAAGTAATATCTTAATTTTGTAAGCAATAATAAGTTGGCATTCAGTGAAAAGTATTAGAACTGGTTTCCATTCACACTAATATTCAAGTGTAAAAGTTACAGCTGATATATTTCTTTATTCTTTTCACGCCCAAATATTTATTTATTATTTTTTTAATTAAACAATTGAAAATAGTATGTTGAGATAAATAGATCCCAATATATAAAGGAAAATAAGATCCAGCACTAAATCCAACTCAAAGAATCGGAAATAAGCTTTACACAGGAGACACCATTACAAATTATCTGAACTTGCAAGAAAGTGTAAGAAAATTGTGAAATCAGGAGTCTCTAAACGCAAAATGGTAAGAGTCTTTAAAAAGGGGGTTCATAAACAGAAATAGTTTAATGGTGTGCATACCATCCACCTAATCTTGCATTTTTAAATATTTTTACAAAATAACAAAAAGTGATGTTTTCTGGTTGTGTGAGCAGCCAGTGTACATGATTTTTCCACCTCCCATTCTAAAATGTGTAATTGTGACGTTGAAGCATGGTGGTGGCTGCATCATGCTTTGATACTGCCAAGTGGAGGAGGTACATAAACAGGTGCAGCTATGAGTCAATGTTTAAACCAAATGTTTAGGAATCTCCTTAACAGCCTGAAGTTAAAAATAATTCACATCCAAATATGCAAAGGAAAAACACAGCACAATCCTAAATTTAACTCGAAAAATCTGAAATCAGCTGTTACAAATTATTGGCGCTGGAATGGAGTTCAGTGATACATATTTATAGTGTGATAGTAGACACATACAAATGGTTGGTATATGCTGTGTTACCTACATGTTCACACAACCATGTGTTCTGTTTGTTTTATTAAAAGCCGTTAGCACCACAGGCTCACTATCAAGTACCTCAAGAGCCAAACCACATCAGGTACAAGTTTGTTAGAGAAAAGTAATATCTTAATTTTGTAAGCAATAATAAGTTGGCATTCAGTGAAAAGTATTAGAACTGGTTTCCATTCACACTAATATTCAAGTGTAAAAAGTTACAGCTGATATATTTCTTTATTCTTTTCACGCCCAAATAGTTATTTATAATTTTTTTATTAAACAATTGAAAACAGTATGTTGAGATAGATAGATCCCAATATATAAAGGAAAATAAGACCCAGCGCTAAATCCAACTCAAAGAATCTGAAATAAGCTTTACACAGGAGACACCATTACAAATTATCTGAACTTGCAAGAAAGTGTAAGAAAATTGTGAAATCAGGAGTCTCTAAACGCAAAATGGTAAGAGTCTTTAAAAGAGGGGTTCATAAATAGAAATAGTTTAGGGTGTGCATACCATCCACCTAATCTTGCATTTTTTATATATTTTACAAAACTAACAAAAAGTCATGTTTTCTGTTTGTTCAATTAAAAGGCAGTAACACAACAGGCTCACTATCAAGTACCTCCAAGAGCCAAACCACATCAGGTACAAGTTTGTTAGAGAAAAGTAATATCTTAATTTTGTAAGCAATAATAAGTTGGCATTCAGTGAAAATTATTAGAACTGGTTTCCATTCACACTAATATTCAAGTGTAAAAGTTACAGCTGATATATTTCTTTATTCTTTTCACGCCCAAATAGTTATTTATAATTTTTTATTAAACAATTGAAAACAGTATGTTGAGATAGATAGATCCCAATATATAAAGGAAAATAAGATCCAGCACTAAATCCAACTCAAAGAATCGGAAATAAGCTTTACACAGGAGACACCATTACAAATTATCTGAACTTGCAAGAAAGTGTAAGAAAATTGTGAAATCAGGAGTCTCTAAACGCAAAATGGTAAGAGTCTTTAAAAAAGGGGTTCATAAATAGAAATAGTTTAGGGTGTGCATACCATCCACCTAATCTTGCATTTTTAAATATTTTTACAAAATAACAAAAAGTGATGTTTTCTGGTTGTGTGAGCAGCCAGTGTACATGATTTTTTCCCACCTCCCATTCTAAAATGTGTAATTGTGACGTTGAAGCATGGTGGTGGCTGCATCATGCTTTGATACTGCCAAGTGGAGGAGGTACATAAACAGCTGCAGCAATGAGTCAATGTTTAAACCAAATGTTTAGGAATCTCCTTAACAGCCTGAAGTTAAAAAATAATTCACATCCAAATATGCAAAGGAAAAACACAGCACAATCCTAAATTTAACTCGAAAAATCTGAAATCAGCTGTTACAAATTATTGGCGCTGGAATGGAGTTCAGTGATACATATTTATAGTGTGATAGTAGACACATACAAATGGTTGGTATATGCTGTGTTACCTACATGTTCACACAACCATGTGTTCTGTTTGTTTTATTAAAAGCCGTTAGCACCACAGGCTCACTATCAAGTACCTCCAAGAGCCAAACCACATCAGGTACAAGTTTGTTAGAGAAAAGTAATATCTTAATTTTGTAAGCAATAATAAGTTGGCATTCAGTGAAAAGTATTAGAACTGGTTTCCATTCACACTAATATTCAAGTGTAAAAAGTTACAGCTGATATATTTCTTTATTCTTTTCACGCCCAAATAGTTATTTATAATTTTTTTATTAAACTATTGAAAACAGTATGTTGAGATAGATAGATCCCAATATATAAAGGAAAATAAGACCCAGCGCTAAATCCAACTCAAAGAATCTGAAATAAGCTTTACACAGGAGACACCATTACAAATTATCTGAACTTGCAAGAAAGTGTAAGAAAATTGCACCAAGTGAAATCAGGAGTCTCTAAACGCAAAATGGTAAGAGTCTTTAAAAAGAGGGGTTCATAAAATGAAATAGTTTAGGGGTGTGCATACCATCCACCTAATCTTGCATTTTTAAATATTTTTACAAAACTAACAAAAAGTCATGTTTTCTGGTTGTGTGAGCAGCCAGTGTACATGATTTTTCCCACCTCC
The DNA here is from genome assembly GCF_014805685.1 of Silurus meridionalis. Taxonomy (NCBI): domain Eukaryota; kingdom Metazoa; phylum Chordata; class Actinopteri; order Siluriformes; family Siluridae; genus Silurus; species Silurus meridionalis. The sequence continues at coordinate 23,659,917 of NC_060892.1, forward strand.
ATTCTAAAATGTGTAATTGTGACGTTGAAGCATGGTGGTGGCTGCATCATGCTTTGAGGCTGCCAAGTGGAGGAGGTACATAAACAGCTGCAGCTATGAGTCAATGTTTAAACCAAATATTTAGGAATCTCCTTAACAACCTGAAGTTAAAAAATAATTCACATCCAAATATGCAAAGGAAAAACACAGCACAATCCTAAATTTAACTCGAAAAATCTCAAATCTGCTCTTACAAATTATTGGCGCTGGAATGGAGTTCAGTGATACATATTTATAGTGTGATAGTAGACACATATAAATGGTTGGTACATGCTGTGTTACCTACATGTTCACGCAACCATGTGTTCTGTTTGTTCTTTTAAAAGGCATTAGCACAACAGGCTCACTATCAAGTACCTCCAAGAGCCAAACCACATCAGGTACAAGTTTGTTAGAGAAAAGTAATATCTTAATGTTATAAGGAATAATAAGTTGGCATTCAGTGAAAAGTATTAGAACTGGTTTCCATTCCACTAATGTTCAAGTGTAAAAGTTACAGCTGATATATTTCTTTATTCTTTTCACGCCAAAATAGTCATTTATTTATTTGAGATAGATAGATAGATAGATAGATAGATAGATAGATAGATAGATAGATAGATAGATAGATAGATAGATAGATAGATAGATAGATAGATACATAGATACATAGATACATAGAACAATGCTGGATAACAATGCTGCTTTGCTCACTTACACACACACAGAAACACACACACACACACACACACACACACACACACACACACACACACACACACACACCTGACAATCATTGTTCCTTTGTATTGTAGTGTAAAATAGGAATGGAGTTCAGTGATACACATTTATAGTTTGATAGTAGATACATACAAATGGTTGGTATGTGCTGTGTTAACTACATGGTCATGCAATCATGTGTTTTATTTGTTCTATTAAAAGCAGTTTACATAACATGCTCTTGCACAAACACCTCAGGTACAACTTTGCAATGGATAAGTAATATCTTAATTTTGTAGGGAATAATAAATATGGAGTTCAGTAAAAAGTATTAGAATTTGTTTATTGGGTAACTGTAGAAACATACAAATACTTGTTACCCGCTGTTTTACTTACATGTTCGCTCACTCATGTTTTCTGTTTGTTCAATTAAAAGGCAGTAACACAACAGGCTCACCCACAAGCACCTCCCAACAAAACACATCAGGTACAAATTTAGTGAAGATAGGTAATATCGTTCTTTTGTTGGGAATAATAAAAATGGCATAAAGTGATAAGTATTAGTATTGCTTCCATCCAACCTAACCATGAAGTTTAATACGCTACAGCAGATATTGCTCTTTTTGTTTTAACACCCACCTAATCTTGCATTTTTAAATATTTTTACAAAAATAACAAAAAGTGATGTTTTTGGTTGTGTGAGCAGCCAGTTTACATGATTTTTACCCACCTCCCATTCTAAAATGTGTAATTGTGACGTTGAAGCATGGTGGTGGCTGCATCATGCTTTGAGGCTGCCAAGTTGAGGAGGTACATAAACAGCTGCAGCTATGAGTCAATGTTTAAACCAAATGTTTAGGAATCTCCTTAACAGCCTGAAGCTAAAAAAATGATTCACATCCAAATATGCAAAGGAAAAACACAGCACAATCCTAAATTTAACTCGAAAAATCTGAAATCTGCTGTTACAAATTATTGGCGCTGGAATGGAGTTCAGTGATACATATTTATAGTGTGATAGTAGACACATACAAATGGTTGGTATATGCTGTGTTACCTACATGTTCACGCAACCATGTGTTCTGTTTGTTCTATTAAAAGCCATTAGCACAACAGGCTCACTATCAAGTACCTCCAAGATCCAAACCACATCAGGTACAAGTTTGTTAGAGAAAAGTAATATCTTAATGTTATAAGGAATAATAAGTTGGCATTCAGTGAAAAGTATTAGAACTGGTTTCCATTCCCACTAATGTTCAAGTGTAAAAAGTTACAGCTGATATATTTCTTTATTCTTTTCACGCCAAAATAGTCATTTATTTATTTGAGATAGATAGATAGATAGATAGATAGATAGATAGATAGATAGATAGATAGATAGATAGATAGATAGATAGATAGATACATAGATACATAGATACATAGAACAATGCTGGATAACAATGCTGCTTTGCTCACTTACACACACACACACACACACACACACACACACACACACACACACACACACACACACACCTGACAATCATTGTTCCTTTGTATTGCAGTGTAAAATAGGAATGGAGTTCAGTGATACACATTTATAGTTTGATAGTAGATACATACAAATGGTTGGTATGTGCTGTGTTAACTACATGGTCATGCAATCATGTGTTTTATTTGTTCTATTAAAAGCAGTTTACATAACATGCTCTTGCACAAACACCTCAGGTACAACTTTGCAATGGATAAGTAATATCTTCATTTTGTAGGGAATAATAAATATGGAGTTCAGTAAAAAGTATTAGAATTTGTTTATAGGGTAACTGTAGAAACATACAAATACTTGTTACCCGCTGTTTTACTTACATGTTCGCTCACTCATGTTTTCTGTTTGTTCAATTAAAAGGCAGTAACACAACAGGCTCACCCACAAGCATCTCCCAACAAAACACATCAGGTACAAATTTAGTGAAGATAGGTAATATCGTTCTTTTGTTGGGAATAATAAAAATGGCATAAAGTGATAAGTATTAGTATTGCTTCCATCCAACCTAACCATGAAGTTTAATACGCTACAGCAGATACGTTTCTATTTAGTTTTAACAACCACCGAGTGTTTAATTTGTGAAGTTTTATAGTGTGATAGTAGACACATACAAATGGTTGGTATATGCTGTGTTACCTACATGTTCATGCAACCATGTGTTCTGTTTGTTCTATTAAAAGCCTTTAGCACAACAGGCTCATTATCAAGTACCTCCAAGAGCCAAACCACATCAGGTACAAGTTTGTTAGAGAAAAGTAATATTTTAATTTTGTAAGCAATAATAAGTTTGGCATTCAGTGAAAAGTATTAGAACTGGTTTCCATTCCCACTAATGTTCAAGTGTAAAATCTTACAGCTGATATATTTCTTTATTCTTTTCACGCCCAAATAGTTTTTTTTTTTTTTTTTAAATTAAACTATTGAAAACAGTTTGTTGAGATAAATAGATCCCAATAAATAAAGGAAAATAAGATCCAGCACTAAATCCAACTCAAAGAATCGGAAATAAGCTTTACACAGGAGACACCATTACAAATTATCTGAACTTGCAAGAAAGTGTAAGAAAATTGTGAAATCAGGAGTCTCTAAACGCAAAATGGTAAGAGTCTTTAAAAAGGGGGTTCATAAATAGAAATAGTTTAGGGGTGTGCATACCATCCACCTAATCTTGCATTTTTTTAAATATTTTTTACAAAAATAACAAAAAAGTGATGTTTTCTGGTTGTGTGAGCAGCCAGTGTACATGATTTTTCCCACCTCCATTCTAAAATGTGTAATTGTGACGTTGAAGCATGGTGGTGGCTGCATCATGCTTTGATACTGCCAAGTGGAGGAGGTACATAAACAGCTGCAGCAATGAGTCAATGTTTAAACCAAATGTTTAGGAATCTCCTTAACAGCCTGAAGTTAAAAAATAATTCACATCCAAATATGCAAAGGAAAAACACAGCACAATCCTAAATTTAACTCGAAAAATCTGAAATCAGCTGTTACAAATTATTGGCGCTGGAATGGAGTTCAGTGATACATATTTATAGTGTGATAGTAGACACATACAAATGGTTGGTATATGCTGTGTTACCTACATGTTCACGCAACCATGTGTTCTGTTTGTTCTATTAAAAGCCGTTAGCACCACAGGCTCACTATCAAGTACCTCCAAGAGCCAAACCACATCAGGTACAAGTTTGTTAGAGAAAAGTAATATCTTAATTTTGTAAGCAATAATAAGTTGGCATTCAGTGAAAAGTATTAGAACTGGTTTCCATTCACACTAATATTCAAGTGTAAAAAGTTACAGCTGATATATTTCTTTATTCTTTTCACGCCCAAATAGTTATTTATAATTTTTTTATTAAACTATTGAAAACAGTATGTTGAGATAGATAGATCCCAATATATAAAGGAAAATAAGACCCAGCGCTAAATCCAACTCAAAGAATCTGAAATAAGCTTTACACAGGAGACACCATTACAAATTATCTGAACTTGCAAGAAAGTGTAAGAAAATTGCACCAAGTGAAATCAGGAGTCTCTAAACGCAAAATGGTAAGAGTCTTTAAAAAGAGGGGTTCATAAAATGAAATAGTTTAGGGGTGTGCATACCATCCACCTAATCTTGCATTTGTTTTAATATTTTGTACAAAACTAACAAAAAAGTCATGTTTTCTGGTTGTGCGAGCAGCCAGTGTACATGATTTTTTTTCCCACCTCCCATTCTAAAATGTGTAATTGTGACGTTGAAGCATGGTGGTGGCTGCATCGTGCTTTGAGGCTGCCAAGTGGAGGAGGTACATAAACAGCTGCAGCTATGAGTCAATGTTTAAACCAAATGTTTAGGAATCTCCTTAACAGCCTGAAGTTAAAAAATAATTCACATCCAAATATGCAAAGGAAAAATACAGCACAATCCAAAATTTAACTCGAAAAATCTGAAATCTGCTGTTACAAATTATTGGCGCTGGAATGGAGTTCAGTGATACATATTTATAGTGTGATAGTAGACACATATAAATGGTTGGTATATGCTATGTTACCTACATGTTCACGCAACCATGTGTTCTGTTTGTTCTATTAAAAGCCGTTGGCACAACAGGCTCACTATCAATTACCTCCAAGAGCCAAACCACATCAGGTACAAGTTTGTTAGAGAAAAGTAATATCTTAATGTTATAAGGAATAATAGGTTGGCATTCAGTGAAAAGTATTAGAACTGGTTTCCATTCACACTAATGTTCAAGTGTAAAAAGTTACAGCTGATATATTTCTTTATTCTTTTCATGCCAAAATAGTCATTTATTTATTATAGATAGATAGATAGATAGATAGATAGATAGATAGATAGATAGATAGATAGATAGATAGATAGATAGATAGATAGATAGATAGATAGATAGATAGATAGATAGAAAAAGAGCAACCTACTGATAATATTGATCATTTGCAGAAAAAAGCTCAACCATTGCAGCCACCATCCAAACCTCACCCACACTCATGTCCAGCAAAATAACAGGTAACTAAACAATGCTGGATAACAATGCTGCTTTGCTGATTTACACTCACACACACACACACACACACACACACACACACACACACACACACACACACACACACACACACACACACACACACACACACATTCATTGTTCCTTTGTATTGTAGTATAAAGTAGGAATGGAGTTGAGTGATAAGTGTTTATAGTGTGACTATAAGAATATTTAAAAATTTGGTACATGCTGTATTACCTACATGTTCACTCACTCATGTATTCTGTTTGTTTAATTAAAAGTCATTGACACAGCAGGCTCACCCACAAGCACCTCCCAACAAATCACAACAGGTACAAAATAAAAAAAAGATAGGATATATATATATTTTGTTGGGAATAAAAATAATAATAAAGTTAAGTGATAAATCTTAGTATTGATTTCCATCCAACATAACCATCAAGTGTAATACGCTACAGCAGATATTGCTCTTTTTTGTTTTAACACCCACCTAATCTTGCATTTTTTTTATATATTTTACAAAACTAACAAAAAAGTGATGTTTTTTGGTTGTGTGAGCAGCCAGTTTACATGATTTTTACCCACCTCCCATTCTAAAATGTGTAATTGTGACGTTGAAGCATGGTGGTGGCTGCATCATGCTTTGAGGCTGCCAAGTTGAGGAGGTACATAAACAGCTGCAGCTATGAGTCAATGTTTAAACCAAATGTTTAGGAATCTCCTTAACAGCCTGAAGCTAAAAAAATAATTCACATCCAAATATGCAAAGGAAAACACAGCACAATCCTAAATTTAACTCAAACAATCTGAAATCTGCTGTTACAAATTATTGGCGCTGGAATGGAGTTCAGTGATACATATTTATAGTGTGATAGTAGACACATACAAATGGTTGGTATATGCTGTGTTACCTACATGTTCACGCAACCATGTGTTCTGTTTGTTCTATTAAAAGCCATTAGCACAACAGGCTCACTATCAAGTACCTCCAAGATCCAAACCACATCAGGTACAAGTTTGTTAGAGAAAAGTAATATCTTAATGTTATAAGGAATAATAGGTTGGCATTCAGTGAAAAGTATTAGAACTGGTTTCCATTCACACTAATGTTCAAGTGTAAAAAGTTACAGCTGATATATTTCTTTATTCTTTTCATGCCAAAATAGTCATTTATTTATTATAGATAGATAGATAGATAGATAGATAGATAGATAGATAGATAGATAGATAGATAGATAGATAGATAGATAGATAGATAGATAGATAGATAGATAGATAGATAGAAAAAGAGCAACCTACTGATAATATTGATCATTTGCAGAAAAAAGCTCAACCATTGCAGCCACCATCCAAACCTCACCCACACTCATGTCCAGCAAAATAACAGGTAACTAAACAATGCTGGATAACAATGCTGCTTTGCTGATTTACACTCACACACACACACACACACACACACACACACACACACACACACACACACACACACACACACACACACACACACACACACACACATTCATTGTTCCTTTGTATTGTAGTATAAAGTAGGAATGGAGTTGAGTGATAAGTGTTTATAGTGTGACTATAAGAATATTTAAAAATTTGGTACATGCTGTATTACCTACATGTTCACTCACTCATGTATTCTGTTTGTTTAATTAAAAGTCATTGACACAGCAGGCTCACCCACAAGCACCTCCCAACAAATCACAACAGGTACAAAATAAAAAAAAGATAGGATATATATATATTTTGTTGGGAATAAAAATAATAATAAAGTTAAGTGATAAATCTTAGTATTGATTTCCATCCAACATAACCATCAAGTGTAATACGCTACAGCAGATATTGCTCTTTTTTGTTTTAACACCCACCTAATCTTGCATTTTTTTTATATATTTTACAAAACTAACAAAAAAGTGATGTTTTTTGGTTGTGTGAGCAGCCAGTTTACATGATTTTTACCCACCTCCCATTCTAAAATGTGTAATTGTGACGTTGAAGCATGGTGGTGGCTGCATCATGCTTTGAGGCTGCCAAGTTGAGGAGGTACATAAACAGCTGCAGCTATGAGTCAATGTTTAAACCAAATGTTTAGGAATCTCCTTAACAGCCTGAAGCTAAAAAAATGATTCACATCCAAATATGCAAAGGAAAAACACAGCACAATCCTAAATTTAACTCGAAAAATCTGAAATCTGCTGTTACAAATTATTGGCGCTGGAATGGAGTTCAGTGATACATATTTATAGTGTGATAGTAGACACATACAAATGGTTGGTATATGCTGTGTTACCTACATGTTCACGCAACCATGTGTTCTGTTTGTTCTATTAAAAGCCATTAGCACAACAGGCTCACTATCAAGTACCTCCAAGATCCAAACCACATCAGGTACAAGTTTGTTAGAGAAAAGTAATATCTTAATGTTATAAGGAATAATAAGTTGGCATTCAGTGAAAAGTATTAGAACTGGTTTCCATTCCCACTAATGTTCAAGTGTAAAAAGTTACAGCTGATATATTTCTTTATTCTTTTCACGCCAAAATAGTCATTTATTTATTTGAGATAGATAGATAGATAGATAGATAGATAGATAGATAGATAGATAGATAGATAGATAGATAGATAGATAGATAGATAGATACATAGATACATAGATACATAGAACAATGCTGGATAACAATGCTGCTTTGCTCACTTACACACACACAGAAACACACACACACACACACACACACACACACACACACACACACACCTGACAATCATTGTTCCTTTGTATTGCAGTGTAAAATAGGAATGGAGTTCAGTGATACACATTTATAGTTTGATAGTAGATACATACAAATGGTTCGGTATGTGCTGTGTTAACTACATGGTCATGCAATCATGTGTTTTATTTGTTCTATTAAAAGCAGTTTACATAACATGCTTTTGCACAAACACCTCAGGTACAACTTTGCAATGGATAAGTAATATCTTCATTTTGTAGGGAATAATAAATATGGAGTTCAGTAAAAAGTATTAGAATTTGTTTATAGGGTAACTGTAGAAACATACAAATACTTGTTACCCGCTGTTTTACTTACATGTTCGCTCACTCATGTTTTCTGTTTGTTCAATTAAAAGGCAGTAACACAACAGGCTCACCCACAAGCATCTCCCAACAAAACACATCAGGTACAAATTTAGTGAAGATAGGTAATATCGTTCTTTTGTTGGGAATAATAAAAATGGCATAAAGTGATAAGTATTAGTATTGCTTTCCATCGAACCTAAACATGAAGTTTAATACGCTACAGCAGATACGTTTCTATTTAGTTTTAACAACCACCTAGTGTTTAATTTGTGAAGTTTTATAGTGTGATAGTAGACACATACAAATGGTTGGTATATGCTGTGTTACCTACATGTTCACGCAACCATGTGTTCTGTTTGTTCTATTAAAAGCCGTTAACACAACAGGCTCATTATCAAGTACCTCCAAGAACCAAACCACATCAGGTACAAGTTTGTTAGAGAAAAGTAATATCCTAATTTTGTAAGGAATAATAAGTTTGGCATTCAGTGAAAAGTATTAGAACTGGTTTCCATTCCCACTAATGTTCAAGTGTAAAATCCTACAGCTGATATATTTCTTTATTCTTTTCACGCCCAAATAGTCTTTTATTATTTTTTTTATTAAACTATTGAAAACAGTATGTTGAGATAGATAGATCCCAATATATAAAGGAAAATAAGACCCAGCGCTAAATCCAACTCGAAGAATCTGAAATAGGCTTTACACAGGAGACACCATTACAAATTATCTGAACTTGCAAGAAAGTATAATTTGTATTGTACTGTAAAGTAGGAATGGAGTTTAGTGATAAGTGTATATAGTGTTACTATAAGAACATATAAATATTTGGTACATGCTGTATTACCTACATGTTCACTCACTCATGTATTCTGTTTGTTTAATTAAAAGACGCTAACAAACCAGTCTCACTTGCAAGCATCTCCCAACAAACCACATCAAATACAACTTTGAAGACTATAGGTAATATCTGTCTTTTGTTAGGATTAGTAAAAATTAAGTTAAGTGACAAGTATTAGTATTGCTTTCCATTCCACCTAACCATCAAGTGTAATACGTTACAGCACATACTACTCTTTTTTGTTTTAACGCCCACCCAGTGTTTAATATTTTTCATTTTTTTGTACTCATTACAAAACTAACAAAAAAGTCATGTTTTCTGGTTGTGTGAGCAGCCAGTTTACATGATTTTTACCCACCTCCATCCTAAAATGTGCAATTGTGACGTTGAAGCATGGTGGTGGCTGCATCATGCTTTGAGGCTGCCAGGTGGAGGAGGCACATAACTAGCCCCAGTTATGTGTCAATTTTGACACCAAACCTTTGGGAATCTCCTTAACAGCCTGAAATTGAAAAATAATTCACATCCAAATATGCAAATAAAAAACACAGCACAATCCTAAATTTAACTCAAACAATCTGAAATCTGCTGTTACAAATTATTGGCGCTGGAATGGAGTTTGGTGATACACATTTATAGTGTGACTATAAGAACATACAAACATTTGGTACATGCTGTGTACATGATAGATAGATTAAAGGTTTGATTGTATTTAACTTTATTTATATGAGGTTTGTCATAATATGGAAGGAGTATATTCGAAAATAATTTATACCCTCGTATTGTACTGTAAAGTAGGAATGGAGTTTAGTGATAAGTGTTTATAGTGTTACTATAAGAACATATAAATATTTGGTACATACTGTATTACCTACATGTTCGCTCACTCATGTATTCTGTTTGTTCAATTAAAAGACTCTAACACAACAGGCTCACCCGCAAGCATCTCCCAACAAATCACATCAGTTGCAACTTTCAAGAATATATGTAATATCTGTCTTTTGTTGGGAATAATAATTAAGTTAAGTGATAAGTATTAGTATTGCTTTCCATTCCACCTGACCGTCAAGTGTAATACGTTACAGCAGATATTTCTCTTTTTTCTTTTAACGCCCACCCAGTGTTTAATATTTTAATTTCTTTTATACTAATTACAAAACTAACAAAAAAAAAGTCATGTTTTCTGGTTGTGTGAGCAGCCAGTGTACATGATTTGTACCCACCTCCATCCTAAAAAGTGTAATTGTGACATTGAAGCATGGTGGTGGCGGCATCAAGCTTTGAGGCTGCCAAGTGGAAGAGGTACATAAATAGCCGTTATGTGTCAATTTTGAAACCAAAGCTTTGGGAATAAAGGAAAAACATGACACAATCCTAATTAATTTTTTTCGTATACTTATTACAAAATTAACAAAAAAGTTTTGTGGTAGTGTGAGCAGCCAATGTACATTTTTGTGTATGACACATAACGCCACAACCACTCTTTATAATATCATAGAAAGCCACCAGTTGGGGACAAATTCCTATTTTGTGTGATCTTCAGTCGCCTGCATGCTTTTGGCCATATGGGTGTTTACTTTTTTACGCACACGTTCGTGTTTCTATTTTCACGTGTTATGCCGGCTGTTACTGGATGTTTTTTACTTACAGCATTGCAGATAATTATTGAATTATTTGTATAATTTTGACTCTAATATTAGTAGCTTTGCTGTAATTTACTATCTACTGACTATATTGATAATATTGAACATTTGCAGAAAGCATCAGCTCTTCCTCACTCAATACCTCACCCCCAAACACGACCAGCACAACAGAGCAAGGTAACAAGACAATGCTGGATTACACCGCTGCTTCATTCTTACACACATGCACACACACACACACACACACACACACACACACACACACACACACACACACACACACACAACTTTTGGTATGTAACTCTCAATGCTACTTGTATGACTGTTACATTAGCATCTTTGCTGTAATATTATAGTAAGCTTTGCTGTAGTTTACAACCTACAATGTTGTCATTGTATTTTTGTGGGAATTCTTCCACTAGAAATAAGACGCCAAAGTCTAAATGGTTCATAAAAAAGGATTAACATGTTCTTTTGAATTGTTTGGGCTGAACTTTCCTCACAATGTCCTGCTTTTAAACGTCTCTATAAGTATATCTGCAACCAAATCAACTTCTCCTCTGTCAGCCGTTGTGGAATGACGTTCAAGCAACATGGATTTGAATCTAACAAAAGCCCACGCTGTTCATTTCCATTGAATAAGTCAATGATCCTGATAGTGTGTGAGTCAGCAGAAAAAGCCTTGTTGGACCTGACGTCCCTCCATTGCTATACTCATGTTTTATGATTATTCCATGAACAGCCTGTAACACACCTGTCTTGCCCCCAAACACTACACAACAACACACAAATGTACACTATGTAATACGACCAAATGATTTTGCTGTAATATTATAGTATTTGTTATATTTGCATCTTTCCTGTAGTTTACAACCTACTGACAATATTCATAATTTGCAGAAATCTCAAGCATTTCCCCCACTAAATCACCCTCACCCGCACTCATCTCCAGCGCAACAGGTAACAGAACAATGCTGGATAACAACGCTGCTTTGCTCAATCTCTCTCTCACACTCATACACACACAAAGAGAGCTTTTGAGAGGTTTTTGGTGAATTATTTGTATCAATCGACTGTAATATTTGCAGCGTTGCTGTAATTTAGGGAATCACATTTAGGGAATGTTTTAAAGTGTGCTCTGTCACACACATTGTTCATGTTCCTATCCTCATGCATTATGATTGTTTCATTAGCAGCCGTCTTTCCCACAAGCACCATCACACAACAACACACAAATGTAAACACGATTAAAACAGGTAATAATTAATAAGAACTTTGTTTAGGACGTTTTTGAAACTCATGCTCTTATTTGTATGATTGTGACTGTAATATCAGCATCTTTGCTGTAGTTTACAACCTACTGACATTATTGATAATTTGCAGATATCTCAACCACTGCCTCCACCCAAAAAATCTCACCCCCACGCATAGGCAACAACACAACAGGTAACTGAACAATGCTGGATCACAAAGCTGCATCGTTCTCTCTCTCTCACACACACACACACACACACACACACCTTTTGGGAATGTTTTTGTGTGCTCTCTCACGCACAGTACTTGTTCATGTTCCTATAATCATGCATTATGATTATTCTATTAACAGCCAAAAACACAGTCTTGCCCACAAACATCAGCACGCAACAACACACAAATGTAACCACAATCAAACCAGGTAATAATCAATAAGAACTGTTTAGGGCGTCTGAGAAACTCATGCTGTATTTGTATGATTGTGACTGTAATATGAGCAGTTTTGCTGTAGTTTACAACCTACTGACATTATTGATAATTTGCAGATATCTCAACCACTGCCTCCACCCAAACAATCTCACCCGCACGCATGGCCGACAAAACAGCAGGTAACTGAACAATGCTGGATCACAACGCTGCATCGTTCTCTCTCTCACACACACACACACCTTTTGGGAATGTTTTTGTGTGCTCTCTCACGCACAGTACTTGTTCATGTTCCTATAATCATGCATTATGATTATTCTATTAACAGCCAAAAACACAGTCTTGCCCACAAACATCAGCACGCAACAACACACAAATGTAACCACAATCAAACCAGGTAATAATCAATAAGATCTGTTTAGGGCGTCGAGAAACTGTATTTGTATGATTGTGACTGTAATATGAGCAGTTTTGCTGTAGTTTACATTCTACTGACAATGTTGATCATTTGCAGATAATTCCACCACTGCCTCCACCAACATCACAACCTCACCCCCACTCATATCCAACAGAACAACAGGTAACAAGACAATGCTGGATCACAATGCTGCTTCGTTCACACATACACACACTCACACGCTCACACTCACACGCATGCACAAAAAAAAATCTGCTCTTCTTATTAATCCTTTTTATGTTTCGTCAAAAAGTATTCATACCGTGATTTGTTCATTCTTTTTTTTTCTCCTCCACAGAGAAACCCCACACGTGTAAGTACCCATCCATTTCAAAGCAAAGGTTTTTAGAGTTGGGATCATGATGTTTTATTCACTTATTCATTTTTTCCTTTGCAGGCATCTACACCCTCAAGGAAGAAAATAATTCCCTGAAAGTGACAATTAACAGCAGTGACCCTGGAGCCCAATACAACTTTATTTTCAAAGGCCAATCACACAATTACAATGTCATCAGATCAAGCTCTTTCTCAATATTATTTAAATCATTTAAACCTTGCCAGAAGTACAATATCACTGTCAAACCTTTCTGTACACCCACGTCTGACAGGAATTTTTTTGAAACCAGAATATTAGGTAAGTACAGTCTCTATACATTCCAAATATTAAATATTACATTTGTTGTACAGAATGCATACACTAACGACAAGAGAGTAGCTATAATATGTAATAAAGAAAAGATGTTTTACTTTATTTATTATTATTTTTTGCAGATAAAAAGGATGTAACACCTACCCTGAAAACTGACCCAAAAGTAGAAGTGTGTTTTGAAACAATTTGGAATTTGGCAAAATGTATTCCTATTGATTCAAAAAATTCCTGCAAAAACGAATCAGTGACTTTTAATGAAAACACGTGCCCCAATACAACAGGCCTCTATACTTTCACACTTCCCCCAGGTACACCATTTCTTACATAGGTTCATAAATAAAACCTAAATGCATCTATATAAAATTATAAAGCACTCATACTCATATATACATATGGAGCAGTTCTTGGTCGATGTTCAATGTCCTAAATGTGTCTATTGCAGAAAAGCCTGAAATTATTTTTGAAAATAAGATCCCTACCTCATTAGAGTGGAAAAACAAATTACGTTGCGAAGACAATCTCACGTACACCTGCAAAGGTAAGCAGAGGAGCTAATGCAGATGCTTATAATATATCAGGCAAATTTTTTAATCTGTCACAGATTTTTGTTTGCGTAAAAGAAATATCGTACTGTAATAATATATTTAACTACAAAACTCTTTAATCTTTATAGATTCACAATCGAATGATGTTGCTGTTGAAGCTTTGGAACCTTTCACGAATTATAAATGTACTGGGACATATAATTCTACCCTCTATTTTGGTGGTCTTTCAAGCACAATAAATCTTTACATCAAATGTGGTAAGTTGGTAATTTACCTGAATATCACACACCATAATCCTCATATGGTTTCATAGCAGCCATACCAATGCTCTCTGGACTATTTAGACATCCTACAGACAATAAAAGGTCTACATAGCCCAAGTAAATTAACAGGATTAAAAAATATATAAACAAAAGCAACAATACAAGTTTTCAACTTAAATGTAAAAGCAGCCCATAAAAAAAATAAGGCAAAGATAGGAACAGGAAAAAAATAATAAACCTGACAGTTAGCTGGTTTCAGAAGTTTACACAACCCTACACTCAAACACTGTTGAGTCTACCATCTTGATTTGCCAATTAAATTACACTTTGCAATAAAACTTAAATAAACAAATAGCTACACATTTATTAAACTGCAAGTGGATTAGCCCCCTTTCTCAGTTTTTAGGTTGGGATGTAAAATCAACATAACACAACATAAATAATTACAAGTATGTGTAAACATTTGATATTCACTTACATTCAATCTGATGACACTAAATTTGGACACAGTGAAAATAAAGAGTTAAAAAAAAAATACATAAAATATAAGACAGTAAATCATAAAAGATGCATACAAATAAGATACAGATGGTATTAAATAGACATTAAATACAGTATAAAACTACGAAACTATACAGACAAATGCTGCGCACAGAAAATAAGGCAAATATTTGTTACTATCTAGATTTCATCATTGTTAGCATTATTTCAATATAGACATGGGTTCCTTTTCTTATAGCCACTTTCCATTTTGTAAAGTTAAATCATTTTGCTGCACATCACAGCTATATTTTCTGGTCTTACCCATTGTGATGAGTGATTAAAGTAAATTGGCCTATGTGGTCGAACATTTATCTGTTCCTATTCACCCAGGTGGAATGTAAAATGTAAAACATCACTTGAAATATATATACTTTAAATATGTTTTACTCATATGAATTCATAGATATTGTGCCAGACATATTTTACATATTTTATGTATATTAAAATTTTTATAGACTGATACAAATTATTTTGCTCATATATGATCACTTAAACTGTATATTGTCATTTTATTTATTCTGCTCTCTGTAGCAAACTCTTTTACTAACCTTCACTAACTTAAATAAAACTGTCAATTGTTAGTTTGTCAATACATTATTAGAAGTTATAACATTTATTACAGTTATTACAATTATTTATTACAGAGATTTAGTTGTGTCGGATACTGTCAAAGCATTCTTTCTTTTTATTTTTTTTTTACAAACCAAAAAAGGTTTTCTACTAAAACACATCTAAAGCCAGTTTGAATAAAATCATGAATATCAGTTTGTAAATAAAAAATTTATTTTTGCTTAAAATAATTCAGAAACCATAAATGAAAGTGTTACAAATCTTCAATGTCATTCACTATTATTTAATCTAAAAAGAAAATACTAATGTTTTGTTCAAGTGTCAATAAGCTACTCTTTGTCTCATATAGATTTGAATAAACCGAGTATTTCTGTAAATTCTACCAACATCTTTGTGTCCTGGAATTTCGAAAGCAAAAAATGCTCAGACCTCATTTACAGTCGATTCACCTTGGAAACAAAATGCAATAAAACAAGTAGGAAATCATTCTCTTGTACTTTCTTTTAATTTTTATTAAAACTATTTGTGGTTTTATTTAATTTCTTTTGGGCATCTACTGATAATGAATTTGTAGTTTTAGAGACCTCCTGCACGCAGAACTCCTGTGTTGTTTCTTCTTTGAGCCCCTGGACTTATTATCATTGTGATATTATAGCAAAATACAACAACCTTTCATTTCAAACCCTTAAAGAACAAAGAAGAACCCAGGCAAGCAGTGAGTGTAACACGGTTTTTATCGAATGTTTTAACACAGGATATCTAACAAAATTGCTTCTCTTTATTAGAATTTTGAATTTTATATATATATATATATATATATATATATATATATATATATATATATATATATATATATATATATATATATATATACACACAAACAAATGTTCACTGTGTATTCATGCTTTGTGTGTAACATGTGAACATTTGTTTGTGTGTATATATATATATATATATATATATATATATATATATATATATATATATATATATATATATATATATACACACAAACAAATGTTCACATGTTACACACAAAGCATGAATACACAGTGAACATTTGTTTGTGTGTATACTTATCACTTAAGTTAATTTCTGTTATATGACTTAAGAATGTTTAAGGTGAACATTTTAAGGTTTGTTGCTTTAAGTTATAATATTAATCCTCTCTTTTTTTATAGAACCTTTGACACCAAACGTTATCAAAGCACATACTGTGAGCCATAATTCCTTCCATGTGAGTTGTCACATTGACAATTGGCATGGGGATCCAGGAGAATACACAGCACAGCTCTGCATAGATAAAGACTGTCAAGACCCAAGAAAACATAAAAATTGTAATTTTAAGTTTGACAACCTGTACTACTTAACAACATATGAAGTGAAGGTATGTTTTAATTGACATTTAATCAAAAGATATGAAGTCATAAGTCAGTGATAATATTCTGACTGTGCATTTGACACTTTATGTTTACTCAGATCTATGGTAAAAATGGCCAAGGGAATGAAAGTGAGATCATTAGCAAGACGTTTTCCACTAGCTGTAAGTTTTTTAACCTTATTTTAAACCATTTTACCCATTGTTTGCACACTGCCTGGCCACAAACAATTCACCACGATGTAAAATTTAGAATCGATTAAACTAATAAAACTGTCTAACACATTATTAATAACTGAAATAATAGTGGTGAACCATCATCTTTGAGAAAGAAATGTGTTCAAGAAAAATCTTAAATGACCCTAATCAGAGATCAATTAAACATATAGTGAAATCAAATCATACTTAAACTGTAGAACTCACATCTATTAGTAAAAGTAAGAGATTTTCCATGTGTACAATGCAAGGACACAAGGGATTGTAAACAGTAAACAGCTGTATAGCCTTTAAAATATCTTTAATTTGCTAGGGAGCAAGCCCATGTTTATATTGTTCCAAAAGGATGGGCAAATTTGGATAAGAAGAGAGGTGGATAAAGTGATGCACCCATCAAGACTACTGTCTACTTTACCAGATGATATGGGATTGCTTTAATTGGTCAGATACAGGTTCAGAACCATTATTTTCCTAAAAAATGAGAACAGCTGATTACAAATCTACTTAATGAAGTTTATTTATCAGTGGATTTTTTTATGGCATGGGGGTATTCCAAGATGACAATGTTAGGATTCATCAAGCTTGTGAAAAAGTAGTTCAGGGAGGAAGAAATAGAATTTTCACCAAACCTAATCCCCATTAAGAAGTATTTACACCGTGGTCTGACTCTCCAATCATCAAAATTATACCTTTGTGACAAATCCTCTGATTGGCAGTAAATGTTGTGACATAACATAAGCCTATTTTTGCCAGGCAGTGTAGATATATACAACAAAAAAAAAAAAACACTAAAATAAATATTTGTTGTATTTCAGACAATGACAAAGCCATTCTTGGAATCCTGGGCTTTCTTATTGTTGTCACGACTGTGGCTCTCCTGTTTGTCCTGTACAAAATATACATTTTGAAAAGAGAAAAGTCAAGGTTTGTGACACAGTTTCCTAAACCATCCAAAACATGTGGCTTAATTATTAATATTATTATTGTTGTTTTTAATTTGTGACAAATAATGTGTGTATTTGTCACAGCAGGAATGAGCAAGAAATGGATGACCTTCTTCCTGCAAGTAAGTAAAAATTCACCTCACCCTTCCATTTCTGGCCAGACGGTCTGTATTGTTGTGAGACTTATTTTCTTGACGTTGTTCTCTGCTTTGCAAGATACACTGATTCCAGTGGAACCTATGAGTGCTGATGCTCTGTTGGAGGCATACAAGAGGAAAAGGGCTGATGAGGGACGTCTGTTTATGGAAGAATTCCAGGTTACTTTCAGATCTTGTTGGGCTTTTTAGGCTTAATCCACATGCATGTAGACCTAGTCTCTCAACTGCTTTAGTAATAGCAAGGAAACAATTCATGGCTAGATACACGACAAAATACAAGTCTAATGTTATAGTTTTTGCAGCATATACTTGTTTTTTTTTTGACAGAAAATGTAATCATGGTTTACTTAGGGCACATGGGTTATCTATAGATAATATAGATGCAGTGTGTATTTACAGATACATAAATATAAGATAGAATATATATTAGGGGTGTAACGGTACATGTATTTGTACCAAAAACGTTTGATACAGGACTTTCGGTTCGATACACGTGGAACATTGTTAAACTCTGAGTTCCCTCAGAAATGTTTTAAGTGGCAGACCACATGTTTGTTTTTTCGTACCAAAGGTACGTACCAAATTGTAAATTTTGTGTACTGTTACATCCTAAAATAGATATACTTTATATTATACAAAATTACACTAAATTAGCTAACTTTTATCCAATAATGTGCAACATTTTCCAATTGAATATTGTTTAAAAACCAAAACAAACAAAAACAAAAACAATGAAATGAAATCAATTTAATAAGAGTTGATTTGAAAACGTTTTCTTGTTTGCTTTCTGGCAGAGTGTCCCTCGTATTTTCTCCAATTACTCAGTCAGAGAGGCCAAAAAGACCGAAAACCAATCCAAGAATCGCTACATTGACATTCTCCCCTGTAAGTTCATCACGCGGCAAAAACAAAACCAGAATCATTCATTTCTTGGAATTTCTTTCTCCTCCACATAATTTAACCAAGTTTATTTTTAGACGATTACAACCGTGTCATTCTGTCTCACGGAGAAACAAATGACTACATCAACGCCAGCTTCATTGAGGTAATAGGTGTTCATTTGAAAGATTAAGCAAGATTTTTATTTCTCTGTAGATAAGAAAATCTATATCCTTTACATTTCCTCATTCAGGGTTACAAGGAATCCAACAAATACATTGCAGCCCAAGGTAAAGGTCTTGTCTCAAATCACCATCAGAAATCATTTTCCTATTTTTGCATGCTGAGGTAAATTTTTTTTATAAGTTACGTATAACCAACTAAATTTATTTTTATAATTTATTCAAGGCCCGAAGGAAGAGACAATGGCAGATTTCTGGACAATGATCTGGGAGCAAAAGACTTCCATTATTGTTATGGTGACCCGTTGTGAAGAAGGAAACAAGGTACGGCTAATCCAGTTTATTTAGCAACAATGGACATCTCAATTGAACAAACCAGAGTTGACGATGACAATGGAAAAACTACCTGAGACACCATGAGTCACAAACATTCAAATAGGAACCAATCACCATCTGGGTGACATTACATAATGGTGCAATTACAAATCATTTCCCTTTCGTAACTGTGTATTATAACGTAAAGTGTATAAACAGGAAATTATGTGAGATGAGATTTGGGTTCCCTTTTGCATCTGGTTCCTCTCAAGGTTTCTTCCTCATATTGTCTCAGGAAGTTTTTCCTCACCACAAGTTTATGATTGTGAAGCCTCTTTGTTTTGATGCTCTTTTTAAAAAGTGCTATACAAATGAAATGACAATCAATTGAATTAGGGCAATTACGAGCTTCTTATGACTGTAAGAGACTCTAAACTCTTCATTAGATAAAAATTTCAAGTCTGTTGTATCAAATTGAAGTTATTTCACAGGAAGAACATCCACATCCATTTTTATGGCTTCTTTTATTGTTCCCATCCATATTAATCTCAATAGTAATATTTTTACCACATCCATTTTAACACATGACTAAATGATGAGGTTGAAGGCAATCTGTAAAATATGCAACAGATAGACTGATGGGTAGCTTGATGTTATTTCATTCATCCATTTTTCCATTTTTCAGTAAGTTCACAAGGTCAGATCAGATTTCTTTTCAGATCCTCCACTATACATAGGGCCTGATACACGTTTAGTGGAAGCCGTCCAGACCGTTTCCTTTTAAAGTACCAAAACCATTGTCGCTTGTCTCTTCTCGATCCTAAATTTCAGAAACCTTAAAATCCCAGAAGTACCTCATTTTTGGCCACCGATACTTATGACACCTTCTTCTTTCAGTGAAAGCATGTGACCAAAAATGAGAACAGGGTTATTTTGAACTGCAAAACACAACTTCATCTTCAAACTGAGACCAATACACTGAGTTCAGAATCACGCCGTGCTGTATTTATTTTCTTCTAAACGTTCGTCTTCTGCTCCTCAGAACAAATGTGCTCAGTACTGGCCGTCACTGGAGAGAGAAACCGAGATTTTTGACGATTTGGTGGTGAAAATCAAGGGAGAGGAAAACTGCCCGAATTACATCATCCGCCACCTGACCATGATGAATGTAAGCACAAATCTGATCAAATCTTCTTCATGCTCCAGGCACGTGTTGGTTAACGAGTGGTGATTTTTTTCTTCCGTTATAGCGGAGAGAGAAGTCAGCGGAACGGGAAGTCACTCACATCCAATTCACAAGCTGGCCTGACCACGGTGTGCCCTCCGATCCTGGCCTCCTCCTTAAACTCCGCCGCAGAGTCAATTCCTTTAAAAACTT
The DNA here is from genome assembly GCF_014805685.1 of Silurus meridionalis. Classification (NCBI taxonomy): domain Eukaryota; kingdom Metazoa; phylum Chordata; class Actinopteri; order Siluriformes; family Siluridae; genus Silurus; species Silurus meridionalis. Next base: position 23,680,920 of record NC_060892.1, read on the forward strand.
TTTCAGTGGACCCATCGTTATTCACTGCAGGTAACATATGAGCTGTTTTTGGAAAAGCAAACACAGTGAACATACACATGTAATGTCCTCATGTACCAATGAGTATATTTTGTCCGTTTTTGTACAAAAAAATGTATAAATAATCTTTATTCCTGGGCAGCGCCGGAGTCGGACGCACAGGGACCTACATTGGGATTGACGCCATGATTGAGAGCCTGGAGGCTGAAGGACGTGTGGACATTTATGGCTATGTGGTTAAACTTCGCCGCCAGAGATGCCTCATGGTCCAAGTGGAGGTAAGACACATTAACTAATAAATCTATAAAGCATATGTAAGACAAGTGGGTCTAGTTCGGAATTATATGTACATAATCTTCCATAATATGACCACGTGGATCACAAATGTACCCTGATGATTTAACTGGAAATGAACTGTACCCCAGGCCCAGTACGTGCTCATCCACACGGCGCTGATCGAGTACAGTCAGTTTGGCGAGACAGAAATGTCACTCTCAAATTTCCACTCGGAGGTGAACACACTCAGGCAGAAGGACGGCAACGAGTCCTCTTTGATCGAGATGGAGTTTCAAGTGAGTGCTTCCTTTTAACCCGACTGGTAACATATAAATTGCTTTGGATTAGAACCTACTACTTATCATTGTACTGCAATGACACTGGATTACAATGAATTATTTGGCAAATGAATATTAATACAATTTTGTATAAACCTTTATATATATATATATATATATATATATATATATATATATATATATATATATATATATATATATATATATATATATATATATATCACAGTCCTCAAAGTTGATGTGTTTGAAAAAGGAAAGATTGGCAAGTATAAGGATTTGAGCGAGTTTGACAAGAGCCAAATTGTGATGTCTAGACGTCTGGGTCTGAGCATCTCCAAAACTGCAGCTCTTGTGGGCTGTTCCCGGTCTGCAGTGGTCAGTATCTATCAAAAGTGTTAGAAGGAAGGAACAATGGTGAACCAGCAACAGGGTCATGGGCAGCCGAGGTTCATTGATGCACGTGGGGAGCGAGGGCTGGTGCATGTGGTCCGATCTCCTGTAGCTCAAATAGCTGAAAAAGTTAATTATGTTAATGTTAAACAGGTCTGGACTGTTTCGGCAACAAAAGGGGGACCAACAAAGTATTAGGCAGGTGGTCATAATGTTGTGCCTGTATGTATATATATATATATATATATATATATATATATATATATATATATATATATATATATGTATATATATGTATTTATGCATATAGTAAAGTAGTATAGGTGAAGTATAAACTATGTAAGGTGATGATGTGAAAATAAGAGTCTACAAACAGTCAAACATTATACTAGTGATATTCATACAATATTAATGGGTACATGGTTATTTGAGGTGGCTGCAAATTTTGGCAATAAAAATAATCTACATCATTAAGAAAAAGCATTTATTACACAGATCAGAAAGAAAAAGCTTTGTTTAAATCTATATATTTATTATTTTTATTTTTTTTATTGGAATACCTGCACATCTCTGGTTTGCACTGACCATTGTATAAATGTGTTTTACTCCTCAACTCGCTGGTACGTTCTAACATTTTGCTGTCACGGGTTTCCCACACAGAAACTGCCCAGATTCAAAAACTACAGAGCGTCCAACGCGGCACGCACCGAGGAGAATAAGAAGAAAAACCGCTCGTCTGTCATTCCATGTGAGCCTCGATTTTTGTTTTTGTTGGCTATTATTCGAGAAATTGTTTGGGTTGTTTTGCTTTGTTTCTTAATTTGATTTAGCTATTTAAATTATAACTGTTCTTATATATAGATATGTATATATATATATATATATATATATATATATATATATATATATATATATATATGATTAAATGAGCCTGAAATGTGTTATACAAAGCGAAAGGTTTTTACCTCCACACTAATATTAAATTGTCTTTGGTTATAATTCGTTCCCTCTCTTTTAGATGACTTCAACCGAGTCTCAATTAAAGTGGAAGACGAATCCAGCCATGAGAGCGATGCTGATGATGAGGAGGAATACTCATCAGATGAAGAGGATGATGCCCTCACTAAATATATCAATGCCTCCTATGTGGATGTAAATGTTTTCCTCCACAAAAAAGCCATTCAGCATTTCTATTTAAATGCAATAAACGCTCATCATGTCTGCTTTTCCTTTAGGGATACTGGAGCCCGAACAGCTTCATTGTCGCACAGGGACCTATGGCTGACACGGTTGCCGACTTTCTGCAAATGCTTTACCAGAAGAAGGTTAAATCCGTGTTCATGCTCTCCGATTGCACTGAGAATGACATGGTGAGTCTCTGCAAATCCGAGCAGGTTCATTAAGCAGGTTTCAGAAAGACTGTAGTCTTATGGCTTATTGTTGTTCTTGTTGTTTTGTATCGATCTGTTAGGAATTTTGCTCCCAGTACTGGGACGATGAGAAGAAAACTTTTGGGGAGATGACGGTGGAGGTCAAAGAGACGGAAAACTTCCCCACGTATATCAGACGCTGCTTAGAAATCCAGCACACGAAGGTGCGCAGCTTTTCGTTTCCTCGTGATTGAGTTCGACTCATATAAGAAAAAAGATAAGAAAAAAATCATTTGCAGTTTTTCAGGTTTTTTTTTTCCTTTAACGCAATTTATATTAGATTTGCATATTATTGTCATTTGCACATCTGCATTTACTTATTTGCTTTACCTAATTTACATCATATCGTGCAGGATAAGACACGAGCTTATTAGAGGGACAGCGCATGTAGGACGTGTTAGGGACAAAGTGAGAGAGGTGGGATTGAGATAGATTGGACATGTGCAGAGGAGGGACATGGGGTATATAATGGTCAGAGAATGCTGAGGATGGCGCCACCAGGAAAGAGGAAAAGAGGAAGGCCAAGGAGGAGGTTTATGGATGTGGTGAGGGAAGACATGCTGGTAGTTGGTTTAAAAGAGGTAGATGTAGAGTAGAGTAGAATGGAGATGGATGATTCGCTGTGGTGACCCCTAATGGGAGCAGCCGAAAGTAGAAGACGAAGAATTACATTATATCGCATGAATCATACAGTTACCTCTAATAAATATATAATAACTATTGCCCCTTACATAAATTGTATTTAATTGCTTAATTTTATTTCATTGTTATCTGCAATACTGGTTGGATGCTAAGTCCATTTTATTGTCTGTATTGTGCTCTGATAGTAATAATAATGTTGAACCTAACGCAACCTAGCCTAAGATTAAGTCATGACTTGCTCATCACTCCTGCAGAGGAAAGACAGCCACACGCTGCAGCAGTACCACTTCCTGAAATGGACCGGTCTTGAGCTCCCAGCCAACCCACTTGAGTTAATCGACATGATGAAGAGCATCAGACAGAGCAGCGACAGCAGCAAAGTTGAGAATTTGCCCACTGTTGCACACTGCAAGTAAGTCAAAATGAATAGCGTCTTCAAAAAAGTCCCTCCATAGAGCTGGAAGTAAAGCATGTTTTTTTTAAAGCTAGCGATAAATACACGGATTTAGTTTGTGGAACAATTCAAGCAGCTTTTCCGGAGACAAGAATACTGCCTCAATTTTGTCCTCAAAGTTGATGTGTAAGAAGCAGGAAAAATGGGCAAGTGAAGATTTGATTTCAGCGAGTTTGACAAGTGCTAAATTGTGATGGCTAGACGACTGGGTCAGAGCATCTCCAAAACTGCAGATCTTGTGGGATGTTCCTGGTCTCCAGTGATATATTAAAAGTGGTCCAAGTAAGAAACATTGGTGAACTGGCGACAGGGTCAAGGTTCCAACAAACAAGCTACTGTACCCCAAATTGCTAAAGAGGTTCTGGCAGCAAATGGGGGACCAACACAATATTCGGCAGGTGGTCTTAAAATTAGACTTGATCAGTGGCAATACAGGTATGCCTGGTCCGTGTATACAGATGTAAGTATGTATTATAGTATATTTACACTCACATGAGCGTTTTCTTTACCAGTGATGGCTCCTCGCGCTCTGGAATCTTCTGCGCCTTGTGGAAGCTTCTAGACAGTGCAGACACAGAGAAACTGGTGGACATCTTCCAGGTGGTCAAGGACCTACGCAAATCTCGTCTGGGCATGATCAACACTGTTGTGAGTTTCTAAACTTCATGTGCAGACAACAAAGTCATGCAAACTTGATAGGGAAACAAAAGATAGGTCATCAGTTTTCTAGATCATTTTTACATTGATCCATGTCACGTTCGAGAGACGGCATTTAGCAGAAATACTGTGAAATTCCAACCCCTAAAACATCTTGAACAGCTTTTACACGTTCCGTAATACTATGCACTCTATTTAAACAGGAGCAGTACGAGTTCCTGTACACGGCCCTGGAGGCGGCGTATCCCATGCAAAATGGTGAGGTGAAGAAGCCCAGCGAAGCCCCTGCTGACTCCGTGCAGGTTGTAAACGAATCGACGGCACTGATCACTCCCAGCACGGATGCTGTTACCACAGAGAGTGCCCAGGAAAGTACTGACCCGGCACCACCAGAAGAGGGCACCACCGAGGCCAAAACCGAGCCGGAGAAAGCCGTTAGTGAAAGCACCACTAACGGTCCCACCACGACTGTAGAAGTTTAAACTTTTAAATCGTTGTTGCAGCATGTTTGCAGCTTTCTTTTAATTGTTTTTCCACACAAAAAACAACAACTATTTAAAGACTGTTTATTTGTTACCTTCTAAGTTGCTGTAAAAAAAATTCTAAAAATGTTTGACATTGAATTTTAGCGTTGTTGTAATTAAATATAGTATTAATTTAATTATTAGAAAAAGGTGGGGAAAAAACATTTATTCGGAGAAACGATTTCCAATGAGTGGGGCTTTAGTGTTTATTTTTTTTCGAAGACTTTTTCTGGTTTTTATGCAACATATTTACCGCTTCGTATCAAATCCTATTTCACAATTTCACGTCAAGATTTTGGTTTCCATTGGTTTTATTAGCCTTTATGTAATGTGCGTGAATGTAATGTAAATGGAAAGTTTGGTAATATTCGCTGTATATCTATATATATATATAAATTTCTAGAGGTATTTTGTTGACGAATATTATAAAGCTATGAAAATGCGAATGTATTCATGTGGTTCGAAATGCAAAGGTACACTTTTTGTCTTCAAACTAGTTCATGGGAATATTTTTCACTTGTAGATTTACTATCGTATCTAATGACGGCTTTTCCGTGTTGTTCATTGCAAAAAAATATATACAATTAAGGATATAACTGTTACTGTAAAATCGTAGACTAGTAAAAAAAAAAAAGCTGCATTTAAAACAAGATCATTACCGTTAGCAGTGTAGGTGCCTCTTATTCAGGTTTGTAGGACACTCCAGATGCAAAAGCCAACAGTCTTTTGTTAACCCTATACAAAAAAAAAAAAGAATAGAATCATTCGATCTGGGTTGTGACAACATCCTGTACAGATGTGATCAAGCATAGATAGTGTGTATAGTGAAGATTTTACTGAAGCAACATGATGGCTGTCATTGTTTTATTATATTACATGAACAGAGTAATAGTTTGTCTTTTTTTTAATGTACATTCATTAATAAAGTATCAACCTGTCATCCAGTGGCCCAGGCATCTGTTACTGATGTATACATCTCAATGGGTTCTGTTTTATATACCGGCTTCCTGTTCAATTCATTCGACCTCATATAACATATAACCAAATATAAATATATATTTACAATGTTTAACTGTATTTATTTTCAATATTATTGATGTTATTATATATTTTCTTAATAAATAGACACATGACTGGTGTATATCTACATATATTAAATGGCATTTAGCAGATTCCTCCTTATATATCTTATTTATACTACAACAAGTTATCGGTAAGGGGCCTGGATTAAGGGTCCAGCAGTGGGCTTTTACTGGTCCTGGGATTATAAATCTTTCCATCCACCCTCTTAACAAATGTAATTAATGTCATGCATGAATTCCTTTTGTTACTAATATTCGTGAATGTGTTTGATTTCCCTATAATTATGATAGTTTCATTGACAAAAAATGTCAATGTTGTGTTGAACATCCCAGAATTGATGCCAAAAAACATTCAGTTATTGTATTGATTGTGTCTGATGAGTCCAGATGAGATTTCTGCAAGAAGGAGAGTGATGGAGTGATGCATCAGATGAACTTTCATCCATAATCACCCAGTCTAAATCCAATTGAAATGGTTTGGAATGAGTTGGACACAGAGAGTGAAGGAAACGCAGCTAACAAGTACTCAACATCTCTGTGCACTCCTCAAGATTGTTTTAAATCCATTCCTGATGATTACCTAATGAGGCTGACTGAAAGAATGGCAAAAATGTACAAAGCTGTCATCAAAGCAAAAAGTGGCTTGTCAAGAACATCTTGGATTATTCCCCCCCAGACCACCAGAGGGTACCCTTTGTCTTACTTGTCTCTGACTGTTTACCTCCAGGCCTCCAGACCGCACCCTTGTATACTATTTTGTATTTTTCTTTTGTTGTCACTTCCTTCTCCTGAGTAAGTTTGCACACTTATTTGATTTTACTTATTAGCCAATTTTTAGCCAGGTCTTTGATTTCTGGTATTTTCTATGTGACTTGCACTGTGTATTTGTATTTTTGTAATTGTTCCAGTCTCATAGTGTATGGTTTTCTTAATTGATTGATTGATTGACCTTCAATCCGTGTTAGCCTAGCCCTTTGTTACTCCCCTTGTTAGGTTATTTCTTGTTTATTTCAAATAAATTGCTGCATTTGCATCCACCTCCCCCTCTCATTGATTTACCATGTAACAGAATGTCTCAACCAAGACAGAATACAGTGGAACTGTATCTAGGAGAGTTTGACCATCTCCTTATCCAGAGTCAATTACAGCTGGCTAAAGCAATTGCTGACATGGACTGGGATATCAAATAGCAGCAGGACCCAAGTCTTGATCCAGGATGTCATGGCCGACCTTATGAGTGCTATTACAAACACTTAAAAAAATCATATTATTAGAAGGAACATTTAGTTAAGTAAAAAGAAAAGATTTTAAGAAATGACGGTCAGTTAAAAGGATGGTTCCTGAATGTGTGGTTCCCATTGTGAACCATGGAGGAGCAAGTATAATGATGAGGGGGTGCTTTGCTTGTGAAACTGTTGTTGACTGTCAAAATTGAGGGCACACTTAACCAGCATGTCTACCACAGCATTTCTCAAGATTGTTGGAAAACCATTCCAGATGACCCTTATTAGGCTGACTGAAAGAATGCCAAGAGTGTACAACCTGTCATCAAAGCAAAAGGTTTCTTGTTATGGATGTCTTTAACATTTTTTCTCTAGTCCACCAGAGGGCACCCGTTGTCATTTTTTTCTCTCTTGCTGAGGGCATTTCTTTACCTCCCCTCTCCACTGAGAACTTCAATTCACCTCCCTTTTTCACTGATGAGTACGTCACTCTGCCCCCTTGCTCAGCTGAGGATGTGGTCCTGTCCCCTTGCTTGGTTGAGGGCATTACTCCCCTTGTGACCATCAATCCACCATGTGGGTTAACCACCAGCATTGCACCCCACTCTGGCCTCACCACCATCATTGCTCAACACAGGGTTTCAGGCCCTACTAAGTTAGGGTGTTTAGCAATAAGTAGATACGACTTGTTCGATCCACAAAACACAAGGAATGGACAATAGATCAGTGGAAAACTATCCTTTTGTCTGATGAGTCAGATTTGAGATCTTTGCTTCCAACCACTGTGTCTTTGTTAGACGTACAGAGGGTGAACAGACTGTTCCTGAATGTGTGGTTCCCACTGTGAAGCATAGAGAAAAAGGAGGAGTGTTGGTGTTTGGGTTGCTTTGGTGGTGACTCTGTTGGTGACCTTGTCAAAATTGAGGGCACACTTAACCAGCATGTTTGCTGCAACATGCCATCTCAACTGCTTTGCACTTAGCGGGACCATGGTTTGTTTTCCAACAGTACAATGACCTCAAACACACCAATAGGTATGTAGGAGCTATTTTTCCAAGTAGGAAAGTGATGCAGTGATGCATGTGATGACCTGTCACAATCACCCAATCTAAATTCAACTTTGATGGCTTGGTATGAATTGGACCAAATAAAGGAAAAGCAGCCGACAAGTAATCAACACCTTTGCGAACGTCTCATGGTTGTTGTATAACTACTCCAGATGATTCAGGCTGCGTGAAAAAATGCCAAGAGTGTGCATAGCAAAAAGTTACTTGTCCTGGACAGCTTGGAATATTTCCTTTCTAGACCACCAGAGGGCACCCTTTGTACACTTTTGTATTTCTTAATTTTTTTTATCACTTTCTTTTCCTGAATGAACATTGCACACCTATTTAATTTTAATTATTAGCCAGATTATTTCTGCTGCTCATATTTGAGGCATTATTTTTCCAATTTATTTTATATAAAATATAATAATAATTTGTTGACTACATAATACCATATTTGTTCTGTCATCATTTTTTGTCTTCAGTATTAATTTACATTGTAGAAAATGATTAAAATATATATATTAAGAAAAAACACAAAGGGGAGGTTTTGTACAAAATTTTTGACTGACAGAGTAGATCCATCATTGCTAAAGTATGCTGTTCAGTAATGGGTTGCTTGAGGATCTTTAGTCTGTTCATGTGGCAGCATCTTCATCTGCACAGAGTGGTCTCCAATTGAAAAGAGCTCCATCCAGAGGCAGGGTGTCGGCATGAATGAGACAGACTCAAAAAGAAGAAAGGGGAAGGATTGCTGGTCACTGGTACCGCAGGAGCATGTTTAACTTAAGGTGACAAGAATAGAGGAATAAGGATTATGAAGTATCCTTGTTACATAAAATGTAGACACTGTACAGTGTGATCAGTGTGCAAGTCGGGACTTTGGCAATAATTGTTTGCTTTATTTGCTTTCAATAAATTACAGAGTGATATTACAGTTGGATAGCTGCAATTAGCTACAAACAACATGGCCAACCCACACACCTAGAATGTAATAACAAGGGTTATATTATAAGGTGAAGACCAGGATTAGGAATTGGTTTCATGAATTATACAAACTAGATAAGTGTAATGCAGATAACATACACCAGATGGCGCAGGTGGACAAGAAAGACTGGAAAACATACGGCCTGTGAGTAAAACGATTGGATCATTTATCATTTATCATACAAAAATAATGCAAAATAGAAGTTTTGATATTATATATGAGACTTATATATATATATATATATATATATATATATCGCATACGGCTCTATTCCCGGGATGAACCGTGGCCTCAGATTCTGATTTTCATCACAGCCGCTTCACACACGGTCACTTGAGATGGTGCCAAAAGAATATCATTTGCAAATAACAGGGATGTTATAGCGGTCTTCGTAAGAGACACCACTCAAAAGGTGTCTCTCAAATCTTGGCAGTGTTTGGTCCATCAAAACCATGAACAAGTGGAGACAAGACACAAACTTGTTGAAGTCTGACACATAGTCACTGTTCCAAGGTCTGGATTGGAACCCATATTCATCCTCCTTTTCTTTGCCAATTCCCATTGGTTTGAAGCGTGTGATTCGATAAATGGAACTTACACTTTGGTATCTTTTATTCAGAAATAGAGAATTGCACCAGTTCAAAGGCACTGCCTCTGAACTACTTTGAAAATGTTTTACCACACAGTCTCGAGCTTGTCCAGGGCTTTTGACATCTCTGGCCAAATTGCCTTCACCCCTGTAGTCTTGAAACTACTCACTTTTGTAACCAACATAAAGACATCAGACAAAGAGATATGTATGCCCAAGCACTATAGATTTCAACCACTGCCTCATGAAGTGATGGCATTTCTACTAGGTTCAGGAGGTCCTCCAAAATGAACGTGGTCAATTTAGACTGAACCCCCTTTGGTTGTTTGGTATAAGCATCCTTATAGGAAATGCTTGAAAAAGACACCAAAACAATCAGGAGGTGCTCTTGGGTTTAAAAGGTAAATCCTGAGTCTATTTTTCCTAATCTCCTTCACAAACGCCCGCACCTGCAAACATCCTGAACCTCTAGAGATGTACCAGCGCCTTTTGGATCACACTTCATGTAGAGTTTTGACATTGGACTTCTTTGAACATTTAAAGGCTCTGGCATGGAGAATATGGTGTTGGATCTATGATGCCTTTAGATGATGAGTTGCTCTTACTGAGTAAGGTTCCTACTGAGCTCCTACGTTGTGGAACTCCTGGTCAACTGACTGTAGAAGACTGTAGAAAAGACTCCCCATAACCCTCATTCCTGTGCTTATGATTTTTTTCTCGATGGTGTTTTGTATGGTATTTAAGATCTTGATATCACCCGAATGATTATGGGTTCCCTTTTGAGTCTGGTTCCTCTCAAGGTTTCTTCCTCGTACCATCTAAAGGAGTTTTTTCCTTGCCACAGTTGCTGCTCATCAAGTTTTTTATAAATGAAGAGGGTAAAAACCCTTATTTGCTTTTTTGCTGCGTATGTACAAACAACCATTAGCTTCTTCCTTCCTGGTGAGTAAGTTTTTTTCTTTCCTTCAACTGTGGGAATTGTGAAATAGGGCGGAGGCCACTCTTGAATAAAAACTTTGGTACCAGAGCCCATACTGTGTGTAAAATATTATTTCCATACCTTTCCATCATGCACACTAACCTGGGCCATCTGATGCTATATATTGCATCTAATATATTTAGGAAAACGGTGGCTTCCTTTTTTTTCTATCACAGGTCGTAGGCAGTCTATATGATGTCCCGACTAAGAAGGGGTCAGTTCCTTCATTTGTTTTATTGTCCATTTGTAGAAGACCTCACATAAACGTAAATCTAGCATGCTAGTACTTTGTTGCTAATTTAGTTTTTTTAGTCTACTGCCTGAAGTAATATATCCTTTATCTAAGATTATTCGTTTTGAGCTTTTACAGTTTAGCATCATTGAACAAAGTATGCACTGTACATAAACAAATGCCCAAGAAATTGTGGAAATTCCCTTTAATAAATCAAGTGTAATTCCTTGGAACCTCTGTGCCTTCAAAAACCACATTCGACTCCACCCAGGAATACAATTATCATATCAACTTTCACTATGGCCTTTGTGCGAATGGTATTTGCAGTAGGTGTGGCCCAGTCCCTCACATACAGAAAGATATATTTCACCAATAATATACAGCTAGTTACAATAAAAACTAAAAATGTCCGACCCTATATGTGGCATGAATTACAGACAGCAGCTTGATATAATTATGGTTCCTGCTTTGGGGAGGGTTTTAGTTTAGAACTGAGGAGTTCCAGCTCTAACTTTAGAAACAGCTAATCTGGGCTTATATAAATGTTTAGATTTAGATGATGTATGTAATGTATCAGATGATCGCTTGGAAATTGAATTGTCTTGAACACGTGCTTCATACTGTATGTACATTGGCAGAGACGGTATTAGGAACATATACGTAGAATACTGATACACAACGTAACAAAGATTTGTCTAGAGTGTAAGACTTATTATAGACAAATATGAAAAACAATGGTACAGTAGGGCAAAATTTCACTTTACAGTATGTATAGTTATTTATGTTAGGGAAGCTAAGTAAAGAGTGCAGGCAGGGTGGAGTGGGTGGAGAAGAGTGATAGCAGGAGTGATTTGTGATAGAAGAGTATCTGCAAGAATGAAAGGCAAAGTTTATAGGACTGTGGTGAGACCTGAGATGTTGTATGGATTAGAGACAGTGGCATTGAGTAAAAGACAGGGGCGGAGCTGGAGGTAGCAGAGCTGAAGATGTTGAGGTTTTCGTCTGGAGGGACGAAGATTAGAAATGAGTTTATTAGAGGGACAGCGCATGTAGGACTTTTTGGTGACAAGGTAAGGAAGGCGAGTTAAGATGGTTTGGACATGTTCAGAGGAGGGACATGAGTTATATCAGTAGGAGAATGCTGAGGATGGAGCCACCAGGAAGGAGGAAAAGAGGAAGGCCAAGGAGGAGGTTTATGGATGTGGTGAGGGAAGACATGCAGGTAGTTGGTGTGAAAGAGGCAGATGTAGAGGACAGGGGGGTATGGAGACAGATGATTCGCTGTGGCGACCCTAATGGGAGAAGCAGAAAGAAGTAGTATGCATAGTTATTTATAATCGTCACTTCTTCCCCTTAGCATTGATTTTCTATGCTAATACTGCACTAAATGTGACACAGTCATGTACATCTTGCGTATACAGGCCAGGCTAAAGGTTTCTAAGTTGGCAAGCACCACTGGTTTGAGCAAAACCATTTTGAAAGTGATCAGATGTTTGGAATGATTTAACTGGTGTTTCTCATTTTCTTTGTTAGGTTTGCTTAATAAATGAATAGCTTTGAATGTCTACTTTTGGTTTAAACCCTGTTTTTTTTCTATTAAAACCATTTTTTTGTCAAACATGAAGCACATGAAGAACAAAAAGCTGTCTATAGAGGAAAAAAACGCTAGCAATTCCAAAGCTAAGTCAAGTGGGAAGTGGATTAGAGCTATTAAACAAGCACTGGACTTATTCAGTACCGATCAGAAGGTCAGGAGTTCAAGACCCAGCACTGCTAAGCTGCCACTTTCAGGCCCTTGTGCAAAGCCCTAAACCTTCTCTGCTCCAGGACTGCAGTATCATGCCTGACCCTGCACTCTGACCCTAAATTCCTAACAAGCTGGGATATGTGAAGAATGAATTTCACAGTGCTGTAATGTGTATATATGACAAGTAAAAGCCTTTTTCTTTGTGTCCTCTACCTTTCACTGCTCTAGTATTAGTCGACTTGTGTAAACAATAGCAACTGATGACAAATAAAGCTGAGAAAAACCCAGTCAATGACTTCAACGGCCTTTAACTTATTTAATTACACTTTGGCTCACCCGAAAATTGAATGCTGCTACAAAAGATTCTAGATGTTTAAGCCTAGCAATTCCATTTTAGAGGTTTAGGCTTCAGTTCAAGACTGAAGAAAGCATCTTGTCTGCAAAAAAGAGCATGGAGTCACAGCTCAGGCTTGCAACGTTATATCTTAAGAGACCCCCAACAGCTCTGGAAACACTGTCCTATGAACTATAGAAGTGAACAAAAGTGACAAAACATCTGCCAAACCATGGACAATTCACCACCCTGCCACCAGAAGGCACTGTTTCCTGAATTTTGAGCCTTTTATTTTGGCCTTGTTCATTTCCTGTTTAGAACATATGTCAAAAACATATTAATGATGCAAAAACTATACACCCTTGGCATTGGTTAGCTCAAATAAGTAAGTTCTGGCTGTTTGTGTTTGGACTGGGTTTGATCTCGAACTGCAGCTGTAGTTTTCCTGATGGGGATTGTCTTTTGAGGGGATGACGGGAATCTGCATTCTCATCATCTCTGAGACTGACCTATCCGACTGGTTTAGAGCCCCTTTATGTAAAAAAAAATGTCACAGTCAAGTACTGGTATCCATTCCCGTGATTGACCTCAGCTCTTGAAGGGTTAAAGAGGAGACAAGTTGGATCTCAGAGGCGCCTAGAGATGCGCCTCAACCATATCAGAAAGGGCAAACAGTCTTTATTACCATTCCAGGTCATGATAAATATTTGATCATTCTATATGGCCTAGTTAATGCTCCATCTGTCTTCCAAGCATTTCGGAATGAGATCCTGAGAGGATCATTGAACCACTCTGTCTACATCATCCCCTTCAACAACATTCTCGGTTTCTCCACATCCGAGAAGAAAGACATGGCTGTCAGGTTGGAACGTTTTCTTTATTTATAAAAGTGAATTTAACTTCTCTTCAGTTGAGTTCCCAGGTTACAACTCTAAGAAAAGGGATGTAGAAATGGACCAAGCCGAAATCAACATACTGAATACAAGCCTGAACTAAGGAAGAACTCCTACATTTTATAGGGTCTGCAATTTAGGCGAGGTCTCAGCTCAGTGGAGGCCATTTTAAAACACAGAGAAACAGAACTGTCAAGTGTTCAGAGGCTGCAATTTGAGCTTTCCAATACCTAAAGGAGCATTTTGCTAAATCTCCTGTACCCCACTAACCAGATCCCACTCAATAATTGATTGTTTCTCTGGACTCCTGGCAGAACTCCCAACTGCCATGGAAACCACAAAAATTGTATTTTAAGACTTGTTTAGATACTGTGCTCTCTATGAGGACTTTGTGAATTGCCATGCATTCTGTTCATGCCTTAACATTAATGTCAGTTTGTTGAGAGCCACTTTTCTGTGATAATAAATCATGGCATATGTCCACGGACATGAACTGGTGAAGACTGGTTTGCAAGGTTAAGGTCAGAAAGTCAACATTAACTGTTTGTTATACCAAAGCATTATAGAAGCAAATGTGTGGCCATCTGTGTAGCAGATAAAGCTTGGTCATAACTGGGTCATGGAACAGGACAGTAATCCTAAGCATATCTGCAAAAGTACAACTCAATCAAAGCTTTGGAACGAGCAAGTCAAAGTCCAGACTTTTTTCCAGACAATTTGTATTATCTGTCTTCCACCCCTCCTTGAGTTCCTGTAATGTTTACCAAGTTTGCAGAGTGATTTGGGTTTGAGATTTGAGGAAAAGCCACATTTTGTGGAAAAGTATTATAACAGATACTATAAATACACTTTATTTTTGGTCACATATATTTTGCTTGCAATAACTGCATCAAGTGGTGACCCATTGATACCACCATCCGAACTGTTTTTCTTTTGTGGTATGTTTTTTTAGGTTTGCATTGCAGCTGTTGCTTAAGGTTTTTTTTTTTTGGTAGTTTACTCATCAGACCACTGTTCAGGAGGTGAAACACTGCTCAGTTGATTTACGGTCTGTTAATTTGGCTTGGCCAGTCTGAAACCTTTCACTCCCCTCTGTATAGTGTTTTTCTTTTGTCTTGTAGCATGATGAGATTCCTCCCAATTAGATTAGATGTATTACTCTGTAAATTGCAAACGAAATGTTTCTGTGAACTTCTTGAAGTACACCAATAAAGATTTATGACCCTGTTTCCAAAGCATACAAGCCCAAGTCATTAGATTATTTATGTGTCCAGATTTCCCTTCGCATCACTTTTTAGATGAGGTTCATCTTGCTTTCAGAACTGTGTAGCTTTTTTGTTATTTTCTCAATATTTCTGAAAGACTGTATTGTCTTTGCCTCACATGCTATATGCTTGTGCAATGCTCTGTTTCTCAGATTCACCTGCCTTGCTTTTTAGAGCTATTCATTTGTTAAACAAGCCATGTGACAAGGCAACACCTGGACAAGAAGAAACATCTGTCACTTACATTTTCCAATATTTTTGAAAATCTTGCAAATGGGTGGATTTTGAACAACAGGCTCTGTGTTTTATATTGTTTAACAGGTCTAGATTTAAATATGAGGAACCAAAGTTGGATTTTAAATCCATCATCTTGTATTATATTTTCCTCTAAAAACCAAATGACTTCAATGTACAGCAAAAATCTAAAAAAATCACCTTGATGTTCCAGTACTTTTGGAGGGCACTGTATATCTCATGCCCAGGAATTAGCAATAGCAGATATCATATTATATGCGTCCTATATTCAATAATACTTTGGCCAGCTTGGTCAGTATTTTAACGCTATCCCGACCCACTCATATATGAAAGCAAGATATTCTGTGAAATAAAAGCCCGGTTATGCATAATTCCTTCTTTTCTTTTTTTTTAACAAGCGACTTTGTTAAATTCCACAAAAAGTGCCTGATACCCCCTGTTTCCTATACAGAGACTGAATGTGCGAATCTGCTGCCTGTGAGAGAAAGTGTTCATGAGACTCATGAGATACCCCAGTCATAGCATTATCATGCAAAAAAGCGCCTTTTCCCCCCCTAGCAAACACAAAGAGGCTACATATCTCACACAAAAGATGTGTTCAGCGTGGACAAAACCCACACAGTTGCAGGGCCAGACTTCATGCCACTATACAGTCAAGTATTGTCTGCCCTGGTTCTCACAGATGCAATTCTCTCTTTCTCTCTCTCTCCCTCCCATCCTTTCGTTTTCACTTCCCTCTTTCATAACCATTCACACAAATATCTAATGTGTCACCGACACATATAAAAGCACAACTTTTTTTTTTTTAAGCCTGGTTTGGTGAAACCATGCATGACCTAAGCCCAACAGTCAAACCAATTGTTCTGCTTGTATTACAATTTTGGTCAACAGATGGGTTTTTTTATAATTCGAAGGTAGATTTAGTCCTTTTTATAGAACTACTGCTATCTTATTTTTTGTCTCCACGCGTTCACATTTTCCCGAATTCACTTGACTCCAAATACTTGTTTCAGCATGGCGTTTTTTTACCCCCCAAAATTGTAAAAAATTAATAACGATTTGCGTATCCTAAAGCCCCATTCCTGTGTACAATGGCTTTCTGATTCATCTGCACTGAATGCTACATGGTACTAGACTTATTCATGTTTGTTGTACATGGTGAATGGATGCGCCTGGCAGGACGACAGTCCTAAATAAGTGTGAAGATCCGATCACGTACCCCCTCATTATGCGAGCAATCATCCAGCGCAGGGACAACTGCTGCCTCGGCTCACAGCGACACCCAATCAGATTGCGCCCAGTGAGAAAATAATTCCCCATGTAGGCTCCTTTTTTTATGAGGCTTTATGGGAGCACTTTTAAATCTCATTAGATGCTACAGCTGCACTTCGGTGCTGCACGCTGATTTTTAGTGTTTTATTAATTCTGCCATAGCGCAGTGCCCCCTCGCTGGCACGAGACAAGCCTCATTTGGGGGCTTTTAATGGAGCTAGTTCTAAACAGATCCAACGAAGCACAGATTGAGATTGTATAATACAGTCAGAGAATAAACCCACATAGACATACTGTTTTGAAAACTGTAAAACATTTTAGCATCATGGAGGTTGTTTTTTTGTTGGATTTTTTTTGCTTAGTCAAAGCTCAGTATATATAAATTTTCTGGTTTCGCAAACAAGATCTTGGAATTTAAAAATAAAACTATTGAAGATATAGTGTACCTAATTGCTACATCGTATGAACAAAGGTACTGGGACCCGAGTGCTTTTAATTTATATGTGGTTCTTTTCCAAACTGTTACCACAACCTTGAAGGCGCACACTTGTATAGGACGTCTTTGGTCTTTGGTAGAATGAAAATTTTCCCTACGCTTGAACTAGAAGACCCGGACCTGTTCCATCATCACAATGCCCTAGTCTACTCCATTAAATCATGTAGGGATTTGCATTTCCATAACAAATTTTCACATACTGTATGAAGTAGCTACAAATGTGATGTGATGCGATATGATTAATCTCTATTGCGATGCAGTGCGATTCAATTAAATTTTGGCAGACGCCCCCTATGTGCATATTTATCTCATTTATACAACTGAGCAGCTATAGGGTTAAGGGCCTTGCTCAGGGGCCCAGGATTTGCAGCTTGACGTGGCTGAGATTCGAACTCATGACCTTCAAATCCAATGCCCAATGACTTAACCACTAAGCTCCACCTCCTGTTTGTCACCTGTTCTGTCTTCATGAAGATGAAGCTCTACCTCTGCCATGTTAATCTGTATTCTCTGTGACTCTCAGGACATGCCTCGGCCTCCGCAGTGTTGCGACACATCATATCAGTGTAGCAGCAGCGGTGCTGAGAGATCGCGCTCGAGAAACTGTTTAACGAGGAGAAATCAATCTACCAATCTAGCAAATATTGGTCACAAATTATCGGTCTCTTTCTAAATAATACAAATATCTCAGTAGCTCATCTACTAACAATTAAATATAAATAAATAGGTTTTTACAGATGCAAATATGTTTAAATGGTTGCATCACATTGACTTTTACACCGAGGCACCGATGCGATTCGTTAAATCTTACCATCCCTATTGTACATGAGTAGATCTTTTATCGCCTGCAATACTGTAGTGCTCTGACCTCAACCCTATTGAACTGAAGAATTGGAACACCAAAATCTAGTGGAACACCTTCCCAGAAGAGTGGAGGTTATTATAAGGGTAAATAGGGACTAAATGTGGAATTGGATGGTCCAAAAGCATGTAAGGATCTTATGGATGGGTGTCCACAAACTTGTCTATAGAGTGTAAGCTAGGTTGGGTTAGGTTTATATTGATGTAAGGAAGGAAATTTGAAAGATATGCAACAGTCTATGGGTTTGGGTTGGGGGTTAGAGGTTAGGGTGTCCTTGGGAATACCTCTAACCCTCCGTAGGCAATGTCTGTAATGTTGGGCTAATGTACTGTGCCATAGGTTTAAGGTACACTGTAAGTAAAGGATCAGTGCAAATGATCTATAGAAAGTAGAAATATGAATATAAAACTATTACCACATGGCATTTCTATATGATCCAGATATATGTTAATGTACACAGTTGGCTGTTAATGAACATATACACTTGATTATTTTCTGATGCGCAACAATGCAGTAAGGTATGGCGTAAATACTACCCTACTGTTTGACTTTACACTTTTGTTACATTCTAAAACAACTGAAATGGGGTAATTACAATCCAAATCACTGACATGACTTGAATCTTGAATTACCTCATACCATCGGGGTCCTTTTACCCACAACGCTGTATTTTCTTATCCTGGGGTGCAAATTTAGCCAGTGTAATTAATGCTAATGTGTCAGGAAAAAAAAAAACACTGCTGCCAAACCATCCATTGGAGGCGAGGTGAACACACTGAGACACTTTGTTCACACCTGATATTTTTGGACTCTGGCTTGTGAAGGAAAGAGGAGGAACGAGAGAGAGAGAGAGAGAGAGGGTGTGAGAGAAAAAAAAACTGTCACTGTTTATGTGGAAACCTAGTTGTGGAAATTCGCCCGTGTGTCTGAAACCACTGCAATTGAAAAACGTAGCGGTGGATATTTTTAAACCCCAGGAAACCTCAAGGCCCTGTACTTAGAGGGGGTCATGCAAGGCGAGATGGCGGTGTACCATCTGAGAAAAAAAAATCTCCACCCTTCTGCAGTTCCTCTGCTCTCTCACAGAGGACACATCCTATTCCTTTTGTACCTGAAGAGCTGCCTGCTACTTGCCCTTTCAGTTGCATCTTTTAGTGTTTTTTTAATTGATCTTTTGAAGATGGTTGGATTGAGAAGAAATTAAGAGGAGTTGTGACTAAATATACTGTATATTACACTACAATCTGTCTGAATACTGGATTTTGATTGTCTAGAAGCAGGCTGTTAGGCTGAAAATGTTAAACGCACAGGTATTTTCGATAAAGGTGGATCAATACTCAGTACTTATTAAGCAACTGTAACCAGAGCGACATAAGTTATTGTAGCGTACAGAGTGAAACAGCTATTACTACATTTACATTTGCGGCATTTAGCAGACGCCCTTATCCAGAGCGACGTACAAAAGTGCTTAGAATCTCTAGCAATGAATAAATCTACACTGGTACACAAGATTACAAACCTAATATAGATATAACTCTTGAATTCTACAAGGCAAACTTGGAAAGTGCTAATTTAAGTGTTTCAGGAAGAGGTAGGTCTTCAATTGTTGCTTGAAGGTAGTCAGGGACTCCGCTGTCAGACGTCTAGGGGAAGTTCATTCCACCACCTCGGTGCCAGAACAGAGAAGAGCCTTGAAGTGTACTTACCTCTCATTCTGAGAGAAGGTGGTACCAGTCGAGCAGTGCTGGAGGATGTGATGAGGTCACTGAGGTAAGATGGCACTGGTCCATTTTTGGCCTTGTAGGCAAGCGTGTTTTTTCCGTGTTTTGAATCTGACACGTGCAGCAACTTATTAGCATTCTCTTTTGACATTTCTGAGGTGGGCCAAGGCTAAAGATTTGGCAAAACGAGGAATACATTTATCAAATCATCATTCATTCATTCATCTTTATTTCTAACGTGCTTTTAACAGTGGAAATTGTCTCAAAGCAGAAACAGTCCAAATAAGTCAGTCTCGATGGTGGCAAAGAAAGACTCCCAGAGATGGTATAGAGAAGAAACCTTGTGAGAAACCAAGCTCAAAAGAGAACCTGTCTCCATCTGATTGACACACAATATCTATTCTTTATAGTTACATCACTGCACAATAGGTTACATTTTTGAATAATTTGTAATGGTCAATTAGCGCCGCCCACTAGCAATATCTCGCAAGCTAGCCTTGCTTGGTGCAAAATGGAGATAGCCTTTGACAGTGTGTAACACACATTGCAAAAGGATCTAATATTCTTTACATAGTACCCAGAATTCTGAAATTTACTTCACAGTAGACCAAACCTGAGGTGGTGTTACACAAAAAAAGCATTACTTCAGGTGCTAGGTTGTATTAAAATGCTAGCCCAACCTCCCCCAAAATATAATAACCAGAAAAAAATATAAAATATAATAACCAGGAAAATAATTACATACAGTGGTTATTGTTTTACATTGTTCTTTTGGTAAAATATGTAATACTCACACTGCTCTCAAAGTGTTATACCTCATTTAATGTCACTTAAAAAAAAAAAAAAAAGTCACGTTGTAAGCTGATTTCGCAGATGTAAAATCCTGTTGGACTGTTAACATGCCATGAATTTTTCACACCATTTCACATCCAGTGACAGCACTTTTGTCAGAGACGAGCCATAGTCTTCGTGGGTTTTAATGAGCTCGGATGCTAATGTGCGCAATAACGGCGAGCGTCCTCGTGACGAGGGATCGGTTTTCGAGAAAATCGCTCCCACTTGTTCACTGTAGATGGGGAAAATTTCATAAAAATGTCGTCAGGATGTCAAATAGAGTGCAAGAGATTCGCAAGCGAAAGGAATGGAGCATATACATTAAGTGAAAGACACGCTTGGTCATAATTCTCTTTAGATATAAAGTCTACACACTCCTGTTATAATGGCGAGATTTTTTTTAAGGAGAAATGCTGACGATTGATCAAATTGCGAGATCTTTTGTGCACACGGCCCCTCTTCGAGTCATTCTACGTTCCACAGGTTTTCGATAGGGTTTAGATCTCGTGTCTTGACTGACTCGTTGATCTTTTATTCTTTTGAAGACATTCCCTTTGTTGCCTTGGATTTCCTCGGCTATCAAACAATGGGCCTGGAGGTTGTGTGCCAAAATCTGAGGAAAACTGAAGAGAAGTAGCTCCATAGCAGGATGTTGGTGCCACCATGCTTCACTTTTGGTTTGGTGTTCTTTGGGTGATTTGATTTGTCCATCCCGATGCCTTGTTTCTGGATGGAGTTTTTTTATCTCCATCCAGTTTTTAGTTTTGCTGCTGCTGAGGATGACTGGAAGTGAACAACCTTAAAAGAACCTTCACCCAAAGATGAGATTAATGTGAATGTTCCATTCAAGAGATATGAAAATTGATTTGGATTGGAAGTGGTAGCTTAGGCTTTGATCAGTTGGTTGGGGTTCAAGCCGCTGTATTGCCAATCTGCCACACCTCAGCCCTTGAGCAAGGCCCTTAACCTTTTGTGCTTCAGAATGGCTTTATAATGGCTGACCCCAGCTACAAAGCAGCTACAAAGACTACAACTGCCATAAAGTTTTGTGCTCCATCAGTGAACAGTTGATTTCATCAACAATCATAAACAATAATAAATGGATATCCAGACGATAACAAGTCTGGTTCATGGCAAGATTTCATAATCAGTCACCAAACATACATAGAATTACACCTTAGAATTTCTTCAAAGGTCTCATCAGACCAGAACATATTAAGTCGCATAGCTTTAGCTAAATGTCATTATAGTTTTTTTGTGAAAAAAGTGTTTCCGTCTAGCCACTTTACCCCATACCCCGTTGGTATGAACGTGAAAGATTGTTCTCACCTACAGAGTGAGTGACCAGTACTTGTCAGAAACTCCTGCAGCTCATTTAATGTCGCTGTAGATCTCTTGGCAGCATTCCTGCTAGGATTTGATCCTGTCCTTTCATCAGTTTTAGGGGACATCGTGTTCTTAGTGATGGCACTTTGGTGTCCCATTATTCGTAATTCCTTTCATAGTTTTCCTGAAGATGTATTAGAAATTCTTTGGTACCTATTTTCCTCATTCTTTTAGCCAATACGAATGCTTTACATTCTATTCGAAAAGCATGGAGTTACCAGTTGGAGAAAACCAGTATGGCATCATAAAAATACTACAAAAACAGCGAGTAAATGTGAATCACTTCAATTTTTAATATCATATGTCAATAAAAGTAACACATACACAAGTAAAAAAACATCTGGTTATAATTCACTGTAGTCAACACTCCAGCGGGTATAAAGTTTACAACCCCCTTGGTAAAATTGCAGGTGTTTTGGAGGTGAAATACTCAAGATCTATCCAGTTGTGATGGGAAAAATGTCATTTTACAGTTTTTGGGATATGATTTAAATCTTGACTCTTGACCAAACTGTTGATCTTATGGATTTCTGATTGGAAGGTTGTAAGATCAAATCCCAGCTCCACCATGCTGGCATTGCTGTACCCTTGAGCAACTGCTTAGTTGTATAAATGATATCATTTTAAGTTATTCTGAATAGTGTGTCCAAAAAAAAGGAAAGAAAATTCCCTGGTTGCACAACTGCGCAACCAGGGATTTTTCTTTCCTTTTTTTTCGCTTGTGTTGGTTACGATATCAGGTTATAGATGGAAAATGATCTGACGTGATTAATCATTGTTCCATCACAAAAAACTTCCATTCGACCTGGGGGTGTATAACTGTCTTTTTTGTTTTTTTATCTATTGAAAGTGAATGAATTTAATTTTTTTAAATGCAATGAATACTATCTAAAATAACTATATTTAATGTGCAGTGACCTATAAACAGAGCGCATCTGAACCACAGTGTGACAGATGGCATTTTTTGCCATATGTCATTTGTATCATTATTCTCCCTGAAAGATGAGCATTCACTCAGTACAAATTGGCCCACATGCTACAAATTCATTGTGTGCCCAATGACCTATATGCTCGAGAAAATTTTTGCATGTTTTGTAGATTTGCGTATGCTCGTTCGATAAATATTTTCTTTCCTAAGAACAGAGAAGCGAGGAAGTGGCGAAGACTTTAAGCACTTGCTTGATGGAATCTAGCAGGGGTAGCGGGGGGGGGATGGGTTAGCTTCGTATGTTTGCTTGTGCGTAACTGTTTTGAACGGAAAGCTGGTAATGTGAGCGTTGGGAAATATCAATGAAAATTGTGAAATAACTCAAATGTTCTGTTCGAGCAATTCAGGCAAATGAAGTGCTGTTGGAACATAATGAAAGAGGCAGTCACATTAAATTAGTAGAACATGTAATAGGTGAAGGGGAAAAAAAATTTTAAAGATTCATCCGGTGAGGAATTTGTTATTCTGGTAAGTATAGAGAGTTGGTGAATTGTGAATCGTTTAGGTGTAGCTTTGAGTGCTTTATCTAGTAGCTTTAGAATGAAAAGGAAACCCTTCCACATCATATTTCTTTCATTTTGTAATATTCTACTATATCTTCTTTTTCTTTCGGCTTGTCCCATTAGAGGTAGCCACAGCGGATCATTCGTCTTCATAACCCCCTGTCCTCTACATCTGCCTCTTTCAACCCACATCCATAAACCTCCTACATGGTCATCCTCTTTTCCTCCTTCCTGGCGGCCCGGGTTTCCAACGACTGCCAAAGGTATTGTTAGCCAACGGGGGGACCGGTGGAAATTGGGCTACTGTGTAGCCAAATAAGGAAAAGGAGAGGAGGTGGCAGGGAAAGGAGAAGTGGAGGAGAGTGGAGGTTTGGGTTGGTACTTTAAAGGTTGGTACTATAACTGGTAAAAGGAGAGAGGTAGCTAATATGATGGATAGGAGAAAGGTAGACATGTTGTGTGTTCAGGAGACCAAGTGAAAAGGAAGTAAGGCCAGGAACATTGAAGGGGGGTTTAAACTCTTCTATCATGGTGTGGGAAAAAGATAAATGGTGTAGGGGTGATCCTGAAGGAAGAGTGTAGTGAGGGTGAAGAGAGTTTCGAAGAGGGTGATAAATGTCAAGCTGGAAATTGAAGAGTTAATGTTCAGTGTGTATGCTCCTCAAGTGGGTTGTATGATGGAGGTGAGTTGGATGAAGTAGTGGACAGTGTACCTAGGAATGAAAGATTGGTGATTAGGGCAGATTTAAATGGGCATGTAGGTGAAGGGAACAGAGGTGATGGGTAGGTTTGGTTTCAAGGAGAGGAATGTGGAAGGGCAGATGATGGATGATTTTGCAAAAAAAAAAAATGGAAATGGCAGTGGTAAATACTTATTTAAAGAAGAAGGATGAGCATAGGGTGAGGTATACAAGCGGAGGAAGGTGCTCAAAGGTGGACTATGTTCTATGCAGGAGATGGAACCTGAAAGAGATTGAAGACTGTAAGGTGTTGACAGGGGACAGTGTAGCTAGACAGTATCAGATGGTGGTCTGCAGGATGGTTTTGGAGGTGAAAATTATTTATTCCGATTGGCCAGGCAGAGAGACCGAGCTGGGTAGGATGTGCTACAAGTTAGAGCAATAAAGGATGCAGATGGAAGTGTGTTGACTAGTGAGGAGAGTGTGTTGAGAAGGTGGAGGAAGTATTTTGAAAAGCTGATGAATAAGGAAAATTGGAGAAAGAGAAGGTTGGATGATGTGCAGATGGTGAAGCAGGAAGTGGATAGAATTAGTAAGGAGGAAGTAAGTGCAGTTGGACTAGATGACATACCAGTAGAAGCATGGAGATATTTAGCTGAGATAGCAATGGAGTTGTTAAACAAGACTGTTTAACAAGTTTCTGGAAGGTAAGAGGATGCCTGAGGAATGTAAATGGAATGTGCTGGTACTGATTTTTAAGTACAAGGGAATAAAGTTGATCGGTCACACCATGAAGTTATGCGAAAGAGTAGTGGAGGCTGAGGGTAGAGGTGACCATCTGTGAGCAACAGTATGGTTTCATGCCAAGGAAGAGCACAATATTTGCTTTGAGAATGTTGATGGAGAAGTATAGAGAAGGACAAAATGAGTTGCATTGTGTGTTTGTGGATTTAGAGAAAGCGTAAGACAGGGTGCCGAGAGAGGAGTTGTGGTATTGTGTATATATATGTGAGGGTGGTGCAGACATGTATGAGAACAGTGTGACAGCAGTGAAGTGTGCAGTAGGAATGACAGACTGGTTCAAAGTGGAGGTTGGACTACATCAAGGATCGGCTCTGAGCCCTTTCCTGTTTGCACTGGTGATGGACAGGCTGACAGACGAGGTCAGACATGACTTCTTCATTGACTATGATGTTTGTGGATGATATTGTGATTTGTAGTGAGAGTAGGCAACAGTTTGAGAAGAGCCTGGAGAGGTGGAGGTACATGCTGGAGAGAAGAGGAATAAAAGTCAGTAGGAGTACATGTATGTAAATGAGAGGAAGGGCAGTGGAGTGGTGCGGTTGCAGGGAGAAGAGGTGTTGAAGGTGGAGGAGTTTAGGTACCTGGGGTCAACAGTGCAAAGTAATGGAGAGTGTGTTAGAGAAGTGAAGAAAAGAGGAAAGCTAAGAAGGAAGTATATGGATGTGGTGAGGGAAGACACGCAGGTAGTTGGTTTGAAAGAGGCAGATGTAGAGGATGGGGGGTATGGAGACGGATGATCCGGTGTGGCGACCCCTAATAGGAGCAGCCGAAAGAAGAAGAAAAAGAGGAACTATACTGTATACTGTACATCTCCCTTTTATTCCACATTTGCGGTGTTATAAAAACCTCCACTTTACTGGAGTGTGCACATTCAGCCACATGGACGTTAGTGAAAACAGGTACTGATGTAGGTAAGGTGAGGAGGCCTAGCGTGCAGTCATGAGGTTTGGGTCTCCAAGTTTAAATGGAAGCAAAAAATGTAATGCTATTGCATCTAGAGACTTGTGTTTCTTCAACTATGTAGTAACAGTTTGGGGCTGGAAACATCAGGTGTCCAAGTATTTCTTCGGTACAAACAAATTTGTCCATCTGTATATATTTTGAGTAGTGCAAGTGGATATTTTGTTGGCCACCATTGGCCACCATAGAGCATTGGGTGAAAATGTAAATAATGGCTTCGAGTGACATCCAGTGTGAGCTTCTTGTCGTGGAAATCGCAGAAGGAACAGAATTAGCCACTGGTTGATAACAGCTTTCTTCACCATGCAATCGAATACGCTACTCAACACTGGGTTGAGTAAACACAGCTGTTTGTTGTATCGCCCTGCCAGTAAATCTTTCCCTTTTTTTCCTTCAAGCCATGAATCTAGGAAACCTTTTTTAGTCTCTGGACTTGACAGGGAGACAAATAGAAAAATGGCTGGGCCATGTGAGATCAATTCAATTAAAGAAAATGGATTATGAAAGGACAAAGTATGGATTTGGGTTTAAGAAAATTGGAGTAAGTGTTGGTTTGGTGCACTAAACTGTGGCATTGCAGCTCTCTCTCTCTCTCTCTCTCTCTCTCTCTCCTATTAAAATAACGAGCAACAATTGCGTACCCTGATGTGATGACAGGTAATTATAGCTTGCGATAACCATGGATGAGCATGTGCATAATAACGTACATTATTCTTTTTAACGCATATGGATATAAATGTGTAGCATTCTTTTACATACGAAGGACAAAACATTTCTCGTTCCTCTTTAGATAAATTAAAAATGAATGGTTTATATACATATATAGTTTGTGTATGCATATATATATATATATATATATATATATATATATATATATATATATATATATATATATATATATATATATAATGGTTTATATTATGTTTGTGTGCATGTTACGTTGCATGTGAATCAAGATACTTGTGGAAAGCTGTTCTCATAAATTTACCGAATATTAGTATATATAGATCAGAATATTACTTTCATTAAAAGTAGGGATCAGGATCAGGATGACGGTGTCTGGGTTTGGGATGCACCATGTCCTTCGTAGGAGCCAGCATACATTTATGAAAAAAAAAGATTTGAATATGTCTAGAAAATCCAGTCAACGTGACGCAAGCTGCTCTGGAGGCCGCAGGTTTGTGAAGGAGTTCTCATAAATATACAAAATATCAGTGTTAAGATTGTTATTTATCATGCCCAGTCACCGCACCTAAATCCGACTAAAGTGCTCTGGGATGAACTGGATTGCAAGCTCAGAAAGAAATCTCAAACTCCAAGGACCCTATATGAGCACTACAGGTTTTCCAACAATCATGGATAAAAATTTCAGGTAAACGTTTGGAGAAACAAAGTGTCTGGATGCCAAGAATGACATTTTCTTATTCTTAAACTCCTTATCCTCTGTCTTTTAAGTTAGTATCATATTTAGTGTACACAGACCAGACTTGTCTGTTAAATCGGACCACTCATACGCTCATTAATCCGCCTTGTCCCCACGTGACCCTGTCGCAGGTTCACCACCGTTCCTTCCTTGGACCACTTTTAATAAATACTGACCATTGCAGACCGGGAACAGCCCACAAGAGCTGCAGTTTTGGAGATGCTCTGACCCAGTAAACTAAAACAAAGAGGTTATTTGTTAGCAAAAGCAAGGGAAGTAGTGTACATATGGATAAATTCACAGGTCCTGAGAGTTTATTCAAATACAAGTCAATTTTAAGCTTCATTGAGGCGAGATAAATAAATACCTATGTTTTCTTAAGCAGCATCATGTCACAGACGTCTGTCCTGGAAACGCAAGGCCACCTGCTGAAGTTTTGGAACGTCTGTGAGACAAGTATTTACAAGCACATACAGGTTTATAAAGGGCTGTTGTGTAGAAAATGTCTTTTTTGCTTCTCCTGAGAGAAAATGCAAGACAGAGCAGGCCCTGTAAAAAAAAAAAAAACTCAGATCCAAATTTTAAATGCCAAGAGGATGCCGAATTCACATAAGTTAGACTGTGCCCCCATTTCTTACATATTCCTCCTATTTCTTAATGTTGGAAGGAAACTATTTTTTTTTGCATGCTTTTTTTGCCAATTTGTGCAAAATTGGCAGCAAATACCACGTGCCCAGACAAAATTGGAAAACTTTTGCAGCCCAAATCTTCATTTTTAGCTCAAAGGAAGCAAAACAGTGTTGATATAGAATTATTTGTTCATTCATTCTATTCATTTATCAAAAATGAACCCGTTTTAAATGAATGATTGAATTCATTGATTTAGTTTTTTTTAAATTATTATTATTCAACATCTGGGCAGAGTTGGGTAGCTCTATTTGTTTATTTTCTTGTCTGTAATTTTAGAAATGCTCACCAGTCACAATAATTTCAGTCACGTTTCGTGCATAATATATAGTATATGTCCAAAAGTATTGGGACATCTTTTTCAGTCATGTCTGATTGTTCCCCAAACTGTTACCATGATCTTGGAGGCACACAGTTGTATAGGATGTGTTTGGTTGCTGTGGCATTACCTTTTCTCTTGTTCTCAATGTTCCTGTGCACTAAGCCAGCTTCATAAATATACACTTTACAAGGGTTGGAAGATCTTGAGTGGCCTCACCTATGTATATATATTATAGCTGTCAAACAATTAAAATATTGAATCGCAATTAATCACACGGTTAACATGGGTTTACTCATGATTAATCGCAACTTCATCACACATTTTGATCTAAATGTACCTTCAGTAATACTTTTCAAGTTTTTAATATCTAACTATTCAACATAGTCATGGATCAATAATGGAATGGAACCACCCAAGGTGTTGATGAGAGACCGTCCCAAGCTGCACAGAAGTGTGAAGATCCACGGAGGGGAGAGGGGCAGGAACAGTGGTCACTGGAGCCTCAGGAGCATGTTTAACTCGACCGAGAGAGAGAGAGAGAGAGAGAGAGAGAGAGAGAGAGAGAGAGAGAGGGTGACGGGAAGAGAAGGATATGGATTATTAAGTGTCCCTATTGGTGTATGAAAGTTAATGTCACTGTGCAGTTTGGACTCGCTATGACAGCATAACTAAAAGGGAGAACCAGAAGGTAACACAGACATGAGGGATCCCTGGGTTAAGAGACGACCCACCACACCACTGTCAACAAACCCGAGTGAACGTGTGAATGTGAGGGGACGACAGCATACAAATATACCAGTTCACCAAACACTCTATATCCATGTTCCCTACATATCTAAAACTTTTCCGAAGAAAAATCTACTGATCAAAGGCTTGACTAAATAAATAAGTTTTCAGCCTTGACTTGAACACTGAGACTGTGTCTGAGTTCCGAACACTGATTGGAAGGCTGTTCCATAACTGTGGGGCTTTATAAGAAAGATCTGCCCCTGCTGTAGTCTTCGTTATTTGAGGAACCAACAGATAGCCTGCACCTTTTGATCTAAGTAGGCGTGGAGGATCATACTGGTACAGAAGTTCACTCAGATACTGCGGTGCGAGACCGTTAAGTGCTTTATATGTCAGTAGTAATATTTTATAATCAATGCGAGATTTGATTGGGAGCCAGTGTAGACTGATTAAAACAGGGGTGATGTGGTCATATTTCCTAGATCTAGTGAGGACTCTTGCTGCTGCATTCTGAACTAACTGAAGCTTATTTATGCACTTACTCGCACACCCAGACTGTAAAGCGTTACAGTAGTCTAATCTAGAAGTAACAAAAGCATGAACTAGTTTTTCTGCATCCTGTAACGACATCATATTTCAAATTTTAGCAATATTTCTAAGGTGAAAGAAGGCGATCCTGGTAATATGATTCACGTGAGACTCAAAGGAAAGACTCGGGTCAATAATCACACCAAGTTCTTTGACAGCCGTACATGCTGAAACAGAAACACCATCCAGAGATGCTACGTAATCGGAAAGTTTACTTCTAGCTGCATGTGGTCCTAGTAAAAGTACTTCCATCTTATCTGAGTTGAGCAAATTATCAGGACACCCTGAGGAACTTTTGCTGTGTTTCCGCACGGACGGTTTTTATTGCCGGATGTGTGCATCACGGCGGATTTTGGTGCCTGATTTGAGACTTGGTGCATCACTGAAACAAATGTTTAGTGATAAAAAATGATTCTTCGGTGGAATATTTAGTTTTTTTTTATATCTAAGTAGATATATATATATATTGTATTTATGTAAGTCTTAAATCAAAAATATGAGAAAAATATAAAAAACATTTTACTTCATTTTTTAATGAATAATGATATTTTTATTAATAAATTTCATTATTTCAACATGAAACTCCATAAAAACAATTCCCTCTATGTTTTTTGTTCTATCGAGACCTGGAAAATCAGCGGAACAAATTAGTTATGCGGCAAATGTAATTCCGCGTTAAACCAGGGGGGGCGAGATTCGATCCGCGGTAAGTCAGGGATTTCTTTTTCTTTTTAAAGTATTAACATATGTGGCATCACCCTATTTCTAGGGTCTATACGCTACAGGGACGATGTACTGTATAGCTCCACTGAGTGACCCTTAATATTACGGAAGGTCACAGGAACATCCAGAATGGAGTTTGTCGCTTTAAGGCTGTCAGATAAAATGAATCTTGCAGTCCACCGAGGTTTTATTTAAAGTAGGTCACAGGATCAGGATCAGGATGATGGCGTCTGGGTTTTGGAATACTGTCACCATGTCCTTCGTAGGAGTCAGATGTCTGAGTGATAAGGAGTCATTAACATTAACGTGTAAAAAAAAAAAAAGAGGAGAAAATAAATAAATGTAAGATTTGAATATGTTTAGAAAATCCGGTCAACGTACTGCAAGCTGCTCTGGAGATCTGTTCAGTGTTATTTATGATTCAGAGGATTAATCACACTTGGCAAAAGCAGCAGGTTCGTGAAGAAACGGAGAGATTGGTGGGTATGGGGGTGATTGGGGGGGTTATGGGGACTTATTCAAGACTTATTTAAATCTTCCTCATAGATTAGAGCCGGGTTTGACAAGCTTTTCAGCACATGTGATATCAGAGGGCTTTCATGCTATAGAGAAGGAGGTAATCCATTTGGAATTCTTTTTTACGAACGATTCAAGGAAGCACCGCAGACGCACGGCGTCAGATGTTTTAGAGAATATTTCCATATTACCGTGTTATTAGTATTTTTTTCCAAATCGAATTTTAAACAAGGCCGGCTTTTGAGTTGACAGATGCGGACAATTGCCATATTTTGGCTTTGTTCAAAGTAGAATTCCTTCTCGATTGCTGCTCAACCTGCACTTCTGGTGTAAATATTGGTATTAATAGATGGGGAAATATGCAATATGGACAAAATATTTGTGGCCACCCCTCCATAAGATTCGCATGTGCTTTTTGAACATCCCATTCCATATTTAGTCTCAATTTCCTGTTAACCTCCACTCTTCTGGAAAGATGTTATGTGGTCATTCAGCCACAAGGGAATTAGTAAAGTAAGATACTGATGTAAGAGGATGTGTGGAGGCCTGGGGTTTGTTCCAATTCATCAGTTTGATAGGGTTGAGGTCAGGGCAGGCCACTCAAGATCTTCCACATCTTCCAAGCCAGGAGCATTGTTATGCTGAAACAGGTTTGGGACTCCTAGTTCAAGTAAAGGAAAAATATTATGAAGATCTGAAGACTAGGAAATTACAGTATTATAGACTTTAAGTTTGTGGTACCAGATTGAGGCAGAACCACATATGACTGAAAGCATCACGTCTCAAGTCAGGTCTTTTAAATATTACATGAATAGCACAAGGTTTTGCCTATTGATTGTACCTGAATTATTCCGGTTGACACACAGTGACACTTGTGAATGGAGTTACTGTTCATTTATATTTATATCCCAGAATGAATAAAAAGATTTCACAATTAAGTCGAGCCTGAACCTCGAGGCATCTTGAACACACACTGTGCCAGCCTGGGTGAGTGAGTGAGCGAGGGAGTGAGTGATTTCCATTTAGAGATCTGCTACCGTCTGTGGCTTTGTGCAGCAACACTGTGGAAACCCAGGCTCATGTTGCTGTTTTTGCCTTTTCGGCTTCTGAAAAGCCGCGGTCGAACTGTCATCAGCAGCTTTACTGTCAGTCATTTGAAATAAATAACAGTGGACAAAGAAAAGAAATGGAATGGAAGGGTCAAAATCTATCACACATAATGTGTGTGTTGGGTGTGTATATATTAGGGGTGGTAAGATTCACAGGTTTGCATCAGTATATTGGC
The DNA here is from genome assembly GCF_014805685.1 of Silurus meridionalis. Lineage (NCBI taxonomy): Eukaryota > Metazoa > Chordata > Actinopteri > Siluriformes > Siluridae > Silurus > Silurus meridionalis. The sequence goes on from NC_060892.1 coordinate 23,713,022, forward strand.
ATAAAGGTTTTATTATTATTTTTATTAAACTCGATTTAAACTAGAATTAGATGCGACATACTTTCATGTATAGATGTCGATCAAACATCTAAACTGTTTTTCTAAACTACGTAAATATGCAGTATCACAACATTACGGACCCCGAGGTGTGTTTTGAGAGTCACATAGAATACAGATTAACATGGCAGAGGTAGAGCTGCATCTTCATAGAGACAGAACAGGAAAAAGAACATCTGGAATTATTCTATTTATTTTCTTTTTTTTTTCTTATTCTATGTGACTCTCAGAATACGCCTCAGGGTTTTGTAGTGCAAAAAAAAAAAGACAAAAAAATTTAATAAATCCAGATGTTCTTTTTCCCGTTCTGTCTCTATGAAGATGCGGCTCTACCTCTGCCATGTTAATCTCAATTCTATGTGACTCTCAGAACACGCCTCGAGGGTATATATATATATATATATATATATATATATATATATATATATATATATATATATATATATGATCTCACAGACTGAGCGAACCCTCCAGTGCTCTGATCCTCAGTTTGCTGTTTCTCTCCCATCCTTTCCAAGTTTCTTTTTATCCTCTCTTTCATTCTCTTACTAACCCCTACACGTATAAGCGTCACCGTTCCCCTATCGCTTAAGGTCTTACTGCATGCCAGACATCCGTGTGGCCTGAAATGAGCCCTTACATAATGGCCAACTGTCTGTGATCATTAAGGGCAGCCTTTTAAAAATGACATGCTCCTGATGACAGCTGTGTGCTCCTGACTTTGCCCGCCTTTCACTTCGGATTTACTTTACCGATTCCGCTCGGTTATATTTAACACGGCTGCACAAACACACACAGACACACACTAACGGCATGCGAGACCTCTCTCAAGCTCAGATACCTTTCTTTCTCTAAAAATATCATTCAACACTTTTTTGGATTTGAAGAATGTTGACCACAATATTATGATTTTAGGGTAAAACAGGGAGAATCAGAAATAGGTTTATTATCAAGTATGTTTACACACACTAAGAATTTGATTTAGTGACAGAATTACAGACAATATTACAAAATATAAGTAAAACAGACAATTAAATATTGTACTATATATAGAAGTAGAAATATTGTTTAAATAAATGTACGATTTGGATTTTATGTATAAATGTGTCAGCTTTGAAGGACAATGTGTAGTTATGAACATTTTAATTGTTTAGAAGTACACTGTTCTACCAAAAGTATTGGGACACCCGACTTTTCCGGCTGTATGTAAATCTCCGCTAAAATGTTACCACAAACTTGAAGACACACAATTGTTGATGTGGCAGATTGACACTTTCCCTTCACTTGAACTAAAGACCCAAAGCTTGTTTCAGCACGATGATGCTCCTGTGCACAAAGCCAGCTCCATGAAGATATGGTTTGAATGCTTTGGATGACGTGGAAGATCTGACCTCAACTCTACATAACTGATGAATTGGAATGCTGACTGCACCCCAGGCTTCCTCACCTCCCCTACATCAGTACATGACTTTACTAATGCACTTGTGGCTGAATGAGTACAAATCTTCACAAGCACACTCCAAAATCTTGTGGAACATCTGCCCAGAAGAATGCAGGTTATTATATTATAATATATTATAAATCATTCTTATAATAATGTAAGAATGCAAATGGGGATTAAATATGGAATAGGTTGTTTGAAAGCAAAAGTTTTGCTCTTTTATATGAAAAACTACACATTGTACAATTGATTGTAGACACTAGCGATAATTTTTGATGTTTTTATGTCTGTTTTTTATTTATGATTTTTTACATATTATTTTTCCTTTTTTTCCTTCGATTATACATGCAAACTAATTCTTTGAGGAAAAAAATTATTTTCTTTGTGTGTGTTCGTGTGTGTGTGTGTGTGAGAGATGTGGAAACACACAAGCCCAAATCCTGAAGCTGTGTAGTATGTGAGTGATGAACACACACTTTGACAGCCATGTCGCATCCTGTAAGAATGGGGACAGCTTCGGCACAGCTGCCCTGCAGACGTCCTCTCTCTCTCTCACACACACACACACACACACACACACACACACACGCACCCACAGACATGCACCCACACACATCAGAGAAACAAACAGGATGTAGAAATGACTGTTATTCTGAATTATTAACACAGAAACAGCATTATTTTCCAACAAATGCTATTGTTATCAGAAACGCGTGGCATTGTTGATGTGAGGAATCACATTGTGTAATTTTTTATTTTTTTTATTCAGTAGTAAAAAAGGTTAAATATAGCACGCAAAACAAAACATAAAAATTAAAAAAATTGTCATATTAAATAATATATTTTAAATATATGTATTCAAAAAGTTAATCTAATATATATATATATATATGTATTAATTTTGAAATAAATAAATAAATAAATAAAATAATTATATATTATAAAAAAATATAAATATATATATACAGACACACACATTATATAATAAGTATAGTTACAATGTTTAGATCTTTTTATTTATAAATAAAAAAATAGAAAACATAAATATTTTCTTTTTGAAAAAGTACATAAGAATTATTATAAAATATACTTTTCTTACCTTGAATTTTATACCTATAATCTTTTCTTGAACTTAAAATTCTGTATATTCCCCAATATACATCCCTTAAAAATTCAAACTAAATACGGATTCGTTTTCATTTATGAATTTATTCATTTCCAAGCCTCTGAGACAGAGATTGTCACGCTCGAGCCTAATCTCCAAGCACAAATTCTTGTGTTCAGCAGTGATCTTTGTGTGCAGATATAAGCCTGAGACATGGAGGAAAGGTCAAACACGAGGGGCCTCTCGTTCCCAGGGTCAGATCATATCGTCAGGAACCAAGACAAAGGGAGGTGCTCGCCAGGTGGAGGCCTTCAAGCTCTCCGTGTCATCTCCATTCATCACAATGAGAATTGTGGGGGAGGATCTCAGTGCAGCACGACTCAAGAGTCTGAAGAGGCCTCCTGCGGCTATTACTCATGGCGCTTTTCTATTTCTCATGATCACGTCCATCATCATCATCATCATAATAATAATAATAAAAACGTGTAAAAGTGTATTACATCATACGCACAGAAACCGATGGGAGTAACTACAGAAATAGTTTAAAGATTGAAAGACCAAATAAACAAGTACAATATTTTTTATTAATACATTTAAAGTAACTTTTAATTAATGAATTAAATAATGTGCATGAAGAAAAAATGACCAAGCACAAGTTTTATTAAGGAAAAAAAACAAAAAACAAGGTATACATTAAAAAATCTTTTTTTTATTACAAATAATTGCCAGCTTTTTAAATACTTTTACTGCCTCCAAGCCTCCTGATGCCTTTCTTGCTCGTGTTTTATTTCCTGTGCAAAAAAAAAATCTGCATCTATAATAAGAGCAAATATTTGTTTGTAAACACAGCTCTGACCTTACTAAACCCGATCCAGCCCTCCAGGCCTCCAGGCCGTCCTGTGCTGTTTTTACACAGGGCCCGTCTGACGGAAATGGCCGGTTCTGACGACACGGCTTCCGATTCTCATGCAAAGAAGGCACACGAAAATGGTGTCTAATTACGGCCAAAGTTGTCTTAATGGCAGCATAATTAGAGAACAGCTCCCTGGTGCAAAGTGCAGGCTTGGAGGGATTTTTATGGCGACTGGGTCGTACCACTGTTACCCCCGATGAGCGACAATGGAGCGACCGACAATACAGGGCCTATTATTAAGCGTGTATGTTTGACTAGGCCAGCTTTCTGTGTCTCTATCTTTTTCTCTCTCTCTCGCTCTCTAGTCCTCACGCTCCCTTTCCCCAACTCTCTCTTTCTCTCTCCCTCACTACTCTCAGTACTCTCAGAGAGGTGAAGTGAGGCATGTAGCACTTACAAAAGCTCTGGGCTCGGTGAAGATAAAGGACTTGGCTGCCTAATCACTGGCCTTAAACTGCAGGAAGTTGCTTATTCTCTGAGCCCCCTCGGGCAGCAGCGCAAACCTTTAATCAATGCAGGGATGAGCCCAGTCTGCGGCCAAGAGATGAGAGTTGAAAACACTCAGTTGGCTGTAAATAAATAAGGGGGGAAAAAAGATAGGATGAGGAGGTTGTGGTGGAATTTAAGTATTGTAGATTTTTAAAAAACATAAAAATGATGTATTCATAGTGAGAAATTCGCAATCTTCAGAACATATAAAAAGGGAAAGAAGTATAATGTATAAATGTAATATATAGAGAAAAAAAATATATAGACAGATAAATCCTAACATAAATATATATAAAAATAAATGTGTATATATAATTTTATATCATATATAAAATAGTGTCCATTTTTGTGCAAAACCGCAACATGTAAATAATGTTTATTGTATATGTTAAAGAATTGAATTGAATTATATCCCACATTCTCCACACATTCGCCTTATACACATCCTGTATAATTATACCTTCTCATATATGTTCATATATATATATATATATATATATATATATTTTATTTTTATTTATTTTTTATTTTTTTCATATATTTATTCTTAGTGTACTTGCTCACCAGCTCCCGCACCTCCCAAAGCTTTTTTATTTATTTTTTGTCCTTATTTAACAGCTCATGCTCATTTTTCACTCTCATAGACGTTATATTTATCTACTTATATGTTACATTCTGTACATATATTTGCATTTTGCACATTTTGTACTATTTGCACTTCTGGTAGACCTGTGCTATGCTAAGCTAACTATAGAACTGGAGACGCAACGTCTCTAAATCCGAATACAGTGCAGTCTATATTCTACACGGTGGTTTCCAAACACTAGTTGGGTTCAGTCCGCGATGTCACAGCCGGTGTTAATCTCGATCCCTTTCTTTTCAGCTCTTCTCTCTCACTAATGACTATTGTGTGTGACCCTATGTTGAGCTCTGCCAACCCATAAAGGGGACAAAAAAATGCAAAAATTAGAAAATGCAAAGCGTCTCTGAGAAATTCGGTTCTGCTAGCCTCTGAAAAACGAAAACTGAAAGCGGTCTCACTTGGAAAACGTGGTGTGTAGATTAAACCCTAAAGCTTTGCTATAAACTCTATAAATATATTCCATGTGCTTTGTGGGCAGCGCGTAAAAAGCCTGTTCTGTGTGATATAAACGTTGATGAGAGAGTTAATGCTCGAGTCGTGCCCATTAATGTTTTACTCTTCAGCTCTTAATCTGAAGCTCGTGACATATGCTTCGCTTTTGTGTTCGCTAATAACGTGCTATCTCTTTCTCGTTGCTTGTTAAAATGCCATTCTGTGCTCCTCTTCAACACACACACACACACACACACACACAGTAGTCGTGTTTAAAAAAAAAAAACTCTACAGCTATTATTATTTTTCCCCTTTAGAATTCTCATCTGCTTATAACCTTCCCCCCCTTACAAGTGGTATGATCTATTCTACAGACTGCCCAGGGCTACTGGGCCCCACAACAGGAAGTGGTTTTTAGGACAAGCAGGTCTTTCAGCCCTTAACGCCCCTCTTAGTGTGAGTATGCACAGACTTTTAGGTATATCAGTCTACAAGAATAGAGAAGCGTGCTAACACTTAGTTTAGCTTTTAGCCTTTAGTCCTTTAGACATTTAAGTATATGGAAAAAAATGTTTGTAGACCCATATGTTCTTGTAGCTTAAACTCCTTCAAGATTTCTTCCGGAAGACTTCAAGTGAGGGGTTTTCGCTAGATTTTGAAGCGTGGTCATGGGGATTTGTTTTCATTCGGCTACAAGAGAAGAAGATCAAGTCTTTATTTGTCATATATACATTAAGTGAAATTGTGAAACTTTCCCAGTTTGTTAGGGATTTAGGGTCAGAGCACAAGGTCAGCTATAATACAGCACCCTGGAGCAGATAGGATTAAGGGCCTTGCTCAAGGGACTAACACAGTGGCAGCTTGACAATGCTGAGGCTTAAACCCTCTGACCTTCTGATCAGTAACCGAGAACCTTAAGCATTGGGACACCACATTAGCGAGATCAGGTACTGATGTTGTGAAGGTGAAGAGGTCTGTGAAGTCGGCGTTCCCATTCATCCCAGAGGTGTTCATCGGGGTTGTAGAGGTCAGGACCCTTAACACACCAAACATATGGGTGTGATAGTTTGGCGTCTACATACTTTAGGCCATATTGTGCGTCTCTCCTCTTTATGGCAGCCACGATAGAAATAATATAAAAGTTTTTTTTGTGTCTTTTGACTTTCAGCAGCTGTAGTTTGGCTTGATATTTTGTATGGAAAAAAAACTGCAATAAGAGCAGTAATGTTAGTAATGCCTTTAAAACAACTCCTCGTCTTCTAGCACACTTAGCCAGATATCCTACAGCAAGCACGGTGAATTGTGTTCCCTTTCTTGGCAGCAGACACCTGGCTCATCTCCACGATCACTAAGCCTGGCATCAGTTTATAAGCTCGATGCACTGCTCGGAATTGTCTATGTGTTTAGTGGAAACGATATACGATTTGTCTCGTTCTTCAAACGAGCTTCCCACACTATATTTAGCTCACAGGTGTGTGGAAATCAGAGCTTTATAAATAAGTACAAATGAAGACGCTGTGAGGTTTAAGGGTACAGGAAAAGCTTTAAATGTCATTTGTGCTGTCAGTACGTTGTGTAATGGACAAAATAGATAATTACATAAGTTTCATTGTAGACCATGATGTTGGGGGGTCTGAAATTGTCATCGTAGGTGCATGTCCACTGTGGGAGACATAATCTAAAAAAAAAAAATCCAGAAATCACAATGTATAACTATTTATTTGTATGATACAGCTGCAAATAAGTATTTGAACACCTGAGAAAGTCAATGTTAATATTTGGTACAGTAGCCTTTGTTTGCAATTACAGAGGTCAAATGTTTCCTGTAGTTTTCACCAGGTTTGCACACACTGCAGGAGGATTTTGGCCTCCTCCACACAGATCTTCTCTAGATCAGTCAGGTTTCTGGCCTGTCGCTGAGAGACACGGAGTTTGAGCTCCCTCCAAAGATTCTCTATTGGGTTTAGGTCTGGAGACTGGCTAGGCCACGCCAGAACCTTGATATGCTTCTTACAGAGCCACTCCTTGGTTATCCTGGCTGTGTGCTTGGTCATTGTCATGTTGGAAGACCCAGCCTCGACCCATCTTCAATGCTCTAACTGAGGGAAGAAGGTTGTTCCCAAAATCTCGCAATACATGGCCCCGGTCATCCTCTCCTTAATACAGTGCAGTCGCCCTGTCCCATGTGCAGAAAAACACCCCAAAGCATGATGCTACCACCCCATGCTTCACAGTAGGGATGGTGTTCTTGGGATGGTACTCATCATTCTTCTTCCTCCAAACACGTTTAGTGGAATTATGACCCAAAAGTTCTATTTTGGTCTCATCTGACCACATGACTTTCTCCCATGACTCCTCTGGATCATCCAAATGGTCATTGGCAAACTTAAGACGTGCCTGGACATGTGCTGGTTTAAGCAGGGGAACCTTCCGTGCCATGCATGATTTCAAACCATGGCGTCTTAGTGTATTACCAACAGTAACCTTGGAAGCGGTGGTCCCAGCTCTTTTCAGGTCATTGACCAGCTCCTCCGGTGTAGTTCTGGGCTGATTTCTCACCTTCCTTAGGATCATTGAGACCCCACGGTGAGATCTTGCATGGAGCCCCAGTCCGAGGAGATTGACAGTCATGTTTAGCTTCTTCCATTTTCTAATGATTGCTCCAACAGTGGACCTTTTTTTCATCAAGCTGCTTGGCAATTTCCCCGTAGCCCTTTCCAGCCTTGTGGAGGTATACAATTTTGTCTCTAGTTTCTTTGGACTGCTCTTTGGTCTTGGCCATGTTAGTAGTTGGATTCTTACTGATTGTATGGGGTGGACAGGTGTCTTTATGCAGCTAACGACCTCAAACAGGTGCATCTAATTTAGGATAATAAATGTAGTGGAGGTGGACATTTTAAAGGCAGACTAACAGGTCTTTGAGGGTCAGAATTCTAGCTGATAGACAGGTGTTCAAATACTTATTTGCAGCTGTATCATACAAATAAATAGTTTAAAAATCATATATTGTGATTTCTGGATTTTTTTTTTTAGTTTATGTCTCTCACAGTGGACATGCACCTACGATGACAATTTCAGACCCCTCCATAATTTCTAAGTGGGAGAACTTGCAAAATAGCAGGGTGTTCAAATACTTATTTTCCTCACTTTAAATGTAATGTCTTACTCAGTAATTTCATACTTATTCGGCATTGTACTCATTTGTACTACATTCAGTGTTTGTCATTACTGTGATTCATCGCTACAATCCAACACAATCATTTATCGAAGCATTTAATACGTGTATTCTGAGCATGTAACCCAGATCCTGGTTAGTCAGCCGAAAACCGACATTAAAAAGCACTTAAGCACAGACTTGTCATGTTCTGTCAGAAATCACCCTCAAATACGCTGAATCTCGGTGTCAGAGGCGAAATGATGTGCTCATTCAATCACACAATGTCAATCCTCAACAAGCACAACATAGTTATAATCACAGATCGTAGCTTAATCAGGTGCAAATCAGTGCTGCAGTGCGGGTTCCTCATAGAAAAAAACAACCAACATATTAACCTTCTAAGCGTAAAAGTTGCTTCGTTTTTGTTGAATTTTTCATTAGACTTCTTGGAAAAACGATCCACTATGTAACAAATGTTTGTAGACACCTTACCATCAGATACAGCGGGTAAATTAAGTATTGAAAGCCAGTGTTGGGCAGTAACGCGTTACTGTAACGCAGTTACTTTTGACAGTAACTAATACTGTAACGTATTTTTTAAATAAATTAATTTTGGCTGAAGTGTAGCCTACAGTCTAACCTGTTTACAGCAGCGACGCATTGTAGGATTGGTGGATGAACCACTGTAAACACGAAGACGCACTGTGGGCGTGTCTCCGTTTATTCAGGTCTGTGTGGCAGTAATGGCGAGTCGAGGCGAGAGCAAGACGAGTTTCTCAAAGTGGAAATATGCTCATTATTTCACTTTAGTTGAGCATAAAGACAAAAACTTTTTAGTCAAATGTAAGCTGTGTCTTTCTGGTTCGAAGCTCGTATTTACTGCGATAAACAGCAACTCTAATCTGTCGAAGCTCCTCCAGAAACTCCATGCTAGAAGCTAGAACCTAGAAGCTAACCCGGTGTTCTGTTCTACATTGTTGATAGTTTTCATACTTAAGCTGTGAAAAGAACATTTTGAAGAGCTCAACACAATGCATAAAAGTTTATGATGCATAAATGTTTAGTTTTTGATTGTGAATATATTATTTAGCTTGTTTTGTTAGTAATTTCAGAAATCCTTGTGATATATTCAGTTTGTGCTGCTCTGACTTAAATATAATAGTGTTTAAAAATTACTTTGTGTTTAAGTCAGTTTTGTGTTTGTAGACCATAACGCATAAAAGGGCATTAATGGGAACATTGAAGAATGTTCTTTAAAAAAGTAAGTAAAAAGTTACTTTTAACAGTAACGCATTACTTTTTGGTGTAAGTAATCAACAAAGTAATTGAGTTACTTTTTGAATGAAGTAACTAGTAACTGTAACTAGTTACTATCTCTTAGTAACTAGCACAACACTGTTGAAAAGGTTACCGTATTTCTCAGTAAATATAATTCTAAAAGTGCTATTGACATGATTTTATTACCAGATGTTTGTAAGAACTCATGCAATCCACACATGCAAAGAAATCAACCATAGATGTTCATCAATTAAGTTCCGTGTAATAATGTGAAATGTCACAGGGAAAAAGAATTGAACACATGAAGAAAGGGAGATGCAAAAATACATGGAAAGCCAGGAAAAAGTGGAAAGCCGTGTCAGTGCAAATTAATATCTGCTGGTTCAGTCCCAACTGATGGCCTGTCCCATTACCAAGGTGTCACACAAGAAACATTTTATGAAGGGTAAAAGCAATGAGCTCTTTCAAGACCTTTGCAACCTTATTGTTGCAAAACTAATGGCATTGGTTAGAGAATAATCAAAACTTCTCAATGTTCCAATGAGCAGTGTTGGGGCTAAAATCTGGAAGTGGAAAGAACAGCGTTTTACCACGACCAGGTGCTCCTCGCAGGATTTCTGAAAGAGGAGTGACAAGAATTTAGAAGACTTGTCACAAGATATTATCACAAGAGCCAAGGACCACTTGTGGAGAGCTTCAGAAAGACCTGGAATTAGCAGGTACAATTGTGTTAAAGAAAACAATTACTAATGCACTCAATCGCCATGGCCTGTGTGCACACTCAGCACGCAAGACTCCACCGAGGAAGAAAACAAGCATGTTGAAGCTTGTTTAAAGTTTGCTGCACAACATTAGGACAAGCCTCTGAAATACTGGGAGAATATAGTCTGGTCAGATGAGACCAAAATTGAGCTCTTCGGATTCCATAATACACACCATTTTTGGAGGACAAATGGCACTGCACATCACCGCAAAAACACTATACCAACAGTGAAGTTTGGAGGTGGGACCATCATGGTGTGGGGCTGTTTTTCAGCATACGGTACTGGCAAACTTCATATAATTGAAGGAAGGATGAATGGAAAAATGCACGGAGACATTCTTGATAAAAACCTGCTGCCATCTACCAGGATGATGAAGATGAAACGAGGGTGAACATTTCAGCAAGACAAAGATCCCAAACACACAGCCAAGGAAACTCAACTGTGTTCAGAAAAAAGAAAATAAAGCTGCAAGAATGGTTCAGCCAATCACCTGACTTGAATCCAATTGAAAATCTATGAAAAGAACTAAAGATCAGAGTTCACAGAAGAGGCCCACGGAACCTCCTCAAGCTGTCATTACCAACAAATGCTTTTGTATGAAGTATTAAATACATTTCAGTAAATGTTTTAAATAGTTTTTCTCTGTGTCATTTCACATTATTACACTTAACGTAGTTGATGGAACTTCTATGGTTTTGATTTCTTTGCATGTATGGATTGCATGAGTTGTTCCCAACATCTGGTGAAAATTTCTGAGAAATATGGTGACAGGTTTAATACTTATTTTACCCCAAATCCACCCCATTTTGCTGTTAATACATGATACCATTTTTTAGCAAAAATTGGTTCCTCATTGAAAACCACCCCCATATTAACCATGGGGGGTTGGGGTTGTTATCTATGTATAAAATATTGATATACTATAGTGTGAATGTATAGAAGCTCCAAAAAGGGCAAAACACACAATATATAATACAATGTCATTTCTCCAGCTCTTCCACAGCTCAGTCCTGGTTTGCGACCCAGTGGTCAGCTTTTTTTATATATCTTTACAAGTATTTCCATTTAGGGAGACTTTACTACATTCATAGGCTAATATCGTACTTTTTACTTAACATTTTGCGAAATCAGTCTTTTTATTTACGAGTGAATAAAAACGTAACTGATCCAGCGCAGCAAGCGACCAATCAGGGTCGAGCGCTTGTTTTGAACTTGTTTTGATTGGCGCTTAATGGTATTTAATTATGCCAATGTACAGTTCAGAACAGTAAATGATGGAAGAAACTCCTGGCTAGAACGTGAAAAAACAACACAAGTGACCTCATTTGCGTGATATTTTTTTAATTGAAAAGAAGATTTAGGGCTCATGATAGAAATGAATTTTTAATAGATATCAAGCAGTGTTTGAGTTATTAATATGATTCTATTAATAGATTGATGTACTATGAGTAACATTAGTCTTTTCACATAAGCTGAGTTGATTAAGCAATACAAAAAATGATAATAGGAACATTATAGCCATAATAAATCATAGTACTTTGGATATTTAAGTACTGTATTTTTTACTGTAAGTTTAAATGAAACACTTTTACTGGAGTAATATTTTAACCAGTATATGCTTCAGATATAATATAATGCATACGTGCTTCTTGTTCGTTTTTTTTTTCTTTTTCAAAAGACCATCTGATGCCATCCAGACCACCTAATAGTGCTTTGTTCGCCACAAGTTTCAGTTCATCAATGGCGGCTACTGCAGATACGCCATGATAAACTACAGCTACCGATTGTGTAAAGAGCTGCAGGGTTGTTGGAGAAAAATGTGATGGTGTGCTTCGAGTGTGCTTGACTGAGCATGTAGGCCAAACAGCACTGATGCATCACACATCCCCGAGGAGAACGATGGGAGCTTGCGTTAGCATGCACAAGTCCAGCGAGCTTTGTTCACATTCGCCTGACGTTCCATGGCTCGAAATCATTTCAAAATCCGACATCACAGATCAAAGTGTAGAGGAAAAATCGATTGGGTTTTGGGTTTTAAATTACACTATGTGGACACCTGATTATAAGATTGTAATCTGATTTTTGAACATATAGTCCCCTTTTCACTTCTGGGAAGATGTTCCACAGTATTCCGTAGTGCACTTGCAGAGATTTTAGCATCAATGGTATTAGCAAATTTAGGTACTGATGTAGGTGAGGTCTATGGTGCGCTCAGTTTATCCCAAAGTTATTAAATAAGATGGAGGTCAGAGCTCTCTAGAAGGCCACACAAGCTTTGTGTCTTCTTGTACAAGTGAAGAAAAAATTCTACAGACATCCTATACAATTGTGTTCCTCCAAGATTAAGAGTTTGGGGTCGAACCAGAGATGGCTGAAAAAGTCTCGGTTCCCAACACGTGTCCATACAGTGTATGTTTTATTTGTTCAAGCAGGAAAAAAACTAAATGGCTTCCAATCACTCGTACAAAATTGTTGCTAAGGATCAGTCACGATTTACTCCCCAGCATTATTAGCATAAATCACAAACCCCAGCAGCGTGATATGATAAGCTGACAAACCGGAGTAGCTCCAAATATGCCCAGGAGGAAGCAAGAAATGCTAAAAGTGCGATTTTTGCAACTTGTCAGTACAAAAAAATGACATCCTGAGCAAAACAAAACAAAAAAAAACATGTAGGAGTCGGGGATCTATCACGGCTCAGGATTAAGGGTGGCCTGATCGTCCCTTGTCGAGAACACATTATATATATATATATATATTTGAAAGGAAATTACAGTACCATCTCAGGGCTTTTAGGTTTAATTATGATTATTATGTTATCAGCCTACGTGGAGTAGATCTCAGGCACGGGGGCTGGCCTCAACCGAGCTTATTTAAGAATATTAGCCATGCGTCTGCCTTATGATTAAACCCGAGAGGTTTAAAAGAGGTGGCGCGTCTTGAAACCTAATCTGCAATCTTGCAATCCTGTTATCGTTGCTCGGCTTGCACTCGGTGCTGCGCTCGATTGCGACAGAGTCACAATATGCGCTCTGATTCATTTCGATACTGTTTGTCTTCCTGTCCATTCATATAACCTTGCTCAGCGTGGGTTACCGTATGACCATGCTTTTTTTTTCTTCTTTGGATATAAAGACCTTCACATAAAATATTAGTCTGTTTAGATGAATTCCTGGCCAATTAAGAAGCATTTTGGCATTTTCATGCCTCCTTTCTTTGCTCTGTGACTTTTTTTTCGTTGCTATGAGCTCAAGCGCTGACTCTTTCCTCTACTTAACGACTGTTTCCCATTACTGGCCACACAGCGTTACCTCCTCAACCACGTCTTTAACGGTTTCTAACCACTTCCACCTCCGCTGTGCGCTCACACAGGCCCCTCCCCGCCTGCATTTTTGGATGCTCCACGCAGCTGCCACGCTTGATAGCGCTGCGCTTGCTATGATCACTGCCAGGGCCTGAGCTGTGCTCGAAAAACAGATGGGGTTTTTAAGCTTAACATGTGAGCCTTGAGATAAGGACGGATGCAGGATGTGAAGCCCGGTGATGCAAAAGTGATGCAAGTTAGTCTAGAAGGGTATAGGGGATAGGGATAGAATTAATACTAATACTAATACCAATAAGAAAAAAAAAGTATTTCGATAATAGCCTCTGTATAATACAGCAAATTTGGCTGTTTTTTAACTTTGCTAGTCCGTGAAGGATATCCATCGTAATTGAGACATCCTATTCAATTCAATTCAATTCAAACGTGATTTATATAGCACCTAACAACTGCCAGGTGGAACCTACAATAGAAATAAAATTTGAGTTAACATAAAAGAAATAAAATATTGCAATCTTATACAAGAAAAAAAGCTATTAAAAATAAGCATTAAAACACAACAAATGAAAATAAACGTTTTGGGCAGAAGACTAAGTGCACCCTCTACTACAAAACAAAGGCTTTGCTGAATAAGTGGGTCTTTAGTTTAGCTTTAAAAGTAGAGAATTCCCTTTCAAAGGGTAACACTTTAGGAGGGAGGGAATTCCAAAGCTTAGGAGCTGCCACATAACGTGCCGCAATCCCCCCACGATTTATATCTTGTTCTAGGCACTTCGAGCAAGACATGATTAGAGGAACTCAGAGTTCAGGCATTGGTTTTCTGTTATGTAGCTTTATGCTGTAAATGTAGCACTGGGGTTCTGGAGGAACGTTGTTTCATTTCACTGTGTACAGATATATGTGGTTGAAATGACAATAAAAGCTTGGCATCCTGAGGTTTGGCCAGCTCCAGTCACGTCCCACCTCATGAAGATTATGGACCTTTGAAGAAGTAGATGCCAAACTCGCAAACATCCCGTACCATCTAGGGACGTACCAGTGCCAATTGGATGCCACAACATGTGTGGAGTTTGGACATTGGACCTCTTGGAGTGTTTAAAGGCTCTGGCATGGAGAAGCTGGTGCTGGATCTGTGATGATCACAAATGTTGAGCTCAGTAGCTCCTAGTTTTATAACCATAAAGACTGTATAAGACTGTAGAAAGAACATTACTTATAATCACACACTCCAGTGCTTATGTTAGTTCTCATTCTCCATGTTCTGTGTTGTTTTAAGACTATAATCACACTCTTGATGTCACCCAAATGAGGATGGGTTCCCCTTTTGAGTCTGGTTCCTCTCAAGGTTTCTTCCTCATAACATCTAAGGGAGTTTTTCCTTGCCACAGTCGCCACTTGACTTGGATGGATAAATTAATTTAAATAGGTTGGGACCAAACCAGACAGAGATCTAAAAACAAATAATACGATTTTTATAGTGACTCCTGTACTGTACCAGAAGCCAGTGGAAAGAGGAAAGGACTGGAAAGGATGTGTGCCCGTTTACTGGTACCTGTTAAAAGCAGTGCTGCTTACATCCTATGCTGTCAGTTCCGAGAATCTCCCAAACGTACACTGGTGCATTGCTAAAACCAATAACCAATAACATGAGCTCATATTTTAAGTCAAATACGTATAGCATATGTACAGTTAGCATAAAAGAAAAGATATTGATGAGAAACCCAAGTAATGATATGTTTTTTTCCTTTTGTTTGTTCAAACACTGATCTCCTGATCTTGTTAAGGGTGAACAAGGCCATGCCTTAATCATTCATTTATAACTGTCCCATCATTAACTCAGCCTGGAGGATCGAGAATGTACAGCTGTGCAGGAAGTTTCCATTCAGGTCTTGGTTATTAGGCAAAAATCCAAAGTGGGCTGAAATGATTTCGCCCAAGCAAAGCCAACAATATGAGTACTATCTCATTTTCGGGTGGTTAGCACGTGAATCCTTATTTTTTCTCCCAGTACATTGTCTAATATAATTTGATTTGATTTTGATTTTGTGTGTGTGTGAAACGGGAATGAACAGAATATAAAAATAAAAAGTGTAGTAGATTTGTGTGTGTTTTTAGCCCGAGCTGAACAAGCTCATGGCTCCAGGGTGGTGGATTGGACTGAAAATATCTGATCTAGGATCGAATGTAATCGTCTGTGACACACTTGACACACATCCTTCTGAAATGGCATGTGAGCTAAAGTTTAAAATAAATACAAGAACCTTTGAATCACCCCCACCCCCCCTCCCTCACTTTCCTCTCTCACTCTTTCTCATTCAGCTCTCTCAATCTCTCTGTGTGTGTATGTGTGTGTGTGTGTGAGAGGATGTTTCCTGAGGACCACGGATTCTATTTTGGACCTCCTGTTTACTTTCATATATTTCAAATGTATGAAACCCGCAGATCCTCCCTGTGAAAAACCAACCCTGCTAAGCCCTGAGGCCAAAGCACAGTACCCTCATTCTTCACCCATATGTGTGTGTGTGTGTGTGTGTGTGTGTGTGTGTGTGTGTGTGTGTGTGTGTGTGTGTGTGTGTGTCACACCAGCTCAGACTCTATACTCTAATAATTAGAAATCACGATAAAAGTGTATGAAGTCAGACTTTATTCCATACAAACAAAAGTACATGAATAGAAATAAAGAATACGATTGTAAAAATGGGGTAATGGTTAAAGCACAACGGTTTAATATACTGTATAAGCATTTGGGTGGCTGACTTTTCCAACCATATGTGGTTCTTCACCAAACTATTACCACAAACTTGGAGGCACACAACTGTATATGACATCTTTGGATGTGGAAGCATGAAATTTTCCCTTCATTTGAACCCAAACCTGTTCCAGCATAACAGTGACCCTGTGCAGATCCAAAAAGAAGTTGACAAGGGGTGGAAGTGGTGGATGATCTTAAGTAGTCTGCTATAAAGCTGCAAACCTAATGAACACTGATGGAAATGATGGAATGAATTGGAACGATTACTACACCCCAGGCTTCCTCACCTCACCTACATCAGTACCTCTAGTACTTTACTATCACCCTTGTGGCTGATTGAGCACAAATCTCCACTCCAATATCTAGTGGAATGTTTTCCCAGAAAAGTGAAGGCAATTATAAGAGTAACTCAATGTGGAAAGGGATGTTCAAAAAGAATGTTCAGGTGTCAGTGAATATGCATTCTGTATTCTCTATATGTGTATACACACACACACACACACACATGCACATTGCTTACATCTCTGTGCTATTACATATAATGCAATAGAGCTCCTTTTTGAGAAGGATGTGATCTATTTCTTCCATCATCACATTTCCGACGGACTACTTTAAGTGTTGCAGAAGGAAAAATTGCAGTGACAGACTGTAGTCTCACAGATTCAGACACCCCCTCACACACACACATATAAACACACATATAAACACAAAGTGCTGCAAAGCTTTTGTTGGGGGGGTTGCGGGGGTGAAGGCAATCTCGATATTCTCTCAGCTTGTGGTGGAATCAATTAAAACACATGCTGTTTATTACCAATTGACTGAAATGAAGTCTTTTCTGTCGACAGAATGCTCGGCAATCCAATTTTTCCGAATGCGGCGGTGAAATGAGGCATCGCTTTTACAACTGTCTCATGTGACGGAGGCTTCTGGTTGCTTGCAGAGGGGAACATTTTTTTTTTCTTCGCTTTGCTCTTTTACTATTTCCGAAATAGTAGGATTACTGTTCAGTGCTGTGCCATAGACTTAAATGTTCTGATCCTATGGCTGCATTCAACATCCTGGAGGTAAGTCCTTACAGCCCAAATGCATACAATTTGTTTAACACCCCCCCCATTCCATCATCAACCCCCCACCAGCAACACCACCACCACCCCTTTTCCCAAGCCGACCGCTCGCTGTGTGCGGCTGTATAGATCTGCTTTGAGGTTCTTATCAGTGGCTCCCAGTTGGCGCTATAATTCGCAGACTTACCAACTACACACATTCTTTCACAGGAAAAAAAAAAACAGAAAGAACGACAACACCGACTTAACTTCGCAGTCGGGCTCGCAGAGGAGAAGCGGCACACTGAGCAGCCTGCAAGGTAGACATTAGAGCTCGACATCGGACAGATGTGAAGATCCTAATGCTGTTCGCTGTGGGCTTTGCATGTAAAAAAAAAAAAAAGAAAAAGAGAGAGAGAGAGAGAGAAAACACAAATGTTCTGTATCACACTTCCGAGTTAATGGCACGAGAAAGATCATCAGCGAGGCCTAGCAGGCATTTTCGGTTCAGCTCAGGGCCGCAAAGGCTTGTTGCTGATAAGCATCATTAGAAAATGCCCACGACGGCTGGATATTTTCGGGGACTCTTGCTTAGTACTGCAAAAAGTTTTCTGAAACAGTCCATTCAGAGTGTTTTGGTAAAATAATAATTCAAAAATATATATATAGTTCCAAATAAATAATAAAAAAAAGAATAATGTTTCATTTATGCAGTGTCTTTCCAACAGGCACTTAGGAAAGAATGCAGTAATGAAGCATGCTAGCATGAAACAAAGGATAATGGGACTCATTTATCAAGCTGGATACTGAACAGATTTATTCCTAAATCGTTTATACGAGAAATTTAGTATTTTTGGGGGGGGGGACTGGGGGGACCGTACATGTCCTACTTATGTTCCAGAATGTGTTCAACCTATAAACCTTGACTTGATTGACTTGAATTAGATTGTATTATTTGCATTAATGACTAGGAAGTAGTATCCAGTTTGAACTTGTTATTTTTATTATGTTTGCAACGTTTAGCAGACATAAGGAAGTGGTAGATCAGTGGTTAAGATGGTTAAAGATTGCTCTTTAGAAAGGGGTGAGTTCAAATCCCAGCACCATCGATCTGCCATAGCTGGGCCTTTAAGCAAGGCCCTTAACCCTCATCTGCTCAGTTGTATAAGTGGAATTACACTCCATATCTGCTAAATGTCCTGGTCTGTAAGGTCTCATATAAAATTGTTCAAGAGTTTAGATCAGAACACTCATACTAGTCGACTAGGTCTTGGACTAACATTTTGTAAAAACCACTTTATATTACCATTTTATATGTTCAGGATTTGTTGCAAAATAGTAGTCAGCTTGAACTCATCATTTTAGTACTACGTTTGCAGGATTTGGCAGCCATCCAAGGAAGTGGTATCTCAGTGGTTTTGATGTTGGCCTGCTGATTGGAAAGTGGTGAGTTCAAATCTCAACACTAACAATCTGCCACCAGTGGTGAATAAAGTACACAAACTGTGTACTTGAGTTAAAGTAGAGCTGTACTAAGTAAAACAGTACTTCGGTAAAAGTGCTTTCTTTGAATTTTTTACTTAAGTTCTAAAGTATTTGCCTTCAAATGTACTAAAGTATCCAAAGTACTGTAATTTATTATGGCCATAATGGTCCTATTATAATTTTTGTTACATGCCGTCAGGGCCGGCAAAGCCTTCTCTGCTGGCCTAAACACTATCAGAGGCCCTGACCTACATTTACAACCTAAATTCTAATATTTGTTCCATGAAATTGTATTAATTCATTTTCAACAGTTAATTCTTTTTATTTCGTAGCGTTTCTCTTGGCTGCACTGCTTCCAGTACGTGTATGTGGATGTTAGATTTTTTTTGTCCAATCAGATTTCAGCCTCTATGTGCTGCCATGTCAATCTAATCTGCCCAGAGCCTTCACACTCAGTAGTGTGGGCCAATGTACCTTAGACTATATTAGCAATGGGACTGTTTCTTTAAGCAATCAGATTTTAGCTAGCTGGCCCAGAATAGCATCAGGAATTTTCCGTCCTCTGATTGTTTGGTCAGAGGGAAACTGTTACAGCCAAGTTCGACTGGCAAAACACGTGTGTGTCGCTGCACACATGAATACATCTGAGTTAGACTTTTTGATTGATTTGGTCTCGGACATACTTAAAAATACATTTTCAAGAAAAGCTAGACATCGTGAGGAGGTCGGCTAACCCCAAAGCTAGCTAGCTTGTCTCAGCCCGGGGAAGGGATTGTTCACCACTTCAAGACCAGTGAATACAAGCGGTACCACTGGCTTTTAGCCTCTGAGGAGCGGTGCAAATTATGAGTATTCATCTCTGGTTAGTAGGTTGTATTTTATTTAAATATTTTATGTTTTGTCATGTTATTAGACAAATATTCTGAACTGCTCCAGATGATGTGGGTGGCACAGTTGCGGTAGTATAGACGTTTGGAGCTTGCATAAGTAATATGGTATTCACCCTACATATGTAAAATGCCTCTCTCTCTGTAATGCCACGCGTTGTTATATTGTGTTTTTGTATTGTATTGATGGCTTCTATAATTGCAACCGTGATAGTGGTGGTATTAAGAGGTGGATTAAGTCGGGTAAGTCCCCACCACTGAAGGCCCAGGTACCAAATGCACGGCCCACCACTGATATATATCTGAAGCACAGCCTGAGAGCCCTTTATATGCCTGTTGGCAAACTACAAGTGGGCTTCCATGGGTTCTGCACACAGGAGAAGGCTCTATCTAGCCACTCGACCTTAAAGCGCAAATCAGTGGAAGGCTGCAGTGATGGTTGCCTTTCTGGAATTTGTCCCATCTCTAAACAGGATCTCCAGAGCTCAGTCAGAGTGACCATCAAGTTTCATTGTCACCAGTCTAACTAAGGTCGTTTTCCCTTGATTGCTCAGTTTTCAGTTCTGGTTATCCTGTTTGTGCCACACTTCTTTGATTGTGAATTCGGAGGTCACTGTGCTCTTGGAAATCTTCAGTGCAGCAAAGATTTTCTGTGTACCTTGCCCAGATCTGCAACAATCCTGCCTCTGAGCTCTTCAGGCAGTTTCTTTGACCTCATGAAATAAATACTTAGATGCATATGATATTTCAAGGTATTTTTAAACACTTTTTCACATAGGGCGATGTAGTTTTGGATTTTGTTTTCCCTCAATAATAAAAACCTGCATTTAAAAAGTGCATTTTGTGTTCACTTGTGTTTTCTATTTATATTTAATTCGTTTGATGATCTGAAACATTAAAGTGTGACAAACATACAAAAAAATAAGAAATCAGGACACGTTTTCACACCACTGTATATATATATATATATATATATATATATATATATATATATATATATATATATATATATATATATATATATATATATATATATATATATATATATATATATATATATATATACAGTGAGGAAAATAAGTATTTGAACACCCTGCTATTTTGCAAGTTCTCCCACTTAGCAATCATGAGGGGTCTGAAATTGTCATCGTAGGTGCATGTCCACTGTGAGAGACATAATCTAAAAAAAAATCCAGAAATCACAATGTATGATTTTTTAACAATTTATTTGTATGATACAGCTGCAAATAAGTATTTGAACACCTGAGAAAGTCAATGTTAATATTTGGTACAGTAGCCTTTGTTTGCAATTACAGAGGTCAAACGTTTGCTGTAGTTTTTCACCAGGTTTGCACACACTGCAGGAGGGATTTTGGCCCACTCCTCCACACAGATCTTCTCTGATCAGTCAGGTTTCTGGCCTGTCACTGAGAAACACGGAGTTTGAGCTCCTCAAAGATTCTCTATTGGGTTTAGGTCTGGAGACTGGCTAGGCCATGCCAGAACCTTGATATGCTTCTTACAGAGCCACTCCTTGGCTATCCTGGCTGTGTGCTTGGTCATTGTCATGTTGGAAGACCCAGCCTCGACCCATCTTCAATGCTCTAACTGAGGGAAGGAGGTTGTTCCCCAAAATCTCGCAATACATGGCCCCGGTCATCCTCTCCTTAATACAGTGCAGTTGCCCTGTCCCATGTGCAGAAAAACACCCCAAAGCATGATGCTACCACCCCATGCTTCACAGTAGGGATGGTGTTCTTGGGATGGTACTCATCATTCTTCTTCCTCCAAACACGTTTAGTGGAATTATGACCCAAAAGTTCTATTTTGGTCTCATCTGACCACATGACTTTCTCCCATGACTCCTCTGGATCATCCAAATGGTCATTGGCAAACTTAAGACGTGCCTGGACATGTGCTGGTTTAAGCAGGGGAACCTTCCGTGCCATGCATGATTTCAAACCATGACGTCTTAGTGTATTACCAACAGTAACCTTGGAAACGGTGGTCCCAGCTCTTTTCAGGTCATTGACCAGCTCCTCCCGTGTAGTTCTGGGCTGATTTCTCACCTTCCTTAGGATCATTGAGACCCCACGAGGTGAGATCTTGCATGGAGCCCCAGTCTGAGGAGATTGACAGTCATGTTTAGCTTCTTCCATTTTCTAATGATTGCTCCAACAGTGGACCTTTTTCACCAAGCTGCTTGGCAATTTCCCGTAGCCCTTTCCAGCCTTGTGGAGGTGTACAATTTTGTCTCTAGTGTCTTTGGACAGCTCTTTGGTCTTAGCCATGTTAGTAGTTGGATTCTTACTGATTGTATGGGGTGGACAGGTGTCTTTATGCAGCTAATGACCTCAAACAGGTGCATCTAATTTAGGATAATAAATGTAGTGGAGGTGGACATTTTAAAGGCAGACTAACAGGTCTTTGAGGGTCAGAATTCTAGCTGATAGACAGGTGTTCAAATACTTATTTGCAGCTGTATTATACAAATAAATAGTTAAAAATCATATATTGTGATTTCTGGATTTTTTTTTTTAGATTATGTCTCTCACAGTGGACATGCACCTACGATGACAATTTCAGACCCCTCCATGATTTCTAAGTGGGAGAACTTGCAAAATAGCAGGGTTTTCAAATACTTATTTTCCTCACTGTATGTGTGTGTGTGTGTGTGTGTGTGTGTGTGTGTGTGTGTGTGTGTGTGTGTGTGTGTGTGTGTATGTGCGTGTGTGTGTTTTTACACCATCACTGTATGGTATGGAGGCTCCACTGTGTGTGAACATAAAGCCCTGCAAAGGGTGGTCAAAACCGCTTAAGCTATTGAGCACTTTCACCACAGCAGATGTCTGCACAGAGCTCACAACATCATCAAGGACTCCTCACATCCCAGTGACAAACTGTTTAACCTCCTTCCATCTAGAAGGTAATACATGAACATACACACCAGGTTCAGGGCCAGCTTTTTTCCATCCGCCATCACCATACTGAACTCTACACTACACTGTTAGAACACTGTATAAACATTGTGTGTAACTTCTGTACAGTTGTACCTACAATGTACATATTGTGTCTTACATACAGATGTAAGTAAAGCACAATATGTGTAGAGAATGTTGTATGCATCATGTACATTATATGTTCATATTGCATATTGTAAATTTATATGCCCATCATTATGCCTTACTTACATCTGCAATAATATTTCACATATATCTGTATATATACAGCTTTTTCACTACCTTACTGTTTATATTATATACTATATACTGTATAATATACTGTTTATATTTACTATCTATCTATCTATCTATCTATCTATCTATCTATCTATCTATCTATCTATCTATCTATCTATCTATCTATCTATCTATCTATCTATTTTAACTTGTGCAAATCAGCTATTTCTCTTACATTTATGACATTTAGCAGCTCTTACCAAGAGCAGCATACAGTTTTGGTACTTACAGTTAGGATTAAAGGCAACTCACAAACTCACAACCTTCCAATTAGAGTTTCAACATCTTAACCACTAAGCTACCTTATGTCCTTAAAGCATAAGTATATTCAGCCTTGAGTGCCAGAGACCACCGTCGGTTTTGATCTGTTGTCTCAGCAGCTCCATGATCTCCGTAACCCAACACAAAAACGAGGTGGCATATATTTATATATATATACACACACACACACACACACACACACACACACACACACACACACACACACACACACACACACACACACAAACTTAAATCTGGTAAAAATTTGAGCTCTGCTTACACACATTTGCACACAATTGAAAATAATCCAATAATAAAAGATGATTAAAGATAAATGAGGACCAATTTTGAAGGTACTTTAAGTCCTTAAACTCAGACTCTTATTCACTCAACTGCTTGAGTAATTATGGCAAGAAAAGAAATTGAAAAGCAAATAGACACATATTAAACAACCAAGCTTTTCTTTAACCTCAGCAGCAACGTTATCTTGAATCCCGAATGATCTAAAACGGAAAGCGTCAGTCCTGAGTTAGGCTTCATTATAGCTTTTGGAGAGAACTTCTAAAAGGAGACCGTCGTGATCTTTTATGCACTTTCATGTGGCTCAGCATTTAATTATACATCAGGTTAGGAGCCTTGGAAGGAGACCCCATCAGTGTGCAGGTACATGCTTATGTATTATTTAACACACACCACAACCTAACGGCAGATAAGCTGCGAGTTAGAGCTTGGATTATAGTGTACATCTGCAGTCTAATGTATATGTGTTTATCCGTTCCATCTTTACAAAAGATCCTTTGAGCGGATTCGATTTTTATATTGGGGGCAGTGAACCACTGGCTATCAATTCAGGTTCGAATTTAATTAGTCACATATGTAATTACGCACAATAGGTCATGCGGTGAAATGGTTTCGCACGACTGCTCTGGGACCATAAAATCTAAAACATACAAAGTAATGAATAAAAATAAAACGGAGTGAAATTAAAAGGTTGAAAAACAATTGGATAGAGGGAATAAAATCGAATTTGCAATAGAATAAACGGTCAAAAATGGCAAATACAGTACAGACCAAAAGATTGGACACACCTTCTCATTCAAAGAGTTTTCTTTATTTTCATGACTATGAAAATTGTAGAGTCACACTGAAGGCATCAAGGGCTATTTGACCAAGAAGGAGAGTGATGGGGTGCTGCGCCAGATGACCTGGCCTTCACAGTCACCGGACCTGAACCCAATAGAGATGGTTTAGGGGTGAGCTGGACCGCAGAGTGAAGGCAAAAGGGCCAACAAGTACCAAGCATCTCTCGGGGAACTCCTTCAAGACTGTTGGAAGACCATTTCAGGTGACTACCTCTTGAAGCTCATCAAGAGAATGCCAAGAGTGTGCAAAGCAGTAATCAAAGCAAAAGGTGGCTACTTTGAAGAACCTAGAATATGACATTTTTCAGTTGTTTCACACTTTTTTGTTATGTATATAATTCCATATATAATTCCACATGTGTTAATTCATAGTTTTCCTCCCACAAATTTGGAGGCACAAAATTGTAACACAATTGTGCACAAAGCCTGCTCTGTGAAGATCTGGTTTGAATAAGTTGGAGTGGAAGATCTTGCTATTAAACTCTGACCCTCAACCCTGTTGAATAAATTGAAATGATGAGTGCACCCCATCCCTCCACACCTCACCTACATCAGTGCCTTAGAGTTTACTAACACCTTTGTGGCTAAATGAGCACAAATCTCCCCAAACACACTCCAAAGTCTTGTGGAACATCTTCCCATAGGAGTGGAGGTTGTTATATGAGTACATTTTATGAATGGGATGTTTAAAAGTAACACAGGAAACTCATTCAGGTACAGATACAAAAAGAATGGCTAAACCCAAAGTGTGCATTGTTACAATTTGGCTTTTGTGTCATAGTCTTGATTATTGTACCAGGTTGATACCTGGTTTTTGCTCGAATTAATGTTGTGAAAGCTGCTCCTGTGTGTGCTTGGTCACAACCAAAGCCACATATCAGTCTCATTAATTTGCATCTCTGGAGTGCTGCTAAGTAGCTCCAGCTGAAGTGGACGATGTTGCTATTACTCTGTGTGTGCACCAAGCAATGTCAGGGAGTAGCATACAAGTTTTAAGCCCTCGCACCTGCGATATGGCCTTTTTATCCAAGAATGTCTCAGTATAACTAGAATAAAAAACAATGAGAAAACTTGTGTGGAGAAACCTTGAGCAGAAGTACTGAATTGGAATGCTGACAGCACCCCAGGTCTCCGCAACTCACCTACATCAGTACCTGACTCTTGTGGTTGAATGAGGACAAATCTCCACAAGCGCACACGAAAATCTTTTAAAACATCTTCCGAGAAGAGTGGCGGTCACTATACAAACGAATGGGGACTAAATGTGGAATAGGAGATTCAAATAAGCACATATGAATCAAATACTCAGATATCCATAAACTTTTGTCCATGAAGAGTAGCTAGCTAAAATATAAAGTTAACAGTAAAATAATCATTTCCATATACATATTTCACATACATATACATACACTATATTTCCAAAAGTATTGGAAAAACATATAGCACATTTCTCTGCTATATGTTTTTCTTTTCCAAACTGTTAGCGCAAAGCTGGAAGCACTCAATTGTACGGTACATCTATAGATGCGCTATAATAAAATTTGGCATTCACTTGAACTTGGAAACCCAAACCTGTTCCAGCATGGCAATGCCCCTGTGCACAAAGTGAGCTCCTTGAACATATGGTTTATATGCCTTAGAGAGAAAGATTTTAAGTGGCCTGCTATAGAGCTCTGATCTTATCCCTACTGGGATGAATTGGAATTCTCACTACACCTCAGGTCTCCTCACCAATATCAGCATTTAGTAACACCTTTGTGGCTGATGGAAATATAAACAAATATCCATAAGCACACTCCAAAATCTAGTGGAACAGTTTCCCAGAAGATTGGAGGGAATTAAAAGAGCAAACTGGGACTAAATGTGCCCATTCAATCTGCCCAAGTTCTCCCACACCACCCCACTGCTGCTCCTTCACTGGCTTCCAGTAGCTGCACGTATCAGATTCAAAACACCGATGCTTGCCTACAAGGCCAAAAATGGACCAGCACCATCTTACCTCAGAGACCTCATCACATCTCGCACTGCACCACGCTGTCTGAGATCCTTCAGCACTGCTCGACTGGTACCTCCTTCTCTCAGAATGAGAGGTAAGTACACTTCAGGGCTCTTCTTTGTTCTGGCACCGAGGTGGTGGAATGAACTTCCCCTGGATGTCCGTACAGCGGAGTCCCTGACTATCTTCAAGCGGCGATTGAAGACTTACCTCTTCCTGAAATACTTGAGTTAGCAATCTGGCGTACCAGTGTAGATTTATTCATTGCTAGAGACTCAAAGCGCTTTTGTACGTCGCTCTGGATAAGGGCAATGCTCAAAAAAATCACATACCATACTTATGACCAGGTGACAATACTTTTGAAAATATAGTATATATATATATATATATATATATATATATATATATATATATATATATATATATATATATATATATATATAGTGAGTGTTTATAGCCTATTCTCATCCATTCAAAAATATTGGCTTGAATGACTAACCGTCCATTTAGGAATTGTTCCAATTTTATTGACGTCATGCTTCTCCTCGTATTGTTACTAGTGTTTCAGATTAGCGAAGTAAAAGCCACTGTCTTGTCATAGACATCATGACAAGCTCTAGGATAAATTATACGTCACATGTCAGGGAAAATGTTCTGTAACGACGCAGCTAATTCTGTCACTAATGCCTAGCTATGGGAACTAGTCCTGTCTTCTTGACCGCATATTAGTAGGTTACATGAAAAGCAAATCTCATACCCCGCAAGCTTTGCTCTGACATGAGATGGGCAAAAAAGCCACTTATTGTATCTTCCGCCTTAAAAAGTAGAGTGCAGTCATGCTTGGAAACACTATGACATCTATGAGCTGAAGCGCATTCATTTTATCATCACTGGGAGGGTGTTTCAGCTTTAATCCTGCTCTCCATGTCCTAAGACTCAGCACACTTTTAAACAGCTTAGAGTTGCTTCAGAAATCCGCCTCAAATCCGACGACACCGAAGAAGTTTTGCAAAGAAAAAACTGCTTATTAGAGCGACCATACTCTTAGCAGAAAAGTCTACGCATAGAGGAGGAAGAAAAAAAAAACTAATTGCCACAGCAAAAAAAAATTAAATTCAGTTGCCTCCTTATGCAAGTCTCTAATGGCGCTTTTCGATGATGTTGATAATGCAAACTATACAAAAGCGTTTTTGGTCATGTGACTTATTGTGTATTTAGGACATTTTCTGGGAATGAGCTCATTGAAGGTCTTTCTGATCTCTCATTGTCTTCTAGTGATGTTTTACCGCTCTTGAAACACGTGTGTTGCTCAAAGCACCTTGAACGACTTATTGCTCTGTATGTCAAACGTATGTCATATCAAATGTCTGTGTGGCAGATTTGCTCAGTTTCATGCAGGATTTCACATTTGCTTTTTTGTTCTAACTTGCTCTCCATGATGAAATCACAGACGTGGTAATGCACGTGGTCAGAATAGCACCAGTTAGCACCATTAGTCTCTAGACTTTTTGATACTACTTTGTAAACTTCTGGGACTACAGTGAAAGGAAACTATTTAAATTGTTTTACTTGCTTTAGTAATGACATTCATTTTCACTGTCTGTGATGCAGGGCTCTGTTCTACTGCGTTTCTTTATCATATTGATGGTTTCTAAAGCTGTGGCATCATAATGATGGTATCAGGAGGTGGATTGATTCAGTTAGGACACTAACTGACTCACTAACACTAACACTTTATTAAGGGCCTAGATGTAAAAAGCACAGCAAACCACTGATATAAAATCTATGTATAAAAGGCCCATTAAATTTGAATCTTCTGACATATTATGACATTATATTAGTATTACAACTGCTGTAAGATCTAAATGTCATACATTTCTTGGCTTCCTCTACAAAGCTGATATATGAAATACTCAAATAATCAAGCCTGAACACCAAATGATAACCACCAAGGACTATGTGCTTGCATGGCCTAAGGATCAACCTGAAAGGTACAGAGTGTGCTTGTGAGGCAATGTTAACTCTGTAGAAGGTACACAATGATGCCCAGATGGGAGCAGTGCAGGCTCTCTAAATTGGCACGCATGTAAATTAATACCCACAAGAAGTAGAAGAGCGTGCCATAGTAGGCTCTGGACACCTGAGGCCAGGTTGTTGATGTCTACCACCCAGTGGGCCGGTCTCTGTTAAGACAGAGGGGCTACATGTGTCTTTCCTCAGTGACAGATGGACAATAGAAATGACTACTGAATCGCTGCCATCCAGTCAAAATACAACCTTAGGGTGCTCAGGGAATGCTCAGCAAGTTCTCCATCTTGGAACACTGCAAGGTCAATAGATTGGTAAACAAGGGATATGACGGGGTGATATAAGTTGAAGCACAAGAATATTATTGATGCATTCTGCCACCAATAAATATATGTGCATGTAATAGTCGTAGCCTTTAGAGAGACCCATTTAGGTTAGGAAACCAGCACTGGCTTATAAACTGGCCTCAGGGCCTCCACTAAAAGAGTGAATGATCTCGAGCCAGACTCTAAGGGCAATGGAGTTCTTGAAGCCAGTAAGTAATCTGACCAAGAGTGCCATATAATATTGTCCATTTGGGACAACTTATCAGTTCATAAAAGGAAGATGGCATACATTCTACCACTAGCAAGAAACATGCCAATTGGGGGCCACATTGGGGCTACAAAAGAACTCCATAGTCTGACTATTGAATCCTGTGCAATGTATTTGCAATAAAGGCAAAAATGTTTACAGCACACAGTGATGTCTGCACATCCTGACCTAGATGACTGTTAAGCCCAGCCCCAGAGATCCCCAGTTGACAGGGAATTGAGTTTGCGTAAGCAAAGCGGTCCACCTGTGCCCCGCCAACCAGGGATCTGTGACACCATTTATGGTTATCCAGCATACATACTTCCTCAATATGTGTCCACTGCAACGTCCTGGCAGTACAGCACCTCAAACACACATGACATGGTAAAATTAGAGAGAACTCTCATTGTGCAAAGCTTGCCCATAACCCCAGTCTCTGGGGTACAAATTAGCCTTGTTCATTTGAAAGGTTTGTGTATCATATTGCATACATTGATCAGGCATAACATTATAACCACCTGCCTAATATTGTGTTGGTCCCCCTTTGACTGCCAAAACAGTCCTGACCCAGTCCTGAGCATTAACAGCATTAACTTCTTTAACAATTTAAGCTACAGGAGCTTGTCTGTTGGATCGGACAACATGGACCAGCCTTCACTCCCCACGTGCATCAATGAGCCTCGGCCGCCCATGACTCTTTCACCAGTTCAACACTGCTCCCTTCTTGGACCGCTTTTGATAAATACTGACCACTGCAGACCAGGGACACCCCACAAGAGCTACAGTTTTAGAGATGAGCAGACCCAGTCGTATAGCCATAACAATTTGGCCCTTGTCAAACTCACTCAAATCCTTACACTTGTCCATTTTTTCTGCTTCAAACACATCTACTTTAAAGATTAAATGTTAACTTGCTGCATAATATATCCCAGCCACTAACATTGTTCTTCACTTCACTGGTCACCGGTAAAACAACATAACTTTGCCTAGCTACATAGCCTTTAAGTCAGATTCAGCTGGTTGAAAGCCAAGGTGTCCATGAATGGCTTTACTTACATTTTTCCTCACAAATAAGGTTCTTATTAGTTCTAAGGTATTGGCCTGCTAGCATTGCTAGCATCACTAGCTAAAAGATCATTATAACACTATAAACGTCCTAACAATCCCACTCACACTGATTTATGAGGGTCTCGAGTGTCTTCGTTGTGTTTTTTTATTCACTGTGGCGAAAATAATTATTACTTCATTATGTAAAGTCGTACATTCAAACAAAGTCAATCAATGCTCTATACATACCTGCCAAGAGAGCAAAGTCACTAATACTATGTCTAACTTCATCCCCTTCACAAGTGATGAATTAGTCTGTCTTGTAAAAGCACTGATTACTCTTTTTACCCCTGCTGTTTTTTTTTTTGGTTTTTTTTACATGATAATTATCTGACTGTGCTGGTCGCTATCTGATTTCAGACCCATAATGCCTACAGACAAAAAGGCTATTAAAATTATTTTTCATTATAAAATAATTGACATTAAAAAGTGCTCCATAAGACTATGGACCAACCCGTAGGATTATTAGTTAAAAACCAGTAATTACCTTCTTTTACATTATGTAGTAGCTAGTAAGGTTATACTTAATGTTGGTTACAGCATGTGCATCATGTGAGCTCCAGTTTTTGAACATTCCTCACCTACATCAATCTATCAGACACGTTTCTGATTGATGTTCTCCTATTCACAGAGGCCACTGCGCTGCCTAATATGTTGCACCATGGTCGAGAAGGTGCGATCTTTAATAGCTTTGTAGCTGCATATGGATGGGACGGCAATAACAATGGTCTTGATTTGACATACACACGTTCCCTTTAGTGGCCAGGTGACTTTTTGATAGAAATGGCACCCTTTGAAGGTGTCGGCCGGAAGACCCATGTGGATATATTATCTGCAGCTCTCAGCTGAGAAGCAAAACCTGCCAGGGCTTTAGTGCCAAGCTGCGGGCTGCTGCTTCCTCCCGTTTTGGCACAAACTTCAGGGCAGATGCCATTCAAGTCCCTCGGGCATGTGTGCATGTGTGCTGTGTGTGTTGGATGAAACCTGTGGCTGCGGAGCTTCAAGGAGGAAGAGACAAGCGTGAAATAGCCGGTCTGTAACAGTAAAGTGCCAGACAGTGAGGCCTCGCCAACAAATGGAGGTGTGAGCTATCAGGTCGGAGATACTGAGGTATGCGGGATCGACTGGGAATCTGCTGCGCACACGCCCTATTTTTTAAAAATAAGGAAACGAGTTGTTTTCAACGTTATGCTCAAATGAACTGAAGCCTTGTTTCACATGCATTGAAAGACAACACTGACAAGGTAGACATAGGTTTGAAAGAATGTTTAAAAATAAATTTGCTGACGAGCGCAACCATTATTCACATTGGAAGCTAGGGGATCGTCTGTCACGTTTCACGTTTCAATAAAAATCAGTTTGAAATATTTCAAAAGAATCTGGAATGCTGTCAAATTCCTCTTCCAATGAAATGATCTCATAAACCCACATTTTATTCACTATAGAACATAGAAAACAGATCAAATGTTTCAACTGAGTAAAATGTACCATTTAAAGGAAAACATAAGGTAATTTTTATTTGATGGCTGCAACACAAGAAAGTGATTTACCACTATGTAGCATCACATCTTCTGTACGAATACAGCTGGAAACTGAGGAGACCAGTTGCTGAGATTTTCTGAAAGAAATGTCCCATTTGTGTCTGATACAGGATTCTAGATGCTCAACAGTTCTGGGTGTTCTTTGTTGTATTTTTTATTTCATGATGTGTATATGTACATATAAACATATGTCGGGAAGGATGTTCCACTAGATTTTGGAGTGTTCTTGTGGAGATTAGTGCCCAATCAGCCACAAGGGTGTTTGCAAAGTCGGGTGCTGATGTAGGGAAGTGAGGAGGCCTGGGCCTTACTATTTTGTATTATTTGACTTTTTATTTTAGTTAGCTGGCGTGGTTGCTGGAGTATTAAGATTTTTTATTTAAACATCCCATTCTACATTTAGTCCTTTTCTCTAACCCTTAGCTGTTATGATAGAGTTTGTGGAGAAGTGAGGAGGCCTAGGGTGCAGTCAGCATTCCAATTAATCCCAAAGGTGTTCAGTAGGGTTGAAGTCAGAGCTCAATAGCAGGCCACTCAAGACCTTCCACATCTTCCAGTTCTAAACCATATGTTCATGAAGCTCGCTTTGTGCACAGAGGTATTGTATTGCTGGAACAGGATTGGCTCTTCTAGTTCAAATGATGGGAAGCTGTAATTCTACAATATAGTGGACAAATATATCATTTGAAAGGCAACCAATAAATGAATATGCTCACGCATATATTTCATCTATCCTGTTGTTCCTCTTTCAATGGTTTTCATCCATTTATGTGCAGCCAGAAATTCGTTTTCACATTTTATTTTCTCTCGCATCGGTGCTTGTTCCTAAAATTACTCGTATCATAGTTTCCAAATTGTATTTCCTCGTCAGAACTTATGTAAACCCTTGGAAATATCAGTAGTGTGTATAGAAGTGGAACAGAGATATTCCAGTACTGCAAAATTCTTGTTTGTCTATACATCCTGTTATGATGTTATGACAAACCCATAGGATGTAATGACTAATTACATAAGTAAGAGATAATTCATTACTTAAAATACAACATTTCAAGATTTAATTGATTCGTTATTTTTATTCTACATTTTATTTCACATATATACTGTAGGGTCCGGCCTATTCCGGCACTGAGGTATTTTCATAAGTATACACCACATAAGTATACACCTCAAAAAAAAAAAGTATTGGCGAGTGTTTCGCTTCTCAGGCTGGCTTTTAGCCTACAGGATCGATATGTGTGTGCCTGGCCAACGCAGTGTGTGAAAAGGAAATGCGAAAGCGGCTTCTGGTAAATGCACGTCTAGCAGGAGTTCTTTCACACCGCACGGTACAGGAGCGCGTCTGTAGCTGAGCAACCAAAATGTGAACCACGTAATTCTGAGAGTGAAAATACTTACTAGAGATTATATATAAATACAAAAAAAAAACTGCCTGCTGTAAACAGGTGCAGCTGCGTTGAAAGAGCTGTCGACACAAACGGGATAATCAGCTGAGAGTAAGAGCAGATATGTAGTGAAGAAGTTCCTGTCATGAGCATGAGCATCTTCTCGTTTCTCATCCCGCAGTCGAATCAAAGCAGAGAGAGGTTAGCAGTTGCATTGCGAGCTAAATAGGGCACAGAGGAGAAACTGAGAGAGAGAGAGAGAGAGAGAGAGAGAGAGAGTATATGTTTTCTAGTCACAATGTGAAAGAGAGGGACTGATTCTCAGACATCTGCTTTCAACTTCTTATTTTTGTCTCATTTGTTTGCTCTTAACTGTATGTTTCTTTTGATTGTTCTGGATTTGTAACATATACTACGCAATTTTATTTGCTATATATTCTATTTGCATTTGAAAGGGAGAGAGAGAGAGAAAAAGAGGGGGGAGAGGGAGAATGAAAGGATAAACAGAACGATCTATAAAGAGAGCAAGAGCATGAGAGAGAAAGAAGTAGAGAAATATACGTATATATCTGGTGAGAGGTGAGAAATAGACAGAGAAAGAGTGTGAGAGAGAAAGATAGAGAGAGAGAGGAAAGGAAAGGACTGAGAGTGTTGAGGTGTGTGTGTATGTGTGAAGGAGAGCACTGAAAAGAGTTTGAAAGAGAGAATGGAGGAGAGTGAGAGAGAACGACGGAGAGATAGAGAAAGCGAGAGAGAGCAAGCGTATGCGAGAAAAAGAGGCGAGAAAACGAAGAGAAAGAGAAAGAAATAAGAGATGAGAGTGTTGAGTGAGAGATGGAGAAGCAAAAGAGACCGAGAGCGAGAGCATGAAATAGTGTGAAATAGAGTGAAAGAAAGCAGAGAAAGACAGTGACAGAGAGAGAGAGAACAAGGGAGAGAAAGCAGGAGTGATGGAGAAAGAGAGAGCGAGTGCATGAGAGAGAAGAAGAAAAAAAGAGAGAGAGAGAGAGTATGACAAAGAGAGAATGAGGGATCGAGAGAGGAAAAGCATGAGTGGGAATGAGGGAGAGAAAGAAGGAGAATAAAAGAGAGAAAGAATTGAAGATTGTCAGAAGATTCAAGAAACAGCTGTGCAGGCCGCAGCGGTGCAGTAAAACCAACAACACAACACGAGAAAGCTTTACAGATTATTGATTTTTGAGTTGAAGATGTGTATTACACACGCTCTATTTACCACACACGCCCGCCTCCTACCCCCTGCCTCTCGACTTCCTGCCTCCTGCCTGCTGCCTCTCGACTTCCTGCCTCACAAGGACAGCAGGAATATTTAACACACCAATATTCTTTAAGCGAACGGCAAGAAATCTCACACCTGGGTTCCTCAGCGCCACAGCTCTTAATCCAGAAAGGGAACTAGACCAGTTTATTTATTTGTATATACAGAAATTAATATATTGCGCACTTTAGTTCTAACGAGTGATCCAGTGCCGTCATCGGCAAGGGAAAACTCCCCGAGACTTCATGAGGAAGTCTCAGACTCAAAGGGAACCCACTTATCTGGGTGACATCATTCATAATATTTGAATCTGTTTATTGATGGACGCTTGAATGCAAAACGGTTCATGGAAATGAAAAAATGTTTCATCAACATATAATAGTATTATACCTCGGACTACCAGACACGTGTAAAATGACAATATCGACTCGTTGGAACATCATTTCTTTATTTTTTTAATTTAGGAGAGATGCTCGAACATTCATATATATTTTGTATCATTATTCGATTTTTTTTTTCCTCTTTTTTTGGAATTTCATGGAATTACGAATAGTTTCTGTACACGCAAAGATTATATTTCAAACTGCTTTCTTGCACCTTTTTTTTCTGCATTTACATATAAACTTCTGCCTTGCTTAAACCTCAACACGGTTTGCCTCCTGTGCCTGTGTCATTTCACTTGCAAGAGATTCTCAGGGTGGTAGTTTTGAAATGTGTGAATGTGTCACTCCCTCCTCCCTAAAGTGACATCATAGATGTGGCACTTGTGCAACTTAACCCTTTACATACCCGATGAGTAAAATAAACTGCACCCTATATGTTTCATATACGATGTATGAGTCAAAAGTTTGTGGACACCTGACCATGTGGAATTGGAACTCTGGATTTGCAGTTATAATAAAAAAAACCTTTACTTTTCTGGGTTGATGTTCTACTGGATTATAAAGTGTTCTTGGGTGGGTTGTTAGTAAAGTCAAGTATGTCGAATTTATTGATAGAAGTGATCAGGCAGATTTTTTTTATTTTATTTGAATTTTTTTTCCAAAACAACTCAAACATTAAATTATATTATATTACATTCATTTACAATCACTATATTTTCTACATTTTTCGTAATAAAATTTAAATAAACATGAAAAAAAAATGGGGGTTGTGTGAAGAAATCTAATTCCCACCCATCCTACACATAAATTGCACGAAGGATTGGCTTTTTCCACTCGTCTGCTTATCCAATAAATGAAAGGCTAAATACCAAACGGAGTCATGGTCCCTCTCTCAGCGCCCTACCCTGAATAAGAAATAAAGGTTTCCGCGCCCTATATAGAAGACTAAACGTTTCCAATAGGAAGCCGTTTGGGATCGAGCCAAAAGCGAGTTTTCTTGGTGCACCCGCGCTCAACCAATGGGGGCCACACGACGCGGGTCACGTGACCGCCTGCCTCCACTCTTTCCCACCGCGTTCAGTCCGCGAGCGCAAGAAAGCGCTCAAAGTGTCAGAGAGACGGCGGCGCGCGCGCAACTTTTTTTTCCCTTCTCTCTCTTTCTCCTTTTCTCTCTCTTTCTCTCTATCACACACACTCGAACTCTCTCACACCGCCGCCGCATCATCATCATCATCATCAACCTCCTCATCCTCTACCAGGGTTTATTCTCACCAAAACGGACTTTTCGTTGCCTCGGGACGACGACTCGGGGTCCACACAGAGCGGTCAGTATCACCGGGACCGGGGTTTTAATTCTTCATTTCATTTTATTTTTATTTTTTATTATTTTTTATTTTATTCAAAGTCTTTTGTTTGGTCTGAAGTGTCACTCCGGCGGCGCTGTCAATCAAACTCTCCTGAGGTAACTCGAGCTCGCGCGCTCGTTTCAATCAAATAAAATAAAATAAATAGAAAACAATTCGAAATTAACCGCTCGTAATTATAATATTATAAAAGTAATATTATTATTATAAATATAAATGTTGTCTATCGTTTAAACTCAGCACCTGTTTGCATATTAATTTCGGTTATTATTAGTTTGCGACATCACCCCACTTTTTTTACGTCAGTTTATTATTGTCATTTTTAATACAATAAATATATAAACTATAATGTACTATATTTTATTTATTCATTTATTTATTACAACAAATAGCTTGAATAGGATTTTTAACGACCCTTGACATTTCGTAGTCACTTTTATATTTTATATTTACTTTTGAACTGAATTGTG
The DNA here is from genome assembly GCF_014805685.1 of Silurus meridionalis. NCBI lineage: Eukaryota > Metazoa > Chordata > Actinopteri > Siluriformes > Siluridae > Silurus > Silurus meridionalis. Next base: position 23,749,552 of record NC_060892.1, read on the forward strand.
TTAAAAATTAAAATGTGAAATTTGGCGTGTTTTTGAAGGACAAAAAAATAAATACCAAAAAGAAAGAGAGGGAAAAAATTATCTATCTATCTATCTATCTATCTATCTATCTATCTATCTAACTACACGCACACATGTACATTTATTTTATTGTATTTATTTAATTATTTATTCATTTTTAAATGTAGCTTTAATGCCACCCATCCTGAGAGTGTGAGCGTTTGTGCGCATGCGTGCGTGGATGCATGGCATGTATGTATGTATGTATGTATGTATGTGTGTGTGTGTGTGTGTGTGTGTGTGTACGCGCGCAAGCCTGCCAATGTACCGCATCGGTCTTTGTCTGTCTCTTTTGCTTCCCACACCTCCCCCTAACACACACACACACACACACACCTGAAGGCTAGACATAATGATCAACAGTCTCATTCAGTCTGGATCAGTGCCTGCGCTCTCTCTCTCTCTCTCTCTCTCTCTCTCTCTCTCTCTCTCTCTCTCTCTCTCTGCCTCCCTTCTCTCTATTGCACTTTCTGTCTATCTTTCTCTATCTTTTTCTGCCCCCCTCCCCTCTGTCTCTCTCTCTCATTTTTTCCCTTCTCCATGGCACCACCACCACCTTTATTTCCTGCATCTCTTCCACTCTACAATCAAGGAGTGGCACGCAATGTTTGTTGGGGGCTAAGTTTTACTAGGCCGTAGTGTCTCTCTCTCTCTCTCTCTCTCTCTCTCTCTCTCTCTCTCTCTCTCTCTCTCTCTCACACGCACAGGAAACCTGAACTACACTGTCTTCTTGTAAGTGACGGGGAAGGGAGCGATGAACAAGCAAACACCCTCATGAAAACATGAAAGGCAACATTGTCTCCATACATGAGAGAGTGAAGGAGAGAACCTCATTTTTTTTCCTTTTCTCTTTTTTTTTCTCTCCTTTCGTGCCAGTTTTAGCATGCACATACAAAATTGCAGGGCAGCAGTCCCGGTCTGTCTGGTGTACGTTCCGCAGCTTCCATTTGTCCTGCAATAAAGATCATAGCATGCTCGCCATGCTCGCCTGGTCATCAAGCTGTGCATCGAAAACTTTTGTATTGTTTTGTATTGCACTTTTATAGAATATAGTAGAACTTTATTGGACATGCTTGTGTTTGCCTCGACCCCTCATTATTCTATGTCTCTCATGATTTATGTGTGCTCCCTTTATAGTGCAGATATTTCTTAATATTCGGGATGAAACAGATTTTTGTGTTTTTAAAGGCACGCACGGTCGTAACGTTTAGCCCTAGGTGTAGCGTGCGTGGTGTTATTTGCTTGAGCAGTCATTGTTGAGTGTAAGAGCACTGGGAAAGACAACATAAGACAAAAAAACACCCTCCCCAAATCCCCTCCTCTACTTTAATCCTTTGAAGGAACGTCATAAAAGGTTCAATAGAAGCAACCAGCTGTTTTTTTTTTTTTTTTTCCTTTTTCGCACATCCATTGAGGCATTCTGCCTGCCAGCGAATAGGAGGCCCACTCACGCACAAGGACGGTTTATCCACAGCCAAAGGTTCGACCTGACCTGACGATTGACACCAAGTCGTACATGACTGGGGTCATATAATTACCTGTCTGTAATTTTGACAACCAGTACAATCCGAATGAATTTCCCTTAAACCATCAGCTAAAGTATATAAAAATACAGCAGGTTGTGCCTAGATCAAATTTGTGTGCTTCTGCACCTGCATCCAACTCTTCCTTTTTTTTTTTCTTTTCTTTTTTTTTTACTTTCACCTATTGAGAGATTAGTTACAGATTTTCTACAGGTTTTTATTTTTTATTCACGGGTTGGCGTATTTTTGTTTTCTGTTCCCTCGGGGAAACCGTCTGGCTCGGAAGAGGTTAATTGTTTTCGAATCTTTATTCGTCTAGAGATGGTGGAGGAACGACGAGCATAATCAACCCGCTGGCCGTTTGAGTGGTTATGGATTAGAGAGGGCGAGGGGAAAAAAAAAAGCAGCGTGAGAGACAGAGGAGGCGAGGGAGAAGGAGCGGAGAAGGGGGGGGAGAAAAGTGAAAGGGTTCTGTATACTCGCCGCAGGGGTTGTCTGGGAGCACAGGCCTGTTTAGTCGGCACCCCATGTGAGCTGTGAGCCTTGACCCCTGAAATGCCCATCCCTGCTCCAGGTGCATGGCTCTCCTCTAGTAAGCTTAGCGCACACACACCCACCCACCCACCCTCTCCTTTACTTAAGAGGGCTTAGGCTAACACACCATGACGACATAAACCTTCCAGTTTTTCAGCTCGTCCTATTGTGATTTTGTTCGTGTGCTGTGGAGGCTGCATAGCTGAGCAAGGATGGGTTAAACCAAATGTCCTGCTCTCAACATGTCTCAATGTCAGCCTGAGGTTTTTCTGTGTAAGAGGAAAAAAAAAAGAAAGAAAGAATTTTAAGCTAACCCCCAAAAAAAGAAAAAAACAACCCTACATACAAGGAGAAACAATGCGTTGTAATATTCATGAATGTGTTAATCAGGAGCTTGTAGGGTGTAATTATTGCAGCATATGATCATGTCGGAGAAACCACCTCAGGCCGTGGTGACAGCCGCTCGCTGCTGTTCATGCAGTTTAATATAAATGTCTGTGTGGACTGAACCATGATGCAGCCCATTAGCCTCGGTGTACAGTTACTGAGGCGGTTAATATATACGTCCCGCTACCATCTGGATGAAGTGAGTGAAGAGCCGAAAAGAGACGAGGTGTGCAGGTCTCTACTAAACATGAGGAGGGTTTATTTTTTATATTTATTTTCCACTGTTAGGGTCAGTTTTTTTTTTTTGTTTGATAAGCTTCCCTGCTCCATGAATCATTAAATAAAATGTGTGTAGATTTTATTTCATTCATCTTTGTTCAAAACGTTTGGTGACAAGGATCATCTACTCATCTTTATATCATATAAAGCTGCATCAATTATTATTCTGGCACCAGTGAACTACTGTAAGAAATGATTTTATTTTATTATTAATTTTTTAGTTTTTCTGTCAGTCAGTGAACATCTGCTTCATTTCTTTATGTCAGGAAATACGAATTTCTATTATTATTTTTATTATTATACATTTTTTGTTTTATTTCTTTGAATCTTTTTTTTGTGTTCTGTTAGATGCTGATCAATAAGCGACGTCCGACCTAGCGTGAAGCATCTGGAAACATCTGGACTTAGATCAGTAGTCGTTCTAATCTGTTCTAAAAAGATGTTTATCTAGAATAAAAAAAAGTTACTTGTAAGAGCTTATTTCAGTGCCAAAGCCTGAGGGGGTGCTTCACACAGCACAAGCCAATGAGTTGGATCGAGTCCCAGTTTCCTTCCTTCTCCTCAGATGACGATTAAAATCGCCATGATTTTGAAACGAATCAAATATGACGAGTCAAAACGTTGTTGTTCGCATTAAAAAAAAAAAAACCTTAAAACTAAAGAGTAAAGCAAGTGGCTGAGATTTTACAAATGGTCCAGACTCCATCAAAGCGGAACAGATGCTGGCGAGGTGATTATTTCATTTATTTGATGAGGTTGACTAATATAGTGACACCTCTGATCTTTCAGGAGATCGTTTAGATCATTTAATAGAACAAAAGTTTAAAAGAGGAAAAATTACCCGCCCCATTGTTACGATTCAAACCCAAACTCCTGCAATCATCGAATCTGATGACGTGTTCGTAATTTAATCATTTTCTATCTCATTTGAATGGATTATGTATTAAATTATTACTGAAAAAAGATATATTGTCTTTTTGTTGCAATGCATCCACAGATCAAATCACGAGAATTAACCTCATAATTGGTACACGCATTCCTTCAGCGACCCGAAGTGTAAAATATAACCCTTATTATTCAGCTCTGGTGCGTGTCTGCGTGGCTAACGTGACTTCTTTGTTTAGATTCGGACATCGGTTTGTCCGAAAAATCTTGTTTCGTCGGAACAATAAACTCCGAGCTCCCAAGAGGCCACTTGATTCGTGAACCCTCATGAAGCTCCAGCGTCATGAATGGAGGTATTGGACTGGTTAATCTCTGGAGACGAGTGCATCCTAAATCCCCCGGGTCTTTTTTTTTTTTTTCTTCCCGATCACCTCCTAATTCATGTTAAACAGTCCTTTTATTTCGAGTGCGTTTGCACTCGAGCGAAATCCAGAGAACTGTAACGGAAGGTTGGTCAGAGGAGGAAATGAATTGACCCCTGGTGGGATCGGTTTCCTACACTCCAACTAAAGAAGTGCTCTAGAGCCTTTGAACATTACAAGTGTCTGTGTTTGAAGCACTACCATTTTTCTTTGTGTCCGAGCGGACAAACGAAAGAATCCAGCTCCCATAAACTAGCCGGACTGACCGGCATGAAACACTCTTTATCCTTTATCCCAGGGATTTCCAGCACCCAGAATCTGTAGCCTTGACGCAGTTTGCGTGGCCGTGCTGTGTTTTTGTAAGCCGGTATCAATTCTATAGATCAATAACTGTAAACACGTGGTGGAAGAGTCTGATCAAAGTAGTGACATTTTGGAAAATGTTTTGATGCTGTTTGCTCAAGAGGAAGTCAGTAGGCAGGCAGTATCATGCATATAGCTAAATGAAAAAAAAATATATATTTTTGTATTTTTATAAAATGTCAAAGGTGGCTTCTAAATGTCATATATTTCATTTAATTTTTTTAATCCCTTACAAAATAAAACAAACACTATATAAATAACAACATTTGGAATATGAGGTTTTTTGTTAAATATGTTCATGGTTTACTTTTTAATTGTTTTACTCTACATTTATTACTATACCTTAAATTTAGTTGCATCATGTAAATCTTATATAGTGAAATAATGTTTATAATATGATTATATATATATATATATAATTTGTTTTTTTTTTTTTTTTATAATTATTTGAGTATTTTAGATTTTTTTGGTTAATTGTGTATTATTAATAATAATAATAATATTAGTTGCAGTAGTAGTAGTATTAATATGTATAAAACTGATTGATTGTCAGCTTTAAAGGTGTGATACATGATTTGGAAATAAACAAATAAGCACTGGTACAGAAAGCCTTGAAAATATGTAGAACATTTAGAAAAGAGAAAGTTGCTTGTGTGAACTCTGCAAGAGCACAGAGAAAGTGGCAAATTATTATTATTTTTATTTTTGTTTGTTTTATAAAATAAAATAATGATATATATATATAATTTTAAATATTAATATATATATATATATATATATATATATATATATATATATATATATATATATATAAAAGGCAAATTCATATAAAAAAAATTCTAAATAAATAATACATAAAAAAATAAATGTGTTCTTTAAAAAAAAACCTCAACACAATTATGCATCTATATGTAAAAAACCTTTTTATTAAAAACCTTGGTGAGCTAAAGCTTTCAGTCAGCTGAATTCCACATGATTCTAATGCCACTTTGTGTATAATTTTTTTTTTTTTTTTTTTTTTTTTTCTTTCAGGCTTATTGAGGTTAGTTTTTGTATGACAGCAGTCAGTCTGTAATCAGGGAGGGGGGAAAAGATTTTTGAATATCTAATGCAGATGTGTAACTTGAGGCTGTTTGTTCCACCCGAGTGCACTTTAAACTAAGCTTTTATACACCTGCAGGGTTCTAGATCAATTGAAGCCGTTTATTTACATCTGTGGCAAAATAATCAGTGTTGCTTATTGTGTGATTTCAGTTTTAGAAGATGGATGGAGGTAAGGATGCCAACACGGATTAAACATTTCATCTCACATTTCTGAATCGTCTTCCTCTTTGTAAAACATACTTAAAAATTGAATTTAAATGTGTTTTGTTCCAGTTGCAAATATGAATCAAACAACCAGATTTGGGTGAAGGATGTACTTTAGTGTTACTAACCATTTTCAGATGAAAGCAGCTAAAGGAAGAAATTGCCATATGGCCTTATGGATTAATTTGCATATACATTTATTAATTATGATCAGTGGCTTATCAGATTGCATACGATGGTACTAGGCAGTTGTTGGGAACGGTGGCTGGTAATCAGTGACTGGTTGTTGGGAACGGTGGCAATCAGGGACACGTTGGTGGAAATGGCAGCGATTATATACTGGTTGTTGGAAACAGCAGTGATCTGGGTATAACAGCGATCAACTAGTTGTTGGGAACTGTGGTAAACAAGCTGTGACTGGTTGTTGGGAACGACTGTGAAATCTGACTGGTTGTTGGGAATGGCGGTGATCAGCGACTGGTTTGATGGCAGCTGCCGTGTGTGTTACTATGTGTTACATGCTTTGTGTAGTGAATTTGGGGGTATGAAAGGCGCTGTATTAATTAAACACATGAATGAAGAATGCTTCAGGATGAGATCTGTGACATTTATTTAGATGCTGAAAATAAACAAAGAATCCATACTGCAACAAAATCACCATAGCCAGTAAAATATCTGGGATAGAAGTAAATTCAAGGAATATTTCTCTGTATTCGATTGTAATGGGTTTGATAAATTGGATTATTGAGCATGTTTTTACTTATTTTAATCCTGAGATGCCAAAAATAAAATATAATAGAGTTAAGCACAGCCCGTTAGTCCAAGAGTTTGTGTTCATAATTGTTTCATGCTAAGCAAATGTCTTTTTTTTTAATCATCATTCTAACATCATGCCTTCAAAACAAGGGACATCAAAGGGTTTCAGAAATATATTTTTTTTGCAAATGTCAACACATTTTAAATCACACACTGCAACACTTGTGTATATAAACTGAGGTTTGTGTGTGTGTGTGGGTGGGGGGGTGTTGGATGGATGGAGTGATTTAAGGCGAAGGTTTAAATATAACCGTTTCAAATTCACAGCATTGAAGATTGAAGAGAGCTCATAATCTGGTGGCTGTGTATCTCAGCTGGATGTGCAGGTCTGTACGACTGCTGCCCCTTTTCTGAACCCCCCCTCTGGTTTTTTTTTTTTTTTTTTTGTGCTGAGTCTACAGAAAAAGTACAGGAATAGTGGAAAAAAAAAAAATAGCATGCCTTTGTCTCTTCCTCCTGCTGCCTGCCACCGTTTCAGTTTCTCTCTCCTTCTCTTTCCGTCTCTTACCCAAACCTTTCTGTCAAGGCCTACGTCTCAGCCAGTGGGCGGACGACGGATGGTGGTGGGTGGTAGAACGGGGGATTGTGGGTACCGAGAGGCAGGGGTTGAACAAAGGAGCACTGTCACTGCTTTTCAGGGTGGTTGAGCTGCTCGGGGTGGGTTATGATGGGGGTGGGGGTATAGGGGTCTATGCGGGACGCCGAAAATGGCAAATGAAATATAGAAAAGGGACCTTCAAGAGTAGGGACAAGCAGCGAGTGTTCACACGTCCAGGGAGGCTCGCTTGTGGAGTTTGGTGTTTGCTGTTCATTGTACAGTGTTTGTTTAGTCCTCTTCTTTTATCTGTGCAGCTGTTCCCTAAAAACCATAAGTGAACGAGCCACATGGAGATGAATAGAAGGCAGCTGCTAGCAATTTCATGCTAAAGGGTCTGGCTTGAAGTTTACATGTGCTTCCATTAGCTCTCCTTTGCTATGTGATTTATACAGGACAGTACGTTCATAGGAGGGTTTCATAGCGGGGGTACATTCATAGAGGCAAAATTATGCCCCTTTTTATAGCTCAATGCCTTTTTAACTCTTTGCATTGTCTTTTTTTTCTCCTCCTTCTTCTTCTTTATCTTTGCATTTCAAAGGTCAGAGAGCCAGAGCATGCAAAATTAAAGTATGTGCTGTTCCTGAGGTTTTTCCATGAAGAGACCTATTCGTGGCATCACTCAGGACTCTTAAAGCTGTAATGATGGTAAGTGATGTTTTTCCTCACAGGATAGTTTGTCTGTTGTGAGGATGATTTGTACTGTCCTTTTACCTGTTTGTGTGTTCTTACCGGGTCGCAAAAACGTGGGGAAATATCTACAGATCTGACACTGTATTATTTGTGTTTTGCCCTTTAAGACCCCCTATCTAAATTTACATAAGGCACGATTTTACTTTTTTTTTTTTTTCGCTCTTGCAGCAAGTTCACCTGTTAAAACAAGTGTTAAGTGAACCCTTGAACGTTTATTTTGTGGAGGAGGTGAGAATAAAAAACAAGCAATGATAATAACAAAGAGACAGACAGCTTCTGGCGAAGAAAAGGGAAAAAATAATTGCAACCTGTAACCGAAAATATGACTGGTTTCTAAAATGAATCTCAATGGCAAGTTCACATTCTCCAAACCCCATGTGTATAATAAGTGGAGATCCATTAGCTAATGAGTCAATAAAGCCCTCGAAACTGCACAAGGATACACGCACCCCCCACCAGCCATCCTGTGAGAATATTTTCACAACTAAACTGGTCTGTATAGAACATGTTGGAGACCCGGTCTGTGGTTTCCACTGCAGCTTATACAACTCTTCTTTGTGTTACTAGAGGAAATAAAATGCATGACAGTACAAAAAAACATGAACATGTGTGATAAACTTTTAGATCCTGTTAACTGTGCATGTAAAGCAAATGCTGTGTTTGAACACCAGTGGTCCTAATTTGCATTTCTCCTCAAGTTAAAATATACAGAGAGCATGCTGGTCACATGTTCACATTCTTTCATGAACAAATCTGCATTTCCGAATCTAAATATTTAACAATTACACAACTATATTGATAACAAGCCCTTTGTTAGCTTTTAAACAACACCTGAAGTAATGGGAATCACTTTAACCTTGGTTTAGTCAGATTCTTCAGAGAAATTAGACATTTGTTTATTTATCGTTGATATCTTTTACAAAATTCAGCCTCAGGGTATAACAATGGCTTATTTATTTCTGTTTTTATTTTTTGGTCTCAGAACAAATAATAAACATTTTTCAATTTATATTTCCAATATTATATTAAAATTGTTTTAAGTCCAATTATGATTTGGAATTTCCCCATTATGACATTTTCCGAGTAAATTATCACGATTTGAGGGCAAACACCGAATAAAAACCATACACACAGTTTCTGTGACCAAAGTCAATATCGATTACATTGATTTTGCACATCGCGTCTGCTGAGACAGATAAAAGTTAGTGCCTAAATACACCCTGTGTGGTATTCTTTAAACCAGAATAGATTTCCAGTCATGTCCAGGATGTCTTGTATTTTTTATAATTGGCATTCAAACACAAATTATCTCTGTATAAATCCTGCATACTGACCTCATTTTAACACAAATTGACCACAGCACGTTCATATCCACCTCTCATAACTTGCCTGCCCAATTCTTTGACGTGCCCCGTCATCGTTTTATGATGAATGTTATATTTTCTAAACATTACAATTCACGTTTCGTCCACATTTGCTATTGTAATAAGTGTGGTAGTAAAGTCAGGAACTGATGTAGGTGAGGTGAGGAGGCCTGGTGTGCAGTCGGTGTTTAAACGTGTTTAAAACGGTTTTGGTCCGACCTCGATAGCAGGCCACTCGAATTCTTCCACCCCATGTAAACCATGTGTTCATGGAGCTGGCTTTGCTGGATGCTGGATCAGGTTAGGGTCTCCGAGTGAAGGGGAAATTTAATGTTACAGCAGCTAAAACATCTGATTCAATTGTGTGCCTTTAACTTTCTTATAATAGTTTGGGGAAGAACCACATATGGCAGGAAAACTTGGGTCCCAATACTTGAGAACAACATTACCATAAAATCTCTCACATTTATCACTTTGTCAGTGTGGAATGAAATTGAAGATGGCTGCAATAAAAAATCCAAGCATAGAGCAAAAGAGAGAAAAAAAAAAAAAAAAAGTCTATTAAAAAAAAAAAAGAATTGAAACTGGTTTAGCTACTATTCATTTCTTGTAGAAAAGGGGTGGTATATTTTTTCATATATATAATTCAGATAAAAGAAAATGTTAAATAGCACAACATCCATAGTTTTAATACAAATGATTTGCTATTCTTTAATCATTTACTTCTAAATTTTTTATAAATCATATGCATTATAAATCCTCTAGTCTTTAGAGCACTTGAAGTCCTGGTGATGATTATAAACCGCGATATTTATCATGTACACATCTGTGTGTTTTTGCTTGACTTTTGCTGCCACTTGTTATTCCCAATACGAACTCGCAGCCACTTAGACTGAGTGAGGGTTGTTTATCCGCACTAAAAGCACAAGTAAATCATCTCAGCTCCTTGAAGTGGTCAGACAGTCTGGAGCTGCCAGATTATAGGTAACGCAGACTTTAAAACGTGCTGGCTGGGAGCCTGTAATAGCTGCTTCTTCCTGTAATTTTTATAAAATAAAAAGTGTGTATATATACTGGAAGAGTCGTCTTCGTCTTCTTCTTCTTTGTCGTCGTCTTATTTTGACTGCTCCCATTTGGGGTCTTCACAGTGGATCATCCTTCTGGTTCGTGATCAGCATTTGATTTGGCACATGTTCTACGCCGGATGCCCTTCTTAACGCAACCCTCCCCGTTTATCCGGGCTTGGGACGGGCACCAAGAGTGCACTGGCTTGTGCAACCCTAATTCCTGGGTCCCAGAAGAGTGGAGGTCTAGGGTTAGAGTTGGGTTTAGGGTTATAATGGGTATTAAACTTTGAAATTAGATGTTCAAAAAGCAGAAATCTTGTGTACATGGAGCATGATTTTACAGTGTGGTAATATTACCTGCTACAAAGAAAGAGCTCAAACTCACTCATCAGACATTTTTTTAATATATATATATATATAACATTTTCTTCTTCTTCCCATTACTCTTCCCTGTGAACGATGACCCCTCCAGCTGTTGTCTTCTTGTGAGTCATTCACAGACTCATTCACCTCCTTTTCTCTTGCACTTTAGGCATGTCCTCTCCTGCTGGGTTAACAGCACAACTTATAGCCCTCAGTTACAGTCGCACCGCAGGTGAATTCAGACAAAGAGTGGAATTTTTTATATTTTTTTTGTCTTTGAGCTTGGTATCTGCTCTGGAATGAGACTGGGGGTAAGAGTGCTGAGAGCGATAACTAATGTAAAGCAAGGCCTTTCATATATACACACACACACACACACACACACACACACAATTGGGTCCGAATGAGAAGTGAGTGCCCCTATTTTACATTCTTATTTAAGCCTGTAGTACTTTTTTGTGTGCAATTTTTCATTACAAGTGAGGGGGAAAAAAAAAATCTTAGTATTTGGTTTATCTTTCTTTGTGATTTAATAGCAGTATGCATTTTAGCCGTAATTCTGAGTAGGAAAGATTAAATCTCAAACTAAATCTCAGGCAGCTAACATCAATATCACACTATGGAATATGGAAATATTTAATAGTATATTCACTATTCAAGAGACTCTTGTTAATAGAACAGTAAGTGTTTAAGATATTAAAATGTTTTAAATATTTCATTATGAAAAAACTGTTTCTAGTATGAATAGACCAGATATAAATATTGCCATGTTACCGGTCAGGAGTGTTCTACTACTGGTTGCCATAGAAACCTTTATCTGAGTAGCACAACTTGCATTCCATAAATCAGGAAACGGTTCACGTGCGCTCCACTGTCTCCTCTAACGTTGGTGGTCGCTGCACCAATTCGCTCCATATTTGCATATGAAGCTTCTCGCTGCACCCACGTTGCAAACTTTGCTGTCGCTCAAAAGAGTGCGGAAATGTTATTGAGCCGACCAGTGCTGCACGATTAATCGTATTGCAATCTCAATTTAGGCAGTGCACATGTGGTCATGTGACTTTCCGGCGTGAGCGGAGAGCAGGTGATGATCACCGCCAAACTGGTAGCCAAAAAAAAAAATGCTTCCTCTGTCATTTGCCGATATGTTAGTTTTAAGTTTACCAACACTGATCAGAGAGAGGAACTGCGCAAGATTTGCTAAATTCAAGTTGCTACATCACTGTAACAGATCTCACTGGTTCCCGGTTGGAAGAAAGAGACGAAGGGAGGCGGTTCAACAGACGTTGCTTTCTTTTAGTTTTTCATTCACTTTCCTTTTCCTCGTACTCACGCCGGGACACACGCCCACTCGCGGTTACCTCACGGATTGGCGCGCTTTCACCTGGCAACCGCCGCTTTCCCACACACATCCCCATACACGCCGTCAGCTCTGCCTGGTATCTCTCTCTCTCTCTCTCCTGTTACATCCGGCGTAAACAGGGCGGTTTCTAGCCTTTTGGAACCCTGAGCAAGATTCAGAGGCTAAGCATTAGACTTTGAATCGGTAGGCTATGAGTTCAAACCCCATCTAAATTCCCATTAACTTGAACTAGTAGACTGCTTGGACTTGCTCAAGATGCGCCCTTGTGCAGTTGTAAATCACTCCGTATAAGGCTTTTCCCAAATGCTGTAAATGTATTGAAGATGAGCTTGACATGGGTTGGAGTGGAAGATCTTGAGTGGCCTGCTGTAGAGCTCTGATCTCAACCCTATCACATTTGTACATCAGTACAGTAGTATAAATATCCACAACTACGCTTCGGTTATAATCAGGTGTCCATTGAGTGTACGTAGACTAAACTTACGTTTAAATGCTCAGGATTTCTCTGAACTTCAGGACGACTGAAAGCTCTTTTAAAGTGGTAGAAGAACAACAAAAGGCTCTTTTCTTACTGTTGATTAAAGAACTGAAAAACTGCCTGGAAGCATTTCCTCTCCCGAGAATGGTAGCTGCTGGGAAAATGAGTACTAGAGCCGCTCGCTCGCTCACTCACTCACTCTATTTCTATCTCTTTCTCCTTCTCTCTATCTCACACAGACTTGCGCTAACATTTAAGGTATTTGTACGTGCTTCAGCTCAACACATTATACTGAGATCCTGCAAGGATTTTTAAACAATAAATGACACAACCAGTGAATTCAGTATTTAAGCAGACTGTGTGAGGATGCGTTCAGATTGCGTAGATTCGCTAGTGTGCTCAGGGGCTTTTTGCTCACTCACACTGACAAATAAAGATCCAAACAGATTAATACCACAGGCCACATGTGGGAGTTGCACTGTATTGTTTTCTTTAAAACTCAGGAAATTTGCTCAGCTTTGATTCAACAGGAAAATGTAAAAAAAAAAAAAATTTGGTTTAGTTGAATGTTTTATTATTATTATTATTATTATTATTATTATTATTATTTACTTGATAAATGGAAAAGGCCATGGAGTAAATGGAAATGGAAAAAGAAAAGGCCGCAGCCCCCCACTTCATCTTCAGTTCCGTGACTGTCCCTGATATTGTCATTGTAAATTACAGACTTCCTTTGGCGGAGGCGACAGTCTTTTATTAGTGTCTGTGACTTTATTACGCCCTTTCATCTCGATGCCTACCTCTAGATGTTGCTGCTGTGTATTGGCGCTCTGTAACGTTTGTGTATTCGGCTCACTTGTGGTCTAACAGCGTTTAATATCACCCACTGATTAACTGTGACATAAAAAATATAAAGTAAAAAAAAAATAATGTAATAAATCTGCAGCGGATTCTGGATCGAACACGTTCTGCTGCCTCTTCTTTGTTCTGGACTTTCTGATCCCTGTATTAGGCTTTATTGTGGATCCAGTCTCAGTGAACGGGAAAAAAACAAGGTTGTAATTTAGTCACAGGAAATGGAATTGTAACACTAACAGTCGATTTTCAAGCGAAGGCGGAATCCCTGATGAGCTGAACGCTTGGGCTCATCTGTGGTGCGTTTTGTTTTAAGTATAAAAAAAAGCAGCAGCACGACACAGGCAAAGAGGAGCCACTGTTATTTCTGAGCCGTTTCAAGTCAATGACACGCCCAAGGATGGAGACAATTAAAACATCTAAGGCCTTGTCTCTGACTCTGGACCACCCAGATCAGACGTCTAAACATGTTTCGACTGGCTGATGCCATGCAGACGTCTGTCCGCAGCTAATCAGACTTCCAGAGAGCAAGGAGGAGCTGCTCGAATGAGACTTTTCAGATGTGTAATATTAAATTTAATATAGTTGGACTATTTTCACTTATCGGTAGCTGTGTGTGTGTGTGTGTGTGTGTGTGTGTGTGTGTGTGTGTGTGTGTGTGTGTGTGTGTGTGTGTGTCATTTTTTTTTCCATATTTATGATGTACATTTAAGCTTATAATTTTGTATTAAATTCAGCCTCCTATTGATAGGAGCCTTCATTATTTGTGTAGAAAAGGTTAGTCTTCTACAAATTAACATCCTTGGTTGTTTTTTTACCAACATATGCAAACATTTAGAATTATTTATTTTTTTATTATTAAATAATAATGAGGTAAAAGGAATTCTGCAAAACTGAATTCCAGACTGTACATGAGTTTTTTTCCCGTCATCAGTATCCACCACATGTGGCGTAGGTGCTCGCTGAATTCCTGACGACGCTCTGATAAACGTCACGCGATGTTCCTTTCCTTCATTTCAAATCTTCATTTATCTTCGGAGAGCGAAGACATTCACTGCTTTGTGCGTTCGGCGAGTCCAGACAAGTAATGTGTATCAGAGAGGGACGTTGGGGAACTTAAATGTAGTTGAAAAAAATCCATAACCCACATCATTTCATAAATCTCTGAAGCTTTTCATAAGAATTTCATAAAGAAAGGAAAACATTTTTTTATTATTTTAATTTACATGCATGTCAGCTTATGACCAAACAAAATGTTTATATTTGTTTGTGTGTGATACAGTTTATATAAATTTCCACAAATTTCTAATTCATTCCCATAAATTCCTGAACATTTCCAAAATTCCCCAGATGAAGTTCCTGTGGAAAGTTTCTGGAAATGTGCCGCCCCTTTGCAACCCTATGTATACTATACATCCCTAACACTATACATCCCTAACACCGCAGCCTGGAATGAAATTCAGCATCTGTGGTGGATTAGTAATAATAAGATAATAATGGTATTTATTGTGCATTTAAATCCCTAAACTCAAACGAATCATCACATTTTTATCTCGTGTAATTGAGAGTGAATGTGGTGCGTGTTTAAAACCAAGAAACGAGACGACGCTTTCTTACCCTACACGTGCACCGCACACGTGTCGTTCTCTTGCTCGCTGTGCATTTATTTCCTCTTAAAGGACACGTTTGGCACTTTGAGGTCCTAGAGTATTGCTCTATAAGTTTACGGCTGGAACTGACATGTTTTTTGTGGAGCGTTCCCCCAAAAAACTCACCTTTCAGAGTTCTCCCTTATTGGTTTAGTGTAGCGAGGGAAAGAATTTGTAAATCCACACTAATGTGTCTGTTAAATTGAATGTAAATGCTTTCTTGAGCTGAACTGAACAATTTCCTAACAGATTTAGAATACTTGATAAAATGCTTTTGTGTGTGTGTGTGTGTGTGTGTGTGTGTGTGTGTGTGTGTGTGTGTGTGTGTGTGTGTGTGTGTGAGAGACCTGTAAATTTCCAGACGCCGCTCATTTGCATTTAGCAACACCCACAAAAGTATTTTAAAGGCCCTGCGTGCACACAAAGGGCTGAAAACATAAAACATTTAAAATTTTTACTATCTGAAAGAAAAAGCATTTGCAAGTTCATGCTCTTCTCGTAGACTCACTTCTGCTCCCATAAAAATGGTTACGTGCGTAACAGCACCTGAAGAAAATCTAAAGAAAATTTTCAGAAATGTTGAATTAGGTGTGAATCAAGTGAGGAGGGAAATTAGTCTGAAATAAAAGCAAGGGAGTAAAAATAAGGGGCTTTACAGGGTAGCAAAGTGAACATGGACATGAACAAGCTGCAACACAAGGACAAATCGCTCGTGAAAAAAAACGCTGTGCTGAATCATTTTATAAGCCCGATTTCATCGTCACGTCCCTCTGCAAACATCCCTTTCCTCATAAGATTAAATGTTACATCAGTTTTTTTCCTTCCCTTTATATATATTTTTTTTTTTTTTTCTAAATAAATCTTTTATTTTTTCACAAACAATTCTATACCATTTCATTATATTGTAAATAAAAGGGCTTCTACTCAAAACTGTAAATGGGGGAAAAAATAAATTTAAAAATTAAACACGAACCATGTTTTCCAGGTATAAAGGTATTCTGAGCGAGATATGATTTAAAGTCTAAAAGGCTATTTGAGGGTTATATTTATTAGTTTTCAGAAGCACAAGTATTAATTATCCTCCGTGAAACGATGGGATTTTCATGTCCAGTGTAAAAACTCTTGTATGGACAATTTGCGAATAAATCGATTTATATCCAGCTTAATAAATGTGGCCCATTATGGTTAAGTGAGTGTATGTATGTATGCGTGTATGTATGTGAACGTATGTACATGTGTGTATGTACGTGTACGTACGTACGTCTACACTTACTTTGTGGACAAAAGTATCTGACTTTCCAGTGAGATGAGGTTCTTTCCCAAACATTTTCCACAAATTCGGAGGCACACAATTGTATCAGTTTTCTTAAGATGTGGGAGCATAAAATTTTCCCTTCACAAAAACTATCAGACCCAAACCTGGAAATGGTTTTCATGGTTTGGAAGATCTTCCGTGGCCTGCTATAGTCTCTAATCTCAAACCTATTGAACGCCTTTGGGATAAAAGGGAATGCTGACTGCACCCCATACCTCTTCACCTCATCTACATCATTACCTGCCTTTTTAAAAATCCTATTTGGATGAATGAGCAATTCTCTACACACACACACACACACACACACACACACACACACACACACACACACACACAGTCCAAAATCTAGAGGAACATCTTCCCAGAAGATTGGCGGTTATTATTGTTGTTATTACTGCTTTTTATTATTGTTTTTTTTTTTTATCAGTTCATTGTTTGATTTTTAAGAATCAAACTCAGAGATGCAGAAAAATATAACCGAGATCCCGTCCACTAAGTTTCAAAGTTTTTTTTTTTTTTCTTTCATTGTCCTGTAAACATAAGAGAAACCAAGGACATTAATGGTCTCTTCTGTTTCTTTTAGCATGTCCTGATGCAGACAGCTATCAAGGCATCCATACCTCACTGGCACCAGCAAACAAACACATCTGGGACCAAGAGAAGTGTGAGGGTAAGTTGTTGGTTGAAGGGAATCATTCAGTTTAATGAATTACCCTCTTCCTAATGGAGCTCCAGGATTTGATCACTGAAAGGTGTTTCAGCCACACTGTAAAGAACATGATACAATACTTAATATGTAAACCCAAAATGCTATTGCTACGTTCATTCATTTTTCATTTACAAATTAAAATCTAATGATGAGGTCACTGTTGGGAAAACAATATATATATTTAATAAAAATGTCAAATATTTTAAATTCATTCCATCCTATTTATTTATTTTGAGTTATTCGGTTCAACCCAGATTATAGAAAACTGATCATCCTTCAGTGGCTTCATTCAAGGTTCTGGCTTCACTCCGAGAAGTTTGTATGGATCACTATGTGTTTTAAAAAAAAAAAAAAGGGAAAGGAAATGGGAGTCGAAACACGTCCTTTTCTTAAATTCTTATGCAGTGCACCAAACGGCGCCGCCTCGCCCTGCCCCGCTTCATGTTTTACTAGACTGTCTGTGATCTCTGAATATGTTGCTCTTGTTTATACGATTATTTATCAAAACCTTTTCACTTTCACCTCCAGATTACATGTTAGAAATATTGTGCACTTTTGGGCATTGATCATATGTAGTATTGGGAGATTTTTGATACACTTTTAGTGATTAAACAAATGGAGGAAATTGATAAATAAGCCATTTTTTTGTTTTTGTTTGTGCTCAGAAACAATACAAAATCAGTTTTCTTTTTTGCTTTCAGTATTAAATTCAGTACATGGATTGGCATCCTAATGCTTTAACCGCATTTTGCAATTTACATTTTAATCCCAGGTTGTGTTTTTAATTTTAATCATTTTTATATATTTAGTAAGAGGAATTGAGCAGATACTGGAACCTTAATTAGCACCATATGCCTCTGTTGAACTGTACTCCTAATTCACCCCCACATTCTCAGTTCTCTTCTGCATTTCTCAGTCCACCTCTCTGACTGACTCATCCAACTGAAAATACTCATGTTCATTTTCTGCCATCTCGGACGAGTGTAATTTCACATCAGATTCATTGTAGGAGTTACGATTTCACATTATCGTGGCGTTTTATTGGGGGGTTTTTCAAGGAGAGGTCATGGGCTATGCAGTCAGTGGTCCAGTCCATCCAAAATCTGTTCAATAGCCACTCGAGGTCTTTCACTTTATTCCGTGTAAACCATATCTTCATGGAGCTTGCTTTGTGCACAAGGGCATTGTCATGCCAGAACAGGTTTTGGGTCTCATAGTTCGTGAAGAGACATTTTCATGCTGGAATATCCAAATGCATCCTATACAGTTGTGTGCCTCCAAGTTTGTGGTAACAGTTTGAGGAAGAACCACATGTAGTTGGAAAAGTCCCAATACTTTTGGCGATGTAGAGTATAAACAGGAGAGCAGTGGATTTTAGCTCTTTTTTTTTTTTTTTTTTTTCTTTTTTTCTTTTTCAGATCCAAAGGTTGAACTAGAATTTAAAGAATAGATGTGATCTATCATGATCAAATAGCAATAATGCATGTCTTTAATGTTTGAATGGTAAATACAGATACCTGTTGTTGTTGTTGTTATTATTATTAACAAAACAACAAAAAAATAAACATCTACACATGCTTTACAAATGGGAGATTTTAATGTGCCACATACACATAAGGTTGAATTAAAGAGAGAAAATGGGTCATGAGATTCAGTTCTTTGAAGAGTTTTTACCAAAACGGGAAACACCTGCACTTGATGGTCATGTGCCGTGTTATAACGGTTACAGAGTCGTTATGAACTGCAATATCTAGTCACAGAAGAAAAAAACAAAGAAACAATTGCATAATACACAGCGGTTTCTTCTATGCATACTGGCGTAGTCTCTTGTTTCCCGTGTTGAACATATTGTTAATTCCATGACCGCACAGATTTTATATTAGACAACAGTGCTGCACATTTCCACATAAAGCGCTAAAATGCTTTTGAACTATTTTAAATAAATAATAGTTGGCTGAAAGTCGTATTAAAAGTCACAAGCCGTAGCCGAACGTAGCCTGTGCAATCACCTACACGTAGGTGGAATCCACCGCCCTCAAGCCCATAACAGTCTCAGTGCTGAACTAGTGGGATTCAGACCCGCGGGTTGCCATGGGAAAATCTGCTTTTCTCCTTAACATAGCGTCTGCTTCTAATTTACTCACAGCTTTGTTTAAATGTGCTTACACTGTCAGTGTTGGGCCTATTAATTCACATCTGCAATTAAAATGTCCAATTAGCGAGGTTCCACCTGGCCCACATGCTCTGAAGTCGTTATTCTCAGAGAACCCTCCTTTTCGTGTGTGAAAGAGGCAATCATAGCAAACGTACATTTGTGTGTCTCGTTCTAGGGACAGGTCAGGGTGTGTGGAAGAGTCTGGGGGTAAAAGGTGTAAACAAATGTCACCGCACTAAGGACAAATGTATACGGTCTTTTCCAGCTGTTTGTGGTTCTTCGTCAAACTGTTGCCTTAAAGGTGAAGACACACAATTGTATAGAATGTCTTTTGGTTGTGGAAGAATGAAACTTCACCTTCACTTAAACTAGGTGACCCAAACCTGCTCCAGCATGACACTGTCCCTGTGCACAAAGCCAGCTCCATGAAGATATGGAAGATCTTGAGTGGCCTTGCTATAGAGCTCTGACCTCAACATTATTAATCACCTTTTGGATAAAATGGAGCGCTGACAACAGCCCAAGTCAAGTCATGCTCGTTCAATTACAAAAGCATTAGTGAGATCAGGTACTGATGTTTAGAGCGTCTAGGGTTCAGTCGCTGTTCCACTACATCCTAAAGGTATTCAGTGGGGTCCAGGAGGTCAGAGCTCTCTGCAGGACACCCGGGTTATTAAATTCAAACCTTTATATACTTCAATTCAGAACATACAGGTGAAACCTTACAGTTTCAAGGTTCTAAATTGTCTGAATCAAATTCACACACACACACACACACACACACACACACACACACACACACACACACAAATCATATTCATTTGATCAACCTTATCATTTTTATCCTCTCTCTTCTTCTCCCTCATCATTTAATCTTTTCCTTTCATTTTATCTAAAAAGAAAATCGACTTGGAAGCTCTTCATCATAATGATCATCTTTTTAAATCTTGATAAAACAATGATTAAAATGTTGATGTTGAAGTCAAATTTTTTGTGAAGTTAAGAAGAAACCCTTAGTCAGCAAATAAGAATTGTTAAGGGTTGTGAAAACGAAGCAAAAAAAAAGTCATCATGACCTGATGAAGCTTGATGGGTCTTTGTTAAAATGA
This sequence comes from Silurus meridionalis, assembly GCF_014805685.1. Lineage (NCBI taxonomy): Eukaryota > Metazoa > Chordata > Actinopteri > Siluriformes > Siluridae > Silurus > Silurus meridionalis. The sequence goes on from NC_060892.1 coordinate 23,769,844, forward strand.
AACTTTAATTTCAGGTTGTGATGTGTCTTCCCCTCTCTCTCTCTCTCTCTCTCTCTCTCTCTCTCTCTCTCTCTCTCTCTCTCTCTCTCTCTCTCTCTCACACACACACACACACACACACACACACACACACACACACACACACACACTCATCAAAACCTGCTTGAGAAAGCTTCTCGGTCACCATGAACTGGCCCGTGTCATAAGCAATTCAGATCCTGCTTTCTGCTCACGCCGGGTCTGAAATGCTGTTAAGGATGGCTGAGGGCACAAATACATTACAGTACAGATGCACCTCCACTTGTGTCATTTCGATTTCTGTCACTTTATGGCAGTTTTTGTTATTAATATTAAGAACAAATCTTATTTAAATCATTTCAACAAATAATTGTTTAAAAAAAAAAAAAACGGCTAAAAACAAGACAAAATGCAAAATCATAAAAATATGTTTAAAATGCATAAAATAATGTAATTTAAAAATATATAATTTTATATATATATACATTTTTTTTTTTTTTTTTGTAAGGGTCTATTGGTATTGTGAGTGTTGGAATGATTTATCAACATAATAATAATTAACAATAATAATAATTGCCAGAAATTGCACCGAATCTGAGAAAACCACTGCAAACGTGTAGAACTTTTTGTTAGGATGAAATGTCGCTATGGCCAGATAGTCCAAGTCTTAATCACTCAACACTGGCTGCATTTTTGAATTTCGCATCAACTTTTACAGCAGTTAACATTAGAAGCTATTAATGCTTGTATCTGGTGTATTTTAATATTGTCCTGAAGCTGTATGGAGCAGTGTAGTCCAGAAAAGTGATTTAAAAGGAAGGCAGTGTCTAATAATGGCAATTTGTGTAACAGTAATATAAAACAGTACAGGCCTTTTTTTTTTTTCGATGTCTTTTCACATTGTGTCATAAACACCTGGTTAGTTTCCTAACGAACCAGCTTTTGTAGATGCAGTATGTAACGTTCACTCTTTTATTTATTTATATAAGTTTTTGAGCTAATCTATCAATAGATCTGTACATTTTAGATGGACAATATCTACACACATTCATGTATCATACGAACACACTATTCGGTGCGGACTTCAGATTCAAGGATGGTGTATGTGCATCTGTGCTTCTGTGTTCAGGAAATTGGTGGCTGGTGAATGCCACAGTAGAGACTTTTTTTTCTGAAGGAGGCAATTAGTCAAAAGAGAGAGAGAGAGAGAGAGAGAGAGAGAGAGAGAGAGAGAGACCGAGAGACCGAGAGAGTGTTAGGAATTTAAGGGGGAGAGGGGGGGGTCAAAACCAACAAAAATTTCTTTCATGTGTATTATTACTAAGAAGAGACTTCCATCTGGCCACTTACAGGAGTGTCTTGATACAATCTCTGTCTCTGAGCTCTTCAGGCAGTCTGCTGCTGTTGCTGGCGACTTTCTCTTGTATTCATTTTCATCTTTGCGTACACTACATGGACAAGTCAAGAAGCTTTCAACCATATATAGCTGAGGCAGTACACAGTGAAATGAGACAACGTTTCTCCAGAACCCTGGTGCTACATAAAACAACAGAGAGCCACATCACAGAATAGGAGCCACATAACAGAACTCAAAGCTAAGGACTAAAATAAGCGTCCTCGCCGCATAAAGTGCATCGTGTGCAACAACGGTTTATGGACACCATGAGCTTTTTAAACATTCTATTTTTAGTCCCCATTTGCTGTTATAATAACCTCCACTCTTCCAGGAAGATGTTCCACTCAGTGTTGTCGTGTGTTTATGGAGATTTTTGTTCAGCCACAGGGATGTTAGTAAAGTCAGGTACTGATGTAGGTGGGGTGCAGAGGTGGGAGCTCAGAACTGGCCACTCAAGAGCTTCGACATCTTCCAAGCCATGGAAAGCATATCTTCATGGAGCCGGGTTTGTGCACAGGGATATTGCCATGCTGGAACAGGGTTTGGGTCTCCTAGTTAAAGTGAAGGGAAAATTTCATACTACCACCTCCAAAGACATTCTAAAACTTTTGTTCATATAGTGTAGTTCTAGTTGTGGCATTTAGCAGAGCGACAAACAAAAGTACGAATCAAATTATGTCCAATCAGAGGGAACATGCCTCAGGTGGACTCCAATCTCAGAGGAGAAACATCTTGAAGGTGATCCAGAAAAAAAAAAAACGATGAACCTACGCTACTTTTTAAGTGTCCAAGCAAAATATTACTCCAATGTGATATTTAAGTTCTGTTGTGTTGTTGTATTATTTTGAATAAATTTGCTAAGTCATCACAATAGTTGGTGCTTTTTTTTTTCTCTTTCTCTTTTTTTTTCTTTTTTTTTCTCCATTATGGGATGTGGAGTATATAGTAAATAAAAGACACTTTTTTAATGTCCTGTGTCTTGAACCAGCACACAATGCATTTTTTCCAGTAGTGAAAAACACAGATTATAATTTTTTTTCTAATTATTATTTATTTAAGCCTCATTTTGTCTTGCCTGAAAGCATCAGCTGAAGAGATCACTGCACAAAGCACCTCTGCACCATCCATCAATACTATTAAATAAAAGATAATTACATATTTATTTGTAGAGCGCTTTTAGAAAATATAAATATAAATTAGTCCCTGTAAGTTTCTCCTAATGAGTGAGCCAGTGGTGACCGTGACGAGGAAAAACTCCCTGAGATGGTTTGAGCAAGAATCCTTGAGAGGAACCAGTATAATATAACAGCAGAGGACTAAATGCAGAATGGGATGTTAAAAAGGCACATATGAATCTTGGGGTCAGGTGTCCACAAACCTATTTTCCATATAGTATATGAAATTTGGTGAGCGAGACCTTTTTAACATTTAATAACAGCAAATCAGAAGGTGTTTCATGCCGGAGTTTATTTTAAAATAAAAACAAAAAAAATATCACCAACACTTTGATTACAAACTGTAACACACTTTTATCATCGTGACGTTTTTATCAGCGCGTTGCTCCAGGAGGCTCAGACCAGCTGCGACTCGCGACAGATTTGCTTGCAGCCAATACAGACGTCGTCTTATCTTATTTATGTTCAATAAGGAAGCGTCAGAGCTCGTCGATTTGTCTACAAGTCTGACTAGAGCGCAAAAAACAACACGGCGATCGTGTCAAATAAAGTCGACAAGCCAAACCTGGTAAACCCAAAATGCAGAATGCGCCCCAGGTAAAGAATTGTTGCTACTCTTTCCTGAAGAGTGTGTTTTTTTTTTTTTTTTTTTCTTTTGTTTTTCCCCCTGCCATTACAAAGTCGTTCGGTTTTTCAGGAGCTGAAGTTTCCACACCTGCACGCATTGAAAATGTTGTGTGGTAATTATAGAACTATGCAGTGATCAAGACCACAAAATGTCCTGATGTGTAGAATCTCGAAATGTAAAACCATCATCTCTCTCTCTCTCTCTCTCTCTCTCTCTCTTTTTCTTTCTTTCTTTCTTTTACAGAGGCTGTTGTCACTTGGATTAAGGCCGAATCCTGCAGTGCTCCAAGACAGAAATACAGTTTTGTGTGTGTGTGTGTGTGTGTGTGTGTGTGTGTGTGTGTGTGTGTGTGTGTGTGTGTGTGTGTGTGTGATGTCTAATGTGACCTGACATGGTGAGAATGTACACCTCCGAAATTAATATTTCATTGAATGCTTTTTGGAAAAGAAAGAAAAAGGTATACTGTATTTCCACGAGTTTTAATGATGACTGGCTCCTGGCTGCTCACAGGGCCTATTGGATGGTTTGTGCTGCGTCTTTAGGCAAACTCAGCCGATGTTTCCTCTCCCTGACATCAACTCTGAGGTCAAACTCGTACGGCTTCAGCACCACGTTCGCCTCGGTGAACATTCAACGCTGTCGGTGAGTTTGAGCTAAACTGACAAAACCATCGACCGTTGACTGTACCCCATGGCCAAACCCTGACAACGCTACTCAAGATGGGATTAATCATCGAGACGCTGTCCTGGGACATCGCCTTCATCCTCTAAACAGTACTCGAGTCCTTGGGGCTTAAAAGAAGTAAAAGAAACAACTCCAATCAAAGGTCACAATCAACATTCATTGCTGTCGGTGGGTTGGACTGTGAGGGAAAGCTCACTGAACAATGAATGCAACTGTGTCCCAGTCGTCCTCATCCCACAACCTGAGGATGATGAAATCTTTTACTAACTCACACATAGTATTGCTTTTATTTCCGAATAATGGAGAATTTGACTGAATCTCTAATTATACTTGGGGGGACATTAAAATAAAGGATATTTATGACCCCTTTCTTTCGGTTTATTGGTTCAATTTTTCATCACCATACCACAGATGGGCTTGTTGTTCGCTTTACTGTTGTTCGGAGTGTACTGGACAGTTATGTTCAGCATTTTCATTGCTTTCTATCAACTACTACACACGATGAACCATTGAGTTCATTATTTATTTCACTTTTAAACGATCTACATTGGAAAAAATACACAGGCGTGAGTGTTTTGATTGCAGCCCAAAGGATTTCCCTGTTGGGACTTTTTAGTTCTTATTTTAGGTTAACCTGAGGGTCCAGAGGAGGTTCAGTGGCATCATCATTTATCCGCTACACTTTACACGAGTCAGAGAAAATGCCCCAGCCCTTTGTAGGCTAAACCCAGATTACGGTTCGTTGCCGTTCGTTCACGAAACGTTAATCCAAATTAAGTTGGTGGAGCAGCTGAACTGGCTTTATCGTATCAGTGTTCGGGTGGGAGTGCAGAGCGGGGGAATGCCAGTCAATCCTCTGGATTAATTAACACCGGATTACTGTTCAATCCAAACGCCGTAACGGCAGCAGTGTCCATTAACTCGTGATAGAAAGATCGGACCATTTTAGTGACTCGGTTCTTTGATTCTGGTGCATTTTTTTGAGCCATTTAGTTCATTTCGTTCCTTTGATCATAAATAAAATGTAACATTTTTTCGATTAGTAGATCCCCAAAAAAGGTCTGCATACACGCAGTTTGATTTTAGTTCCAATAATATATATATATAATATAGATATAGATTTCCTCAAGAGTTGAGAGGTAAACTAATCAATTCTATTTCCTGTACATAACATAAGCGATTTTGTGATTCTTTGCTCACACACGTCCAGTAGAAAATGGAAGGATGCGTAGTCTCAGAGCGATTTATTCATTAGAGACTCATTCAAAACAAACGAATCGTTCATTTACGACCCGTCACTACCATTCACCACGTGGCCTGAATTCAAATAATGTGATGAGATCTCACATCCTATGTATCTACCTTGTGTATGTATGTTTTTTTTTTATGTTCTTACCATAACCATTTAAAGAGGCATTTATAGTGTATTATATCAAATGCTTTTAGCTTTTAGCTGTTTCAATGTTTATCGAATAAAAAACAGTGATAAAATCATGCCCTTGAAAAGTAATGTCAGTGCTTTTTTGTTTCTCTGCTCTTCATCTCTACACAGAGCTGAAAGATTGGTGAGTTGACCAGGAGTTAAGCCACACTCATCTGCTCCTCTCATGCAGTTATCCAATCAGCCAATCATGTCTCAGCAAGACAATGCAAAAATAAAAATAAAAATCATGCAGCTGTGGGTCAAGAGCTTCAGCTAATGTTCACATCATCAGAATGAAGAAAAGGTGTGTAACTATAACAGTGGTATGGACGGCTGTACAAGATAGCAACTGAAAAAAGACAAAAAAAAGAACTATAATGAAATCAATGCCAATTTTATTGGCGATCGATCAGTAGATTTTGTTTAAAGGACAAATATTTGTAAACACCAGACAATGTGCTTTTTGAACATAGATTTGTGCTCGCAAGGACATTTAAAAAATTCTGGTTGTAAGGATGCAGTCGGCATTCCGATTCATCTCGAAGGTGTTCAGTAGGGTCGAAGTCTTCTACGTTTCATGCTGGTGCATCCAAAGACATTTTGGTTAAGAACCTCATATGGCTGGAAACGTCAGGCTTTTGTCTATAGTGTATATGGTTTGATTTAGTGGAATCAAAATCTAGGGGAACATCCTCCCAGAAGTTTGTAGGTTCTTATAACAAGAAGTGGATACTAAATGTGAAATGGGAGGTACGAAAGCCCATATGAATCTTATGGCCAGATGTCCACAAACGTTTGTCCATCTAGTGTCCATCTAGTGTAGAAAAACCCAACAGAAACTCACATGGACATAACACCAAAACATGCAAAACTCCTCTCACTCACTTTTAGAATACAGTACTTGTGTCATTACTTATATTGGTGATTATATTTTTTATAAAAAAATTTTTTTACCATAAAAAATCTGATGTGTTCTGTTTTGTTCGCTTTAAAGAAGCATCTTTAATTAGGAATCGCAGTTTGTTTATTTCTCCTGTTTTCCACAGAAAAAGAAAATAAAAAATTGCAAAAGCCACAAGCGAGCTGTATTTTTAGAAAGTATGTCTTGGTGTTCTTGGATACGATGGCTGTGGTTACTCGCTGGCACCAGTGTAATGTGTGGATGTGAAACACTACACCGCAAAAAAAAAAGACAAGTGTGAGGGCGTGTTGTTCTAAAGTTACACTCCTGGCACTGGGTTTGAATCTTACTGTACATCCATTTTACACAAAAAAGGACGAATTTCTCAGCATTAGGGTTTTTACCAATGAAGTCAATTTTAGCTGGATATTTTATTAGGTACGACTAGACATAAATTCACCAGCGTTTTTTTATTTTAATTTTTTTTAAATTCGTACGATTTTGTGAGCATCAGAATAAAGTCGTCTCTATGACCTGTGTGACTTTAACCATGATGTTAATGCTGCTACTAGTCTAGTCGGGCCACTTTTTTTTCCCCAGACACAAACATTTCACGAGTTTGTACAGAATGGTGTGACAAACAAAAAACATCTAATGAGCAGCAGTTCTGTTTTAATCACATTTTACAACAATGCACCACAGGCCTCCTCACTCCCTTCCACATCAGGACCTGACTTTGTAGTTTATTAGGCAAAAAACTCCACAAGCACACTTCAAAACCTTGTGGAACATCTTTCCAGAACAGTGGAGGTTATTTTAACAACAAACGGTATCAAAAAGTGGATTGTTATGTTCTAAAGGAACATTGTGTTATGGTCAGGTGTCCACAAACTTTGTCCATATAGTTTGTGAAGGCAGCAAAAAAAAAAAAGGGCCTGAGAAATGCAGATGTTCTGAAGGTTATAAAAATTTGATCACTTGGAAGAAATCTACTCAATTTATTATTCATTCAAATAATAAAACTGGTGCGTTTCTGCAGTTCAGACTGTGGGTTGGATATCGAGCTGCTGTGAAATTAGATATGTGCTTCCATCTAGTGGCAGTTCACCAGTATTACATGCTCCAGCACAGCCTTTGGGCGGTGATTTTATTTTTTTCCCACTCTTCACCATAATCAACTGAGATACTTCACATGCATAATAATTGTAATAGTGATTATTATAATGCATCTTTCATGTTATTACGCATTTATTCACAGCTATATAGTAAGAGACAGTAGTACGTACTGTAGATGTTCTCTCTCTTACTCTGTCCAAGATTTCTTTTCTCTCTTTTGTCTCTCTCTGTCTCTTCCTCCTTCTCCTACCATCTCCTTATGCCTTTCTCACTCCCCACTTTCTTTCACTCTTTCCACCTTTCTCTCTCTCTCTCTCTCTCTCTCTCTCTCTTTGCAAAAAGGGATGAAAAATCTTTCCAGCATTACTATCCTTTTGAGGACATTTGTTCAGGTTACATTAAACATCACACACAGGAAATATATAATAATGATGATGATGATGATGATAAATACACTATATTTATAAAAATATTTGCAGACACCAGGTAATAAGTTTGGTATGTGCTTTCTGAGCATCGCATTCCACAATTTGTCCCAATTTGCTTCCACTCTTCTGGGAAGATGTTTCACCAGATTTGGGAGTGCGCTTGTGGAGATTTGTGCTCATTCAGACCAAAGGGTGTTAGTAACGTCATGAGGAGGCCTGGGGTCCAGTCAGCGTTCACATTGATCCCAAAGGTGTTTAAAAGGTTTGAGTTCAGAGCTCCAAAGCAGGTCCCGTCTACTACAGGATTATGTAATATTAATCTTTTGATTTTTATATTAAATTTGATATATTTAAAAAGACAAAAAAACAACAATGCAGCTTGAAATACTATTAAAATGTTTTTCAGTTCCAATGCAGGCCCACAATCTTCTACTTGTTCAATTGGGGGAAGGGGAGGAGCAATGACCCATCAGTGACCTTCCATGTGAGTGAAGAGGAAAGTATCGAGGACAACTGCATCTTTTTAGCATCTAATGGTGTCTTTTAAAGCCTAATGATGCAGGAGTCGTCTTCTGGTTCCGAAACACTGATCTGACTTGCTGTTCAGGTGATATACAGACACCTCATAGTCATCATACAGTAGAAAAGCTCGCAATCTCTCTCTCTTTTTCGGTCTCTTTTCCTTTCTCTCAGGTGAGTTTTTATTTACTAGTTGATACAGGAATCCTCCTTTCATCCTTTTAGTCCAGACAGCATTGGGATTCTGTGTGTAGAGTAACATGATGTTTTGTTATTGGTTATTTTCCTCTTTTGAAGACTTCCTCAAACTCTTCAATAAAGGTTCCTCCATGTTGACATTTTGCGCTGACAAATCGGGAAAGAAATCCTCAAGAACAAGAAGAAAACCCAATAGCAAAGATCAGTTGTATTACTTATAGGAATTATTGTTTTCATTTTTTGATTGTTTATATGGTTTAATCCCAGAGACTGAAATATCTTAGTTTTGTTATTCCAGTTGTCCTGTAGATGGCAGTAGAGGTCTGGTGACGAGCTTGAAGCTAGAGACGGTTTACCCACGTTGGTTGAAACACAGAGCTCAGTGAATAGAACTGGTCTTCTCATTTCCAGACAACTTGTAACAAAGGTATAGTACGTGAGGAAGGGTGCACTTTATGTACTATAGTGTACACACACGTGTTGAGGCAGGCGCTTAGAGCTCACGAATACCATGTGATTAAAAGTCTGTTGTAGCTCCAACAATCAGTTCCACTGGAATCCTGTGGGACTACTGGTGTGACTGTTCAGATGTTGGACTAACGTCAGTACACTGTCTTTATTGTGTGTGTAGGTAAATTGTATGTATTGTATGACGGTGACACACAGGTCTCAATTGTACCTGTGCAAAAAACAAAAAGAAATGGGTCATATGACAAGAAGAGGGATGTAAACTTTTGCACGTTTTTGATTTAAATGATGGCCTGAATTTATTATTATTATTATTATTATTATTATTATTATTTTAGCATTTTGTATTGTCCTTTAGAAGATACAACAGAAGACCAAATAACAGCATTTGACACCGATCATCCTGCTCAAAAGTTTTCACCCCCATTGTATTGGCCTTATTGAGAATTACTGAATGGCCGCCACCTTTTTTTAAGTCGTGCACGTGTTTAAATCAAGGTTTAAAGGTGCTTCTTGTTCTTTTTTGCATGGTGTATATTAGAGTAGTAATTCTCTGCCAGATCATTTTGTCATGTATATATTTATATATATATTGTCTAGATATGAATCATATCTCATAGACAGCATGACAGAATTCTAAAAATGTTCACGATATTCTGAATGTATTCTGTGCTTCATGCATAAAAGGCCACTGCACATTTTATCCGCCTGCACACACATTCAGCTTCACTTACTGCAGTGAACTTTGAGATTCTTTTCTGCACCGGAAACTGCAAATGTACTCCTGAGTGCACGATTTTATTCTCCTCAATCATTCAAAGTCTTTTTTTTTCTTTTTTTCCTCTTTTCATTTATTTACCACTCTGCCTCCGATCGGATCCATTTTTTCTCATGCTCTCTTCTTCCATCACATATAAATAAGATCCCTGGATAATTATGCTCCTCCACCAGGGGCAAGGTCTCTCCCCTCACCTGTAGAGAGGATCTCAGTTTTATTATTTTTATTTCACATCCATGGCCTCGGACAGGCTCTGATTTTTCATCCCAGGCGCATCACCTTTGGCCAGAAACATTCGAGCTCGTGTCGGACGTGCAGTTCCGATGTACCTCAGACGTCTGGGGTGTGAATACTAATACTGTCCGGTCTCGGGTCCCAAATCTTCCTTTGAAGACTGGATTAATTCATTCATCAATATTTGTTACCTTTTTATCAAGTCACATTCGGCGCCATATTGTAATATTTCTTTGTCTTGCTCTTGGAGATTCATCTGCACTCCCAGTGGTAATCGCTGATTTCGGATTCTGCCTCTGTTCCTTGCCTCTCAGATGCTGCTTTCTTCCTCGCCTTGCCTCAGGCTCAAGTTTTGTTTCATCCCCTGACTTGGCTTCATGTCCAGTGTCAATTTTCAGCCTATATTCAGTTCCTGCCTAAGACCAAAGTCCTGTCCCTTTTTTTCCCCACTCTAGCGGCATTTTTAATACAAATGCAAATTTGTTGGTGGTTTTCTGGCCAGTAAACCATCGTTTGTTTCCTTACGACATCATTTGTTTCTTATGACTTTATTCACCTTCGAATGCAGTTGTAAGACCAAGCGATGCGTCTAATCAACCCACCACAATCGATACCATGTGGTTTTCAAACATCCCATTCTGCATTTATTCTCCATTTGCCCTGATAATCCACTAGATGTTCCACTAAATTTTGGTGTGTGCTTTATGAGATTTGTGCTCATTCACCCACAAGGGTGTTGGAAAGTCAGTCACTGATGTAGTTAACAAGGCCTGGTGTTCAACAGGGTTGAGGTCAAAGTGTAGCAGGCCACTCAAGATCGATTCCAACCATAGAAACCTTATTTTCATGGAGCTCACATTGTGTACAGGTGCATTGTCATGCAGGAACAGGTCCGGGTCTCCTAGTTCAAGCGATGGGAAAATGTCAAGACATCATATACAATAGTTCACAGTCATGACCTTTAACAGCCTAAGACGCGCCGAATGTCCGAGAGCTCCGAACACTTGTTTTCTGTCGGGTGGAGAACTTCTCATGGAAACACGCTCATGCCAAAACTATTAATTACCTTTTAGCAGAATCGCTTTGAGCCTCTAATCCGGGAGGACGAAGCCCCCTCTTTCCCTGTTTTAATTGCCACTCTCCGCTTTTAATGAGATATAGAATACGCACAGAGCATGTCTGACTTGAAAAGGGATCGCTCACCAGTGGCCAAATGTGCTGATACGTCAAGGATAGAACCTTTACCCTGACAGCTCGGCTAACTCGCGAGGCCAATTAACACTTCCTCGGTCGAGCGAGGCACGAGCCCTCGCGAGCATTGCGCATGCGCTGCGAGACGGGGTGGAGAATGGAGAGGCGTGCGAGGCGCTCAGGTGAAAGCTGGGTAATCATGGCCGAGCACAAGGTGAGCTCACTGGACTCCGGGGAATATTTTTTTTTGTTGTTGTTTGTTTTTCTCTCTCGATGCCAATTTTTCATGAACTAAATGTTAAACACTGATCATTGCCCGAACTGTTTGTTAACATTAAGGATTAGTGTCACGGAAAATTGTCTTAATAGGGATGGAAGGAATAATTTTTTTAATGCATACATCTGCATGCTCAGTGAATGGAATTGAGAAAGAGGAGAAAGAGAGAGTCTCTTGTCCTTGATTTTTACAATGTCATTTACAAGAGAAGTTCCTCAGCTTCTTCAGTGTGGCCATATTTATTTACAATTGTTTGTTTAGATACCTTACTGCATTCTTGTTCTATCATAAAACAGAGATTGATGTTGCCAAATATTTTGCCCTTCATTCCTCATCCTTTTTCCTCTGGTGGCTTCTCAACACTATGTGAACAAAACTTTGTTGGCCTTTTAGATGGTACATTTTAGCATCCAAAGACGTTTGATACAATTTTGTGCCTTCAAGTTTGTGGTAACAGTTTGGCCACAGGAAAGGTCAGCTGTCCCAGTACTTTTGTCCACACAAAATGTGTGTTGTATTGAGAAAGTATGCTGGTGGATGAAAAAGAGCACCTTTGCTCTTTGGAGTGAATATAAATAAGTTCCTGGGGAATGCACACAGCAGGGGGGGAGTGGTGGTGGAGGTGTATTGTAGGCGGGGTGGTATGGGGGTCACCCACCCAACCAGCCAGCCAGCCATCCATCCGTCTATCCATTTATCCATCCATCATGCAGCTCAGCGTAATAGACAAGTCGGGCACGAGGCAAGAAACCGGAGCCACTCCAAGATAAACACATGCTCCCTCCAAAATAACAATAGACTCCTATGACCTGTTTGGAGAGCCGAGCTCGGGGGCCTGCACCACCTGACATTGTCATGTGCCCGAGTTTGGGGTGTAGTGTTACGGGTTGAAACCAGCCTGACGCTTGTAAGACGGGACTAACGTATTTTTTGGATCGAACAGCAGCTTTTTTTTTTTTAACGAGTATTTTCGACGGATTTATTTCCTTCTAAGCTCACAATGATTTCTGTATAGTATTTGGTAGACGAGTACAAAGAAATTGTTAGATTTAATTCCACACAGTTCCGTGCATTTTCCAAAGGTTTTCCATAATTGAGTAAAGATATTTCCAATCAATAGATATTTTTTTGAAATCCAGCAAGAATGCGGGTATGTAAAGCATGCTATGTGAGGCATGTGGCATTACAGTACCGCCTCCATAGCAGCATTTGTTGACGTCCCAGAGGGCAGCGTGTGTGTTACATGAGCATATTTGCAGACTGACACCGAAATGCAGTCGTAGCGTACCCGTACAGCCTCTCTGGAAACCTACCAAACTGCGACAAATTGTTGTTTCTCTATTCTATTAAAATGCACTCTGTGGACAAAAGTATTGGGACGACTAACTATTCCAGCCATATGTGGTTCATATGTGGATCAACTGATGCCACCAATTTTATACAATTTCTTTGAGACATAAAATTTTCCCTTCACTCGAACTACAATATCAAAACCTGTTCTAGTATCACAATGCCCCTGTACACAAAACCAGCTTGTTGACTTATTTTTATTTGGGGGGGGTTTGATCCCCGTCAAGATGGCATCTGTGTGTTGTGGGTTGAGGTGAATGTCACAGCAAGAAACTAAAAGTACTGGCGCCCGTTTAATATCATTTTCTGAATTTAATTTAATACTATTTTCAAAATGACTTCCCCCTTACACATGCACGCACACACACACACACACACACACAACTCCAGTGGGACTGTGTGGGTGTGTTTCCGATACCATTTACTGTTCTTTTCCTGTACATCCACCTCCATCATTGTCCTGTATGTGCGCATGTGTGTATGCGTGTATTCATGTGTGCGTGTGTGTGTGTGTTTGGGGTAGTTTTGTGTCCCCTGATGCTAAGCTGTTGAAGTCCCTGCAGCTGCACCCAGAGCCCATAGATTTACAGGTGCGACTGTGTCTTTCATCAGAGGAAGTCTACTGACCGGCTGTTCCTCTCTCACTCTTTTTTTCCCCTTTCTCTCTTTCTCTTTCTTTTTTTTTTTTTGTAGCAGGATGTTGTCATAGACTCCATCTAAGAGCCGAGTTCTCTGGATGTAGTAAATAATTATTCTCAAACGGAGGGAAAGTGTTTGCATTAGCACACTCAAAATCAACACCGTGCGTACTGCGTTTCCCATTCGTTCGTATCTGCTTAGATCTTCGTGGTTTCGTGACAATCTGAGCATGTGCAAGGTTTCCTGTACGCTGCTTCCATATCCTCTGAGATGCATACAATATGTTTACTGAAGCAGGACTCTCATACTGATACTGTATCTTTTTTGAAGGTTATTCTAAAAGATTTAATTGTAATTATAGCTATTTTTTTATAACAATTACAATAATAATAAAATTGCTATTTAACATGAGAAAACTCTGATAGGATTAATCACATCTATGAGGCAAAGGTCACAATCCAAACTATTACCTGTACAAAAAAAGTTGTGTAGTAAATACCACAGCATTCTAAAGGGACCAGTAAATAGAAATGGCTGCATTCATTTAATTAAATGGGGTGTTTTTTGTTTTGATTGTTTTATTAAGGCGGGTTTTACTGCAAATGCAATTTTGTGTCGCAATCCAATAAAATTAATTGTATATTTATTATTATTATTATTTATATATATAAATATATATATAGGTGTATATAATTTTAAATTAATTTCTATATATGTGCCATAAATATATATAGTGTGTGTGTGTGTGTGTGTGTGTGTGTGTGTGTGTGTGTGTGTGTGTGTGTGTGTGTGTATTTATATATATAAACGCAAATTAATTTTAACAGCACTAATTACATTAACATGATAAATGCAGCGAAAATTTCTGTTTGACTATTTTCATTCAAAATATAAATAAATATATTGGGCAAAATTAAATCCTTCAACTAAACCCACAATTATTCGCGACGCCCTTTTTTTACTCAGATATAAACAATTTTTAAAATACCTTCACTGAAAAATCCTTTTTAATCACTGAACATTCGTTGTACTGATACTGATGAATCAAGCACCAAAATGCGCCGCGGTGCCCACATCCGGCAATTAAAACCGTCCGTGTGGAAACACAGCAAAATCCTGACAATTTACATCATTTAAAACATTTTTTTCTTCATTCTCTGTTCAGTTTGGTTTCACTAATAATAAACATAAATTTGCATAAAACAACCATATTCTCCCATGCCCATGTTGATTAGAGTATTAAAAACTTTGTGATTAAATTGCGATCAAATATTTTAATTGATGGACAGCCCAGAATATATATTTTCATGTGTATATATTGCGTTTATGTAAAATATTTAGATTTCTTTAACTAAATGATACAGCCTTTTCACGTGCATGTTTTCCGGTGTCCGAAATCATTAATAGAAATGAATCTGTCTCCTTTAATCACGTGATCGCGCTTCATTTCCAAAAGCATTAAATCACTCTTAATCCCATTTGCTTTGTTTTTAAAAGGCAATCAAACAGAAGCAGATGCCTCAGGGAACATTTTCCAATGCGAGCTCCTGTTTCTCTTGTGAAGTGCAGTGTAATAGGCAGAAGGGGCAAACATTTTCTTCTTCCCTACTGAGAAAGCGAGAGCGAGATTTAATGAGCAGGAAAGCCTACTCAAGCATGTAAAAATTTCACCATTCCGGCCATTATTTCATCGATGAATGAAAGCTAATGGGGAGTGCCAAACGCAGCAATGAACAAGCTTCTTCTTTTTTTTTTTCTTTTTTTTTTTTTTCCCCTCTCTGAAACGTCCATAATGGTTAAATCAAACAGCTATTACTCACATTAGGCTGCTGTAAGAGACCAAAAAAAACCGAGATAAAAAGATTAAGACTATCGCTATGTAAGCACACCGGGGACATCGCTCGACACATCATCGCCTTCTGCCCACATCCAGTCCGAGCATTTTTAATTAGCCACACTTTCAAAGTCTTCAGTGCTTTCTGTGATTCTGGCACTGATATAAGGAAATCTGAACTAAGAACAAAAGCCAACAGACACAAAACCTGTAATTGATACAAACTTTCACCGATGAGAAAAACTACATTTTGAACAACCTATAAATATATTATATGCACAAAAGTATTGGGACGCCTGACTTTTCCACTTGTTGCACACAATAATACAGAATGTCATTTTCCCTTCCATGGGTTGGAAGATCTTGAGTGGCCTGCTATAGATCTCTAAACTCAATCATGTTGAACACCTCTGGGATGAATCAGAGTGCATCCCAGACCTCCTCACCCTCCTGATGAGCACAAATCTTCAACCAAATCTAGTGGAACATCTTCCCTGAAGACTGGAGGTTATTGTAAGAGCAAATGGGGAATGGAATGTTCAAAAAAACACACAATCATATATCCACAAACATTTGTCTCTATAATGTAGTTTGTGATTCGTTGATTATCTTCACTCACTTGTCACATTATTTGTATTTCCTTTTAAATATCTCTTTGAGTGAAGATCAAAGTTCCATAAAGATTACAACAAGCATATCTTCCCTCACATCCATCGCGACCTCTTTCTCAACCACGGCTGGAAAACCTGCCCCCGAGCACGCCATCTTTGATCGGTTACGCAACCCTGCCTCTGAACTCGTCGCCATACAGCCTTTTTCCTGGAAAACACAACCCCAGTGCACCACTTTTCCTCCCTGTAGTGACACCCTGAGGATGGGAACGTCACAATTTTCAACACTTCCTCCAAGCCCGGGGCCTCAGAAGGCGCTTTTGCTTGGCTTGTTTTTTATAAGTTTGGATGAGGGAGGTGGGTGAGAAACAAACGGACCAGCTCGGGGGCTTTGATCTTCATTTCCTGCCTATTATTTACCTCGGTTTCTCACGAACCGTTTTTTTTTCCCTGCTTCTCTTCACTCCAATTCCCTCTTGTTTCCACTCACATTTGGCCCGGCAAAGACAATACGTCGCTCTTTAAAACGCTTTCAGCCAGGAAACTATAAAATCTCTGTTGTCACTGTTTGCCAGTGCGCTGTAGCCCTTATGAGGTCTGGATTTAGGGATTATATGCTTTAAAAAAAAAAAAGGAGGAAATGCGCAAAAACAACTGAGACAAAAAAGATGGATGCATTGTGTCTGATCTGAGGCTTATAAACACTATGAGGTATTGTGTTGCTTTAATAACTGGCAATGTAATACAATGATGGATGCAGATGAAGCATTGTTATGGCGGGAAACTTTCTTTGGGGTCTTTTTTTATATTTTTAAGTCTTGCATGGCAAATAGTCGAGATAATGGACTGCTCAGTTTTGCCTAATCATTGCTTGTAATTCCACATTCAGAACAAACTAATTTGGGGGCAACTTGAAGAGTATTTTTTAATGTAAAATGAACTATATGAAAAAAATAATTTAACCTCAGAATGTGTATAAAATGTGTGTTTGGTAATAAACATTGCAATGTGATATGCAAAATTGCCTAAGAATCTTCATAGCGATATTTATAACTGCCTCGTGAATACGTCACGACATACGGTGACATTTCGATCAGCGTTAAAGTTTTGATTAAATGAACTATAACTGACTATAAAGTAACTCCATACAGGTCCATGTGACTACAGTAGATGAAGTCTGTTCCCTATATGGACCAAAGTTTGTGGACATCCCACCATAAGATTTGACATCTGAACATCCCAGTCCACATTTTAGTCTCCATTCCCTGTTATAGCATCCTGCACTCTTCTGGAAAGACGTGTTTATGGAGATTTGTGCTCATTCACCCACAAGGGCGTTAGTAAAGTTTTAAATTTTTTTTAGCGCATATAGAGGCGTTCTATACAGGTTCGTGACTCCAACGTTGTGGGAGCAGATTGGAGAAGAACCACATATTGGCTGAAAAAAGTCAGTTGTCCCAATACTTTTGTCCATTGTATTATTTAGCAAGTTCTAATATGTTTTGTTTGATCAAAACTGAATGAATGATATCATGCATTGTGTTGCAGACTTCACCATGAGAATCATAAAATAGGTGGATGAAGGAGGATAAGGTGCGAGCGGGGCTCTGAGCCGAGTCGAGACGAGACGAGCTCTGGGAGCAGCGTGTGCAGAGTGTGCGAGGTGGGATGATAAAGGTAAAGGGCAGGCAGTAGCAGGACCTCCAGTGAAGGGCCATTAATCTACTGGGGTGTGTGTGCCACTGACTGCCTGACCGTTATAGCCACACAAAGCCATCGCCTTGACCCTAAAGCAGAAGTAGCCCTGCAGATGTGCTGAAAAAGCAGCCAGATAAATCAGAATCGGCTTCCAGGAGCACTACGGGGATGATCGGCCGGAGCCGAGTAGAAAGCACGCCATTAAAACGGGTTGCATCCATTTAATCTCTTGCCATTTATTCTAAGTGGACTTTAACACCCATTGTGCAGAATTGATCGTTGTTATTTTGTCAGGAGGAGCACCGAGAACGTAGTGAGCACACGTTTCAGGGGGAAATTAATTAATTAATTGTTTGTTTGTTTGTTTTTACAAAAACAGGAAATGACCTAAGGAAGCAGGGTGCAAATCTGTCAATCACTAGACAAATATAATTATATTTATTCAAAGCCAAATAAATTTTAGGGTGTCACAAAAACTCTGCATGCACAGGGGGGACTATGATCAATAGAGTTTTGCATCATGAGGTGTATGTCCGTGGATGTCCTCTTTATAGTCATTCTGCAAGATATAGAAAGATATAAGAGAGAAGAAATTTCCAGAGACGTTTTGGTTGATGTACAAAGACTTTTGACACAGGCTTAAAAAAATTAATCCTGTACCATGTCTAGTAGTTTTATTGGGTTATGAGACTTATATATAATATGTATTGTTACCCTAAATATATAATAAGCATAAAAAGAAGATCAGGATGCGAGACGAGTACTTAGAAGACTTTTCAATTCAATTTGAAGATTGCAGAATTAATTTTATTTATACTGCATTTTATTTATTAATTTTTTTTACAATTTACATTGCCGCAAAGCAGCTATCCAGAAATGATTTTAAATCTATCCCAAATGAGCAATTCAGGGGTCGAACAGTGGCAAGGAATCGGCCGGCGAGACAACGCTAAGCATTCCCGCGGCCGCCAGAACCAGAAAAACATTTACACAAAACGCCTTTCCACAAAGTAGCAATTAAAACGGTGGCCTCAACTCCGCCGTATCGCCACGCTGCAAATTCTACACTGTTGCTCATCATCAATCAGCGACTCCGAATCCACTGATCTTATTTCCTGATCTTATTAGCGTGTTATGCCTGCTCCTGCAGAGTGAGTGCTTGGACTGTTGACTCCGGTCCCTGTCTGCAGATGAAAAGGAAAAAGGGGGGGCACCGGTCATGGCGGGAGAAAAGAAGTCTGGCCGTTGCCTGTTTGAAGTAAGCAGTTGGGAGTTTGATGACAGAACGGTCTTTGGGAATTTAAGAGTGGCTTGGAGTGAGCTTTTCCCCCCTGGATGACACCTCCAGGAAGGAAGTTTTATTATTTTTTTTCCTCCTTCCAAAAGGACCTTGCTTTATTTATATTCCACATTTTCATCAAGGGAATCTTTCAAAGAGAACCCTTTTTTGTAACTAACCCCAGTTTTAAAGAGCTTTTATTGTTACTGCCCTTAAAATGCTGAAGGAGACGGACAGAGTCTTTTTATTCATTAAGGTCATAGCAGACAGACAGACAGACAGACAGACAGACAGACAGACAGATAGATTTCCAGCCATATGAGGTTCTTAAAAGTAAACAGTGACAATGTCCCTGTGCACAAAGCAGAAGATGGGGAAGATCTCGAGTGGCCCCAATTTTGAGCTCTGACCTCAACCCTATTGGGACGAATTAGAATACTGATTGCACCCCAGGCCTCCGTACCTCCTCCTACATCAGTACCTGACTTTACTAATGCCCTTGAGATTGAATGAGCTGCAATCTCCCTAAGCAAAATCTAGTGGGGCATCTTCCCAGAAGAGTGAAGATCATTATAACAGTATGTAGAATTTCTTCAAACTTTTATCCATATAGTATATGCTATATTTATAATCTATATACCAAATTCATTTCATGCATTACGTATCACCTTGCTGAGAAATCCATTACGGCCAGTAATCACTGACCACATTTTTTCAACGTCACGCGAATATGCCTGAGCCTGAATCTCCGCTACGAGGATGACGATCCGATTAGAGCTGTCCTGATGTGCAGACAAGCCTTCAATCCTTATCTCTTATTAACTCAAAGCAAAGTGGGTGATAAATGAGCCAGCCATCAAAAGAGGCCATATCATCTAGAGCTGTATCACTGCAGGCAAACAGCGCTGGCGAGTGACCGTTGGCCCCTGGTTGAGACTCCGGCTCCCTCTGGACTAGACTGAGAGGCAAATCAAAGACAAGCCAATCAAAGAGGGCGTGTACCTGTTAACCTACCTGTCATTTAAATTAAGTGTTCAAGCGTAGATAACTTACTGCCTTCACTCCGAGCCACCATGATGTATTTGCTCTCTTTCTCTCTCTCTCTCTCTCTTTCTCTCTCCATGTCTGTGTGTAGTTTCTTCATTAAAAACAATATATAATGTTTCATAGAATAACAAAGTCATGTGTCCCAATACTTATCTTTATTCTTCTAGATTCTTCCAACAAAACACTGATTACTGCTAGTAATAAGTACACTGATTAATTCTTCATCGTGGCACCTGTTAGTGGGTAGATTATTAGGCAACAAGTGAACATTTTGTCCTCAAAGTTGACGTGTTAGAAGCAGAAAAAATGGGCAAGCATAAGGATTTGAGGAGTCTGACGAGGGCCAAATTGCGATGTCTAGACCATCGACCCCCAACCTTTTTTGCGCCATGGACCGGGACAATATTTTTACAGAAATTGACCCTGGGATTGGGGACCATTGGTCTAGACGGCTGGGTCAGAGCATCTCCAAAACTGCAGCTATTGTAGGCTGTTCTGGTCTGCAGTGGTCAGTATCTATCAAAAGTGGTCCAAAGAAGGAACAGTGGTGAACCGGTGACATGGGCCTCATGGGGTCACACGGACGAGGCTCATTGTTGCACGTGTGAAGCGAAGGCTGGTTCGTGAGGTCTGATCCAACAGACGAGCTCCAGTAGCCCAATGTCCAGTCCATGTATATTGCATTAATTTATGTTTACCGTATTTTTCGGACTATAAGCCGCTACTTTTTTCCTATGCTTTGAACCCTGCGGCTTAAACAACGAAGCGGCTAATTTATGGATTTTTCCTGGGTTTTTCCCGGTTTCACAAACTTCAAGCCAAAAAACTGAACCCCATAACATTAGACCAATTAAATTTCCGAACGGAAACGAAAAAACGCACCTCAGCTTTGTTCTGAGCTGCACGGCTTCGGGAGAAAAAGGTTTTTAACGCACGACGATGCCAAAAGATTAACTCCGGAGAGAAATAGTTGTGAAAGGAATGAGGAAGACAGCGAACAATGACTTTCTTGGTAGGCTACTGTTTAGATACAAGCCGTTGTAATGTGTTGAGTCTGGGTGAAGGGAGAGCTCGCTAACTCCAGTTACAACAGAAATCATATGAGCACAGACAGGTTTCCAAAACTTGTGCTTTTTTATTTTTCTTGGCAACAGTGTTAGTCAAAGAAACTTAGAAATGAGCATCAGAAAATAATAAGGACATATTCCTCGTCTTGAACTCACGCAGTAATACCGGAAAAAATGCAGTGGCATGCTATTCCCAAAATACCGCTATGCTCCTAAAGGAAGCGCAACATATTTCACTCGTTACACCGTGTGTAACGTGTCTTTCGTTAAAGCCTGTGTAAAGTACATTAGTGTAGACACCTGCGGCTCATAGACAGGTGCGGCTTTTTTATGTTAAAAATAAAAATAGTTATAAAATTCAGTGCAGGCTTATATATGGGTGCGCTTTATAGTCCGGAAATTACAGTAAATGTAGTTTTTTTGCTCATTATGAAAAATATATTAAATGCGCCTATTTGTTGTAAAATATCTATAATTGTCCAAAAAGTCGTAAAGTAATCCATCAGTGGCTTCATTCAACATTCTGGTTTTGCTCCAAAAAGTTCATATGGATCACTATGTGCTTTTAAACAACAACAAGAGTGACAGGAAATGGGAGTCCCACACATGTCCTCTTCTTTCAATGTTGTAATGCAGGGCAAAAAAACTCGAACACTCGTTGCAGAACAACCCTGAGCAACCCCACCACACCCTTCCCTGCCCCGCACCGTGTTCTACTAGACTTGTCTGCGATTCCTGAATATGTTTATTATTATTATTATTATTATTTATAATTCACGCAAATGACTCCAGAGTGGACATTTTTTCCAGAAATCTTCCTGGATTGTGCACTTTAGGGCATTGATCATATTTGGGTTTTGGGAGATTTTGAATGCTACACTTTTTACGATTAAACGAATAGAGAATATAGGAAAAAGAAAAACTTGCAAGCAATAAATCAGTTTTACGCCTTTTTTCCTGCTTTCTGTATTAAAAAATCAGAAAAGAAACCAATGCGCCGTGATCCACATTTTGTTGTTTTTTTAAGAATGAACGAGGTACAAACCTGTACATACTGTAAAAAGAAAATACGACCATTATGAGAAAAAACTAATTGGCAGAATGTAGAATGCTTGCTGAGATGTTATATACGCTAGTTCTGGAATATGGTGCTGAAAGCATGCAGATGCCGAGATGATCGGGTCTCCAGTCGCCGATTAATTAATTAAGAGATTACGTGTGATTTGCGCTTCCCTCTGGAGAAATCAAAGGAAGGAAGATTACTTCATTTATGTCCCCTCTCTGTCTCTCTTTCTTTCTCTCGCTCCCGTGTCTGTGTCTCTTCCACTTTGTTTGTCTTGTCATCGCTTGATTAATTTTCTTGAAGTAAATCACAACAGGAGTGTGCATGTGTAAGCTGTCAGTGTGTAGATGTATCTATTCATCACCTCAGGGAGAGTTCGAATGGGTGTGTGTGTGTGTGTGTGTGTGTGTGTGTGTGTGTGTGTGTGTGTGTGTGTGTGTGTCAGAGAGGCCCTTGGGTAATCTTGACTGGTGCGGACACAGGGGAGGCCCGGAGCACCATGTAAACAAGATAGTGATGTCGGATAAGAGAGGCTGATGGTTAATGACAAATGGCTAATAATGCGGGAGGAGTGCAGCGAGTGAGGAAGTCTATTGATTATCCTTATTACCCAAAGCATCCGTCTTGAGAGGAGAACAGGGGGTGGGACGAGAGGAGGGAGGGAAATTAGCTAGCTCATTCCCAACTGACGGACTGATTGCTTTGGGGGCCCTGAAAGGGACAAATGGATTCATAGACACACAGACGCGCAAACACATACACACACACCCATGCATATGCGCACACACACACACACACACACACACATCTGGACTACGGTATTATTGTCGGTACTGCTACTTTCTCAAATGCGTTATACTGTATTATATCATAATATTTATATTTCTTTTTAAATACATCACTAGATTTCTATATACGTCTCACTGGACAGCAGCCAAATGCTTCCTCAAACACAATTCTTTTCAATTCAGGGAAAAACTTCCTGAGAAGGTATGATAAAGAAAGTCTCAAGACTCGGACACTCGTGCGTCATCGTTTCCTCATTGTCGATGTTGTTCACTGATGCAGACGTGGACGCAAAATTGTTGACGAATAAAAAGTACTACGTGCATTGATTTATACAGATACTTTCGGAAGTCAAGACGTGGCCTAGCCTACCCGGGAGACTTAAAGAATGATCAGTATGGGGTTGTAGACTAAAATTTGTTTATAAATTAACAAATAACAGGACATAGTTTAGCAAAGCAAAGCGGTACCGTAATGTATAAATTTCACGGGATATTTGTATGGGGTGCCTGCACGCAATTCGGTGTCTGGTGACACCGCTTAAAAAAAAGGGATAGATATGAGCTCAATTTGGGCTTTGAAACATCAAAAACACAAAAAACCCACTCTAACACAGAGACAGCTGAATTTTGTTGACTGCTGGCAAGAGTGTGGCATCTCACAAGGTGGGTGATGCGTACATCCTGGCATTATCCCTTTGTATCATAAGAAAATTAAAATGCAACGCAAAAATTGTAATATTAATAATTGTACTTGTAAATATTTGCGTAATATTTTCATATATAGCCATCAACGTTGTAAGATTGAAAAATTGTAAGCCGAAGCATCGTACCTCGGGGACAATCTGTACCTTCTGTTTCTTTCATATCTTCCCTCAGCCCCATTAGTTGTCATATCATGTATGCTCTATTGTCTTCCCTCCAATTGGTTGGTGGATCACATACACTCTACTTTCTTCGTTTCCATTGGTTGTTGGATGATTTTCACTCTACTTTCTTTACTCCCATTGGTACTCAGATTACTTGCGCTCAACTGTCTTTACTCCCATTGATTGTTGGATCACCTGTGCTCTATGGTCTTCAACCTCATTTGTTGTTGGATCACGTAGGCTCTACTGTCTTCACTCCTATTGGTTGTTGGATCGCCTGTCCTCTTCTGTCTTTATTCAAGTTGGTTGTTGACTCAAGCTCACTCTAGTGTCTTTACTCCTGTTGGTTGTTGGATCACATACTGTCATCACTCTCCTTGTTGGTTGAATCACATGCACTCTATGATCGCCACTCCCATTGGTTGTTGGATCACACATTGTCTTCACTCCTAATAGCAATTGCCGCACCAAGTCGCCCCACCAAGTTGCCTCATAGTTGCATAAAGTTGACACACCCATATCTAGGTTTGCCAATGTTGTTCATGCCACAGGAAGTTATCAGCTCTCCTCGATAATGATGAGTTTTAGGACCTGATAACTCTCCAGTTTATTTTGACATGCTGTTGCACCGTGTTCCAGATTTTAGATTTGATTGGATTAGCTGACTGGAGTTTATAAAGCTGTGTTTGGGAAAAAGATTATGAAGGGTTGAGCTTCAGTACCAGCTAAGGCTACACACACACATGCAGACGTCTCAGAGTGTAATTTGATGCAAGGAAACTTGAATTACGATTTTTGCATAATCATGGAAAAATGTAGTGTTTAGAAGTTTTATGAGCAATGTAGCTTCCGCTCAGTTCTAATTGCTGTGGACGCTCTTCCCCAGAACATGTCACATGAAGTTAGCTCATAAGTTGTGGTTGGAAAAAAAAACATTAGGAAAATAGTCCCGTAGTGGACCACCGTGGATTACTTGGCATATATGTTTTACAAGAAGGGGTTGTTAGCTTGGCTCTAATGTTCATGAAGTTGCGCTGGTGTCCAGGTGTCCTGGTTTTGTTCAAATCATCTCTTTTGATACTTTCAGAGTTATGAAGAAATCTGATGCTTTGACATGAAATTTCTCTGAGAATAATGTTTCACAGTACTTTGCAAAAACACTGTTCCTATACCAGTCCTACAATGTGCCATGGAACAATCCAATTCAGCTTTCGTCATTCAAACAGCCCAACTTCTTTTTGTTGTTGCTGCAGCTGCTGCTGTTTTTGTTTCTGCCGTCATTGTTGTTGCAGTCGTTCTTGTTTTGTTGTTACTACTGTTGCTGCTGCTTTGTTTTACTTGGTACTGATGTTGCTGCTGTTTGGTTTAGTTGTTGCTGTTGTTGCTGGTGCTTTTCTTGTTGTTGATTGTTGTTTTCGTCTATGTTGTCATTGTTAATGGTGCAGGTGTTGTTGGTGTTGTTCTTCTTGTTGTACTCCCACAGTTGAGTTTGGGTGTCTTTTAATTTTGTAGGACATTTGGCTGCTCTTCAAGTCCTTCTCTAAATAACAAAGTACAAGATTTTATTTATTACCCTAATAAACAGCTGTGGCAAGGAAAAACTCCTTTAGATGACATGAAGAAACCTTGAGAGGAACCAGACTCAAAAGGGGAACCCATCCTCATTTGGGTGACATCAAGAGTGTGATTATAGTCTTTAAATAATACAGAACACTGGAGAGTGAGAACTAACATGAGCACTGGAGTGTGTGATTATGAGTAATGTTCTTTCTACAGTCTTTTACAGTCATTTGTGGTTATAGAACCAGGAGCTACTGAGCAACTCATAAAATAGCTCAACATTTGCGATCATCACAGATCCAAAACCAGCTTCTCCATGCCAGAGCCTTTAAACACTCATGGTGGTCCAGTGTCCAAACTACATCTCTAGATGGTGAGATGAAGTGGGATGCAATTATTGTATCATCTCGAATGGACCCCACTGACGTTATCACAGCTTCACCTTCAGTAGAAGGTATTCAGGTGCTGGTCAGGTATGTTTCAGCTCTGACCTGCCCCCTAGTGGACAGAGCGTTTCAACTTCCAAATGGATTAAAAATGGCACCCAGGTAAGTATGTGAGCCATGTTGCTTGCACAGCTGCCCACGTCCCCCACGTGTACGTGTCCATGTGTCAAGCATAACCCTGGTCTGAGTGCAGAATACTGACTTTTTTTTTTAAGCCACCGAGGTCTAGCTGGGTCACTGCAGGACTGCACGTCTAAGCAGAGCTGAAATGAGTCTCACCTTTCTGCTGCTTCATCACAATACTGCTGTGAGGGTCAAGATGACTACACATACAACGCTCCTTCTTCCTGAGCGTGCATTTTGATATAATAGGTAGATTTATCACAACATTCGATCTTGATTTGATCTGATAGTTGATTTGATTTGTACACAGGATAAAAGAGGCAAAACAAATGTAACATATCTAAGGAGAACAACAACACCGTTGTAGATGCATACACGATATGGACAAAACTACCGAGACCCCTGACATTTTTCCACCCATATGAGGTTCTCTGTAACCACAAACATGGAGGCACACAATTGTATAGCATGTCTTTGAATGTTGTGGTAGCATTGAATTCTCCCTTCACTTGAACAACTCAATGAAAATATGTTTTACATGGGATAGAAGATGTGGAAGATCTTGTATGACCTGCTATAAAGCTATGACTTCAACCCTTTTTCAATTGGTGATAAATTTCAGGGTTCCTCGCCTTACATGCGTACCTGACTTTTCCTAACGCCCTTGTGGCTGAGCACAAATCTAATGAAACATCTTCCCAAAAGAGTGAAGGTTATTATTAAGGTCACAGTGGATCCAGGGCATTGTAGGAATCCTGGATGGAAAGCAGAAACGCATCTTGCTGTCTCTCCGATCACAGTAATGTTAATAATATGCCTTATTTTTTTACGAAGTAAACCCTATAATGTGAGTAAAGAAGGAACGCCAATGAAACTTCCAGACCTGCTTTGTTTAAAACAGATATCAATCGCGATGCAATAAAAGATCTTTACGGTTCTAGTCTGCGGTTATGGCGTGTAGCATCTTCATTCTGCTTCATTGCATCGGCGTCAAGGGAGCGTGTCTGTAATAATGGAGCCGATCAATATCCATCTTTTCTTTTACTGTAAGCACGCTAAAGTATTTATGCATTAATTGACTGCCTCGTGCATGGCAAATAAAACCTGGACGGGCAAATTGCGAATTGGAGGTCAACACCTCTTGAAGAGTAATAAATAGCCTTTTTAAAATCGGATGCCGTAATGCATCCACACAGCGCGCTGCTATCATCTCTGAGGAATGTGTTGGTCGAATAAATGTACTTACTTTCACGGCTATTTAAATATGTAATAGCATCAGAGAGTGCACGCGGAACGACGGTGAGGTTTAGTGCCATTATCGAAACCGAAGCAAAACTTGAAAGAGAAACGTCACTGCAAATTCAATGCTAAAGTTATTTTTATGATGTATTCTATATTATTAGGCCACTTGTTTCTTAGGATGCATCATGCTCTCGTGCAGGATGGAAATGTCCCCGTCCACAGGGCACAAGGTCTCCGGATGATTTGGTGAGTATGAAAAGGATAAATCACATGCTGCGGCCTTCGCAGTCAAATCAGCATATCTCAATCACACTGAACACCTGTGAGAGATTTGGGTCAGACATGGTAGTATGTTCAAATGTCCTGTCTCTCTTTCTGTAGTGTGTCCCACTTCCTTTACCTATCGTGTCCTTCTCGCCTTTTTCATCATGTCCCTCTTTCTTTTCAAATCGTCAGTCTACACTTTGTTCTCAAATCCACAGCATGTCTCACTTCCTTTCCGTATTCTTTCCCTCTCAAATTCCAACACTATGTCTCTTTCCACTTCCAAATAATTTCCCTCTAACCTTCCACATCCAGTCGCTTTCCACTTCCACACCATGTCTCTCACCCCTTCCACATAATGCCCCTCTCTCCTTTTTCCACATATGAGGTGGTATCAGAAAGTTTCCAGACTGCCACTGTTTACAAGTAAGTACTTTATTTTTGTACGTTTACACACTTTTACCTTCAGAGTATATCGGTAGAAGAACGCTGAGGACGGAGCCACCAGGAGGGCGGAAAAGAGGAAGGTCAAGGAGGAGGTTTATGGATGTGATGAGGGAAGATGTGCAGGTAGTGGAAGCAGCCGAAAGAAGACTGTGAAAGAAGACACACTTTCACTTTCAAAATAGTCCCCTGTTCCTGTCAGTTTTTGCCACTTCTTAAATATGTTCTGGATGTTTGTTTTTCCGACGTGCTGGATCTCTGCAGTGGTGTCAAAACAGCAACATTTAAGCTGGATTTTCATCTTTGGGAAGAGGGCAAAGTTCGCAGGAATCAAATCTGGCAAGTAGGGTGGGTGTTTCTGGCGAGAAACCCTGTGCACCCTGTGACTGTGCGTGCAGCCTCGTGCTGCCATCTGTTGGCGTCTTACAAAACTAGCCATTTTTGATACCACCATAATGTCCTTCTCACGTTTCACATTAAGTCCCTGCCACATTCCACACCATGTCTCTCTCTCCCATTCCACTTCATGCACCTCTTCCATTCCAGACCATGTACCTTCCCTCTTCCGGATCATATCCCTCACCCATTCCACACCATGTCCCTTCCTCAATCTTCACTTCCAACTCCATGCTCTGCTCCCCTTCCAAATTATGCCCATGTCCATTTCCACACCATGTCCTCTCTCCTCTTCTACCTTTCCTCCTCTTTCCAATTCCAACACTAACTCCCCTTCTACATCAAATCCCTCTCCACTTTCAAATTATATCCATGTCCTTTTCCTCACCATGTCACTCCCCACCTTTACACCATATCCCTTTCCTTTTCCATATCATGTCTCACTGCTCTTCCTCTTGCCTTCCACATCATGAAAAAAACAAGTCCATTCAGGTTTTATGTTCTTGTAATTAGTTCTCATCATTGAACTGTACAACATGAAAATATTTCTTCGTTTTATCAAAGATGAATGAAAACATATTCCTAAATGAAGACAAAACGGAGAATAACGTATGTAAACTGGATTCAGAAATGTATATAATGATGGAGAAGTTTTCATTTAAATTTAGACTGTTCCATAATCTTACAAAAAAATAAGGTTCATGGAGTAGTTCTAAGCAGCTTGTTAGAAGATCTTATAGCTTTTAAGCTGGAATGCACGCAGAGGAGGCGGGACATATAGACACCACGCCGTGCTGTGTAGAGATTTAAGAAGCAAACATTATATAATCACAACCTTATAGACAATCCATCGACTGGCACCCAGTGGAGGCTGGTCAGGACAGGGCTGTAGAGATGGTGCTGAACAGGAACCTAGAAGCTTTCAGATGGGACAGATTTGCCATGACTGACATCATGGATTAATCAATATTATCAATGGGGTGATCATGTACACGATGTAGCATGATAATAACATCATCAAATGTACATTTTAAATAGTCTTCAATGAAGGAAGTCACATGATCTTGGAGGCACACAAGTCGCTGAATGCATGAAATTATCCCTTCATTAGAACTAGAAGGCCTAAAAGCGGTCCAAAATAACAGTGCCCCTGAGCACAAAGCCAGCTCTATGAAAATATAAATTACATGGTTTAGAAGATGTGGAAGATCTCAAGTGGCCTGCTATAGAACTCTGACCTTCACCCTATAGGGATGGATTGAAACACTGCCTGCACCCCCCAGTTTCCTCAACCTTCATCTGCACCTATTTTTTCCTACATTCTGGTGGTTAGTCCAAATCTCCACATTCCAAAATTTAGTGGAACATCTCAGAAGGTTGGAGGTTTTTGTAACAGCAAAACGAGACTAGATTTGGAATGAGATGTTCAAAACGTACATACAAATCTTATGGTCAGGTGTCCACAAACGTTTGTCCCTACAATATTCACAAGCTCTCGAGCACGTCTGATTTTTAATCAGCTCGACTGCTCTCGTAAATTGCCATCTTGCGTTGAAACGCTTGGGAGGTACAGCCGAGTTGGCCGGTCTTAAGGGAAACATGTTGAGCAAACGCCTTCGTCGGCTTGTGGTCTGTGAAATGGGGCAAACGGACAGAGTGTCTGACCGCCCCCAATTTAAACACTGTGGTCCACCAGCACTTATGAGCGAGAAATCTCGAGACCCAGTCGGTCTATATAAAGTCTTTGGATTTTTTTTTTTTTTTTTTATGTAAGCATGGAAAGGTGGGAGATATCACACAGGAGGAAAAAAAAAATTTGGAAATTGAATGAAAGCACAGCAAGGATTTGATCTCATCCAGCCATCACTATGCTTTTCTATTGCAGAGAGATTTTTCAGTGTTACACTGACTCACTGACGGCCAACATGGGCGATGGATTTCCTCCTTTTTAAATGACGGGATTTGAAGTGGCCCGTACAGCTGAGATATTAACTAAGAGCGACTGAGGTGAGACCACACGGGCAGCCCCCTCTGGTCGGGGCTGCACCGACCGTATTTTTAGGAGCTCCCCACTGTAGAGCTGTCAGACGGAAGATTTACTTCCTCTTAATAAAGCATACGCTCTTAGGAATACCACCTACATAGAAATACGTGTTTTATCATCACGAATCAATTGTGGAAAAAGGAAAAGATGCAGTCGGACTATTTGGGATATCATATGAACACTGATTTTTATGCTGTTCACTGCATTTAATGAAATTACAATTCGAGGGTTTTGTTTCTTTTTCATATGCCCCTTATTTATTGTCTTGTCGTCGGATCAAAAAAGCGCAGGGTTAATTTCTATGTTCATTCCAAAGGATCTAAAACATACATCTCAGGCTTTTTTCCTGCTTAAGGTTACCGTGCGACAAGCTTTAGCCTATCTGTTTCCTCTCTGGGCCGCGTCCCATTTCCGTCTGAAGGCGCAAAAATAGCCAAAGCCCTCTGCACCCTTCCATGTTGTTTCTTCCTCTTTGCACACTATGACATTGATCAAGCCTGTTCCTGGACTTCCTATCTCTTCCTGAGGCTGAGAAAACTGTAGAAAATTCTGCCGAGAGGTTTTTTTTTGTCTTCTTTTGCTTCCTATTAACGAGAGCTTCCGAGCGGTTTCTAGAGAGAGGCTGATCTTTATACTGCATACTGTATTACACTGTATGTAATTACAGTCTATAAAGTTTGTGGACACCTGACCAGAAGATTCATGTGCTTTTTATGCTTTTTTTGAACATCCCATTCTATAATTTCCCACCCTTTTGGGAAGATGTTCCACTAGATTTTGGAGTGTGGTTGTGGAGATTTGTGCTCATTCAGCCACAAGGGGCGCTAGTAAAGTCAGGTACTGATGTAGGTGAAAAGGTGTGGAGGCCTGGGATGCAGTCAGCGTTCACATTTATCCCAAAGGTGTTCAACAGGGTTGAGATCAGCACTTTATAGCAGGCAGATCAAGATCTTCAAGCTCAAATGAATGGAAAATTTAATGGTGCAACATCCAAAGACATCGTAAACAATTGTTTTTGTAGTAACAGTTTTGTACAAATAACACAGTAAAAACCGGAATCCATGCACAGCCCACTATTTAGTTCAGTGATGCATAATTGAACTAATAAATAGAAAGAAAATGCAGCGTAGTAGAAAAGTTTTAAGAGAAACAGAACATGAGTCGGAAAAAAAAAAAAATTCTCCATCAGCTGTGAAAGCAAAGTACGTGTGAACCCGTGTGAACCTGCAGGGAGTGAAACCTGAAGATATTCATACGTATTAGCCTTCAAAACTAGGATTCTGTAAGTGAAGATGAGAATTTTTTTTTCCTCCAGGCCTCGATGCTTCGTTGCTGCCATGGCAACAACTAATAAAATTTCACCACTGAAGAAATCATCTAATTGTGATGGCTGATATGAAATATTTAATCTCTATATACTATATACGTATATTATTTAAAATGTAGTTCTGGGGAGGCATTTTTCTTTTATTTTTATTATTAAGTCTCTAACGTGTTGCTTTCCAACATCATCATCCTCCTCCTTTTCCTCCTTCACAACTCCATACTACACTACTGCAATATATTGCTAAAGGCAGGGATCCCACTGCCCCATATTCTATGAATAGTTAAACACAAAAGGAGAAATGGACTGGATAATTAGTGACCGGGTTGCCAGATTGGGCTAGTTTAAAAGAATATTCTGCGGCTTCCATTTTTTTTTTTTTTTTTTTTTACAGCCACTTATTCGAACGTAATAATTTGGAAGAGAATAAATTTCCACGAACAAGGTAACATGTAATTTCAGAGAGTGTGTCTATGTTGTATATACAGAAATGTTTCTATTATGAGTAGGGAAATGGGGGATTATGGAGTGGATACTGAAGTGGATGCTGTCCGTCCTCAAAAACGTGTGCGAAATGTCTCTCTTGGGGCTCATACGTGGTATTTGAGATGTATTTGGGCTGAAACACTGTAAGTCTTTGGTGACTGTATGTTGTTGATTCACATGCCTCAATTATAGGGTTAGTCAAAAAGAATAGATAGTAATAAAATGGTCAAATCAATTTGACTAGGCATTAGAATTCATTCTTTTACACTCTGTCCTTATTAATGTGGTGCTGCTGCTTTTAAAGTACATTTCACCTTTTACAGCTTCAGATCCCCTCTATACACTTCAATGATTTGCTTATGGAAGTCTTTCCTTTTCACTAGATCACTACAGATACACAAGCAGTGAATCCGCCATTTAAAATCTAGACTTTCTAAACATCTTAATATGGACAAAAGTTTTAGGACTCGTATATGTGGTTCTTCCCCAAATATAATTGTATAGGATGCCTTCGGATGTGGTAGCCTCAAATTTTACGTTCACTTGACATAGAAGACTCAAACCTGTTCCAGCATGACAATTCCCCCTGTGCACCAAGCCGGCTTCATGAAGTTATTGGTTAAAGCGGAAGATCTTGAGTGGCCTTCTACAGCGCTCTGACCTTATCCCAATTGGAGACTTTGGGGATATACTGGAACGCTGTTGGTGTATTTTGCGCTAGGAATTTAGCATAGGAAATTCAGAAGAATAAATCCTGAATATATCCTGGATTTCTTCTCATTTGCAGTTCAAAAAGAACCAAACAAATAAATAGTGAAACCCCTTAAAAAGAATTCAAACAAGCTCATTATATGGTGGTGATTGAAAAGAGAATTCAGGAATGACTTATCTTGTAAATCTCTCCTTCTGGTTCCAGTCAAGAGGCAAGCAGCTGAGTTGGGGCTGAAATAGAGAAGAGAGACGATCGACCGAAACGCAAGCGTGAATGGAATCTTTAAATACTTTCAGATTTAATACAAGAAGAATGATGATATATGCTATGCTATGCTTTGAGCTACAATGTTTTTTTTTTCTCCATCATGTATTCTTTATACAGAGTGTTTCACGTGTCAGCGTTTTTTTTTTTTTCGTCTTGTAATTCTGGTTCGTAATTTGAACGTGCCATTTCTCACTTCTGATTAATGTGCTCTTCCACCGCAGGATGTTTGAAATATGGTAATCCAAAAGTAATCCCCAAATCCCTGTGTGGGCAACACGACTGACTCTGGAGTTTTGCACCAGGCCTCACTTGTTGTTTTTCTTTCTTCCTCCACATGGTTGGAAAACTGGGGAGGGAGGGATGGATGGAGAGAAGGAGGCATGCCAAGTACTGCAAAACCGTGGCATGTGTAGTTCTTCTCAAGCTACAGGACAATCTGGGTTAATTGGTTCCTTTCTATTTTGGGGGATGTTAATAAACTGCAGAACGTTTTCTGGTCCAGACTGCATATGCCACCAATTTATGTTTTTTCGCTGAGTATTTCATTATTGTAACGGTTGCATCATACTCACTTTGTAGAATGGGGTAGAAGCACCATTTAAAATATGGTCAGAAGATGTGGAAGATCTTGAGTGGCCTGACCTCGATCCTGCTGAACATCTTTACAATGAATTGGAATGCTGACAACACCTCACGCCTTCTCAGCTCACCTACTGTACATCAGGAACTGATTAATTCCCTAGAGACTGAATGAACACAAATCTCCACAAGCGCACTTCAAAACCTAGTGGAACATCTTCCCAGAAGAATGGAAGTTATTCTAACAGCAAACGTGGAATGCGATGTTCTAAAAAAAAACACATTTAAATCTTATGGTCGATTCTGGTATACTTTTGGTTTTAAAGCATTGCGACTGCCACAGGAAAACAGAAACCTGCAGAAAATTCTTTTTGTTTCCCTGAAGGGTTGAGACAGGACCCCCTTAGTGGCTTCTCTCTCGCTCTCTGAAGTCTTTTCAAGCTGCAGAGGACAGACATGCTGATGTGCTTTATGTGGGAAGACACAGGCTGGCCAGAGGAGGCCCTCAGACTGATAATAAAAAGAAGGGAAAAGCGCATGCTGAACATATTGATACAGGAAATCCCTTGGCCCACCACCTCCTTAGTTTCCTCTCAATTGCCCACAAAGGTCTGTCTGCTTTAGTTCCGGCAGAAATGCTGCGTCTGTGAACTTTCTGAGCTCGGAAACATTTGCCGTTAGCTAAAAGAAGACGAAAAACCGAGAATCGTTACTATTTGTAAATAAAAAAGCCGCAAATCTCAACGTTCTCTTCAAACGAGCAAGGGTTTTGTTCAGGTTGTCCTTAAAGACTAAACTCTCAGGAATCCTTAATTGCGAAGCATCATGGGTACAAATGAAGTTAATAAATAGATAGCTAGCATAATGACAGCTTGTCACTGAGTCCAGGTTTTTATACTCATGATTTGTTCAGTAGTTATCGCTAATTAGAGGGGAGAAAAAGTTCCCTTGAGTTCATCCAGCAGAGTCAAAAAGACATAAGACCCATCGATCAGCTAACTGGAGACAATCCAGGCTTGATGAGAAACAGAAAATGAGAATGAAACTACCCTAAGAGCTCTACATAGAAAGGGCAATACCTGCAGAAGTCAAGGTAAGGGAGTCCATTACTGCAGTACCTATTTCATGAACGTCAGTAGACTACATACATTTTGAGGGATGACTCTATTTGTTTGTTTTTTCAGTCTCTCTCTCTCTCTCTCTCTCTCTCTCTCTCTCTCTCTCTTCGTCTCGTCTCTGTTTCTTGCCAGCTGAATCTGTAGTATTTTCCGGTTGCAGAGATTCAATACAAGTTGCTCCTATAAGCTGAACCTTTTGAGGTCAGAGAAGTTCTTTGGCTTCTAGTTTTTCACAATAAAACTGCTTCAAGACCGACTTCAGAGTTGATGTACAACTTGTACAAACTGTTTTGTTTTTGAAATAGGTGCGAATTTACAGAAACGTTAGAAGACAGGATGTCCCTGTGACCTCTAGGAACCAGGTTTGACTGAGCTTCTTCCTGTTTGGAACCATTCATGGTGTTCTCAGGGTATTGGGTATTTTTTTTCCTGGACTTACTTCTAAACTTAATCACGCACTTCGTTTCCATCAAAAATCCACATTCAGGGCATGAAGACGTATTAGATAGAAAAATAATTGTATTCCAGGATATCCAGTGTGGACGAGGCCTACAAGATCATAGACACTAAATCCCAGAGCAGGAAGTCTCAAGTGTCTGCTGATTTGATGGATGGGTTCCCATTAGGGTCCCACGGGTTACAGAGAGGGAAGGCAAATGACGGCCCCCCTCATATACCTCATGAGATGCCTGGATGTGGTTGTAACAATGCCAGGGAACGCATGAGAGTAAAGAAGGAGTCGAAATACTGCGTATGGGTGAGCACTGGATTTAACAGGAAGCCAAGACTACAGGGTGTGGCTCCAGGCCGTCGATGTGGACCCAATTTCCACATTCTTCCTTCTCTGCCACACCTTAAGTCCTTAATTGTCTGGCCACAGACAAAATATTCGTAGACCACACCACTGCAGTTGGTGCTTAACTCAGGACCGGGATGTTTAAATTGGGTCAGTACCAGATTTATGGCTGAGTTTAGTTTAGTGGTGTGCAGCAATGTGCTCCGAGAGCAGAGAAAGTCATGGTTGATGTGTACAGATGTCAGAAATAATTCAGGATAACCATCTTTATCAGTCCAGGAGACTCAAACAAATCAGATGGTACAGTCCAAAAGCTATAATATATACTATATGGATAAACGTTTGTTGGACAGTAACGAAGTAAATGTAATTCATTACTGTACTTAAGTAAATTTCTTTTTATTTATGAGGATAAAAACGCAACCAATCAGGGACGAGCTCTCGCTCTGTTTTGTTTTGATCTGCACTCGGTGTATCTACTCATCACCAACATACAGTTCAGCATCAGTTCAACAGCAAGCAGAACATTTTGTGAGGAATAAATGATGAAAGAAACTCCAGACACGAACTCGCCACAACACCCGTGATCTCTTTCATTGTAATAGATATTAATCAGTGTTTGACTCATTAATATCATTCGATTAACAGATCGGTGCTGAGAGTCACATTAGAGTCATATCACATGAACTGAGTTGATTAAGCAAAGATTCTTGTGATAAAAATGATAATAGGAAGATTACAGTCGTAATAAATCATAGTACTTTGGATACTTAAGTAGGAAGGTGTAGATTTTGGTTGTTGAGATTTCTGCTTATTCAGCCGGGTTAGTAAAGTCAGGTCCTGATGTAAGGTGAAGGGAGGAGTCCTGGGGGAGAGTCAATGTTCCAATTCATCCCAAACAGGTTTTAGTTCTCATCGTTCAAGTAAAGGGAAAAGTTCATGATACCGCAATCTCATTCACAAAAATTTCACAAGTTTGTGATAATATGGGGAAAGACCACATCCAATGGGAAACTACAGTGTTAAGAGTGTTACTATTTTGCATAAAGGCCTTAAAACCATGCACACGAGTTGTATTTCCCCCCATAAGATTTGTCGAAGAGGATCATTTTCGTGGATGTCAGTAGATTTTCGGGTGCACTTGTTTCTGATCAATAAAGCTCTATTTTCTTGCACACAAGGCTTCCTTATTCAATACACCTGCCAGAGGGCTTAAAAAACAAAACAAAAAAACACGGAAGCATGATGCATTTATTATTGGCTGTTACTTTGATTTATCTTCCCAGATACCAGCCATTGAGAACAACTTTGCTTTATTTCCCATATATGCACTTTTATTGACATCCAGAGGTCGATAGCTCATTCATCACACCCTGGCTGTGCGAGACGCACAATTTTGCCAATAAAATGAGAACAATCAGAAGTTTATCAGCAAAACAATCAAGGTTCGGGTTGAATATTAAACAGCGGATTCAACCCTATTAGCATGACTATATATATATTTATATGACACAGCATCTTAGCACATATACGCGTAGTCGTTATCACTCGATTTTTACAATGTGTTTTTTTTCCCCAGTTCTACAGACAGTCATTCGCAGAAGCTTCAGACGTCTCGGCGCTGAGATTGATGCGAGTTATCGTTGCGATGTAACGTGATTTCAATAGGTAATTAGTTCGATTCTGCTGACACTAACGGACCTGCCGATGAGTGTGTGGGACGGGCGTTGATGCAAACCTGCGTCAATATATGGGCAAACAATACACGGAATATAAATATCCTTCACTTGTATGATCGCATGGACCACCGTACTTCCGTATTATGATGCAAATTTATCCGCAGATATGTAAAGGGAGAACAGATGGTGTTGAAAATGTTGAATGTAAATACATTGATAAAAAGAGTAATGGGTATGATTTACTATATTGATTATTAATTCATGAATCTATTTGTACGTGATGCACATTATCAAGTATCCTATTTATACTGCATGCACCCAATGATTCTAGCCAAACAAAATGGGCTAAATCGGTTTTGCTCTGAAACATGTGTGCATTTGTATAAACAGCCATAGTATCGAATAATGCTACTAATAAAACTGCTCGTCCTGGAAATGGTTTTTGGCAACCCGAGCCGTATCGCCTGAAAAGTCTTTAAATATGACGCCACAACGCACCACCTCCCGACATTTTATAGTCCGGTGACATACATTTACACTGTCTGTTAAATCTGCTGGATCGTACATCATTTCTATAAATACTACAGCCGCGTTTTTTTTGTGCTGACCCGTGCACGAATCAAATCCGCGTTTTTCTACGTTATTTCAAATGTTGTGGATTACAGGCCTGTTTTTTTTTTTTTTTCTTATTTCCTACTTGTAATGCTTGAATCCAATTCGTGGGTTCTTGTGTGGCTTGCAAATGAATAAGCGAATATTGATTCGAAAATATTCAAAGCCTCGCAATTACCGAACGCACTCTGCAGGGAGATCGTAGGAGGTCAGCAGAAAGGAGCAGAAGCATTTTGTCCCCGTGATGAATGGTGCGGTCTGACAGGTCACTTCTTTTGCCCTCCATCGAAAGCCACAATTTGTTCCCTTCTGCGGGTCGGGAGACGAATCTCTGGAGGTGACAGATTTATCGGTGTCTCAACGAGGTAAAACACCCCAAAGTCCCTATGAAGTCCCTGGATCACTGTGAGGGGATAGATTGAACCCCCCCCCCCACCCACTTTTATATCCAAGCGATTTCTTGTAAAATATTTCAACGCTTCACCCCAGATTGCGCGAGAAGCCCGGATTCCATCTCAAACGACATTTATTTTCTCACATAATAGCTTGTGAGTAGCTCTGAAAAGATTTTTTTTTTCTTTCGTCCCATTCGGTTCATATGCCGCATGTTAACAGAGAGCCTGTGTGAGATTTTCTTCTTTTGAGAAACATATGGAATGAAATAGAATGAATGAATGATTTTTTGCAGAAGCCGGGAGTAATATTTTTCCCCCGGCCACTTGTAAAAAAAAAT
Organism: Silurus meridionalis; assembly: GCF_014805685.1. Lineage (NCBI taxonomy): Eukaryota > Metazoa > Chordata > Actinopteri > Siluriformes > Siluridae > Silurus > Silurus meridionalis. The sequence continues at coordinate 23,808,345 of NC_060892.1, forward strand.
TCATCCCACTAGCTCACAGGTGTTTCAGCCACAGAGTCCCACCTCAGAAAAATGGCTCTAATGAATGCCAGTGGAGATTTCCTGAGAAGAAAGGACATGGGTGGTCCTCCTCAGAGCAGCCCAACCTGTTTCCACTAGCCGCCATATACAACTCTTTTCCTCAGCTCTCGAATCACGTAATCCCCGACCTCAGCAAGAATCTGCCATTAAACCCAATTTACCTCCAGATCCACCCCACCAAAAAAATTTTCAGTTTCGCACTTCCATCAGTCTACGATTTCCTTTAGGTTTCGCTCATTTGTCACCCGAGCATGTGATTGTTTTGCCTGTAAGCCCGAATTGAAGACTCATGCTTCATTTATACAGCGCTCCACGTCTATGAGGATGGGGCTGCTGCCAAACAGGAAGAGCAGGCCACAGAGAAAAGGAAGAAATATACAGAGTACTCCTCGATACAATGCTGGCCTGCTCAAGCCAAAACAAACACAACCCCGCAGACCTTAACGACATGATGTCGATATTGAGGCTCTTTAGAAATGTTTTCTATGAACGTTGCTAGTTTTCTACGCTCGTCGATGTAGTTCTAATTGCGTGCCGAGTCCATTAAATCCTGTGCGTGGAAAAAAAAAAAAGCATGTACAGTACATCAAGTCTAGAAGACACAATCGGGGTATGAAGAGGACTTCGGGGACTCATTCATGAGTCTTTATCAACGGTTTTATCCCACTGGAGCCTGGAAACCCGGAAAAAAGATCCAGCATAGGATTCCTCTATACATGAATTCAATCATTGGACAATTTCAATTTATGGAATTTGATCATAATCAGGGTTGCCTTACAGTTATTACATTTATACAACTGAGCAGTTGACGGTTAAGGGCCTTGCTCAAGGGCCCCAACAGTGGCAGCTTGGAGATTGGAACTCAAGATCTGACATCTTAACCAGCAAAGTACCACATCCAATGGAAATAAACCAGAGACCCGTAGAGGAAACCCATATGAATACCGGAAGAACATGCGAAACGCAACCTATACAGTAACCTAACGAGCTTTAAAAACTCGCAAGTCATAAACACCTGAACCTCGAAAAGCTTTTAACATGTCGCGTGATAAACGAGAGCCTTAGCGAGCGTAATGATGTCTCGAAGCGTCTCCTCCGAGTCTCGGGTTTACAGTAAGGTAGGAAGCATTGAGAGAAGGCCACTCTTCTGAAAGCGTCTCCTATGGGAAAGCAGTGGAAACATGTTAGTCTAATGGGTTAATGATCCGCTCTCAGGTTAGAGTGCCATTAAATGCTGGGCAAACTGTATCTCTCTGTCTCCCTCTTCCTCTCTGTCTATCTATCTATCTCTCCCTTTTTTACACACACGCACACACACAGTGTGATGGGACTAATTGATTGAGATTGCTCTCTATCAGAATTGGCCTCCCACCATAAATGCCATTCCTGTGTGTTAGCTTGTTCAAACAGTAGTCCTGTGTTAATGGTTAAGGCAGAGTATTTGCTCGGTATTAGCCAGTGGTGGACGCCAGGACAATGCCTACTCTTGATGACAGAAGACCGGACAAAGAGAGAGGCAGAGTTAATGCAGACTGAGTGCATGAAGCAAACAGTGAGTCTAAGGAAGACAAACCTCTTCTATCTTCAGCTGTCATTCATATTGTCTAGATTTGTACATTACCCCAAAGCAGCATCATAAAAAACCAAATGCTACAAGTAGCTTATTATTTAGACTTGGATTTGGACTGGATTATCATCTTCCTCCAAACTGATACCAAAAAGTACGAGACCAGAATTGTATAAGCTGCATGGAATTATCCTTCACTTGTACTAGGAGACCCAAACCTGCTCTAGCATGATGATGCCCATGTGCACAAAGACAGATTTATGAAGATATGGTTTGCATGGGTTAGAAGATCTGAAACATCTTGTATGGCCTGCTCTAGAGCTCTGACTTTAACACTATAGAATGAACTAGAATGCACCCCAGGCCTCCTCACCTTACCTACATGAGTACCTGTCTTTGCTAATGCCCTTGTGACTGAAAGCGCACAAATCTCCCAAACACACTCCCGAACACACTCCAAAATCTAGCGGAACATCTTCCCAGAAGAATGGAGTCTATTATAGGCAGCAAATGGGGACTAAATCTGGACTGGGATGTTCGAATGGCACATACTAATCTTATGCTTAGGTGTCCACAACCTTTTGTCCATATAGTGTAATAAAAAAACGGAAAAAGTGAAAATATCTCGACCTCCTTCAAGCTTTAAAGGCCGTTCCATGGTCCATCCTAATTTATTGATCTACGGTTGTTATGTGCAATTAGCTTTTATTATGTGTTACAGTTGACTCAGGCAGATATCATCAAGAGAGGGCAAAATGGCTTCGCTGTATTGACAGAGTGATAATTGCCCTGCCAGAGGTGTGTGGTGTGAGACCTTGAGAGGCAAGAAAAAGAATATCTTAATGCTTCTGTGATGCAGGCCGAGAGATACTTAAGGGTCACCCAGTAGGCTCTTATCAGTTCTGAGTCGTTAGCGTAGTAGTGGATTGGGCTATTGCTGTAGAGAATAGGGGAGTAAGGGCACTCAGGCTCGGCTCGTTCAGGTCTTCTGTTCCACACGGGTGCTCGGGGATGAGCGCGAGGAAGGAGGGAGAATGGGCCTCGTAGGGGTCAGGTGAAGGGGAGAGAGGCCAGCGTGTCAGCATCGCTCCATCACCTGTGATTTAGGACACATCGTTCAGCTCGAAGATGAACTGGAGGAGATCCGGGGCCGATCGCTGGCGGGTTTTATTTGTGGCTATGAAAACACACATACATTTGTTAGTGAGGGACTGAATAAATGAATGAGTTTGTGTAATTTATAATTAAACATTATATATATATATATATATATATATATATATATATATATATATATATATATATATATATATATATATATATCTTCGAGGCAAATTTGTTTTAATTGATGTCCAGATGCTCACGTGTTTCCTTCAACAAGGCAATAAACATGATTCCATATTATTCACATTTTGTAAAGAATTATCTGCGGCATCCACACGGCCACATAATATACGGGATCCACCTGACATTCCAAACACAGCTGTTTTCATATTTACTCCACAAGCGAACGCAGATAAAACTCGTACTTCACACTCGACCCGTACGATTGTGCGACAAAACAAATGCCCAAAGCTGCCATTTTATTGGATAAGAATACATGCAGATCTCAAGTCCTTCCGGATCTCTTGCTGGCGCTCTCTCCAGACCTTCACCCAGCCGTGTTTGGATTTTCCACGCGAGCAGCTGATGGCCTGCTGCGCAACCACAATTGTTCGTGGAAGCTCTTGAAAATAGAAGCATATAGGAAGCAATGCACAATGACTGTTGCTTGACCTACTAATGGTTTTAACAGTGCTAGGACATGTTCTGTCTCTTCTCTCTCTCTCTCTCTCTCTCTCTCGCTCTTTCTCTCTTTCTTTCTCTCTCAAAATCCCCCCCAGCCCCTCCTCCCTCACTAGCTGTCTCTCACATGTACCCAGAGAGCAAAAAAAAGGAGGAAAAAGCCGAGGAAAACATATGGGGTTTAATTAAACCAGGGATCCGATTGGACATTCCGTTCTCTGGGAACATGTCTGCCAGTGGCACACCAGAGAAAAAGCGACGAGGAGAAGAATGCTAAAATAAACACGTCGCAGGTAGAAACAAACCTGATAACCGAGGGGGTATGAGTCAGATGTGCCATGGCACACATCCCGGCCCTTTCCCAGGCTTGGAGTGCTGTTTACTCGGCCGGCGGTACTCTGTGACACACACATTCACACACACACACACACACACACACACACACACACACACACACACACACATATAATCATACACACCCTTCTTTCCCTACACTGTCTCACTCATCTACTCATCTCCTGGCTTTACAGAGAAGGTCAGGATAACATGGCCTTTACACATTTAAATTGACAAGCCATGGGTGGTAAGGATAACTATATATATATATATGGGGGGGACAGAATCCCCCAGACATTGTCAAATATTTAAATCCCTGCTGCCAAGATGCTTCTGTGTCTGTCACGGATCATGGAAAGTAAAACTTAAATCTGTCACATGGGTGGTTGGATTAAAAAAAAAAAAAAGTGAATTAAAAGCTTCTTTCTTTTTACATTTTTATTTACATTAACAATATGCTGTATATTTACTTATTGAGAGAAGATTGTTAGTTCCATGGGAAATCAGACACTGAGCACCCCCTTATAACCAAAATGGTACGATCCTCATTTCATAAGATTGGACTGTAAGGTTGCTAGTAAAATCATACTCCTCCTATTGAAGCATCGAATCTTTGACTATTTAGGGTCACCCCTAATATAGTGTGTGTGTGTGTGTGTGTGTGTGTGTGTGTGTGTGTGTGTGTGTGTGTGTGTGTGTGTGTTTACTTTTTTTTTCTTTCATTATTTATGAACCATATAATTCTTATATGACAGAAATCTAAGAAGCCTCCTTCACATGATCCCATGGTCTTCTCTATATCTTACCTTGAAACGTGTAAAGGAAAAGGTAAGACATGCTTCTGTAAATGAATACATGAAAATGTATCACCCCGTGTACACGACTCTCGTTTCGTCACCTCACGAAGCCCTCACTGCCTGAGATTGAAACCTTGACCCCTACATGTTAGGCCTAGCCATGGTTTATTCTGCTATAAAGAGCTTTGTCTTCAGCGTTGGACTCCACTCCGGTGTCATAAAAAAAGAAAAGAATAAAGGGAGAGAAAAAAAAAGACAGGGCTAAGTTGATAAATCCTCTCGGTAAGCAAAGAGCTCTCAGGAGCTCTCGTGTTATCAGTTCACATCCACTTCTGGCAGTCAGGATGGTCATGCTCGGTTGGCGTTGGAGACGCCGGAGTCATTAGGTTCTCTCGCCTCGGTCAACAGGCCGCGTGTTTACCGAGCCACTCATTTCATCTTGGCCCCAAATTTGAGTGTGTTGTATGGATTTCTTAAGGACAGCAGAAGTTTGTTGATGTATGAAAAGGTCTGGTGTCTTGTAAATGTCTTAATATGGTCGATCCAAGCTGTAGATCAAACGTCCAAGGACAGATCTCTTCTGTATGAACAAAACTGCGGAGAATTGTATAGAATGGATCTGGATATTGTAGCATTACAAACCAGGGTGAACCCAAAGCGAGCTTCATGAAGACATGGTCTGTTGAGGGTGGAATAGAGGAACTCGAGTGTAATGCGAAGAGCCCCATGATCTCCTCAACCTCCGTTCTAGATCTGTTCGGAGGACCTCCAAAAAATTAGGAATAGGAACGAGGACGTATGGCTTTGAGGGCGAAGCATGGACACATTTCAGTAAAACTGAGAACGCAGAGTATTGCGAAAGTCCGATTTTTGCGGAAAAAGTTCAAAGTGAGACAGTTGACATGCTTCATCAACCTGAAGATGCGTCCTTCTGATTCTCAACCTGCATAGTGATCTCACCCCTCACCCTCTCTTTTTCTCTCTCTTTCTCTCTTTCCTGTTAATCATTCCTTCAGTACAATCCGACAGCTCGCTCTTATCTACCAGTGTGTCACTTTATAACTGGCTGCTATTACGCCCGGGCGAGGTCACGTGACCCGACCGGCCCAATGGCGCCTTGGCGTTCCGGGTGGAGGGGGGGGACGCGGTGCGACGGCGGGTCACCGACAGGCGAGAGCGCGCGGCGCGTGGCGCAGGCGGACAGAGATGCGAGCGGAAGCCCCGAGCACGAGCGGGCCGAGGGAGAGAAATATCATGCACAAGAGTTCTCAGCTCGGCTTACTTTCCAAGATTAACTGCACCAGTTTGCAATGTCTTCGAGTCCTGAGGGTGAAATAGGACTGAGTGACTCCTGTGAAGATGTGCCATGTTTAGGTGAGTAGGTTGATCCAGAGCGGGAGAAGAAAAAAAAAAACCCCCCCAAAATAAGAAAAAGAAAAAGACAACGCCGCTAATTGACGGGATGTTTTCTTCTCGTCATTCCTGAATGACACCTGCACGTGCGACCCAGGCCTCAGGTTCAGCATGCAAACCTCATCAACCAGCAGCGAACACACTTAACACCTCGAGATCATTTCAAACAAACAAACAAACAAATAAATACAAATTATAAAAAAGGAAAGAAAAGAAAACTATCCATTGAATTGGAACCGACACGCAGTAACGTCGCGCATACTTAAAAAATATATACTTTTAAAATATTCACATATTTGTGTGTGTGTGTGTGTCTGTGTGTGTGTGTGTGTGTGTGTGTGTGTGTTTGGATGTGTGTGTGAGAGAGAGAGAGCGTTTATTTATTTATTTATTCGTGCATTGGCCTATGACCGGCTTGCTATAATACTACTACTAATAATAATAATACCCATTATTTATTTTTTATTTGTATTTGTTGCTATTATTACTATTATAATAATAATAATAATAATAATAATAATTATTATTATTATTATTATTATATTTATAATTAGGGTTCAAGTGAATTGAACTTTTTTTTTTTCAAAAAGTTTTTTCATGAGTAAATTCGTTGTTTTTGAGTAAATCACGTGAGTTTGATATTCTCTATTATATTATTATATTTTATATTTTTAGGTTTATTTGAGTCGGAGGTGTGTGTGTGTGTGTGAGTGTGAGTGTGTATAAAATTAAATGTCTACAGGAGTGGATATACTGTCCGTATCTACTCTACAGTGACCCTAAAAACAAGATGAATCAATTTTTTTTCTCATATCAACTCGTTTTATTTTTAATACACTAATTAGAATTTTTTTTTTAATGTTGTCTGATCATTTTAAAGCACAGATCAGATCGCTCCAATTTTTATTTTAGTTTCAAACCAGAATTTAGGGATCGTGCAGTTTGTTAAGAAGACGAGCGTGTTTTAAATAGAAAATATAAAAATATAGTTATTTTGTTTTCCTAAGAATAAATATGGAACTTTTGGACAATTCAATGAATAAAATGAATAATTATTGTTGACTAAATGATGGTTAGTCTGTAGGATTTTTCTCCACGTGGATCATTGATGCGTTTTTTTTTTCCCGGCGTGGATAAATAAACGTGTAATAAATAAATGCGTCGTGCCAGGGGACCTTTTATTACACGGATATGAAGTATAATAAGAAGAGAATAAGCAGCTCTTGTGTGGCGGAGCCCCTGGAGAAGGAAAAGACAGTACAGGAGTTTCATCTGATTGCGCTACAGAACTTTACAGGTCCGTCATTAGCGGCGTTAAACAGCTGAAATCCAGGGAGAGGGACGGAGAGAGGGAGGAATAGAAAGAGAGAGAGAGGGAGGAAAGTATCCCGCCAGGTAATTGGACCGGCGGCCCGTGACGTCACGCCGGGAGCGCGCCTCCGATTGGCGGACGCGGTGTGTTTTTGCGGCGTCAACAAAGCGGCGAGGACAGGTCCGAACTCCACCACTGTGTCCGCGTAGGACTGCGCGCGAGTGCATATACACACACACGCACACACAAACACGCTCAAACGCGCGCGCGCACGCATACGCACGCACAGAGCACTGCGCCACACCGCAAGTTTGACAGTTCACTGATAGAGAGAGAGAGAGAAAGAGGGAGGGAGGAAAAAAGGAATGTTTTAGGTGCACAAGTGTTTTGCTGATGAGACTTGACCAAGGCGTTTGTCTCAAAAGAAAGAAAGAGAAAGAGAAAGAAGTCCCAGTGCAATCGGTGGCGTCGCGCGCTGCAAAGGCCTTGTACCGGAGCAGCTCGCGCAAACGGCAACCATGAAGTTCTACACCGGGCAACTGTAGTGACTCCGGATTTCCACTGTGAATGAGTGTGTAAATGAGTGTGTGAGTGCATGTGTGCGAGTGTATGAGTGAAGCATCTCTGGTGTTGTTCTTGGTCCAGGTGGCTCGCCGGACACCGCGGCGTCTCTTCTCCCTCTCAGCGGAGCTGTCATGCTGCCCAAAGTCGAGTCGGAGTGCCTGGGACTCGCTCGGTCGCATGGGGAGCAGGGACACCTTCCTGCAAACATGCAAGGTAAGAAAGACGCGGTGTCGATTTGATTACTTCAAATTATTATTTTGTTGCGCAACACAACCTGCCAGACACGTGGCTCGCAGTCAGACTTTGTAAATGCATGCACGCGTAAGCTGCGTGACACTTCTTACATTTCCGACAAAAATAAAAAAAATAGCATTACTCACATTTTTTATTTTTGTATCCACAAAATCACGGGCTCGCTCCAAAATCCATACATGCACATGCATGCATTCATCGTCTTCAAGAACTTATTTAGTGCAAAAGAGATGCATGTAAACGCGCATCATTATAGGGGGAAAAAATTTATCGATTATTTTTAATGGAAAGAAAAGAAAATGTCCGAAAAACGTTGAGGAAAAAAGGTATGTTTTAAAATAAGTTCTTCACGTACTTGGGTTGGATTGTATAACTTTTTTAAAAACACAAATAAACCAATCAGATATTAAAATCATGCATGTTTTATTTTTATTGTTTTTATTTTTTCAGATTTACGGGAGCAAAAATTAAATTGCGCGCGTTTTTTTAATGTAATGCAGCGAATTTACTTTACTTTAAATCTTTATTATTTCTTGCTTTTTTTCTTATTGTATAATCAGATCGGACGTGTCTTTATAATATGCACGAGCTATAAATGGCAGCTAAACAATTTTCGGGAGTATTTCTGTCACCCTGAAATCACGCTACAAATAACGAGGCCGGTGGTGTTTAATGAACGCTGTTGTCTCGTGTGCACGTGCATTTATTCTTTTGCTTCGCTGCTTTACAGTTGCAGGACGCACATTTATTTTTCTTTAATTGACTACGATTCTGTAGAGAATGCATAAAAAAATGCATTAAAAACATTAACCAAAAGTAAAAGCAATAAAAACCCACACTGGTTAGTAATCATTCATAGTCGACTGTAAAGCAATTCAGCTCGAGCGATAAAGCAGCTATTGTTGATTTTTTTTTTAGTCGATCATTTCACATTTTTTCTTTTATTTATTGTGTCTAAACAAAATCATGTCTGCTACTCATTCAAAAGCCGGAAATTAGTCTGATTTGTTTTCTAACAAAAATATACTTAAATAATATAATTGAATAAATAAAAAATATTTTTTTAATGCGTTTTGATTTATAAGTTATAACGCAGGGGAAAAAACATTATCGCGCGCAAATACCGAAAGTGTAACCTCGGAGAAATAAAGAAAACGAAAACACACACACACACACACACACACACACACACACACACACACAGTAAAGAGATAAATGTTGGAGTAAACGGATTAATTAGTTTGCACACATGAGCCCGGAGTTGAGCCAGTTGAGCTTTGGCTCGGCCGACGGCTAGAACCCGACACTCCAACGCGCGCGCTTTCTCCGACCAATTTACGAGCGCTCATGAATATTAATAAGACTCAAAGTTGATGGCTGCCCTGTGTGCCACCATCCTCCACATTCTCCAACACGTTTTATTTTATTTTTCTCTCCCTCAAACTCTTTTTTTTTTTTTTTTTTTTTTTTTGCTTCTCCATGGTACTGATTTTTTTTTCTGCACACATCTGTAGGGTATTGAAGCTCTTGGTGCTATGAAGAACTTTTCAGCTCCAAGAAGCATATACATTCATAAGAGTTGATAGGAATAGGTCTAAACTGTGTGTGTGTGCTTTTGCAGCCCCTCAGTTTAAAATGATGGACTACTCCTATGACGAAGACCTGGATGAGATGTGTCCTGTGTGTGGAGACAAGGTGTCCGGATATCACTACGGCCTGCTCACCTGTGAGAGCTGCAAGGTGGGCTGGGATACACTTGTGCATACCTAGACAGAGAGAAAGAGTGTGTGAGTGTGTATGTGTGTATATGTGAATGTGTGTGAAGAATCAATTGAATTGAATCTGTGGTGAATTCTCACCTCCTATGCTGGATTAACACTACACTTCCCTTCACTGCTGGATCACTTACACCGCTCCGGGTGCTAATTCTGCAGTCTCTAGCATTCCGGTTAACTCGGACATCATTAAATCATCACTTACCGCGTTACGTCTCGATGCGTAACATCGTTTTAGTGTAAACGCTGGTTGTTAATTCAGCTCTGAGACTGACATGGTGTCAAAGTGTGCTTGATTATTATCTGCTGCACCATCATCAAACAGCGTTCTAACAGGGATCTGTTGTGGGGAAAAGACACACACACACACACACACACACACACACACATGTATATATATATATATATATATATATATATATATATATATATATATATATATATATATATATATATATATATATATAGTGCATTGGCTAAAAAATAGGATTATTTTCTATTTGTCTTTTTTTGCTAAATTTTTTATTATTAAGAAGCCCAAACCATGCGTCCACATATGGACGGTTTTCCAGCTTTCTACGTCATAACTAAATTTTTCTTTCCTCGTCCTGACAAACAGCAATGAATCATAGCCCTCATTTAATTTGTTTTTGTAACACACACATATACTAATACAGTCAATATGAACTTTGCTCATGACTCATTTTTATTACTCCTGTTTTACTATATATATATATATATATATATATATATATATATATATATATATATATATATAATTTATTTCTTTATTTACTCTGGTAATCAATGATTTACCAGAGCTTGGATCATAAATGTGCTGTAATAAAATGCGCAAAAATTATGACAGAAGCCATATTACAGATTTGTCCATCATTCTGTTAGTACACTCATTGCACTTTGCCTACACATTTCTGTAAAAAAAAATATTCGATATCGATAGAGCGGCAGGTCGGATCAGCAAACGAAGGGCCAGTGGCTTTCACTGTGGTGCCAACATTATTTTTAGCTAGGTCCAAAAGACTACAGAAAGAAGAAGTGCAGCAGCATACTCTAGGGGTGTGTGTGTGTGTGTGTGTGTGTGTGTGTGTGTGTGTGTGTGTGTGGGTGTATTGATTGTGCTAGTTGAAAATGGTGATTTCACAACTCCCTATAAGCTAGTGGAATGTTTATTTATATAATATGTGAAAGTAATGTAAATTATACTGCTTCTTATGGTGAGCATGTAAAAATGGTTTTATATAAAGAAATAATTTATATATATTTATATATATATATATATATATATATATATATATATATATATATATATATATATATAAATAAATTTTTTTATTTTTTATATATAAAATATTTTTTAATTATAATATAAATCATGTAGTTTTATTTAGTGTATGTGAACATGCTGAGCCGTGGATTGGTTATATGGCGGCCTACATCTGGAAATATTTGTAAGGGGAAACAAATCACTGCAGTAAATCGAGCTCAAATTGAATCGATGGCTGATTATTAATACTCCATATTTGCTACATTATCTGTTGTGCTGTAAGTGTTATCTGTGGCATACATTCCATTTGATCCTTTGACATTGTTGCTGTTAATTTATGCCCATGTGAGCTTGCATGTCACCAAGCATGTGAGAGCACATGAACCTATCTGTGTTTACACAAGTAAGCCCTGGATGGTGATCGTTCGCTGGCCCCCTCGCTTGCTTTTCATGTTTCAACTTGTGTGGCCTTGACTGCAACCAGTGTGTGTGTGTGAGAGCATGTGTGTATGTGTGAGCCATTTGTCTTTGGCCTGAATAGCACATTAACGAATTCAGCGGGTCAGATTTTTGACATCTTCATTCATCCTGCTCGGCAGGGTTTCTTCAAGCGCACTGTGCAGAACAACAAGCGCTACACGTGTATCGAGAACCAGAGCTGTCAGATCGACAAGACTCAGCGTAAGCGCTGCCCGTACTGCCGCTTCCAGAAGTGCCTCAACGTCGGAATGAAGCTGGAAGGTAAGGGAAATAAAATTGTAAAAAATTCACTGTGCATGACCCAAAATCTTTTCCATCATCAAGTACCACAATCCTTAACTCTACATGTTACCAGCTGACTTGTAATCATTTTGTGTGTGTGTGTTGAATGTGTAGTAGTATGGCGCTTCACAGCTTTTAAAGCAACTGATATTCGATATGCGAGCTCGAGCAGCAGTCCTGAGCCAGGGGAATGAGAGCTAGGCCACATTTTTTTTGATTTTCAGATCATGACAAAAGGCTACTTAGAAATTTACTGTCAAATCTACAAAGGTGCTGGTTCATCTTTTTTTTTAGCATTCAATTAAAATAGGAATGTGATTGTTTGTGTGTGAGAGAACCCGGGATGTTCTATCACGCTCTGCAATGCTTCACAAAATTTTTTTCAAGTTACAACTGTAGGAATTTTAGTTTGTTTTTTTGTTTTTTGTTTTGTCCTTCATTTACGTCTGCATTAAATACGAATTTTATTGTATGGAGTTATTTCATGGTAGAACTTTGCAAGATTACATCGAGGGGATACACTCTCCATGTGTTTCGAGCTACAAGGTTAAAGCCTGATAGTCCCATTCCAGTCTCTGCCAAAGTCGCGATATTCGTACGAATAAGCATCGAAATCGTTGCATTTACGTCGACACAGTTTGTGTGTCGTTGTGCATCGTTTTTCCGACATCCGCGTCTCATCAGCGAAAGTTAACGCAAGCCGGAAAAAGTCGAATAAAAAGAAAAGTGTTTATTCATTCACTCTGGCGAGCGATGCCACGCACGGCTGAGCGTAAAATGATTTCAGTTTCATCTGCGTGCGTTATCCGTGGTAAGCACCGCCATGAATCAAAACGCCTCGCAAAAAAACAAAAAACTAGGAAGGGTGGATACATGGAACGAGGCCCTGGAGCGAAAGGAGGGAAAAAAAAGAAAGAAAAAACACTATGTCTAGGGTCAGGTAGCTTGCTGTCCCATTACGTATGCATTGGTATCATAGGTATTCATGTATGTGCATGGAGAAAAGCGCACGGACTGAGCATGATAAACAGCATGTCAGGATCAAGCCAGAGGGGGCGTTCGTACACCCGTACAACAATGAGCCTCGGCCAAGCTACGTTGAATATACATTCCTGGATATTAAGCACAAATAAATCAGACAGTAAGCACTACATTAATCTGCCCACTCACCCATACCCACACACCCTCACACACACAGCAGCATCCGGACTCCCACATTGCGCTCGCAGGGGGCAGGTTTTCTTGGAATTTATACGCATTAAATAGATTAAACGCCCGCCGCGAAACGCACAAAGCTCCGCGACACACCCCCGTGGCTTTCGGCTTCCGAGCGAAGACATGCGTGCGTCCTGCATGTCAATGGACCTCATTTAATTGGGTTCCCGGAGGTTTTTCGGGGGCGCGAGAGCTACAATCACGTCTAATTGTGATTTCCCAAATGGGCCCGGGCGTTCGTCTCCAGCTCATTAATTTCCCCCCCATAATGTAATGCAGAGTCATTAATACTTAAAGTTGCCACAATCGTATCGATTTATTTATTTATTTATTTATTTATTTGATTTATTTAAAAAAAAAATTTACGTTCGAAACCTTAAAATATTGAAAAAATATTCAAGCTGTGGATATAGTTATAGTAAGGGCATCGTGGTGACTGTTAGCGGCTTTCTCAGATCAGACGCATGATATGGTGCGCCCACACACACACACACACACACACATCGCTTTGACGGGGCCCCATTAAAATCAGCTGGCAGCTGGCTTTTCATTTTTAATTAATTTATTAATTTCAGCTTCTCGTGCACTGTGTGTTCTGCAGTTATTAGAGGGACGTTCTGACAAGTGAGCGCACACTGGTTAGGACTCGGTTTGTGTTTGTGTGTCTTGTATGTCTGTGTCTGAGTGGAAAAGGGGATGGTGGATCCTCCAGCTTTCCCAGCATTCCACCTGCTGAACGTGTGGAATCTCAAAGGGAAATAACGAAGCCTAAATAATTGACATGAATTGAATGAACAGGCCCAGCATTGTAAAAGTATCATAATGACACTGATGGAAAGTGGTCTAAATGTAGATGTTGTCTATACCCATCAATTCCTGTTTGATATTTGATTTAGCTCATGACTGAAAGACTTCTCTCTTTTCTCTCCGCATGCCCAAGCTGTGCGAGCGGACCGCATGCGAGGCGGTCGCAACAAGTTCGGCCCCATGTACAAGCGCGACCGTGCGCTCAAGCAACAGAAGAAAGCGCTAATCCGGGCCAGCGGCCTCAAGCTGGAAGCCATGAACCACACCATGCAGAGCGCACCGGCTGACCTCACCATTTCCTCCGCCATCCAGACCATCCACTCAGCTTCCAAAGGTCTGGCACTGAGTCACCACCACCACCACCACCACCATCATCACCAACACCACCAGCATCACCAGCATCACCAGTCCAGCTCCGACTACGACCGCAGCCCATTTGTCCCTTCGCCCGTCAGCATGGCTATGCCACCGCAGGGCTACCAGGCCTACGGGCACTTCCAGAGCCGGGCCATCAAGTGCGAGTACCCCGAGCCGTACGGCAGCTCGCCTGAATCGCTGATGGGCTACGCGTATACCGAGGCGCCCGGTTTCCCGCGCTTGGTAGCCGAGCTGCTCAAGTGTGAACCCGACGAGCCGCAAGTGCAAGCCAAGATCCTGGCTTACCTGCAGCAGGAACAGGCCGGCCGCAGCAAGCACGACAAGCTCAACACATTCGGCCTCATGTGCAAGATGGCCGACCAGACGCTCTTCTCGATCGTCGAATGGGCGCGCAGCAGCATCTTCTTCCGCGAACTAAAGGTGGGCGAAGCTCTGGTTTTTAGCGCGATTAGTGATTAGACCGTGATTCGGTTTAGTCCACCACCTTCGATACGTTACTACTTTATGAAACATCTCTCCACATTGCTATTTCTCCATTCAAATATTATTAGCATGCATTTATACGCTATACCACAAAGTTTTTAGTTACACTGGTTATTTTATATCAAATGTATATTTAAAAATGTCCGGATTAATATTTATAGTTATTTCCTGAGGCGCTCAGGACGTTGAAGGTTTATTTTGTAGTGGTTTTAACGCTTTCATTGTCCTTTTGCCAGCTATAATTATCGAGCAGTCACGCTTAAATGGTTAGTCATAATATTTTTCCAGAAAGTGCTGACTGGGTAGAGCGTAAGGACCAAATTCAAGGTGTTCTGAGCGTTGCTAGACGGATAGCATGGCATAACTAATATTATGAAGATAGAGGTTTAACTATTCAGTGCAATATATGTTCACTTATATACGTATAGTATACCCAAGCAGAGATGTCAGTAGGCTTCATTTTTTTGCGTGAGTTTGCTTGAGTCTAAATTGAGCCTCGTCCTCAATTGTTGTCTTTTTGAAGGCCAAATCGGCAAAAAAAAAAAGCTGTGAAAATAAGACAATTCCTTTTATACTCGTGGGAAACAATTCTTCGGACACCTGTTTTCCATTTTTTTTTACTTTGACGTCACTTTGCTCATTGTTTGTTACTATTTTGTAGCTCCCTACCAACCATATTTATGCAAAACGTTCCCTCATATAGTTTTTATTTCTTTTTTTTATATTTTTATATGCCACGGTTCATTAGCTCAAGCAGCTATACTTAGGGCCTCACTGCCATTTTTTCCAGGTTGAAGCCTTTTTATTGTAATGATATGTAATGGTCAGCCTCTTTATAATGCTATTAGCACTAGAGCTCTAGTGCCCGTTCCTTTCCTGTCTCTAGAATGGGAGAGACTCGATGCAGCTAATTCAGCAATGGATTAGCATTGTGTTCAGCTCGTTGCTCTCTCGTGCTATTATACCGATAATTGTGTTTGAACTTTGGCTTTCCCTGTGTTGAATAACCCTTGTGGGTTTTTTTTTTCTCATACACTCGTACTGCGGATGATTACTTCAGACAGCCCTTGGAAAAAGGTCCTAGGGTGTAGGTGTTGGATTTGACATTAGGAGGTGTAATTAGCAAAGCTCTAGTGATGTAGCCTTTTCTGATTCACGCAAACAAAAACGCAAACAAGCGCTAGCCTGCTTGTCTCTCAGAGCCTACTCCTGACACTAATGATACGGATGGATACTTGTGCAGTTATTGTGAAGCACAAAGACTTGTAGACACTACGAGAGGGTCCACGAGAGGGTTCTGCCCTCTTTCAATACGCTTTCCCTAGCAGGAGATACAGCACAGAGCAAATAAAAGGGCAAATATTGTAGCCCCAGGTGTGTTTTCAAACAATGCTGTGTTATTTAGGATTTAAAGATTATAAATGACTGATTTCATGAAAAGAGAGAGAATATATATATATATATATAGCTTTTACAAAAAGATAAATAGGTTAAGGAAAAAATTGAAAAAATTCCTGAGATGGTATGAGGAACAAACCTTGAGAGGAACCAGAATCAAAAAGGTGACATTCATTAAAGTTCCATCATTGTTGAGGTTATCAACTCTATATTTGCATATATTTTTATTTTTTATTTTATATATATATATATATATATATATATATATATATATATATATATATATATATATATATATATATTTATATTTATTTAAAATATTAAATAGTGATTAATTGCATGATTGTCGTGATTAATCGCACACTTTTATCAGTTCTAAATGTACCTTAAAGGAATACTTTTCAAATCTTTAATATGCTCATCAACATGCACATAGACAAATATGGATGCTTTATGCAAATGTATGTTTATTATTATTAGTGAAACAAAACTCAACATAGTGCATGGAGACAAAATATTCTTGTAAATGTTTTAAAGTAATGATCGTGTTTTAAATTACGTAAATCATCAGGAACTTTTGCCACGTTTCCACACGGACAGTTTTAATTGCCGGACGGCGGATTTTGGTGCTTGATTTGAAACTCGGTGCAAAACGAATGTTTAGTGACCAAAAAAATTTAGTTATTTTCTTTTTTTTATATCCGAGTAAAGAAAGTAAGTTGTGAATAAATGCGTGTTGTGTTGAAGGTTTCTTTTATATTAATTTGTTAAATTTATTTATAAGAATGGTGGCATTAATCGCGCGTTAATAAAATCGGTGCCGTTAAAATGGATTTGCGTTAACGAGTTATTAAAATATATTAACGTTAAGACAGACAGACAGACAGACAGACAGACAGAAAGATAGATAGATAGATAGATAGATAGATAGATAGATAGATAGATAGATAGATAGATAGATAGATAGATAGATAGATAGATAGATAGATAGATGATAGATAGATAGCATGTAAATATTAAAATGTCAGAGCCTGTGAATGTCAGTAAAGATGTAAACATAGTGTTGAGAGCCGAGAAAACAATAACAGAAATACCAAACTCAAAAAAAAAAACAACAACATTGTCAAAAACAGGTTAAAAGGCAGTCACTCATACTTACACACACACACACACACACACACACACACACACACACACACACACACACACATACACTCATACATACACGCAATGGAACAGTAGGTGTTTCATCTGAAGCGTTCAGGGGAAAATGGTCTGTCACTGACTTTTGTTTGTACTCGATGCTTAACGTCCTCTCGAGCGGGCTAATGACAAAAGCCGCGGGTAGTGTTTAATAAACAGAGGAAAGGCGACGCGAATATGAGGCTTGTAACAGAGGAGCTGGGGAACTGCAAGGCCACTATAAATACACCTTCATGTGCGTCACTATTATTAGCCTCCTAAGAACAAAAGAAATTCCCTGGTAATCGAGTCGGGCCGCGAGACGTCCTCCGAAGCGTTTTTTAAACGCCGCCTTTCCCATAAGGTGGACTTGGTTACAACACTCGTAAATATCGTGTCGCGAAACGGCCCTCTAAATAGAGCTCCCTATTGTGTTCAAATGAATAAAGAGAGAAGGAGAGAGAGAGGGGAAAAGAGAGGGAGAGAGCCACATATTCCGGGGGTTACTTCATACACTTTTCAGAGGGAAAAAGTTCAACTCTGATGATAATACTACTAATAATGGTAGACTGGAGATGTGCTGTGAGCTTATTAAGTCCAGTTTAGTCGTTCACACCGTACATGCCTTTCTTACTTGCATCACCATCATGGCAAAGCAATAATATGGTTTTAAATGAATAAATGATGAGGGTTGAGATTATTTTTTTTTTGGACATTATGGGCATATTGTACCACTGATTCTGCATTTGAGATTTGACATTTATTATACATTTAGCACAATTTATTCTACAAAGTGTTTTGCAAATCTGTTTCCTATATATTGAGTTGGGTTTGCACATGCATTGGTGTACATTGAGTGCACTTTTTTTTTCCTTCGTCGAAAGTGTGTGCAAGTGTGTGTGCTGAATGCGTGAGCTGGGCACAGAGAGGAGAAGAGAAGGGGGGAAACAGATGCACTTTTTTTTTCCCTTGTTGTCAGACCCGTGCGTGCCTGTCTTCTCCCGGCCCCTGCTGTTAGCGTTTGACATGTGGGGAGTGATTCACGTCCACCGAGAGATCGGCCTTTTCATTGCGTTCTCCCTGCCATTGTTTAATAGATAGGATGCATGCGCTGCACTTTTTCCTCGCCACACAATGGGAACAAAAATACACGGATTCGCTGTGCGCTTCGTTATGCTCGCGCATCGCCAATACGCCGCTGGGTGTTAAAGGTAAACTTCATCACGTTGCCAATGAACCCGTTTGGTGTATATTTAGTCCTCCGAGCTGATAAAAGTCACCCATGCAAAGCTTACAGCTCCTCGACATGTGGTGCACATATTTATTTTTTACCTGTTCACGGCTGCTTGGGGACGGTCCAAAAAATTTTTTTTTACTTCACAGTGAAAGGAATGACAATACCAGGCCTGCCGTTAAGCCATGCAGGAGTGTATTAAGGCCATGTTCTCTGATTTGTACCCAGCCGCAACGATTGCGCTTATTGGAAAAGCAGCTGGCGAGCAAAGAGCATGGAGCGAGCACTGGGTTCAGTGTGGCTCGGTCGTTAAGTCTTTTTTTTTTCACCTGCTGAGAGCTCTCTAATATGTATAAGCTCTAATAGAATGGATATTCTTCCTCCCTGGCCTGTTTGAAAGGAATTTAATTAGGTCTAATTAGTCTACTGATCTGATACACACGGTATTAAATCACTTAACTAAATGAAAGGTGAATGTCGAACCACCACGAGCAGGATGTGTTGATCAGCACAGCGAAGTAAACACGCTTTTTTTTCTTTTTTGTATTTTCCTTTGGTATTTGGTTTGAATAATGCTCGTTGGCGGCTCGCTGGATAGATTTCACTGTCCATTAATATTGCATGAATTTACTTTAGTAAACACTCAAACACCTTTTTATTTTCCTTCTTCCTCCCCGCAAATGCCTGACAGTCCAATTTTAGGAGTGTGGCTCAGAGACTATCATTTCCAACCGAGCCCGTATCTACAGGAATTAATAAGGCGTTGCGGATGCGATCTGTGAACTTGAAGGCAATTTATATCAACCCACCCCCTTCTCATGATGCACACACACACACACACAACAGTGTTTTTTGGTGCAGGTCAGTACTCGCTGACAAACAGCCCCGGCGCATGAGGCCGCAGATTTGTAATCGCGTCCCCGCACCATTGCATTTGAATTATCCCAGCAGGGCGCTGTCTTGCTTTACATTACAGTGCGGTTCGGGGGGCTGGAGAGTGGATGAACAAGGCACCAAGGGCAGGGGTGCATGCTGAAGGACAGGGGGGAAAACAGGTGGAAGGTTAATGGCCCCTGGACCGGATCCACCGAGCATTCAGACTTGATATATGGGCTTTGGGCCTGGTCGCCGGGCGTAAGCTTTCAAAGATATATTATTTCATTTGAGGAGCAGCGTTCTCATATCCCACATTTGTCCACTGATAGATGATATCCCCATGTTCACCAGCAGCCACAATCTGAGATGGTGTGTGAGTTTTTCTAAGGCATGCTCCTGTACATATTTCTCTATCTGTTGTTTTTTTTGTTTTTTTTTTTTTTTTTTTACATCCGTAGACCTCTTGCCTTCACGTTGTAAGCCGAAACTGTCTCCTGTCTCATTTACACGCTTATGGATTAGTGGCTCCTATGTCTTTTTAAATATTACATCAGGAGAACGGAAGCAAGGCGTCGAACTCTGCGAATCATAAATGAGGCCGATTTCCTTTTTTCCAGCGTATGAATTCTTGAGCGGGACAACAAATTCGATTTCACTAGCTACGATGCGGTGTAAAACGTTAGAGAGTTGTCTATAATTGTTACACAAAACGTCTTAGTTCCTGTGCTCCTTTTTGTCATAAACGATTGATTGTTGCCGTCAGCTGTGAAGTAGGACTGTGTCGTCCTCGGGTGTCTGGCGCTTCATCTCCAGAACCTCAGAGACATGCCTGAGTAGGGAGGAAGGAAGTGCACACACTTGTTAAAAGAAAAGATTTAGGGTCCGAACTCCCTGCAGGGTCGTAAGAGAGACTCAAGAGATGACCCCGCAATGGCTGGACACGGGTCTGCTCCTCCGCTTGTTGCTTTTTGTGAGAGATAAAAGCTTTTCACGAACTCCAGGTTCTTGCCAAAGAGACGACAGTTATCCAGTTCAACATTTGGTGACACATCATTTAACGCGGTTCAGGGTCTAGATCTAGTTTCGGATTCTGAAGCAGGTGTAGGTCGAATACATACAATACAATTTCTCTACAGTCACCTTAAGGCAGGATAAAGAGGACACGAGAACTTGGTGGTGTTGGTGGTGGTGGTGCGCGAATCCTGAAATTCCTGCGCCATGTCTTCTTTTCTTTGCAGTTCAAAGGTCGCTACGTCACTCGCTGCACCTCTCGCTATTTTGGACTAAAGTTCAACACGCGGTAATAAAAACACCACTCAAATGCCTCCATAATTCGTCCCTTCTCCGACTACCCAAATATCAGCTGACATATGGCGCACTAATGCGCGCTACCTCATTCACAAAGCCCCTATAGTTTTACACCTGTTCTTACTGACGGCTTTCGAAATGAAGCTATAAAAATATTAAAAGAATAAAAAAAAGCTTTTACTACCGAGACGGCTTGCTTTATGCAGTCGTTCCCATTTTTCTTCCTTTTCTTTTTTTTACACGAAAAAACACACTTTTTGGGTTCCAATCAGAGTTTTTGTTTTACAAATGAAAATCTTAAAACATCTACTTTCTTTCCCTCACTGATTAATTATCAGCTTGTAATAGGTGCAGGTCTGAGGCTGACAGCCTTTGTCCACCGCCTCTTTCTGTCAGCAGTTGTCTTCGAATGTCTATTTTTTGCCACCTTTTTGCTGCTATCTATTCTGGACGTGCTGAAAGGGACCCAAAGACAATAGATAAGTGCGCCGGTCGGTAAAGACCGGCATGCGGTTTAGGTTTACACTTATATTTAAACCGGCGTGCGGAGCTCGGATTTGTGTTGCGCGCGAATGCTTTGTGACTCTCAGCTGTGCAGTGTTATTCCGAGTCACTACGAAAGGAGAGCGTCGAAGCCACCTGTTTATTATAGAGATTTAAATCACTGTGTAGTTTTGCCGTGATGGGGGTTGAAGTTGGGAAGTTGGCAGGGACGGCACTTTCTTAAATGTTTCCATACACATTACGTGCAAGGACATTATTTTTTTTTATTTCGAGTTATTAAACCGCCATTCTTGCTTTATGGCGTATATTCAGGGATGATGAAAGGGGTGGGTGGGTGTGTAAGAGGGGTTGACGATCGCTAAAGCTACATGCGAGTGAAATATTTACAGATAGATAGGAAAAGAGTTGCGCATGATGCAATGGTTTTCACGTACGGATTTGTATTCCGAGACAAGTGTAGATTTATTGCTGATTATATACAAAGAGGTGCACGTGTGTTTTTCTCTATTATAGTACTACTAGCTGGAGTTTCAAAGTCCATCGTTTAGTATGACCACAGTGAATATAAAAACGAAATGCATTAACAATAAAGCGAAATATATACCATGTAATGGATTTATATATATATATATATATATATATATATATATATATATATATATATATATATATATATATACATACACAAGCTTTTGGATTCGAACTTTCACTTCTAATTAATATCATGCAAATGTGCAAAAATTCAAATTCGAATTTGAAATATGACCAATATGAAAATTCATACAGCAACAGTTAATCTGCCTCTACCGCCTCAAGGAGGTGCTATCACAAGAAGAAACGCCATGTTGGATAGCTTCCACTGGAGAAAAGCGTGCAGGCCCTGTGCATAAAGCCATCATCCCGGTCTGAGACAGACTGTCCGGCTGAATAATACAGAAGTCCCGGTCAGTCGACAGGTCCTTCATGCACCCCCCCACCCCCTCCTGCTACCCCCCTCCCCCCAGCCAATCAGCAGTCATTTCCTTTTGTCCATCAAGGTGTCACACGACAGTAATAAATATCGATAGCCAATAAAGGCCGACCATAAATAAAATAAATAAATAAATAAATAAATCGAGGGGAAAACACAACAGTGGAAATAAAATCAAATGAAAATGTGGCGGTCAGTGGAAGTGTGGGAGCGCGTGTGTGTTCGTGTGTTCGTGTGTTTGTAGATTGAGCGCCAGCGGTGGATCGATAGCCAGTCGATGCACTGCACAGAACTCATTTTGAATTTGGAGAGCATTATTTTCTCACTGCGCCTTGCTTTGGCAGGAGGTGGAATGGGGAGGGGGTGGGGGGAGGTGAAGAGGGTGTGTGTGTGTGTGTGTGTGTGTGTGTGTGTGTGTGTGTGTGTGTGGGGTTTGTACTTCAGGGAAATCGTGCTCCCTTGACTTCATGTATATTAGGAGACTAATGTTCAGCTGAATAATTGATTAGACTCTGCTCTGTTTTTATTATTTTTTTGATAATTAGTTGATAGTTTCTTAGCTTTAAGCTTCGTAGTGCTCCACAATAAGAGACTTCCAGTGAGAGCCTCTAACTGTTTTCTTTTCTCCTTTGTTGTTTGGTTGATTTTTTTTTGTTTTCACACAAAACATGTAATGCATTTAGGAACAATGCTCAATACCTCAGATGTAATTCTTATAACCTTCTTCCAGCCATTTTTTTACTCTCTCTCTCTCTCTCTCTCTCTCTCTCTCTCTCTCGCTGTCTATCAAACCTGAGGTCTGCGAATGCAGCTCTTGATGTAAATCCAAAAGTATTGGGACAACTGATATCTTTAGATATAAACCCAAACCTGTTCCAGCATGCACAAAGCCATGAACATATAGATTGGAAAGTTAGATCTTGAATGGATTCATATAGAGCTCTTTGGAATGAATTGATACACTGATTGCCAACCCCAAGCCTTCTCACATCACCTACATCAGCACCTGACTTTACTTTAACACCCTAGTATCTAAATGAGCACAAATTTCCAAAAGCACACTCCAAAAATCTATTTTTCCCAGAAGAGTGGAAGTTATTACAACAGCAGATTGGGACTCATGTGTCCACAAACTTTTGTCCAAATAATGTATTTCTAATGATCGTATCACCCTTTCTTTTATGCTGGGATTAAAGATCATACGAGTGAATATGGGTTTATTAAAACCTTTTGAATTCAAAGGAATCTAAACAGTAATAATATATAAATAATTCCATGTTTACATATAAAGAATTCCATGTTCCAGGAATCAAAACTCGAAATGAGTATGATTTTTAATGTTTTACTATTTGCAAGTCCTTAGTGTTTGATCGGTACATACATTCCAGCATAGTATGGCTCTTGCAGCTGTTTTTTTATTTTTATTTTTTTGGTACTACACCAGCGTATTCCTCCGCATGAATAAGCCGGTTTACACACAGGTCACAGGTCACAGATCAGCCTTCCGTAAAGCCTTATCTCAGCTGTTCTAGGTGAGAACACACAAGTGCTCTCAGGTCAGCTCCTGGTCCAGCAAAGGTTACCAGCAGTGTTTATTGTTTTGCGGGCTGCTAGAACATGAAGGCAGTCGCTGGAGGCTACGATCGAACGCTCTGGGTTTTTCTACAGGTTAAAGGTCGGCCTGACGAGTCGGTTAATGTGGTCGGCGTGGGAACTGATCAATCCTTTTTCTTTCCGAGTTGGAGCCAATCAGGAGCGTCAGTTAAATAATGGACCAGACAAGGTTCTAAATCCATACTATATACAGTATATATAGTACTCACAAAGGGATGGTCGAAATCCTTTTTTTTTTTTACTCTAGCGTCAGGTCGATCAGAACCTGATTATGAAGCGTAATAAGTGAATCTAACTAGAAACCAAGAAAAAGCTTGATCTCTGGCTAGTCTCCATAGAGAAATGTGGGCACAGGGACGGTGTCCACCTGCTGCTCAAAGTCCCAGCTTATCACTTCTGTGCTTGCGAGGGAGCAAACAGAGAGGCCTTGCCATGATAAACACGAGGAAAGATTTCCACTGGATCAGAGAAACATAAAGCCGAACAAGCCTTTAGTCATGTGCATCTGCACTGTTATACCAAAAAGCCTTGTTGATTTCTGCATTACCAAGTATGAGACTGAAATCAAGTACATTCAATTCAGATTCATTCGAATAGCGCTTTTAACAATGCATGAATTTTAGGTTTTTTCCCTAATAAGTGAGCCAGAGGTGATGAGGAAGGAATCTTTGAGGAAACTCATTTTGGACTTTCGTCCTCATTTAGAAGATACAGACTCAAGTACAAAACCATTCATGGCATTGCTACACTATATGAGCAAAAGTTGTGCTTTTTAAGCATTCCATTCCATAATTATAATAACCCTCACTCTTCTGGGAAGATGTATATATACTCTATGCAGTTCAGGTGAGCTTGTGGGGATTTGCCTCATCCATCTTTAAAAGTTGTAGTACTGTAGTACTGATGTAGGTAAGGTGAGGAAGCCCAGTTCTATTTCATCCCAAAGGTGTTCAATAGGGGGTCTTGTTCAGAACTTTATAGCAGGCTGCTCAAGATCCTCCACAGTTCAAGTGAAAAGGAGATTTAATGCTACCGCATCCAAAGACATTGTGTAACCCGTTGTCTAACCCTAGACGTAACACATATTACTGGAAAATGCGGGTGTCCCGATACTTTTGGGCATATAATGCATAAAAATGTACTAACCTTATATTTTTTTCATGCCTTGATCTCAATCTTAGGGATACAACTAACTGCTCAGCTGTATGAATAAACTAAATCTGCATTCGATTTGTATAAAGTATAAACGTAAATAGCGCAATCCATACTCAGGATCCACTCGCCATGAAAACGTTAATTTGGAAGCGTACGTGCCGGGCGGACGAACAGATGTCCGCCAGAGATGACACGAAGCTGCCACGCTGTCCTACAGGCTCATTGAAGTGACTTCAAACCCCACCCGTAGGTTTCTCCAGCAGCCACACTAATCCACATCCAAGAAGTCAAAAGGATTCATGCGCCATTTCTTTTGCTCCCCCACCACCCCACCTCTCCCCCTTTTTCCTTTCCACGTCTTTATGTAAATGTCATTTTGGGATAGTCTTTTGTGATTCCATTAATCTGGTCATTAAGGCACTTCAAATACAAAAAAAAGGTACTTATTAAGAGCAGTTCCAGCTGTGTACCCTCGTTATTCTCGCTTAACAATGCTTGTGGCACGCTACCAAAAACATGAAGAGCAGAAAAAGATAGACAGGGTTTTTTTTTTTTTTTTTTTGAAGGGGGGGAAATTTGGTGTACGTTCCATTATCATCATCCAGGACTTCATTTACATTTGCAAATACAGGAGCAGTATACGGGTGAAGTATAGTATAGTGTAGTGTAGTATAGTGTAGTATAGTATATTATAGTGTAACTAATCAGCTGATCACAACATTGTTATATCAGTGGTTGAATCACTAGAATGGATTTTACTGAGGACACTGAGGTTCTTCTTATGTACTGAAAGAATAAACTTGTTTGTAGAAGCACTGGTGATTTTTAAACGTTGCAAAAGAGTTGTTTAAATAAAACCAGCCTTTTATTCAGGTTTGGAGGTGCTATAATTAATACTTCCTTCTGTTATTTCTTTATTCATTCCTTGCCATTTTTTTTTTTTTGCCTTTTTAGCTGTTTCTTTCTTGCATTCTTTTAAAAAATTCTTATAGGCTTTTATTTAGTTTGTACTTATTTTCTTTCATGTATGCATTCCTGCTATTCTATTTTCTTTTTATTAATGCAGTCTTTCTTTCTTTCTTTCTTTCTTTCTTTCTTTCTTTCTTTCTTTCTTTCTTTCTTTCCTTCTTTTTATTTACTTCTTACTTCTTTTCTTTCATTCATGCATTCCTGCTATTTTATTTTCCTTTTATTCATGCAGTTTCTTTCTTTCTTTCTTTCTTTCTTTCTTTCTTTCTTTCTTTCTTTCTTTCTTTCTTTCTTTCTTTTTATTTCTTACTTCTTTTCTTTCATTCATGCATTCCTGCTATTCTATTTTATTTTTGTTCATGCAGTCTCTTTCTTTCTTTCTTTCTTTCTTTCTTTCTTTCTTTCTTTCTTTCTTTCTTTCTTTCTTTCCTTCTTTCTTTCCTTCTTTTTATTCATTTCTTACTTCTTTTCTTTCATTCATGCATTCTTGCTATTCTGTTATTTTTATTCATGCAGTCTCTTTCTTTCTCTCTTTTTCTTTCTTTCTTTCTTTCTTTCTTTCTTTCTTTCTTGTCTTCTCATTATTTCTTGCATTTGCTTTCCTTCATGGATTCATGGCATTTACAAAAAGACAGGCTCATGCAGGAGACTGAAGGGGACAAATCTTTCCCCTGTTTTAAGACATGTTGTCTTCTTTGTGATGCTTGATGTCTTCGACAGTATTGTGCACTATAGTGATCTGTCTGAAGCGCTGGAGACAGGAGATGCTTTGGAGGTTTTGTTCTTGTTGGAGTTTTCCATAAATGTGTGATACATGTGCAGTAGTGTTGAATGAATCAGCCTTGTTCTGAAGCACGTGCTGAACACTTTGTATTCAATGATGTAGCGTTTTGGAAAGTTTGTCTTATCAGCCGTCTTTTTCAGCTTGTTATGACTTGAGGAAAAATTGTAGACAAAATAAGCCAGCAGGAGGTGCTGAGGCTGATGACGCCTCTCAAGGCAAAGAAAATAAATGAAATACATTTATTCTTTGCATGGAAATATAAAGGACTTTTGGACTTTTCACCCCCTTTTTTTTCTATGTAGTTCACCTCAAATGCCAACAGGTGAGTATCAGAAGCAAACTATTTTCCGTTGACACTCTTGATAAGATGCTGTTTGCATAGAACAGAAGGAGAGAGAGGAATGACTTTCGTGTTTTTTCTCCTCCCTCATTTCTCATGTCCAGCGGTCAGCTACACGGTGTAATCATTGATGCCCTGAGCCATGAGAGCCACACAGCAGTCACAATGGTGCGGTTGTTCCCAGAGCTCGGCTTCAGGTGAAACGTGTCACATCGGGTTCCCACAGGAGCCAGGGAACATCATCACAGAGCGGCGAAATAATCACAGCTGATAAACGAGGAACACTTCTGCACAAACAGATTAATTAGCAACCCGGTGCAGCGGTGACACGGTTGCTGAGAACCAGCGCAGCTGATTTGTGGCCTAGTTCAAATCAGATTACTGATGGAATGGACGTGTAAGGAGGAGGGAGAGGAGGAGGGGAGGGTGTACCCTGGACAAGTAATATGCAGTGTAGGAAAGTGCAGGGGACATTTTATGATATAGGATTTTATATATATATATATATATATATATATATGTGTGTGTGTGTGTGTGTGTGTGTGTGTGTGTGTGTGTGTGTGTGTGTGTGTGTGTGTGTGCGCGCGCATGTGTGTTTCCGTTAAAAAAAAGAGCAACTGGTAGATATGATTTTACTGTATAATCACTTGATTTGATTCAAAGCATTTCTTCCATTTAGTCTTTCTTTTGCCTTTTTCTTGCTTACATTCATGATTTCTTTCTTTATTTCTTGCTTTCTATCATTCATGCATTCGTGCTATTCGATATATTCTATATATATATATATATATATATATATATATATATATATATATATATATATATATATATATATTCCTCATTTCATGTAGGCTTTTTTTTCTTTTCTTTTTTTTTCCACTTTTTCTTGCTCTCTTTTTGCATCCATTTTTATTATTATTAATATTGAATCCTTGTTGGTTTTCTTTCTTTGTTACTTTCTATTTTTTGGACTATTTTCCTGTTGATTTTCTTTCTTGCATCATTTTTTTGAATTTCTTACTTGGTTTTCTTTCTTCTTTTTTTCTTTCTGTCTTTCTTTGTTTCTCTCATACTTTGGTTCTACTGACAGGTTCCTATGTGAAATGGGAATCTGTTTTATTTCTTTAATAATCCATATTAGAATCATTCGTGTTTAATGAAGAAAATGAAAATATCTGATTGTTTATTCCAGCTGAGTTGCACCGAATGACCAAACATTAATTCTAATATTATTAATATACACAGACACCAGTAATGCAATAGTCCTTTAAACCTGCTCACAAGCGACAAAGTAATTATATAATTTCAATATTTAGTCCCTATTTGCTCTTATAATAACCTCCACTCTTCTGGGAAGAAGTTCCACCAGATTTTGGAGTGGAGATTTGTGCTCATTCAACCACAAGTGTGTTGGTGAGGTAAGCAGGCCTGGGGGGCACCCCTGTAGTTCCAAATCATTCCAATAGGGTTGAGTTAGGGGGTCTATAGCAGGCCACTGAAGATCTTCCACATTTTCCAACCCATGTATACCATATCTTCATGGCTCTCTTTGTGAACATGCTGAAACAGGTTTTGGCATCCAAACACACTACATTTGTGTGCCTCCAACAGTTTTGTAGTGACCCACATATGACTCACATTTTTTATATATTTTTTTTCCTGCAGGTTGATGACCAAATGAAACTCCTCCAGAACTGCTGGAGCGAGCTTCTCATCCTTGACCACATCTTCCGCCAGGTGATGCACACCAAGGAGGCTCCATTCTGCTGGTTACGGGGCAACAGGTGAGCTCGAGCTCCATAGCGTTCTTCTTTACCTGAGCATCTGCACCGCACCTCCCTGTAGAGCTCATCAGCTCATCTCTCGTCAGTGTGGATCAGTGCCCCCCCTTTAAAGTCCTATCGACTGGCTGTGTCTGTGCAGTCACTACCACATTAAAAATAGATTACACTTATAGGTAGGAGTTAATGTGATCAGAATAATCAATTGTGCATTTCATAGCAAGTCAGCAGCCGAGTGCAGGAAAAATAAATAAAATAGCTAGTTAAGCATGCGCGAGCTGTGGCGCCGCGTGAGAGGAAAGAGACGAGAGGGAAGAAGCTGCGATTTACTTTTGCTGGTCACTGAGGAACAGCAGTGGGTGGATGCCTCAGGCCTTTGCTCAAGTTCTCAACACAGGGGGTCCTTTCATTCCTTACAGAACACACACACACACAAATGCAAACACAGTCCCACTCAAACTGCTTAAATCACTCATTATGCCTAGATTATGGCAAGCCGTACATGCGGTTTAAATTTTTAATCGTTTTATTCCCGGCTTTCTACAAAATCCCGAACTTCAACAAATTGCTCAAAAACAGGCATAAATATTAAATGACGGAGAAACAGGCGCCGAACAGCCTCGCTTCCATGTCCACTAGACAGACAGACAGACAGACAGACAGACAGGCAGACAGACAGACAGACAGACAGTAGGTCAGAATAGAGAATTCACTTTTTTTGGAAAGAAAAAAAAAAGCAAAAGTTTGTTGACACCTGAGCACATGGTTTTCGAACATCCTATTCCACATTTGCTCCTATCATATCCTCCACTCTATACTAGAAAGATGTTCCCTCTAGATTTTTGGAGTGTGCTTGCAGAGATTTGAGCTCATTCAAGACATTAGTTAAGGCCTGGGGTGAAATCAGCGCTCCAGTTCGTCCCAATAGGGTTGAGGTCAGAGCTCGGAAACAGGCCACACAAGATCTTCCACATTTTATAAACCATATGTTCATGGAGCTGGATTAGTTTCTAATGGATGCTTCCTCATCCAAAGTACACTTGTGCGTGTTTGACTTTGTGAGAAGAACTACGTATGGCTGGAAAAGTCAGGTGTCCCAATACTTTTGTCTGTATAGTGTATATCTGAGTAGGCTCCATTTTTTTTCCCCCTCTTCATGTATTTATTTCATTTCTAAATTTCCAGCAATTAATATATTATTAGTTAATAATAAACAGTTAATAATTTTGTGATGTAGAAAATAGTAGCACTGAGAATAGAATAGAATAGAATAGAATAGAATAGAATAGAATAGTGGCACTGAGTTTGGAATTTGGGCTCATTTCCTTTTGGTTTTGCAAAGTTTTTTCCTTCTTTCTTTCTTTTAAATCTGAATTACTGGTTGCCTTTTTATTTACATACCTGTTTTAAAGATGGCGGTGATTCTAAAGATATAAAGATACAGAATTTAAGCCTCGCTGCGAGCTGATGTCTGGGTTCAGTGTGTGTATGGTGTGTGGTCGCGTCGTGTAGTGAGGGCTGACCGAGAGCAACAGGGTCCATGCGGGAGGCTGCGTCTGATTTGCATATTTCGGCTTAATGAACAGCTGGTGTTGAAAGAGCCTGTGGGGAAGAAAAAAGAAAAAAACACACGTGTCCTATTGCGACCTATTATTTTACAGCAGGCCAGGATTGACAGCCGGGTCTCTCTTTTATTTCAACATAGCTTCACGTTTTTTCAAGTTATCATCCAAAAACTCCATTTAAACGCACTGGAATCCAAATCGCACGTACATAATGCGTGGTTTCACGTTTACATTTACGGCATTTAGCAGACACTTTAATACAGAGACACGTGTAAAAGTGCTTTGAGTCTCTATCGATGAATTAATCGACACTGGTTCGCTAGATTAGAAACTGAATCAGCGTAAACTCTGCTGAGAGGAATTATATATATATATATATATATATATATATATATATATATATATATATATATATATATATATAAAGCAGCAATACAGTAAGGTTTGTATTAGAAATGTTAAAGAAAATTTCCAAATACCTCAAAAATATCCTGAGAATGAAATCTTTCACAGTTTGTTTTTTTTTGTTTGGGTTTTTTTTTTTTTGAAAATGCCACGGAACGTATTCCAGGGCAGAGTGCGAACATGGAGCGAGGAAGAACGAGTCCGAGTGCTTAAAAATATCATTCATCATATTTACACGATAAATAAATTACGGCCTACCTGCATTTTTTAATTGCAAATCCACCTCCCGGGGAGCCCTCGGTGCTCTTCGGGGGCCGGGGCCGTCTACCCACCTGCAGGAAAAAAAAAAAAACGAAAAAAAAACTCTGGCACAGTCAATTATGGTAATGAATTGTCAATAAATATAAAAATTTAATATGGCCTGCTTACAGTGAGTGGCAGCTAAGGACTTGCCTCCAAGACAAATTTGCTGCTGCTGCAGATATTAAGTGCACCTGAAAGGGGAGGGCTGGGGCGTGTAGCCTGGGGGACCTGCGTGCTTGCGCATCTCCAGATCCCCTTTCTTTGTCTGGAGTAAAGGAGCGAGGGAGCGAGGGTCCACCAGTCAGCATCCTGGGGATCCAGAGAAACGTGCTGCTCTTCCCCTGTTTATATGGATGTTGATTATCATTCTGGACTCACTCTGCTACACTGTCCCTGCTGTGCTCAGAGCACACACACACACACACACACACACACACACACACACACACACACACACAGCTGTACTTGAACCTAGGTGCATAGGACAAGGTATGAGCGAGTGTGCAAGAGATATCAGATATTCATTCAACCTCTTCCTCTCTTTTCCTCTCCACCTGCCCACTCGCACCCCCCCTCAGGCCCTCCAAGACCCTTCTTGCTCTCGATAGCTCAATGCCCGTGGTGTTCTAGTTCTAAAAGAACTGTGTATTATGTGTTAGAGGTGCTGCATACTGTTATCCCTTTAACAAACTCTTCCCCCGCTTTCAGGTGGATTATGCGCTGATTGCGTCTCAAGCCGGAGCCACCCTGAACAACCTCCTGAGTCGGGCGCAGGAGCTGGTCAGCAAGCTGCGCTCCCTACAGCTGGACCAGAGAGAATTCGTCTGCCTCAAGTTCCTGGTGCTGTTTAGTTTAGGTAAGTTGTGGGAAGAGGAAAAAACAAGATGTTTCTGGGGGCAAGCAACCCCTGCATCGTATCTTAAGGGCTTTAGTGGTCACTTATGTAGGACTCAAATCCTGCTCTTAAGCTTAATAACGCAAAGAGTTAAGTTTTGTGCAGAAATGAGACTAGTCATAGAACTAAAAACAAGGACCTTCCAAACTATATTTTAACTAAACCTAAAGAATCGCAACAGTTTTGACCCCAAACACTGCCAAGAAATTAATTAAAACCCAACAAACCTTTCTGCCATCAAACAAATCAGGCATGCAATTAAAATACTTCAGCTTCTATTTACAGCTCATGGCACAATTTTTACATTTTTCAGTCCATGGCATGCAGATGACGCTTTTTTGAGGATGACTACAAGCATTGGGAGGCTGTGTGTGTGTGTGTGTGTGTGTGTGTGTGTGTGTGTGTGTGTGTGTGTGTGTGTTTGTGGTTTTTATACATATACCGATGTGGTCAAATCGATCTCGTTGATTGATTTTATGACTGTTATGCTGAAAAGCAGTCCTTACCTTTCTTACACAATGTGCAGAGAAAAAACCTGGAAGAAAAAAGGTGAAAATAAAAATCTCTATTGGTTAAAGCGCTAAACTTACCTAGACCTGGACAGAACATCCTATTGAGTTAAAAATTTCATTTAAAATATTGGTAAAAAATTGTCTCAAGTTCACTAAATTAAACAAATTAATAATAATAATAATAATAAAAATAATAGGAAAAATAATTAGGAAGATGGAGGAGGAAGAAGGAGGCGAAGGGGTAGGAGAACAGGCGAAGGAGAAATAAGCAGAAGTGGACGAAGAAAACTGAGAATGAGGAAAAAGAAGAACAAGTGGAGAAAAAAGGTGGAAGAAGAAGAATGAAGAGGAGGAGAAGGAAGAAAAAACGAGGAGATGAAGAGATAGAAGAAGAAGAGGTATGATGAGGAGGTAAAGAGAAGAAAAAGACATGGAAATGGAACACGATCAACAACAACCAAGAGAAAAGATAGAAGAAGAAGAATGTTGATGAGGAGGAGGAGGAAGGGAAGAAAAGGGGAGGATATGAACAGATTGAAGAAGAAATGTAGGAAGAGGAGAAAAAAGCCAAGGAAATAGAAAAAGATCAACAACAACCAAGAGAAAAAGGAAGAAGAAGAAGAAGTGAAGGGAAGGGAAAAACAAGGAAGAAGAAGGGGGAGAAGAAAAAGAAGAAGTAAAAAAGATATATAAAAAAAAAACACAGCCAAGGGAAAGAAGAGAGTAGAAAAGAAGAAGACTGACAATAACAGCTATTTATTCAGCAGGATATTTGTGATTGCTTTGCTAAATTCATCTCCCCGTAACCCCTTACATGCTAATACATCTGTGGTTGAAATCCATAAACAGTTCCTGGTTTTCAAAACTTTCTTGGAAACTTCCAGCAACCCACAAGGTCCGATGTTCTCCGCTCAGCTTGGAGGTGTAAACTACAGAAACTGCAGAAAATCGTAAAGTGGATCCTGAAGGGTTTTTTTCTCTCTCCAGCAACCGAGTCAGTTTCATCCCTCAATCGATTCCTCACTTCTTACATTCACCTGCAGTCTCTGTTTTGTGAAATATCATCTGTATGATCTGCGTCAACATAATTAACTCTTGACCGGGACGTCCTGTTAAGAGACTCCAGTCCTTCAGAACCTAAAACGTTTTTTTACATTTTGTTTTCCCGCATTCCTAAACCGCTGCAATATTGATGTTGCGCGTCGACCGCATTATCATATCGCTCTTGTCTCTCAATTCATGAAATAGCAAAAGACGGGATGTTTGTTGAGGCGCGCATATGTTTGCTTTGGCTTCGGTTTTGTTTTTCTCCCCACCCTCCCCGTGCTTTTTTGAGCCGCGTTCGCTTTTCGACACGCTCCACATCCTTCCGCGCGCTAAACAAAAGAAACAGAAAGGTGGTGGAGCTGCCGTAAGTTCAGCCGTCTCGGCCTTACGGGGGTTTTGTGGTTTGATATGCTTGTTGTTGTTGTTGTTGTGTGGCAGAGGTTTTTCAGCTGGCTGGGGGATGGGCTTCGGGTCTAAATAATTTGGCGGAAACATCATCCATAATAAAACACTCACCTGAGGGAAGTGTATCGCCCCCGGCGCTAGCATCAGCCAGCTCGCCGGCCTGGCTGTGGGCGAGTTAGAGACTGGAGATTAGCGCCTGCGCTGATTAGAATCATCCTGTAGACAGAGAAGTGTGTCTGTGTGTGTGTGTGTGTGTGTGTGTGTGTGTGTGTGTGTGTGTGTGTGCGTGCAAGTCGGAGAGTCTTGCCAGATCCTTTTGAGGTGTCAATTAATCAAAGGTTAATAAAACGAAGCATGAAATTACCCCTGGTGCTTAATGAAAACCTCAGGCCTCCCTTCCTCTCATAGTGTCCACATGTGGTCAGTTTAGATCGAGGGGATTGTGTCAGTGTAACGCAGTCTAGCGCAACCACCCCCACGTCTCACTTCAAACAACAGCACACCGGGATTTCCACGAAGACCGGATTTCGGACTTAATATTCCGAAAGGTCAATTCTACTAGAAAGTTGAAGCACTTGGTTGACTAAAAAATTCATCTATTTCAAGACTTTTTTCACGTCGAGTTCCTTCTGTACTTTAGCTCTCAAGGATCAGACGTCCTTGTAATTCCGGTGCCTCTTCTTTCCTCTCTGACCTGTTTTTTTGTTCCCCACAAATGAAGCCTTTTAAAGGAAATCAAAGGCGTATTTCGGCCGGGTTCGACATGTGAGCTGTGAGTTGCGGCCGCTTTTATCAAGCCCGTGATCCGTCACTGTCAGGCCTGCGAGGGGCTTTTTGTAAAGCTAAGTGTCGATAAAGAGGGCGATGGAGACGGCTCAACCTGCAAGTGGCCATTCGTTTCCTCGGATTTGTCGAAAGGAGCGATTGCAGCCCGGCCCGGATGTCTTCAAACCGATGGAGTGGCTCTCGCTTGAGCTGAAGGCTTTATCAATGGGGAAATAATTGCACCGAGGGCATTGATTTCCTGCGCTGCGAGAGGGGCTACCGAGGCTGAGCGATGATGTTGGCAGAGAGGATCGCTTGTCATGGCTTTCGCCAACGCGTTTACACGCCCGAGTTGTCACGTGAGCTGCGTTCCGCCATTGGAAGGATTGGTTTTGGTAGGTAGTGGGGAATGTCCGATTAAAGGGAATTTGGGGGACAAATTTGGGGGGGATTCTTAATATTGGAAGAGATTTATTTGTCCAGTCTTATAAGGATAATGTTCATTTCAAAGAGGAAAAAATTATATTAAAAATTTATTATCTATTAAAAATAATTAAAGACTGCTCAGAACTGTGCCGAATAAGTCTGCATAAAATAAACCTGTGTCTTAATGCGATAACAGAGCTAATATCGATAATAGCGGCATGTTGAACTCGTAAGCAAAGCACTCTGTGACGCCTAAGTGTGTATTAGTGTGTGTGAAAGGAAGACGCTGCAGGTGCATGGTGGAATTTCAAGATAAAAGGTGAAGCTCGTCTTTATTTGCTCTGATTTGTGACAATGCGCAGCAGTCCTTGACTGAACCGACACGTCTACGCTTCTCTTTCAATGTATGAATTCCGGGTTTCGGAGCGAACGAATTTATTTGGAATCTTCCGCTTAAAGGTGAAAAAAGCCTTCAATCAACCTTGAGTGTTCTGATGTTTTACAAACCTGCTAGAGTAAACGCACCAGTGGGCATACCCAATGACCCTAATATTCACTCTGGTTTGGTTTTCGCTTCTTGGCCCTACATTTACAAATGAAACCAGAAATCAAGCGCTTAACCTGGACAACATCGGCGTGAGGCTCTCTGCAAGGCGCCATACTTATTAGGGACCCTAAGAGGCTTTCAGACTTTATCAAGCTTTAAAAGCTGCCCGAGATCGTTCCCGAACCCTGCTGTGTGAGGCAACAGTACAGGCTCCTGTCATTAAAGCCATATCGCAGGCTACCTAGCATACAGAATTCTACCTTTAACCCCATAAACACCCAGGACTTGCCAATATATACTGCAATCTTTATTAGTGTGTATATACTTGTAGAAAGATTATGCTTATGGGGCGTAAAAATAACTATAGGCATCTTCATCTACAGATAACTTTTAGCAGGTTGTTATATATAAAACTAATTATACACAGCGCAATGAGGAAGCCCAAGATGAGTGTGTAAGTTCACCACTGCGCCATCTGTCACTGTCAGGCCCTTGAACAAGGTCCTTAACCCTTAACTGCTCACTTGTATAAGATGTAGGTTGCTCTGGATCAGGACCACTGCCCTCACCCAATATAGACAGGGTTTCTGCAGGTCAAATTTAAGACTTTTTAAGACCTTTTTAAGACCATTAAAAATGAAATTTAAGACCTATATCATAACATCAAAAACACAGGCACAAATACCGAGCCCTAAATTCATGTTGTTGTTTGGCTAGTCGAGTATCGCTAAAATCTGCAAAAGATTCGCTCCAATAACACAAAGCTGATTGCTGGCCTCATTCGTAGTTATAATACAGCAAATTATATTAGAACTAGCGAAAGAAAGATCTACAAACGAAAAAGTGCTGTAAAGCATTTCAATGAGCATTAGAGGTAGCGTTACCTACGTGGACATCGGAAAAATTAAGACCTGTTTTAAAGACCTAGAACAGACTTTTTAAGACCCCCCCAGAAACCCAGATATAACTTGCAGCCTGCTAGATCATATTTAGCCTGTTATGCAATGAGGGAGCTCATAGGTTAAAATAGATGTTTGATTGGGTTAGTTCAAATCCCAGCACCACCAAGCTGCCATTGCTGGGCCCTTGAGCAACTCTCAACTGCTCACTTCTATAAAATGTACAAGTCTGGATCAAAGCCCTCAACCAATATATGCACTATACAGAAGTGGGAAATGGGGTAGTTCAGTGGTTAAGCTGGAATTTTGATCAGAAATTAACAAGTTCAAATCGCAGCCCCACTACGCTGCCACATCACTCAACTGTTCATGATTTTTGCTCTGGATTAGAGCGTTATATAGCGGAGCACCTGACTTCTCCAGCCATATGTGGTTCATCTGCAAACTGTTAGTTAGACACATCTTAACAGGATGTCACTGGATGCAGTAGCATTTCATTTCCTCTTCACTTGAGCTAAGACCTTGAAAATTGTTCCTGCATGGAGAAGGCTTCATGATGATATGTTTCACATGGGTTGGAAGATGTGAAAGTTCTTGAGTGGCCTGCTATAGAGCTCTGACCTCAACCTTATTCAGACCCTACATAAAGACCTTACTTTATTAATACCCATGTGGAACAAATCTCCATAAGCACACACCAACCTATAGTAGAACATCATCTAAGAAGAGTGGAGGTTATTATAACAGCAAATGGGGATTAAATACGAATTTCTCAGACTCCCTTATCCAAAACGACATTGATCTCATTCATAGAAATGCCTGGTGTGACTGGGATTTGAACTCAAAACCTTTAAGTCCAATGCTTTAACAATTAAGACACCACCTCCTCTGCTGGTCATCCAGTTCAAGTGAAGGAAACTGTGTCCAATACCATTGTGTCCTTCAAGTTTGTAGGTAGCAATTTGGAGAAGAATCACATATGGCTGGACAAGTCAGGGGTCCCAATACTTTTGTCCATAAAACGTCTACTTTGTCAAGAAAAACAAAAAAAAAAACCAACAACATAGAAGCGATTAAACTGTTTGCTGTCGCATCAGTTATCGTTTGATAACTTTGAGCCGAAATTGCTGTTTTTGCGAAAACTTTCTACTTCGTCTCCCGGATAACGTGATTTAGGACAGACCGGATGAGATGTATGTGCCCATATTGCTCTCTCCACCTGTTCTATGCCTCTCCAGCTCTCTCTCTCTTTCTCTCTCCCTGTGTCGTCTCTTTCTCTTCCCCACCCTTATTACAAGCTGTCAGTTTATTATAAAACATTAGGAAAGCAGAGGGACACTTGCAGTTACTGTGTTATCGATCGGAAAAGGGGGGATAGAAATCTGTGATTTAGAGCCCAGCTCTCCCGTATTTCCACATTCTCGGGCTCCTATTAAGCCCTGCGCTTTCCTTTGGCTATTGATGTATCAACATTAACAGTTACAAGCAACTACAGAAAATCAATGGCCATCTTTTATTACCGGCTGCAAGGAAGCGGTGGCCAGTCTGCGCTTTGCTACTTAGCAGACAAGAGAGCCTGCAACATACTCTCCACATGTCAGCTGTTTCTTAACTGATACCTGCACTGGAAATATCAATCATAGGAGTGCTGGAGTGTTTGTGAGCTGTTTTTTTTTTTCTTCTTTTTTTTTCTTTACCTTTCTTGAAACCGACTATAGCTGTATTACAAACAGCATCGTGTTTTGTTATAAAAAAAAAAAATCGTATAGGCATAAAAAAAGCAGCTAATTATGTAGATACGTTTGAAAAAAGAAATATAACCTGCAGTTTTCTGTCCATCACCTGAACTGGAAGGAGTGCTTTTAAAAGCGAGAAAGAGCTCTACACGTGAGGCAGGGCCAAAACAGTGCGCCCTTAAAGATTCATGAGACTCGAGGTCCTTCCGGGACAAGCATACATAAGCCTTTTGTTTATCCGATCAGCGGGCTGAAGTTTATTATTCACCTTCTCTACAGCAGAGCTTTTTTTTAATACGTTTTAAAAAGGCCTTGTTGTTGCCTGTATCTGTCTCCATTTACTGTTCTGCTGGTTTGGTTTCTTGAGGGGCATTGTAGCTCTCGGAAGTCCACAATAGAGAAGGGCTTGTACTGTATACGAGAGGGCCGATCAGAGCATAAAACAGAGCTACGGTCACAGGACGACTCGCCCTATTGATCTGATTCCCGTCGTTATTTAAGCGCAAAAGCGTATAAGCGTGTTCCCCAGCCGATCTGTCATTTCTGAATCGATCGCGTGGAAGATTTTCACCATCCATAAAAGCTTGCCGGGTTTCACACGTGGGGAAATATGTAGCTCCAGATCCTGGCCAGGTACCAAGTTACACGTCCACCCCCGTGACCTCTGTAGTACGAACAATGCTTTGTTTACTGAGCGAGCGAAAAAGAAAACAAACGAATATTTCTATCGTTTTTCTGAAAAATATCAAGAAAACACATCATATCTCAGTCCACAACGTGGTTCCGGCAGCGAACGCCAGAACATCGTGTATTCCATTCTTATTCCAAACACAGCACATGGTGATGGAGGTTGTGTCGGTGCTCTGCCACACATACATGCCTCGTGCTGAAGTCCTGGCCTGAACGCAAGACCTCTGAAACTCGAGACGGTGATTAAACACAAAGACACGAACGAGGCTGACAGCTGCTCGAGTCCGCTCTCTTGTCCTTCTATCGCAACGCTGGGGGATATTTAAAGAAACAAAGCTTCGGAATGTTCGCACTGTCTTAAAAAAAAAACGCAGCATCGCCGGTCCACCTGTAACGTAAAACCCGCGAGTCCATGTAGGGAGACGCTTATAAATGTCTTGGGTTTAATATTGGCGCTTCCCATCCAGCTCCATTTACGGACCAGAATCAAGCACGCCTGGTTTCCCGTTCTGGTGTATCGTATCTTT
The DNA here is from genome assembly GCF_014805685.1 of Silurus meridionalis. NCBI lineage: Eukaryota > Metazoa > Chordata > Actinopteri > Siluriformes > Siluridae > Silurus > Silurus meridionalis. Next base: position 23,847,973 of record NC_060892.1, read on the forward strand.
ATGGTCGGCGGAGCCAAGCAGGGTTATGAAACTGTCGTTTTTTTTTATGAGGTCAAATAAACCCGACTCAGGCTGATTCCAAACAGAAACTGCTCTTGAAATAATGAAAAGCTTGGGATAAGCGTTTGACGGAAATGTGAATATGAATAACGGAGTATTATTAGTATAAATATTATTATTTTTAACGACTCGGGCGGCGTCACGCTTTTGCTTTGAGTTATACGCCGTTTCTCCAGCAGACTAGTGATCGGAAGATCCGATCATTTCAGTGGCTCGGTTCTTTAAAAAATTCAGAATAAACGAATAGTTTTTTTGAGTCGCTAGTTCTTTTGTCACTGTTGTCATTCTTTTGTGCCTCCCATAATTGTCCCATTTCATTGTGTAGCGTATATGGAAGTCACATCATAAAAGAACGAACAACTCGGACCAGAGGACTCGTGAGATGAACTACTCCTTTCTGTTTCCTGTGTAATTCACTGCATAGCGTATATAAAAATCACGTGATAAAAGAACGAAGGATTAGGTTTCGAAGAGTTAAAAGATGAACTACTCGATTCTGCTTCCTGTACATAACCTATGGAGATTATATGGTAGAAAAAGAACGAATCATTCTTTGAGACGACTCGTTCTTCTGAGTCGCATTAAAGACTCGTTCCAAAATACGAACGACCCGTCACTACAGCAGGAAATTAAGCCCAGGTTTGACGGGCAACTTACAAAAAACGTCAAGTTCTATTACATGTGAGCAAAAGAGTCTGAATAAATGCAACTCCATTCTGCACTCCTGGCTTTCATAATATCTGGGCAGCTTAGTGTTGATTTTAAAGAGAGAGAGAAAGAGAGATGGAGAATATCTTGGGAGAGATGCAAAGAGATGTGTTTCTTTAGTCAGCAAAAGCTATGTTCGATAATTAAGCAAGAGTAGGGAATAGAGGGAAAGTGTCTCTTTCTATAAAGGAAGGAGATGGGTCATATTATAGATTAACTGTCCTTCACTCAGAAAATATACATCCCCAGGCACTGTGGTGAATTATTAATTCATATTCTTCAAAAATAAAAGAAAGAAAGAAAAACAATATCGATGGGCGGCATCCTTTAATGACCTCATTAGGTTTGTGGTTTGCATTATGATTGCGGGTTTTTTTTTATAAGGGTTGCTCCAGGAGTGTACAGGAGGGATAGTTGACCTCTGAATGATTTCCTGTCACTTTCTCATAAACAAGAATTCTGAAGATGAAGATTCTGTAATGCCCCTTCACTCTTGCATGCACGCAATTAGAGGGTGGAAAGACGGGAAGAATGTAAAGCAGACACTCTGGAGGGTTAGACACCAGGACGAAGAGAGAGCGATGAAGAGCTCACGTTCTCCAGGATGCTGCTAAAGTAGGCTGAGATGTGGGTGTTTTATGGGCTTGATCTTGGCCTTAAAACTAAAAAACCACAACACCCCCTTTATTTTTGAGTAGAGGGTGTTCTAAATGTATTATTAAATGAACAAATAAATAAATAAACAAATCCGTAACAAAATTAATGAACTAATATTCCCAGCACATGTATCGCTTAACAATGTTCAAGCCAGATCAGTGATGAATAAATAGATGCAAATGTACCCCCCTGACCCGAGGAAGAAGCCGAGCATCTCACGGCCTGTATTTGGGCCGCTGATGTTTCTAGTGTTTATTTCATCACACCTAAGGCGTTTCTTTTTTTTTTTTTTTTCCTCCACCCCCCCTCCCTTCACTCACCCCTCATATTTGCCCCCACCATGTGAGCGGGTTAAACCTCTCCTTGGGCGACGCAGACGTCTCCTCTACCTGCGTAACCCGCCGGCGATGGGGCTCAGATTGGACTTAATGTATCCCCAGCTGGAACGGTCTTGTTTAATTCACTTTCACAGAAACGGGACACGCCGGGGCTGAGCGGTCCCGCCGGAAAAGCTGAGGAGCAGCAGATTGAGCCTTCGTGCCTCATTTTGACAATGTTGCCATCCCCCCTAAAAAAAAAAAAAAATTCACTTTCCCTTCTGGCTCTATATACGCGCTTAGTAAGGTGGAACACCCCTTCGGAGAAGATCTACAGTCATTGCTATGCATCATTAACCGAGACTGGGAAAGACAAGCAGGATAAGAAGAAAAGAAAAGTTTGTTCAGGAGCGAAAGACCTGCTCCGGGCCACCATCTACCCGCTGATAATAATAAGGAACGGGCGTTAGAGCACTGGGGTGCCACGAGCAACGCACGTACGATATAGCGATAATAATCTAGATTTAGGAATCAATGAGCTCAAATACTATCACAACGTTCCAGGAGTGATCCAGGAGTCGATTAGCCAAACATGGCAACCACAGGAGATGAAGGAAGCCTTATTGGCAGTCATTCGAAAAAAAATAAAGCACTGTAAATGACACAAATATTTATGCTACCGGAGGTCTTTCGTGGAATCTGGAATCAAACTCTTTCCCTGTTTCTTGTCACTTTTTATTCTTTGTTTTTAGTTCATACATGGAGCACTTTTCTGGTTCGGATCTCAGCAGATCCGAGAGTGGATTCGATTTTGACCCTGCGCTTTGAATCAGTACCGCGAGCATCGCAGGGGGAAAAAATTGTGTACACGCTATAATTTGCTCTGCAGCTCTCAGCACGGACAAACACACACGGTTTAGCCATTGGGTAAATAGTGGTGCACGATGACCACGCGGGCATTGGCTGCACTCTTTTAGATGCTGTGTGTGTTTGTGTGTGCGGGAAGAAAAAAAAAAAAGAAAAATAGGGGCCTCCCTGAGTACACCGTGGGCGAAGGGGGCAGGTTTAGAACCACCCCCGTCTTTGATTGGCGTTCATCAGGAGCTCGGGTTAATAATGAATAGAAATGCGATTACAGCCTATCATAAAAAAGTTTTAAAAAGGGGACGCACCGGGGTAGGGAAAAAAAAAGCCCCTTGCCCTTTGAAGCGGCTTTCTCGGAAATGGTAAAACGTGTTTTCGTCACGAACGGAACAAAAGCACTCGTTCCTAAATTTCGGTCGCTTCGTGATTACTGTGTAGAGTGTAAATCCAGTCTTCATGTGCAATTTGCAAACGAATCAGTGGGGGTGATTATATGATTGTGCAGGTGATAGAACGCTCAGTATGATATTAATAGTAAAAAAAAAGAATAATCCTTCACGTTTTTACATATACTGTAAAAATCATATAAAAAAAAAATAGTGCACCAGGAGGAGCGGAATGGGGGCGGAAAAGTTGGATACGAAGGGTCATGTGGCGTGATCGCTGGTGAAATGAACAATGTATCACACAGAACCTAAGGGTCTGGAGTCGAGCTCGAGCTCAGCCGTGCTGCGTACTGAGGCTGTTTCATGTAAAAAGAAAGAAAAAAAAGTTCATAATTAGTCCCACAGTGGCTAAATGTTAGAACAGAGATGGAAGGATAGAAGATAAGAGTGCTTTAACCTGAAGAAGCTGCTGCTTTTCTTTGCTCTCTCTCTCTCTCTCTCTCTCTCTCTCTCTCTCTCTCTCTCTCTCTCTCTCTTTCTCAGCAGGGGCATTATCTAGCTTTTCTTGCTGTGAACAAATTAAACACAAACACTAATTCCCCTCTCAGAAACCATGATTCTTGCTTACAGGCGAAAAGCGCAAGCCCTTTTTATTGAGCGATCTTTTTTTTTTTTTTTTCCTTTTCTTTTTCTCCTTCTTTCAAATACAATAATTAGCAATTAAAATCAGCATTATTTGTACCGTTTTCGTTAATAAGCTTAAAAAAAAAGACAAGACAAGACAAAAAGCTTTAAATCTTATTTTAATGCACACAGCGTCGGGAAATTTCCAGTGTGAAAATCTGGCAACGTGCGAACCCACGTTAATCAGGACGTCGAATTGCGAGCGGCAAACATCGAGTTTTTCGATTATGCTTTCTAGTAAAAAAAGAAAAAAAACAAAAGAGTGACGGAGCATGTTTTATTTCTCCGTATTCTAGGGGCGGAGCAGAGGTTTTGTAATCGGTCGCCTCTTCATAAATCCCTCCCCCTTCCATCCAGAGCTTTGCCCACCTGGTGTCAACCCAGAGGTCAGGGAGAACGTCCTCGCCGGGCCCCGTGAAGGACTCGATGCTCGTTCTACAGACCTCATTACACACTGAACAATCTTCCACCCCTCCTCCGTACTCTCTCGCTCTCTCTTTCTCTCCCTACTGGCCATGTTCTGTTTCTTTCTCGGGGCTGGAACCGTTTTTGATTATTGTGCCAGTGCCAGCTGGCTCATTAGCCGGAACTGAGCGAGTCCAGGCACTTCCTCAGATTGCGTGGTGGCATCAGGGGAAGGGTCCAGACACGGATGCTCTCCCCCTCGACCTCGGGTCGAAGAAATTAATAAAAGATCGTCTTTCTGATCGCAAGCGGTTCTTGAGCACCTCATACGGAACGCCCGCAAGCATTTTACCCTGGTCTACGTCCACAACAAATTGGCTAAAAGATAACGTATACTTTACATGGGTTGGAAGATCATGAGTGGCCTGCTATAGAGCTCTGACCTCAAACCTATGGGCTGAACTGGAGCGCTGATGATCTCCAGGCGCCTTCACATCATCTAGATCAGTACCTGATTTTACTAACGCACTTGTTTGCCCTTGAATGGGCACAAACACACTGGTGAAACATCTTCCAAAGAAAAGTGGAGGTTATTATAAGAGCAAATGGGTTGGAGCATATGTTCGGACCAACTTTTCAAACCAATAATTACCAGTATAATCATTTTTATAATAAAGCTAATGTAGGATGCAAAAAAAAAAATCTCACACTTTTATCATTTGTGTCTCCTCTTCCCCTTAGACGTGAAGAACTTGGAGAACTTCCACCTGGTGGAGAGCGTTCAAGAGCAGGTGAACGCAGCCCTGCTCGATTACGTCATGTGCAACTACCCTCAGCAGACGGATAAATTCGGCCAGCTGCTGCTCCGGCTGCCCGAGATCCGCGCCATCAGCCTGCAGGCCGAGGAATATCTATACTACAAGCACCTGAACGGCGACGTCCCCTGCAATAACCTGCTCATCGAGATGCTGCACGCCAAACGCGCCTGAACGAAGCGCCTGAACAACCACGGAACGCACGCACTGCTCCCAGACTACACCCTTCCAATCCAGCATCATCAGCAGCCACAGCATCGAAAAAAAACACACGTACACTCGGATGCCTCCGCACTTCACCGGGCGGTACGCTGCACGGTTCGTGTGGTCCGGGCTTAAATTTCAGAAGAAACGGGAGTCGGGTAAAAAAAAACACTTGAAAACGAGTTTTTGGATGATTAGAGGTGGGGATGGAGGTGGAAATCCATTAATTCCTACCCCTTCATTCTAAACTGTGATGTAACGATGTTGTGATCTATTGGTACACTTTAAACATCACCTGATCATCATTTCCGCTCCGCTCAAAGCACGACGTGTCGAGGGTCGAGACCCTTCTCCTCCAAGACCCTGAGATGTCTTTTCATTATGGCGGCCAGTCATGACAGAGCTGTAAGAGAGAAGGCACCAGGATCATGTCACTTGAACCAAAAGTGCAGATGTAATGACTTATGAACAACTAAACATACTGTTCATCTAGCAGGACTTTTTGCTTTTCACTTGCGGACAAAAACATCTTTTCTTTCAAAAAAAAAAAAAATCCATCTATGAACTTTGGACCTCCAGGACCTGTTCTTTCATTTCTAAGTTATTAAGCAGTTATGTCTATCAGGACGATTTCACCCACGAACACCTCGTCATCACGCGGAAGACGCTGTTGCAGAGCCGAGACGAAGAAATACTGCCTCCTCAGTCCAAAACCAGACCAAAGCCTGCTGCAGAACAAACACATACAACACAATGAACAGCAAAAAACTTTTATTTGTCAGTATTATGTGAGTCTTGCCTTATTTTATTACCATGATAGCTAACTGTGCTGATGTGAACTATAATATGTAAAATATATATATATATATATATATATATATATATATATATATATATATATATATATATATATAGTAATAATGTAATACAACTAAGCAGGTGTTTACATTGATGTGGTCATGTCGGAGAGAACTGTGACGTAAATCGGAAAACCCGAGGTGAGCCAAAGCTTGCAAAGCAATGAATTCTTATATCAGAAAAAAAAGGAAAGAACAAAAGAATAGAAAGAAATGCATTCCTCCGGTTTGCTTTCTTTTTCACTGTGTACAGTTTGCATCTTTTGACCAGTACTTAAAAATGTCGTGAGACACTAAAATCACAAAGGAGTCTTTTTTTAACTGCTTTTTTGTTTTTTCCACCTGATTTTATTTTGCCTTTCAAATGTATTTCACTGCTTACGCATCAGCATAATTTATTGTGTAATGCATTTTACCCATGTGGGTGAGTGTGAGTGTGTGTGTGTGTGTGTGTGTGTGTGCGCGCGTGTGTGTGTAAGCACAGGGAAGTCAATAATGATGTATTTGTACATTAAAAAGCATGTTTAAGAAAGAAAAAAAAATGTATATACACAAGCCAAGAAGGAGACCCATCTGTGATGAGAGGAGCGTCCGAATGAAGGAAGTCATGTGACCTGTGGCACCAAATGATCTTTTCTCCCCCCCACCAACTGATTTTGTTTTCATCTCGGGCGCGAGTGTGTTCTATACCAAAGACATCGTATGCCCTTTGACTTGCGTGCAACCGATGAGCGGATGTTTTGTCGTCTGCGGCTGGTCGGAACGCCGGTGCGGAGGGATGGTCTTACACCGATATTGGGTCATGGTTAGTGTTGGAACAGTGATCATTCTGGACGTCAATGAAAGTCCGCCTCAGTTTTCCGTGGAAGTAATTATGGTGGTCTCGCTATATTTATTGAATTTTGACATGACGAGAAAAAAAATAAAAAAGCTCTTTACTTTGTATATATTAGCGTCGTACGTCCAGTAAAATTTCATCCTCTTGAATCCCCCAAATCCTGAACAAGATCATGCAGTGGGAACCTGCTATAGGTACAATTTAAATACAAAGTGTTTTCACAGTTTGTATATTCATGGTTTGATACACTACATGAACAAAAGTTTGTGGACACCTGACCATGTATGGTTTTTAGAACATTCCAAATTGAGACTCTTCTGGGAAGAGGTTTCACGAGATTTTGTGGGCGAGGTGAGGAGGCCTGAGTGAAGAGCAGGCCACTCGAGATCTTAGACATCTTCCATTCCATATAAAGCATGTCTTTATGTGCACCAGGGTCTCGTGACTCAAATTCGGTTGTTTAAAATAAAAAAAAAAACACATATGGCTTGAACGGTCAGGTGTTCCAATACTTTTGATCGTAGGATGTGTTATAAATATATACATCAAAATATATTCAATATCTTGAAAGCTTGAATGAAGAGCGATTGTTGTCTCACGTGACATGATCGGTTTTGGGATTATTATTCGTCTCTGAAGTACCATGCGTCGGCCTCTACATGTAAAGAGTGTGAGCTCCTTGACACATCCCTGAATGCCACATCCTGATCCACGTCCTCCCATGGAGAGTTTCCTGACACACTCCTGCACCACACCTGTCCCTCGTATTTCAATGAAATGACATCAGATAAAAACGATTCCTCATTTTATATTTACAGAACAGATAATAATCATGTACAGATATGCACACTGCATTTAGTTACACAGAAATTGAAATCAGGATGATGATCAAACAGCGAATGTATTAATACGTACAGACGTAAATTATATTTTTGAAAATTGGGACAAATAAAAAATAATGAAATACGGAAAGACGTTTCTGGGTTATAGGGCTTTATTAAATGCCAGTGTTCTTGGAAACGAAATCACAGTATATGGACAAAAGTATTGGGACACCAATAGCTGGAGGGACACAATTGAATTGGACGTCTTTTAAAATCGTAGTGTTGAATTTTCCGTTCACTTGAGCTAGGAGACCTGAGCCTGTGACAATATGAACAAAGCCAGCGACATGGAAGATGTGGAAGATCTTGAGTGGCCTGCTATAGAGCTCTGACCTCAATCAGATTGAAATCCTTTGCGATGAACTGAGTGCACCACCAAAATCTTCTCGCCTTCTTCTACTGCACATCTGAATCACACCCTTGTGGATTAATGGGTTAAAAAAATTTTACAAACACAACTGGAATAAAATCGAGATCTTCACAAAAGAGCAGAGGTTATTATAACAGCACTAAACTGGGGAATACATTTGGAAGTAGATGCCTAAAAAGAATGAATCTTATGGTCAGGTGTCCACAAACGTTTGTCCATATAGTGTTAAAAAAATAGTAACAGTTGTAGGATGAATACAGTACAAGGTCTACACAGTGGCAGGTTTTTGTGATGGAATAGAAATCTTTTTTTTTCACCTTGATTGTCTTAAAAAAAAAAAAAAAAAAAATCTGAGCTCTGGCTTTCCATTTCAAAATGTTATCTTCTTCTAAACCATTCCTTTTGATCTCGTGTGCATTGGGCTGTTATTGTGGTGAACTTCTTTCTGACTGGTCTTCGGAACTATCCCTGACAACTATCTTTGTCCTGAGTCCTGCCATGAAGCTTCCACCACCATGCTTCACCGTGGATATTGTGCACTTTAGGTGAGGTGTTGCCTCTTTTTTTCCCCTTTCTTTTGTGTGTCTTTTTGCCCATTATTTCAGAACAGGATTTGCTCAGTATTCCTGCAGCTCAATGTTGCTGTAGGTCTCAGCAGCCTTTTCCAGGGCTGATCAGAATTCGTTTATGAGATGACGTGTATTATTCCCTTCATCCAAAGCGTCTTACAGTGATCTTATTTGTACAAGTGAGCAGTTGAGGGTTGAGAGCCTTGCTCAAGGGCCCACATGCGGCAGATAGAACCTTCTGATCATAAGCCTGAACTGCACTTCCCTAGAAGTAATTACTTTTGAGCATGAGTTTGAAGGGGACTGGTTGATTCTCAACGCTGCCTTGAACATTAAATGCTTCACCTGAATTTTGTTTCATGGAGAAGAAAATCTGATCAATTTTTTAACCACAAAATACCTGCGATTTTACATTTTTATATCTATTGTAAATATAAGAGCTTAAAAAGAAATGTATTAATGTTTACACGCAGTGATCACAGATTTAAAAAAAGAATGAGAATGAAACAAACAAGTCACATTTTATCTGAGATCTATATGAAGAAGATGTGAAGAATCGGAGTTGCAGCTAAAACTCGCTGCTGCGCTGCTTTGGATACGAGTTAAACACGTAGCACGAGTGCCGCTCAGAGCCCATGGGAACATGAAGACTGCATGACTCTGCTTTTCTGTCGCCAGAGTGGATCCTGTTATCCTTAAACACAAACAAAAATACATAGAGGTGAATGTGAATTAGTTACAGCAAAAGGAAGTGCTTCATAAATGTATGAAGACTGTATGAACGAGTAATGGTGTATGAAAGCTCTATACATTGAAGGAGGTCGGAGTGATCAGCTATTCAATAAACAAAAAAACATTTTTATAAACTTTAAATATTTGAAATTGCAGTGAATTATTAATGAACACTTTTGACTGAGCCAGATGTTGCTATGTGACAAAAATAAACCCGAATCACTGTGTATTTAGTAATATACTTTATATATAACTTTATATATTTAGATATATAAAGTTGTAAGTGTTGGGTTAGGGTTTAGATTTAGGATTTAAATCAGGATTAGGATTTAGTGTTAGGATTAGGGTTAATATTTGGGTTGGGTGGGGGCTAGGAAGAGAGTTAGGAGTAGGGTTGGGAGTGGGATTAGCACTTAAGACTGGGGCTAGGTTTAGGGTTTTGACTATAGGTAGAGCTAGGGCTAGTGTTTGGGTTGGGGTTAGGTGTAAATTTAGGGATAGTGGTAAGCCTAGGAGTAGGATTAGCGGTTAGGATTGGGGCTAGGTTAAGGATTTAAGGAGTAAGGAGCTAGTATAAGAGTAATTAGAGTGAGCGCTAGCATTAGATGTAGGATTAGCGTTAGATGTGGGGCTAGGGGTAGAGTTAAGGTTCAGGTTTGTGGTAGATTTAGGGCTAGAGCCAGGTTTAGAGATGGGGCAGGTTAGGGTTTAAACTTGGGGAAGGGTTAGAGTTAGCATGAGTTATGGCTAGTAAGCAAACATAAAAAAAAATGCTCTTGATGCTATTATAGGCCCATTAGGGCACGACTCACGCTGCCCATGCGTGCTCTGTGAGCATTTTCAAAGGAAGACAAGACAGTGGCAGACAGTGACAGCGGATTATGTTTGTTTAACAATGGATGCAAAATCTTAAATGTTGGAATTCAATTTCTAAAACATTTCCATGAGCAAACGTGAAATGTAAGTGCACCTGCTGTACCCAACACACCCGAACAAAGGTATGAGCTGCAACACTATATGCCAGATGTCACTATGTTGATCTTGTTCTTGCTCTACATACTACAAATTTGCAAATTAACAGTATTCACGGTGTGTGACTTCACATGTTCACATGTTTCCAGATGTTTGTCTTTAGTCAAGTTTTTTTACGGTGGAAAAAACTACACAATGTCTGAAATTTATTAGAAAACAAGTTTAAAATGTGTAGAAAACTTTACATCTCATCCCAATACGTTATCAGTGCAAACTTCTGATATGAAGTATAAGTATTAAGTTGTATCAAAGTGTTTTTGATTGCTAGGCTAAAAGTTTTCCTAACGTGCACAAAAAAAAAAAAGAAAAAATAAATGCACGAGATTTGAAACGAACTACAGCGAAGGTCGTCGTCTTTCATTTAAATACATGTATTATGTATAAGTTTGTCTCAAAACAGGGACACCAAAAACACTGCTATGTATTTTCAATCAGTATTAGTCATTAGGGGGGAAAAGGGAGGAGATGAGGGGGATTTAAGTACCTGAAACTCGCTTTCAGACATTCCATTAATTACTTGGACAATGCCGCAACTTTAGAAGCACTATTTTCTATTTCAGGACCAAAAAAAAAATAAAACAGGGAGACAGAGAAAGAGAAGAGGGAAAAAAGGAAAAAAAAAAACAACGCGTACGTATTCAGCCCCTTCATGCTATACTGGCACTTAAATCCTACAGACCTTCCATAAAAAAAATAAAAAAAAGACTCAAGGTTATGTACGATTGAGCCAACCCCCCCCCCACACACACACAAACAACCACTTCAGAAATCCATTTAGAGTCAGCGCAGGAGCATCTAATTCAAACATGTTGTTCTGTTAAAATGGTCGCGCTCTGTCTTCAAAAACTCTCCTTCTTCCCACTCATGTTGATCTGGCCTCTCGATTAAACTCCCATCTTCTGAAGCGAAGACACTATTACAGGAGACCAGATGCTTTGTTCAAACAGGCAGTTAGATGCACAAAAATGACCTTTTGTTGTCAGAAAAGTTTGGCTGCTGGGGTAAAAACACGCCGGCTGACTCGGATGAGGAAGATGATGGAGCGCATTCCCTATGCAAAACCGAGCTGCTCGTCCTATCGCTGAATGAGATCAGAATAACTGGCGTGGTTTTTTTCTTCTCCCAATTAAGTGATGAACTTTCCTGCTGCGTCGAACGAGAGATGGCCGCGCTGAAAGGTGAAACGTGGTGATGTGCAATTATTCAGAAATTAAAAAAACAAAAAAAAAAGAGAAAGAAATGTGCAAATACTCTGAAGTTGCCTTTGGAAAAATGCAGCCCTTCCAAATGAGAGCTGGGCACATCCAAGGTCAGAGCTTCATTGTGTCTCGTCCAATTGAATCCAAGCAGATTCAATGCTTGAGTGTTTCTTTGTCGGCTGACAATGGCAGCGCGGTCTTCAGACGCAGCGTGTTTGATAAATCGGCTTCATAATGTCACTCAAGGTCGCCTCAGGCGGCCTTGAGGGCCAAGTGTGTGTCTTTACCAGCGGGAATAAGATGTCCTAGCTCTCTTTACCGTCGCGCAGATCCGAAATTTTTACCCACATCCTGATGCCTACTCACATGGAAGTGTCCAGTTTATGAGGAACAACCTGCGCATTCAGACAGCCAATCACGTGGCAGCGGTGCACAATGCATAAAATCATAGAAAAATGCCGATTTGCGTAAAATAAACGGTGCCATGGATGTTGTAGATGAGTTGATTTGGGTTTTTCTAGAAACTTTTGATCTGTGTGGTCTTTAGAGTTTATACAGAATGGTGCGAAAAACAAAAAACATCCTGGAATCACCAAACTTTAGTCAGCAAAAAAAAAGAAGAATCTGAGGCGATCCAGACTAAAAGAAAAACGAAAGCTATCATCCGCCTTAATATTTGAATGCGCGGTACGTTCTGAGATCATTTTCCGCTCACAACGCTCGTAAAGAGCAATTATCGTGATTGGCTGAGAGGATCAACTCAATGAATGTGTACAGGTGTTCACAGATTACATGTACTAAACAAATCCTCAAAATACAGCAGAACAAAGTGTAAACTCTGGAGAAATCCCCCCCCAATCCCATATGATGGACTTGTATATACCACCTGCTGGTCTGAAGCTCAGAGATCAAAATGGAACAAGCAGGAATTCATGCAGCAGCAGAATCACAAATCAGATTGAAAAAAAAAAAAAACTAAAAACGATCAATTCACCTCAAATTCTTTCCGGTTGCGTCTGGCATGAAGTTGAGTTTAGCAAAAAAAAAAAAAAAGAAAAAAGCCAGAAGGACACGTTGGAAAGTGTCGCATTTTTTAAATAGTATATTGACCAAAGATTGAAAAGAATGCTGTCAGGTAGCTCCAAAAATGGCATTTTCACATTCATAGCGTTTTTTTTTTCCCTCACCACCAAGTACAGTATGCAGAATTTCTATGAAGGATAATGAGGAGCTGAATTTAAGGCTAGATGTTGTCCTTGATTTATTCTTTTTGCTGCACTAATGCGCTAAGCGCTTCTTTAAACGCTGCCGGCTCGCCCTCGAACGCATATCTCTGAAACCCAGGCATTTTGCACAAAAGACAATGGCGCGGAAAGGCAAGGCGACGGAGAAGAGAACGACGAAACTTAAAAGCCGGAGTTGCGAAGAACAACCGAATTCTTGTTGCTTTTATTGATTTTGTCTTAAAAAAAAAGTGTTAAGCTTTCGCCTTGTCTTTTTTTCTTCGACAACCAGCTGTTCGTAAACACCAGATAGGAAACAAGCACTTATTTAGTCTGCCAGGAGCTCCTTGGAGACTGTGCGGTGGTGGCGTCCCAACTGCAGCTACTTGATATCACAGGCCTGTGTGAGCCGAGTGAACATGACACACTCGGGGAAAAAAAAAAAAGAAAGAGCCATATCACATGGGCTGGAGCTCTGGACCATCAAAGGGAATGAGAATAGAGCTCTGGGGACCTGCATCTGTTTTACCATGCCGAGGCTGGATCTCATCACCTGCTGAGAAAACAGGCCGAGCCTGTCAAGCTGTCATTGACCTGTGTCAGGTTTGACCACCCCCCCCCCACGCTCCTGACACTGATTTGCTTGAGAGTGCGCATGTAACGTGTATGTACTTGACAGGAGGTCTCGTGTCTCGGCTCTGTAGCTTGGTGTATTAATGTTAAGCATAAGTGATTGGCTGTTAGAGAGTTCGGCGATGACGGCTTTTTCAGCAATTAGACCTTTCCTTAGTCTCAATCAGGATAAGTGCAACCTGTACAATGGAGTGCAACAGTTGATCCAAACCGCATTCGATATATCCATGACTTGTTGTATCTATTGTTTTTTTTCCCCCAAAAAAATCATAAATCCTGTCTTCTTCGGAAAGCTACCATACAGTATCTCACTCTAGGTCCATCTATTATCAAAGACCAGCAAAAGCCACTACTGATAGGATGCACCTTTGTGCCTTATTATGATGAAGCCTGGAGTTAAGGAAAAGAATTCTGATCCATGAATCCCGGACATAGAAAGAACAACGTCTACAGCTCTAGCAGGTGAATTAGATCAATAGATTTTTTTTTTTCACAGACACAAAAAAAGACAGACTTCAATGTAGGGCGAAGAAAAAAATGCTTCTGGCAATAGGGAGTAAGAGTGAGCTACCGAGACTGAGAGGAAAAAAAAAATCCTGCCCAGACTAAACACGATCTTGTGCACTTTGCCGAGCTCTGATCAAACATTGCCACTACTTGGCAAGGACTGGTTCGATCAAATTTAGAAAGACTGTGATGCAGAAATTATTGTAATGCATCAAGAAATTTTTTGGCACTCTAACAAGTGTGGTTTACGGTGATGCAGAGGGGCAGCAACGCCGCCTCACAGCTCCAAGGTTTTTAATTCGATTTGTAGGGAAACACAGCCTTTTTTTAAAATGAGACATTGGTTTGTTTGGTGTCTGTGCTGAGGTTCTGTCTGGGTTCTCTCCTTGTCCATGTGGGTTTCCATTCAATTCCATTACATTGGCTTCTTTAAATTCCCCTTAAGTGTAAATGAGATTTTAATGTGTGTGTGTGTGTGTGTGTGTGTGTGTGTGTGTGTGTGTGTGTGTGTGTGTGTGTGTGTTTGTGTACATGATGCCCTGCAGTGGACTGGTTTCCCATTCAGAGTTCCACCGTCAGTGTTCTTTGGAAAGATTCCAGATCCACCACAACACTGAGCAGGATAAGAACATGAGCATGAATGAAGGTGACAAGTGGAACAACAGCACGTCTCCTCCCACACAACACAAGCGTTCAGGGGTCAAGCATTTCGCATCTCTGTAGAGCGCATGCCTGTGGCATTTTCACCACTGGACTCTTGAATGTGCAACATTTTGATTACTTGCTGCAAATGTGCATGCTGGGATGTTTTCGGCAAACCGTGGATCTAAAGAGTAGTCATTTCGAGGTATCATAGACTTCCAGGCAGATTTGGTGGACAGAATTTGATTGCTTCTCACTATACTTTGCAAGTAGAACTTGGACAGCCACACTTTTTCCAGTTCTACTGGAAAGTTCTATGGAGTTTTCGTCATTTGTTGTTATTTAAGCCATTTTGGTAGAGCTTTGGAGGTATGCTTAGGGTCATCATCTTTCTGGAAGACCCATTTGCGACCAAGTTCAAGATCTTTCTGAACGTTTGCTTCAGCGTTTCATCAGTCGTAATGGTGGTCTTTGTATTAGAGGCAATACCACGTTAGAGAACACAGGAGAACATTTCTGCCTGTGGCCATCAAACCATACAACCCCTCCCTCTGAGAGTTAAACAGCTGGTCCCCGATATTGATAGTAGAGATATGGGTTAATATCTTGTTAATATATAAAATATGTTGTTAATATCTTGGCCAATTATGTGCAAGAATCACAGTGCAACATTAACAATTAGTTACATTAGTGCAATAATTTTTATAACTATTTGCTGCCACAAATTTATTTTGATATATAACTTAATGTGTATATTTATTTCAACATACTTATTTTTCATTTGACTTACAATCTGTACTTTAATCTATTTGTGAGCAACCAAACAATTTCCCTACAGGATCAATAAAGTATTCAGATTTTTTTTATGGCCAGCCAGTTCAGTATTTTTAAACTGACAGAAGAAGATGATGATGAAGATCTTAAGTCTGGCTTTTTTATGCACGTTTTGAAGTAGGTACCACTCAGGTACCTCAGTCCTTCACCAGTCCTTTACTGTTGTCTTGGGATTCATTTAAACCTTCCTAGGAGCTCCTAAAGTTTCCTAGGAGCTTTCCATATGAAGTTCATCTGTGAACTGCAATTTTTCTCTGAGGTTGCGATAGAGTTGACTTTTTGCCGGAAAAGAGTAAGCCACAAAGTGCCTTCAAATAACCCCTAGGGTCTAAAAGTGACTGACCAGCATGAATTCTGACTACAGAATATGAGCATTAGGGTCATCTTTATAATAAAGTTTTCATTTTGTTATATCAAAGTGAAGGTTTTGCTGTTTTATGGTCGGGAACTGTGCAGATAGAAGTAGTTCTGAACAAGAAAAAGAAAAAAATGATATCTATATTTAGAAGAATATTGCTTGCTTTTTGAACACCCTATTCCCTATTTGCTGTTAATAATAACCTCCATTCTTCAGGGAAGAATTTTGGAGTGTGGACATTTGTGCTAATTTAGCCACAAGAGTGTTAGTAAAGTCACAGGTACTGGTGTAGGTGGAAATGAGGGTGTAATCAGCATTTAAATTTATCCAAAAGGATTTGGATAGAATGAAGTCAGAGCTCTAAATGACAGGAAAAATAAATTTTATACAATTGTGTGCCTCGAGTTCAGTGGTAAAGGTTTGGTAAAGAACCACTAATGGCTGAAATATTCATCTAATGTTTATATATATATATATATATATATATATATATATATATATATATATATATATATATCACTGAGCGAGATCGAGATCCAGCTCTTTGTGATGAAGAAAAAAAAAAAACCAAACGTTACGGCTGAATGTTATCATTAAGCTCCGTTGTACTTTAGTGCACGAAGGTAACGGAGATCACGAGAACGAAAACCGGCACAAAGCAGCACTTTAATGAAGAAATATCTCAAATGAAAAGCATGTGAAGTGATATGGACTAAATGTCAAGAGCTTTATAGTCGAGGTTTCATGGAAAATAACAGGCTGGAGAGACTTCGTTTTGTCGCTGTTCGTAATTGCGGCAGCCATAATATAATACACTAATACTGAGAGAGAGAGAGAAAAAAAAAAAGAGTGAGGTGACAACTGTCACACAAGCCTGTGTCAGCTTTGTCATGTCACACTCTTCTGCACATGCTGACTTTGCCTCATGGTATGCGTAACAACCGAGAGGTCACATCCAGGTTGGTGTCCTGCAGATCTAATGGATTTATCTCAAGCTCCTGACCCACACTGGAGGTAAACAGGAAAATGCTTGCAGGAAGGAAGTGCTCCATTTTTTTTATACAGCTGTAGACCTGCTGTACATGAACATGTTGCCAATATACTGATAATCGAGTAACAGAAAGGATCTGCTCAACATGTACTCTAAAATACATCAGTGGTTTATATACGATGCATTTGTCCGTCATGCATACAAAAAATAGGGATATCATTTTAAGATAAAGACCATATCTCATTTCGAGACTCGTTTATCGAAAAATCAGAAGGATTCCTGAACTCCTGATCTCTCAGAGGGTCGCCCGCTTTAAAACACTGAGCCGGAGGTCAATGCACGGCCTGTAGGAAGTGATTTCATGAGTGAAAAGATGTCAGCTTGTTTTCCTTTTCTCCTTTCCTGTTGTGCTCCGATGGCCGCTTCCTCTCTAGTGGGGTGTTGCTCACCAATCCGCCCACGCCACGGGGCGGAAATGTCCGTCTCACACGCACGATGGTTCGAAAAGGGGGGAGGTGGTGTTAGGGGGGGCGTGGGCGGAGTCAGGGCGGAGGAACAGCTCTATATAGGGGTTCTGCATGAATGATTAATCAATGCTCACTCACCAGGATGAGTGTTTCCTTCCTGGCTTTTTTATCTCTCGCATATTTCAGAGCCATTCACAAAACGCGTGCGGGCGGCCAGGGCACGGTGACCTACACCAGTGTTGTTTATAATGGATGAGCGGCTAACAGAGCTCTGAATAGTGAAGCTCTCACAAGAAGGAGGTATGGTGAACGTGTTATTCACTATAAGGACAAAAGTATTTGGACTTTGAACTTCTCCACACATATGTAGTTCTTCCCAGACCACAAAGTTGGATAGTTAGATATCTTTTGACATGGAAGCACTTGAACTAGGAGACCCAAACCTGTGCATAACCACGCTCCTGGGCATAAAGCCAGCTGCATGAGGCTATGCTTTACACAGGGTGGAAGATGTAGAAGATCTTGAGTTAAAGATCTCTAGCGGAACATCTTCCCAGAAGAATGAAGGTTATTACAGGAGCAAATGAAGACTGAAGGTAGATTGGGATAGGATGGTCAGTTGTCCACAAACCTTTGGCCAGAGATGTTCTGATAAATATGAAAAGCTCAGAAGCTGGTGCTGGTGGTCTGGCCTTCTTCCTGTGCTGTGATTCAGGTGCCTGCGGCAGCCGTGACACAAGTTGCTCGCCGTTCTCTTCCTCCCCTCGCTGAAAGATTAGTAGGAGCAAGTGTCCTGTCAGTGACTGCCCCCAAGTCGCAGGAAATAACATCAGTGGCGGGCCGCGTCTAACGAGGATGTGAGACGCCCCGATGGCACATTAACGACCGGCCTCAGACGACCGGCTGCGTCTCCAGAACAAAAGAAAGCGCAGCTGCTTTGATGAGAATCGGTTTGAATGGGAGACCGGCGATAACAATAACACGGGCACCACTTCAAAGCATTTCGCTGCACTCGGGTTCGCTGCTTTTTGTCCTTATAAAACGCTTAAAAAATGTGCTGTTTGCATGGCGTATGTTCTCGGGTTATCGCAAATAATTCGAGAGAAGTCTCTTCCCCTGGTCTAAAAACAAAAAAATAAGAGAAGACCTCTCGTGTGTCGGGGAACGTGAGCAGGTGTGAACAAAACGTGTAGAGTAACGTGCGTGCGAATGGGGAGATCTCTGTGTTGTGTGTGTGTAAGCGAGAGAGAGAGAGAGAGAGAGAGAGAGAGAGAGAGAGAGGTCCTGTGGCTGACAGCGGGTCCCTGGTCAGGATATGTAACCGCACACTGCCAAAACAGGAAGCTCACTACTCCCTTGGTGACTGACACACCCTGGCTCGCTGGTGGAAGTCCACACAGAGTCCAGGCCTAGGCTGCGATAGATCTCGTTCAAAGTCTCGTCTCTCAAAAAATGACGAGAATCGCGAGGCAAGCGTGTCGTCCGGGTCTCTGCAGGTCTTCCTCGTGGTCGCAATTTGATTCTTACGTGTTACTAATACACGTCAGCGATCTAGAAATGATTTTCCATGCGTGTATTTGTTTGTCTTTTATATTCGATGGGTGGATTCGAAAGTGGGGGGAAAAAAAAAATGAAAGGCTGAAGGACACAGAAGGCCCAAATTATATGAATGTATGAGGTACTCTGCGTCAAATGGAATCAATATGTCGAAATTTCAGCACGAGGATGAAAACAGCAAACATCGCAGGACATGCCTGGTGCCGTTTGCGGGACTGTTTTGGCACAGCTGAGAACGATCAGCAATCGTGCGTCAGGGGATCGCTACAACGGCGATTTGTGCAGATCGTTCGTTCGTTCGTGCCCCGGCGAGTATCGTTATGACCCCAGGACCCCCGACTCGGTTTCTTCGCCCTGTCAGTGCTCCCTCTGGACTACTGCGACCTTGTTCATGGAGTGAAGTTCCTCGAGCTCAGATTGATTCAATACCACTAGTAATACCCTTGAGTGAAGTTAAAAGTGTATACTTTTACTACTAGTCACTGAATTTTGATTGCAAGTCAACATGAATAATCGAGTCTGGGATAACAAACTCGGTGTGGCTCCATTTAAACCTGGATGAAGTAAAAAAAGATTTTTCGTTTGCTTGCCACCAGAGGGCCACTGCCCTTGATATCCCTTTTTTTAATGAATAGAACTGAGTGCATTCTTTTCAGTAACAGAACTGGCTCAAACCGGAATCGACTGTCTGGGCGCTAATCCTGAAAGCACGTATGAAGTATTTGACTGCTGAAAAGCTATAGCTTCATGTTCGAAGCGGGACGGTGAAGGCTTACCTGCCTAGTCGTGTGAGTGGTGTGAGTGCCACAAGCCAGACAGCTGAGATCTTCTTTCAGGCTGTCACGGACACAAGGGATGGAGAAATGCCCTGTGGGAGTGGGACAAGGTCACATGATGAGTCGGTGAGACAGCTGACTTCGGATGTCGTAATAACGTGAAAACGGCAAAAAAGCCTGTGCTGTTAAGTTTTCATGATCGGAAACTATGATGATTATACAATGTGTGGGGCGATTCAGTGTTCCTGATCCACCTAGTGGCATGTTTTCTGGAGGTAGGATGGAGCTCAGAGGAAACCCAAATAAACGCACACTAAAATAAAACTCTGCACAGACCAGAGTATCGAATTTTGGTGCTGTGAGGAAGCGACTGTGTGTCTTCAATCATGGCACTTCTGACCGCAGGCTGCAGGAAGGATCCTACATTACTGAGTCATAATGAGCCTTCAGATACTTTGTATGGACAGAAGTATTGTGAAAACCTCACATTTCCAGCCATATGGGCTTTCCCAAACTGTAACCACAAACATAGAGATCCTAGAAGAACAATGCTTTCAAGTGCATAAAGCCAGCTCCATGAACACGGGTTGGAGAATGTGGAAGATCTATAGTGGCCTGCTATAGAGCTCGGACCTCAACACTATTTAAATGAACTGGAATGATGACTGTGAAATCTCCTTACCATACCTACCTGACTTTACTTAAGACCTTGTGGCTGAATGGGCACAAATCTCCACTCCAAAATCTGAAACATCTTCCCAGAAGAGTAGAGGTTTTTATTACAGCACTATATCTCAATGTGGAATGAGATTGTGCCGATATTTGGCCAATATAGTGTTTTAGCATGTGCAAGAGGTGAAACATTGCTTAGCTAAGAATGTGAGAAGACTTTTATAACCTCTAGATTGAATTTTGGTTGTTGTAAAATATCACACTGACCTCTGTTTTATGCAAAACAAAGCGGCTTTTAGTAAAATGTCGCACTGATACTATCAGAGCTGCCCCCAAAAAAGATTTTTTGCACGTGGAACCACAGGAGGATCCTTTAGCGTTTTATGTCCAGCTTCAAGTTTTTCTCTCAGAAGGAGAAAATCCTGAAAATTCCACATATCGAGGGAGTAAATGAATGATGGATGGAAGGAGTAAAGACATTTGTTAAAGTATGCTGAAGTAAGTAGAACATTTAAGTAGAACACATCTTTAGAAAATTAAATATTGAATGTAAAACACACACTAACACACACATCTGTACTACTCAAATGGAGTCTAACAAATGTAAACTATTAAAGTCCAATTTTTCCATTTATTTGATTTTATTGAATCAATTTGATTAGTTTGTTTGTTAATTTGTTCGATTACTCAATTTAAATAATCAATATAATAAAATTGTTTCGTATTCATTTGATTTATTCTCTTTTTTTTCTTTATTATTAATAAATAAAAATAGTATTGTATATATTATTTAACCAAGCAGGCATTTTTATTTAAAATGGTTTGAAAAATGTAAACTGTTGACGCTCACGAATGTTAATGTTAATGATGATAATGAACTGTGGTAATAGAAAACGACGAGCGATTCATGACTGTGTGTTTTCTTTTTTAGATAGCGGATTTTTTGTGTTCAGCTTTTTCAGAAAGGTTTCGCTAACACTACAGACCTCTCTCTGTTATTTCCCTGCTGCTGAGTTCCGTTCACATAAATCTATCATATGACCGAGGGCTCCCAGGAACGTATATTGTGGCTAAGTGAGACGTACAGTCCACGCTGGTCAGATGTCAGGTCGAGTTAAGAACAACAGAGGCTTTCGGGTTCAGGCTGAATTCGACTCGTTTTCAGTCTTTTTGGCAGATTCAGCCGAGTCAGAGTGACCGATACTCTTGGCGTTGATGACGCTCGCTTCTGGGTTCCACCAATGCTCAAGGTTAGTCTGGGTAATTTCTGATGGTAACACTGAGCTCTGTTTCTTCGTCTTCATGCACACTGGTGTGGATTGAATGGATCTGCACTAATTACGCTGTTCTATAAACTTGGGTTGCCTTGAGAAACATTCCTATTTTATACTTTTGAAAAATAAAGAATTGTCTGGATCAATCGTCAGATTCTTGGACTCGTACATATGGTTGGATTAAAGTCTGATTTAACATGAGATCTGTGAAAATTATGAAATCAAAACTCAAGGCTTGATAAGGAAAACCTCATATATATATATATATATATATATATATATATATATATATATATATATATATATATATATATAGTGTGTGAACAAAAGTTTGTGGACACCTGATTATGGGCTTTCTGAACATCCCATCACACATTTGCTCTTATAATAACTCCATTCTTCATCATGTTCCACTGGATGTTGGAGTGCACTTGTGGAGATTTGTGGTCATTCAGCCACAGGAGTGTTGGTAAAATCAGGTACTCATTTAGGAGGAGGTGAGGAGGCCTGGTGGTGCAGTCAGCGTTCCAATTCATGGCAAAGGTGTTGTAGGTCAGAGCTCCATGTCTCTCAAACAAATTTAAGCGTATCTTCGAGGAGCTGTGGAAAATGTTGTGGAAACAGGAAGCCAGGTGTCCTAATACTTTTATATATATATATATATATATATATATATATATATATATATATATATATATATATATATATATATATATAATTGGACTTTTGGTGGACTTTTTATTTATTACTTTGGATAATCAACAAAATTTACAACAAAAGAAATTTGGTATTCATGAAAATCACAAAACTATTTTTTTTAATCCTATTCAAGCTCCCGAGTGTGTGTGTGTGTGTGTGTGTGTGTGTGTGTGTGTGTGTGTGTGTGTGTGTGTGTGCGTGTGTAAATTTATGCATAAAAAACCCTCATGTAAACCTCAGTGGATCTGCTTCAAATCATATCATTTGCATTGATTACTGCACTTTTATCTACAGATTGCACTGTGCAGCTCAGTTTTTTTTTTTTACATTCGTCGCATTCGTTTCGAAAATATGAAAGATTACTGAAAACATATAGTGAAGAAAGCAGGCGTGGATAAATGCGTGCAATAAAAAGAAATGTCATCATATTGGCAATACTGGCCAAATCTGCCCCTGGAGATGTTTGTGACATAGGGCGGAGCTGCAACGAGTCGTTCAAGGGGTTTTGGGTGGCATGCGTGCTTCAAGATCGCAAGAACATCACTGAGACCAGGAAGACCTTCGAAGAGCTCAACCCCCCGAAACTGCTCGCCAACGTGCAATGTGATCTCGCATCCGCACCCACCCAACTAGGCAGATTTGGGGCTTCGCCCTCCTCCCGACGATGAAGATCCTGCTCAAAGGATCGAGAAGATCCAGCGCTGGGCCTACAGTGTTGCTGTCCAAGAGGACTGGTGATGGTGTGTAAACATAAATAAAGTAATAAAGTACTTTCTTGTAAACAGAGCTCTCGAAACTTTATATCACCTCGTTTCATTTGATCCCAAAATGCGTAAGTCCTTGAATGCGAAGAAACCTTGAAAGGAATCAGCCTTCAAAAGAAAACCCGTCCTCATCTTCAGCACCGAATGTCCATTCATCATCGAGGTGTGCATTGATGCATCGTGTGGTCCTGAGCCATTGTAGTAGACTTTTGATATTAGTTACAGTCCCAAATACATCCTCAAAGTTCTTCATAATACCTTTATAGATCTTTAGGTTGTTGAGGTGGACCCGGAGTCTACATGAAGGATGCGTGAAAGGGAAAAGATGATGTCCAAAGTGGATTTCAAAGTGGATTCAAGGAGTCAAAGGTTTTCAGGTTTTAAAGACAAACCAGAAGCCTGAGATTATACATTTAGACTATGAAACTACGTACAACAAATAAAAATGTTTCAAATGATACGCATGACAGCTCGATAGCTCTTGATTGTGTCAAGCATCAAAGCAATTTGAAAAAGAAAGAAAGAAATGTCTACTTTAATCCAAGGAACTGTGCTATGTTCTTTTTCCTGGAAGAAAAAAAAAAAGTTAAAACCAAACTTGGGTCAGGAAGTTTTTACTTTTTGGAAAAAAAGGAAAAGAAAAGAAGAACGTGGCCATGTTTTTTGGCTTGCCCTCGCTCATTCTCACACTGAGACAAGCCAGACGCTGCAGGATAATCACGGTCTAATAGGAGAGAATATTGAAAGCAGCAGCTCAACAACTGGATCTGCTTTCCAACCCCTAGCTCCCTTCTTCTCTTCCAAAATGTTAACACATGGCTGCACGAGATACCGATAATTTTATGACATGGTTTTGATAATCAACAATTTTAAAAACAAGAAACATGTTGCCTAGAGAATCATTGGCTGGTTGTTTATTGTTTTTTTTTTTTTCGAACCAGCGTCTTTTGAAATCTTGCGGAAAAAAAACAAACGGTGAAACGCGGCCGTCGTTCTCTCAACCCGCACCTTCACTGGCAGCAGCAACAAAAATTGTACGATTAAAAACCAAAGCCAAAAGCAGACCTCCATTGAAAAGCCCATTTTCAGAGAATCTGGCACACATGGAAACACACCTGGTGGCTTTTTTTTTTAACCATGCTTTGTTGCTCTTGTTGTTTTTTTTGTTTGTTTGTTGTTTTTTTCAGAGTAGGAAGTTGTAAGGTTGTTCCCTCTCAGGCGTCCTATTTGCCGTGTCTGGATGTTGGATGCTGAAAGGAAAAAAAATACGTGTCCACGCGCCGACATCTTTCTAATGATTTCCCCGCACCTGCACATCTGCTGCTGTTTTAATTAATACTCGAAGGAGGATCGTTGTGACTAATCAAAAGCATTGTCGCTTCGTTAAAAAAACTCGATCCTGCGATGGGGGACGTTCGCTACGAAGGACGTTCCTTGTTCCGACGGACAATGTAAACGGTTAGGATAAAACGATTTTTTTTTGAGGGAATATTTTTAGGAGGTCTCGATAAAAAAAAAAAAGTGTCGCCCCGATTCCCGCGCTGAGCTTGGCCGCGTTTCTTTTTTTTTTTCTTCATTATTTGGCTCGTTGCCGAGCTGTGCTGCGACGCCTCGCTGATTTATGGGCGACGGCTGACCTCTGAGACCGTAACACGGTGATGGGTGACTGGCTCTCAACGGTAAGCTACTGGCACTTGACAAAGTGCCGGGAGCAGAATGAATTTACTTCTCTTTTCCTCAATCATCAACAGGCATGGCGGCATGCTGGCCTGACCTCCGTCTCATCCTGACTGCTATAACAAGATCTCGGGCAGGAGAGCAAGGAAGAAAGAGGGAGAGACAGAAAGAGAGAAAGAGGGGTGGGGGTGTTGGTGCTTGAAAAATTTACTGTCACATCTACTTTCCAATGAGCTCCAGTGAACACTTCTTTCACCTTCAGGTTGCTTTGATAGTCCAGCGTAAGGAGGAAACGCCGTGTAGTCGGATCAGTCGGATCAGTAGGAACCGCCGAAACGCTTCCGACAAACTTTTTAGGAGGCAATTTTCCCACCGGTGTGCCCCTTTGTTTGCCTTCATCGGCCGGGCGACATCTGAAGTTCGATTTAATAACCGATAAATCTCCATGCGCAATGAAATTTTACTTCCGTTCCTGCTGATGATGGCCACCAATCACAAAATCTGTGTGTAGGACTGTTTTGCGAGTGATTATTAAACATCCCATAACAAACGTACTAACTGGTGTAACAGTTTTTTTTTCGTCTACGTTTAATTGATGCACGCTTCCGAGTTTAACACAGCAATCCATGTGGGGGTGGGGGGGATTTTATGGTTGTTACAATAGCACGGGGTGGGGTTGTAAATTCGGACGGCGCAAATGCGTAATATTCTAAAGTAGGGTTTTAAATTATCCCGCGGTGTAAACGTTGGCTCGGTGCCGCAGCTAAGAGATGGCGGGTTATAATTGAAAATAAAAAAGCCATTTAAAAGACATTCAATAAGCCGGTGGGAAATTGATCAGGCTATAAAAGCTGTCCTCTCAGGGATGGGAGATGAGTACGGAGGCTGAGCGGCGGCCTGGGGTTTTTTTTTCTTCCGGCACGGCGGTCCGGCATGTTTTACTCTCTGCCCTTTGTACAAACCACCACCAAGAAAAAAAATGTCAATAGACTTTAATTCACATTTCCCATGTCAAATTACGTTAGTGCTGGATTTCGGGACATTTTCAAAAACAAGGTCTCCTTATGAAATGATGAGAAAAATAAACAAAAATTAAGAAAGGAGGAAGGAAGTAAAAAAAAAAGAAAAAGAAAAACGCCACTGCTTCTTTAACTTTCAATTCTCCTAAGCATCCCTGCTTCACAGCCTCTGGCTATTGCCTTTCTCAATCTGTCCCTCGGGATGCAGGAGTTATGGGCCCTGTCGATTGAAGAGAAAGGGATGTTATTCCCCTGTCACCCCTCAGCCGCTCCCTGCGCCAGCACCTGGGCTGATCTATGGCCGCCATGTTGGGTGACAAGTGTCTCGATGCGCCATTGGTTTTTTAGCCCACAACCCCCACCCTCAAAAGAAGACCACCTTCTTCAACCTGCCAGACCCCCCCTCATCAACCATTCATAATTCGGTAGCACCGAGGCCCTGCAGAGGCCGGAATATGGTTACACTGCGTTATGGATGAGGTCATACCTCGCATAGACTTTCATAGCCGGATTTGGTACTGAGCCCAGGCGTTTATGAAGGCATTTGTACTCAAATCTCCTCTGCTGAACCAATTATAACTTTAGAATGAGACGATAAGTTAATGCAATTAGTTCTACGAGGGAAGTGATTTCGGTGTCACCAGATTACGACCGGGGGTCTGGTTCTCCTCAAAGCCTACCAATGTGTTGTTTCTTTGTCACTGCTTAATAAATGTATATATTTGAACTGTATATCTGGTTTTGTGTAAAGGTGCTTGTGTAAATGTATATTGTTAATTCCTATATTGTTGGCTCAAGAACCCAAATGCTGCTCCGAACTGAACTTTTAATAGCAGTGTAACATATTCCTCGGAAAGCCCTATCTGGCCTTTTCTGATTGACAGGAGGGAGAATTCTGTTCTCTTTGGATTCCTGGTCGTGTACAAGCATCGAATCACACTGCTGGGTTTATAATAGAGGTTGACCTATTAATCTGGCTGATCGTGCTGCAAATCAGTCCGATTATTAGCCATCACATCTGACACACCAAACCGTGTACTGTATGTTCTGCACTTGCGTGAGACAACAGAACTCTTAGACGTTGGACCTCTTCAAAAGTTTAAAGGCTATGGCATGGAGGAGTTGGTGTTGGATCTGTTTCATGAGTTGCTCAGTAGCTCCTGGTTCTGCAACGTCAACTGACTGTATAAGGACGTTACTCATAAATCACGCACTCCGGTACTCATGGATATTTTCACTCTCCGGTGTTTTGTATTGTTTTAAGACTTCACACTCTTGATATCACCCAAATGAGGATGGGTTCCCCCTTTTGAGTCTGGTTCCTCTCAAGGTTTCTTCTTCATAACACAAAGGGAGTTTTTTCCTTGCCACAGACGCCCCAGGCTGCTCATCAGGGATAAATGCACATCATTCCCTTTTAAGTTCTGTAAAGCTGCTTTGAGACAATGCCCATTGTGAAAAGCGCTATAGAACTAAACTCATCCATATCAGCAGGGGGCAGTAGTCGGTATTCGGAATTCACGCAGGTATACCGGAAGCGCTAGAACTGTGAATGAATATATATATATATATATATATATATATATATATATATATATATATATATATATATATATATATATATATAAAGCGAGCAAATTTAACACACGTTTTCAATCACGTCTGCTAAGATGCAAAGAGCAAGAATGGCAACAAGTGTCTGTGCGGTCCTTCTTTATTCCGTTTTTGTTCGTTTTTTGTCATTTTTTCTTTTCTCGTGTGCTCATTCGCTAAGTTGAATAGCCGATCGGATTTCCGACATGCAGAATTGGCCGAAAAACAGACGGCATCCGATTTGAGGACACGCCGGAAAAACCACACGACACTGCAGGAAGGCGGACCGTCAGCATGGTATGTCCCGGACTTTAAGTTCTCATCCTTCGTTCATGATCTCGATTCATATATTTAATTGGAGAGAGAATGCGAGTAACTTTGTGGAACTGTCTTGCTCACGAGCCTTCAACCGGCTGTAGTTCAGCCTCCATGGTTAGCTCGGGTACCAAAGCCTGGTAACAAGTGCATTAAATCGAAGAGGCTTGTGTTGTTGAATAAATGTTACATTTAAACAATTTTCTGTATCAGCTAAAAAAAATGAAATCGGAGTCATATATCGCTTATCGGATTCCCTGATTTCTAAATATCGGTATCGGCTGCCATTAAAAAAAAAATCGGTTGACCTCTAGTTTACAATCTCTTGATAATTGAAGGCTTTGCTGTTGCTCCACTTGGGAGCCGTAGAACCGTATAGGTGTGTGTGTGTGTGTGTGTGTGTGTGTGTGTGTGTGTGTGTGTGTGTGTGTGTCCACATAAAACAATCCACCTCAAAGACATCATACTTGTCCAAATGTACTAATCAGATGCCTCAGATTGTTAACTCCCAAAGCCTCTCGATGTTGGCCACACTTCTTGCTTCTGCCGGAGCAGATTTCACTACAGGCCCGAATCTTGTGAACATTTCATCTCAAATATAAATACACATGAGCAAACGAGACGCGAGTGCAGTCCTTCCAGGCTGACATCTGTCAACAATTATGGAGAAAGCTGGAGAGAGAGAGAGAGAGAGAGAGAGAGAGAGAGAATAGCCACCGCCTACAGAAGATAAGTCAACTTGGACATTTCCTCACTCGAACCTGATATTTGTCCATTCACAGGGTGGGACATTCACCAACAGACAAAGCAGCTGTAATGCTGGAGATGCCAGGTGGCACTGTTGTATCCTTCGATGGAAGAAAACGTGCTACTGGCAATCAGACTGAATAAATACAGTGCTTCATAAATAAATACATTCTCTAACGGATGGGCGACTACACAGAGCCGCCATCCATCGCTCTTCCTGTTATCACACGTACCACCGAAAAAATAGTTCTCGCATTACGAACTTTAAGGCGAAATATGACATTCGGAAAACGTCCTCATAGTCGTGTTTGATTTCTCGGGGAGAAACGTGTGAAATGCAGAGAGAACATCGGCGGGGCGCGCGAGTTACAGGACAGGAATGTAAACAGCGGCTCGGGTGACTGCGCACTGTGCTTGCTGTTTATTTTGGTATTTACAAGAATAAGCTCCAATCAAATAGTCAGATACTGCGCTCGCCAGCTACACGACTTTATTTGGAGACGCACTTTTTTTTTTTTTTTTTTTTTTTACCAAACATTCAGCTTCTTTAAAGTTTTTTTTTTTACCACCCACTGCCAAGGTCAGCCCTTACACTTAGAAACAGTTAAGGAGAAACGTAGATTGCTTCAATTTATGTGACATTTTATTTGGTGCAAAAAAAAAATGCAGAATGTGCGTGCACCCTATAAGCCCTCTCTTGTTTTTACTGGTATTATTACCTACACTTCATATTATGACAAATTTTATTCTATACGATTATAGCGATATATACAGTATAGGGTGAGGGCTACTTTTTCTAACGCCTGTGCGTTCATTGTCACACCGTATAACTTAAAATTTTTCATTTAAAGAATACGTTTGAGTAATTTATTAATTATAATTCTTTTAAATTATTAATAAATTACAAATGTTATTTATTATTATAAAATATCATTGTGTTTTCAGTTGTTAAAAAAAGTTTCTAATTTATTTATAAAAAATTTTTTTTTTTGCATAATTCATTTCCTGCTGCTGCTATGGTACAGCAAGAGAAACCCTTGCTACAAATGAATTAAATTGTTCGTCTGTATTATCTGTACAGTTCACGTCAGTTAAACTAAATGAATCATTCAAACTGTACGAGTAAATCAATTAAATGGTTTGTGCATTTATGAATACTGGATTTATTTTTAACAAACAAAAAACTTTATAATTTGAGTCACAGTACAATAAATAATTTAATAATATGAAAAATACTCGTTGATTATTATTATTAATAATAATCATAATAAAGCTATTAATGAATTTTGTTTATATTTAAATTCTGTTATTGTTGTTAGTAATAAAAGAACAATATTTCAAAAATACTAGTTCTATTTACTTATTTTATGATTTATTGGTATATTGTAATGCTATTAATGTTTTGCATTAAAATTTTGGTATTAATTATTGATCGTCATATTTACAGTACCATAAAATCAATACAGTAATATTTGATTATTATTTATTGATCATGTGGTTAGTGGAATATAATAAAGACATATGGCGGTGTACCCGTTTGCTTTCAAAAGACTCATTCGAGCTGTTAAATTTCGAACGTCAGGTTTGTAGCGGATTATTTTTAGCCTCGTTATTGTCATATGGAAAATCTGTCTCCTCGCGTCACAGCTGGTTTCAGTTTGATAGTGACCTCCCACCTTTAACATGGCATGTATCTATTAAAAACATGACGTCTGTCTACAGCAATGACTCTAAACATAAAATATATATATTTGTACAAGTTTTTTTTCCTCCCTTGCAAAAAAACAGAATAATCTTTCCCTCTTAAAGGGGATTTGAAAATAATGCAAGATATAAAAGAGGCCACATCGATTCACATTGACAAAAGAAAATAAGTACTGCCAAGCCCGGTGCATAAGCCTGCTACGTTAGAATGATTACCTTTGACCTTCAATCGACAAAATAAAGCATATATGCTACAATTAATGGTGGGAACGTGCGGCAGGAAATAAAAATTAAAAAGAAATCTCTTTTCAATCGTAGGTTTTTCAGTGTTGTACCCAAACTCATTACTTTTCACAACTCAACAGGCACTTGTCCTTTCCATCGCCCCATGTGATCTCTCCAGTACACAATAATATCCCGTACAGAGGGTTGGTGCTCAGCCAACGGAGATCTTTTTGAAGGTATGAAGCGAAGGGGGGTGGGGGGTGGTTGGGGGGTTGTGTGTGGGGGACTCTTAAATGCCTCGCCTTTCTTGTGCACACTTGCGCAAAGCGATACTTGACCTTGCGAACAGAAAAGAAACGACATAAGGATGCTACATGCGCCATGGTTTGCAATACAGAGACACATCTTGCACACGTGCAGGAACTCTGTGCCTTTTCTTACAGCTTTTCATATCTTCTGCAGAGCTCAGCATGGGATTGGAGGGTTTCCAGGAAGGAAAAAAAAAGAAATCCTTGTTCTAGGGTATAATATAAATATGTATGGGTTTACCTGTCCAAGGGAAGTGCATGAACATCATATTTTAAATCGCACAACACTGTGTGCCCTAATGTTAGACAATTATAACGCAGTTGCGATTATTACTTGGGAAATGTACAAATGTGCTGAGAAATAATGCTCCTTATCCATTACGCCACGTTTGAAATGACTAAACAATCTACGAGCCCGTGTTCACTTCATAAAAAAAAAAAGCGACATATTCCGTGCAAATTAATGATGTTGTTCTTCGCAGCTGTAAGAAATCTCGCCCATTCTCTTCTTTCCAGAAGAATCGAACTGGCATGCAGCCCCTTGCCAATTACTGTGATGCAACCCAATAATGTTGAGGTCAGAAAAGGCAAACGGAGCTCTGCAGTCTGCCGGGTCTGGAGAATGTTATGGCCGAAAACAGAGCTGTCATTCTGAAGTTCAAGCTTCCCACCGCTCACAGTTCTTTCCTCGACTTCTAATGCAGCACAGATTTCTCTGCTTTTTACATATCCACTTTCTCAACCACACACAGACACACACACACAGAAAGCATTCCAAACGCTGGCACGGTAAATAAACCAAAGTCGAATCACTTACTCTCGCCGTTGTAGCTCAGACTTCCACATTCGCTGGACATGGAGAAGCTTCCCGGCTGATCGGCACCGCTATCGTGCCAACCCAAATCGCCCGGCACTGGGGAGCTGCCACGCTGAGAGTTAGTTGTGGAGCTGGATGGTCTGGAGCTGCTACAGTTCTGGGAAGAAACAAAGATCGTATAGCATTAGAGCATCACACAGAACACTGTTTTGATTGAGTAAATAAACCCCAAATACATGCTGCTTTTTGTTTTAGATATATTTTCGCTATTTTTGTTTAGTCTCTAAAACTCGTTAAACTTTCATTAGATTTTTTTAATTTTTTTTTTTTTTTTACATCCACACCCCGGAAACCCGCCGTTCTTTTGCTTTTTTTTTTTTTTTTTTTCTTTGAGCGCACATATGCGGCGGATAATCGGCCTCGTTTCCATCCTGTGTCGTGTCAAAACTTGAATTAGGATCAAAAAACTAATCTGCTTCCAATTTATATCTATATTTCAGGCCTGTCACGGACCCCAGGCCCTGCAAGTATTGAAAGAGGGCTCGTTTTTTATTCGGCCGGCACAACTGACAGCTTTATACCTCCGAGCAATCTGCCACAGTGTGTACAAGTGGGAGGTCATTCGGGTCAGGGGGACGTGCGGAATTAAGTGCGTTAACGCCGCTGGTCACTTCGGAAACATTCGGAATAGACATGTTGACGCGCTTTACATTGATTAGAGTCGTAATCACGCACGTGGCCACCGTAGAAATTTAGAAATCAATAGGGAAGAACTGAGATGACTACTTATCTCCATATCCCGTACCTTCTCCTCTCTAGCATATGCTACAGTGGTGTGCAAAATGTGCCCTGCTAGAGAAAGCACCCCCCCTCAGATTTATGAAGCAACACAGCATTCATGGCATACAGCTCCACTCCTGTGGACTTGGGCAACTGCTAAATTGCCCAGAGAGGGCAAAAGGGTCTCTTTGCTAATACGCAGTGCTACGATATATATCAGCTGCTCCCTGGCACTGGCGTTTGGGGCACCAGACAATCTTTTACTAGCCTCAGACTTAATGGTGTCAGATCTGTCAAGTTGGGGTCAAAGAAAAATAAGGAAGGATGTGTGCGCGTGTGTGGGTGTATTCTAAAATCAATCTACCTTTAGAAATTGTCTCATTCGACTCGCAGTGACCAGGTGGCACGCCCAGGCCGAGTGGGACGAACTGCAGGAGGCTATAAACCATGACTAGCTTGGAGAAGAGTTAATGTGATCATTCATAAAGGGACGACTTGCCGGGAGTGGACATAAAGCGTGAGTGTATTGTGTATGTGTGTGTGTTTGTGAGGAGCACAGAGGTTAGGAGGACGGATAGGGGTGGCTGGGGGGGGTATGTGCGGCTATTAAGTACTTTTAAACTGCAAGAGCTAAGTGATCTCCAACGAACAGCAGCATCGCGTATAAATACTGAGGTGACAGTTTAATATCAAGGGACAAGCTGTGTGGGATTAGAAAACTTGTAACCCTGGGTTGCCAGATGACATTCCCTGGGACTGAGGTGGTCGGAGTGCAATGGGGACGAGACCAAAGGGGAGTTGTAAAAATTTTATAAAATAAATAATAAATACATACAATAAAATACACTGAATTGTGAAAGCCATGTATTTTCTTTTCTTTTTTTTTTTTTTTTTTTTTTAAACAATCAACTACAATTAAATAAAATGAAGATTTTATTATTTTTTTTTAAATAGAATGTACCTCATTTCTTTATATTCTACAAATAATTCTACAACTGTACACGTTTGTTTCCAACGTGATTGAAAATTGTACAATCGCTTACTGAAAAGTTCTGGGCTTTCCTCCGTTCCTTCATCCTGTTGACTGTGCTGCGTATCTGCGAAAGAAAAATGAAATGTGTTCAATCTTAAAAAGACAGCCGGCCCACTGTATCTGATCTGTAAACAGTGCAAATCAATGCAACATACGGGAATCTATGAAATATCGGAAACCGAGCGCACGAGCGATCGCGTGAAAAGCCCCTGTGTGTGGTACGGTATGTGTTACGGGGCGCAAACGTTCCTGTTCGTCACGGGTAATGGGAGGTGAAAGTGACACGCGGTGCTGCTGCAGTTAGAAGAGCGATCTGTGCCATCATCTGTTGCCTCACAGCGGATGCCACAGAAATGAAGTGCTGCAGGAGAGAAGCAGAAACGATTGCATTTGTTCAGGAAGAGGAAAGAAAAGTGAAAGAGAGAGCGAGATCTATGGAGCGCTACAGGTCGGGCATTGCGTACTAAAATAGGTTATCTGAAGAACTGATCATAGGCACAAAAATCAGCCATGACTTTAGAACCGCCTGCCTATTATTATGTAGATGTCCCCTAAAAAAAAACAGCTCTGACCCAGTGAGGCATGGACTCCAAAAGACCTTCGAAAGTGAAGTAGAAGATGCTCTTACTTGCCACAGAGACATTACAGCACAATGAAATACTGGCTAAACCCATCCCAGCTTGTTAGGCAGCTAGGGTCAGAGGGCAGGATCAGAAGCAGAGGGGTTTAAGAGCCTTGGCAGCTTGGACGTAGTGGGGAATTTAACCCCCCGACCTTCTGATCAGTAAACCAGTTCCCCTAAGTCAGTGTGAGGTGAAGTGCAGTCAGCGTTCCAATTCGTCCCCAAGGTGCTCAATATTGTTGAGGTCGGAGCTCCCAAGCAGGCCACTCCAAAATCTTTCACTCCACCCCATATCTTCATGGAGCTGCAACGGAACAGGTTCAGGTCTCCTAGTACAAATTTAACACTGGTGCGTCCAAAGACGTTCTATATACGATCGCATGCATTTGAATTTATGATGACAATTCGAAAGCACCACATACTGTATGGCTGGAAAAGATGGGTGTCCCAATAAATGCGTCCATATAGTGTCAGGGTTTCTGAAGTCGAATTTATACAGCGAATTATTTTTGGGGTAGCGAATGGAAGATTTACAACGACCGTGGAAACGTACAAACAAAGACGTTCTAAAGTGCTATGAATGCGTGTTAGAGGCAGCGTTACGTGGACATCGGAAAATGAAGACCTGTTTAAAACGAGTCCCAGAACAGCGAACTGAAGACTTTTTAAGGGCTAAAATTATGATTTAAAAAATGTACACTTTTTAAGACCCTGCAGAAACCCTGAGTGTATATTCTAATGCTAAATCTCTAATAGAAAGCAAAAAATATTCACGACCGTATATACACCCCTTCCTTCTGAACCACGGAATAAATCCAGAGTGACTGCCACTAGTCCAAGGCCCAACCCCTCCTCCTTGTTGAAAATACATTATAGCTTATTAGGGCCTGTCGCCATCATAAATGACGCTGCCACTTGGATATACACACAGGCGCGTGTTTTGCAATGACACCATCGTACATAGTGACAGGGCTAATGAAGAGAACAGAGCGCCTATTTACAACGGGTAATGTGTCAGATTCAGATGCTTTCTCTGTATTGGATGAGACTGGCACATCTGGTCTGTTTAAAATACAAAAAAAATAAAATTTGTAACTCATTAAATGTTCACTGGATCTAATAAATAAAAGGGTGGTTCCAGGTCGCATGTTAAATTATTAGTTAAAGTATCTGTTCAACACAGAGTTGCTCTATTACGGAAATAACAGCCCGAGGAGAAAACAGATTTCAACGGACCATTAATTCGAAGATTTCCCTGAATAACTAATAATAGAAGATGCAGTCTGTTGAAAAAAATAATAATAATTAATTTAATAAAAAAAAATTCTTATCCACTCATTTTTATTCATTTAGTTTTTTTTTTTTCATGTGCACAGGTGAATCTTCCACTTTTGGATAATGAATAATAAGGAGGAGGATGATGATAATAATATTAATAATAATAATTATTATAATAATAGTGCAAGCAGGAGGGGGGAAGGTATATAAAAGATTCATATGTTTTACATATTACAAAACCCTCTTTTAAAGAAAAAAAACAAACAAACAAAAAAAAAAAAATGCATAAAGCAATTGTAGGTTGCTCCCAAATTGTGAAGATCCCAGGGTCAAGGAAAGGCAGTAGTTGGAAAATAGATTCAGAAGCACTAAAAAAAGCCACTTAAGCAAGAATGTGGTGCGATGATTTATTCAGCTGTGGTGTAGAGAAAGAGAGCGAGAGAGAAAGATTGAAAGAGAGAGATTCCACCGTGGCAAAAACAGAACTCTGACTCAGGGTCACCTCCTTGCCCTGCTTTTATGGCGAGTGAAAAGGTGCGAGGGAAGGAGGACAAAAGGTTAAAAATGTTCGCCGTGTGCCAGGGTACAGCTGGTGGAGGGTGGGAGGGTATATGGCGGAGGGCTGTGACCTTGCCCATGCTTACAAAGCTATGCAAATTGAGTGACGGCCTTTTTCAGTGTACAGAGTATAATAATAATAATAATAATAATAATAATAATAAGATTAGAAGAAGAAGAAGAAAATGTTATATAGAATGTTAAACTGGGTGTAAAAAAAAATAAATATTATATATAGAATGTTTGTTTGTGTATAGAAATATAAAACATGATCTATAACCTGGGCACTATATTCCCTGCATTATGTTAATTTTTTTTTTAATCATTCATTTATGCTTTCGTTCCAATTGACAGAACAATTTATTAAAAATTAATAAAAAAATTCTAATCCAAAATGAGCCTAAGCCTCATCCTCACCATCGTCTGAATCATCATCATCATTATTATTGGTATCATAATCTTCCTAATCATCAATCACCATCATTCTTCCTCATCAATTATCCTTATTACGATCACCTCATCACCATCATGATCAGCTTTTCACCATCACCTCACAATCATCATGATAACGTCATTACCAATATGATCACTTCACCATCATGATCACTTCATCCCGATAACGTAATCACCATCATGATCATCATCATGATCACTTTATCAGCATCATCATTATCATCAAAATCACCATCATCACCACCTCATTACCATCACCATCCTGATCCTCATCACCTAATCATAATCATCACTATCATGATCACCATCATCATCATCATTATTATTGTTAGTTATTACTACTATATTATCGTTAACATCCTCATCGCCATTATCAATCATTCTCATGACGATCATCAATCATCATTATTGTTATCATGATCATCATAAGAAAAGGAAGAAGAAAAAAAAAGAAAATTGTTATATAGAACATAAAACTTTGTGAAAAAAAAATATATATATGTGTGTGTGTGTGTATGGGTATGTATATGTATATATATGTGCATAAGAATATAAATCAAGATCTATAACCTGGACACCAAATTCCCTGCATTAATCCAAAATAGGCGTCATCCATTAAATCGAACTCTTTTCCCTTTCCCCTGACATCTAAATGTTAATAGGCGCGTTCTACGGTAATACCGAGCGATCGTGTCGCGGGCCGTCCTGCATATATTCATACGCTCCGTTTTCACCCTGAACTTGCGGAGAAGACGGAGCGAGCCTGGGAAGAGTCCTAATGTCAGGATGTTAAATGGAGGGCTGTGAGTTTAAAAACTTAAAGAGGCAGTGAAATATTGGCCAATGTGCTTGAGGAATGACTCGCTCTTTTACTCGGCGTGTCAGTGCTTAATGGCAGACCCGGATGCATATAAGTTAGGCCAAGCATGAAGGGCAGTCGGACGCCCATGGGTTTGGGGGTGTGTGTGGTGGGTGAAAAGAGGGGAAAAAAAACCCATATCCCATTGGTGGGGAGGCATCAGAAACTTGTCATTTCTCTCACTCACTCAGTCAGCCTTGAGACACACTGCAGACTCACCTCTGTGTTGTACACGCCATATATCAAAAAGATAAAGAGACCCTGCAAAAAAAAAAAGGGGGGGGACATAAAATATTAAAAAATTGGAAAAAAGCTTTTTTTTTTTTCTTTCAATTGTTTTATTAATGTTTACAAAATCCAGTGCATTCACCATGTATGCATTTATATTACATTTTATTTTCGTGTATATATACATATACATGTGTATGTGTGTGTGTGTATGTATGTATGTGTGTATATATATATATATATATATATATATATATATATATATATAAATCTCAACCCAAGGATTTTTCTCTCGGAGCTCGTGCGTTAGAACGCTTAGAGTTAGAGTGTTGTGCTGAAGTGTCCACTCTACACCAGACAGCGCAGAAGACAGCACGCTAAGTAAAGAACAATCAGCACGAAAGATAAATGGAAGAAAAGGTCCACAGAGAAAGCGCCGGCGTAAGATTACGGAAGATGGGAGAAAGCATGACGAAGATGCCCTTCGGTGGACAATGAGTGGCGTTTTTTTTTTTTGTTTATTTTATCTCCAGTATTGTACTTATAAGGTTATAATGCGTTTTATTTTCTTCTTCTCCTACAAAATGCTCCTGCTCTCAACCATGCCATAAAGGGCCGACTGTCAAGGGACGGATCTGAGTGCGGTTGTGGGGGGAGAAGAAAAAAAAAAACGGGCGATAAATGTATACACTGAATGTACAAAACGAAGAGCAATATTTTGCTTACCACCCAAAAGGCTGCTCCATGTTTATGACACCCAGCCATCAATCAAGCGAGAGTTTGTAAAATCCAATTTGCCACAACTTAGACCTCAGTCTATCACGCATTGACAATTTGATGGAGGCCTGATCCGAATGATCCGAATGCCAACTTGCTTTTTTTATTCATTTCTTTTTTTTGCCTAAGTCACGGGTCGACCCGCACTGTATCTTTCAAGCCGTGTCAGGGATGCGCACAAGTCCTGAATTCAAATATATAAAATAAAAACAATAGGAAGCTTTGATATTTTTAAAACGGCTGAAAGTATTCACTTTAATATGATTCTTATTCTTTTTCTTCATATTATTATTATTATTATTGAAATATAATCAGAATCAAAAGATCCTCAACTCATCATCCCAATCGTTCTACTAATTGATGATTGTTCTCATGTTTATCATCCAAATAATAATCAGTGGCAGAAATTGTAGATTGTTGTGGTAGTTATCAACAATTATACTGCATTAATTATTTATTTATTTATTTATTTTTTGTATTTGATCCATAAGTTGACACGCTTTGAAAAAACACTTCCTCTTTACTCCTCAACACGCCGCACCAGGGCGATCCAAACGAATTACCATGTTTTTGATCGTGCCTCTTATTTCTAATTACATTTTGTTGTATCCTAACAAAGTGAGAAACAACATTTCTCACTTATACTTGTTACAGAAAAAACAAAAACAAGAAGCAATTAGAATATAATGGAATTAAAAATACATAGCATCAAAAAAAACCAAAAAAACGCTGAATTGCTTACAAGTGTTAATTTGAGTACAAAACAAGTATAAAAATGGAGCAAATGTAAATGCGTTTTGTTTTTTGGTTTTGTTCCTTTTGAACTCTCGGAACGTAACTCTTCGGAAACGGACGCGGGCCGACTCGCGATGCTGCTTTCAAAGTATGGATCTAGATCAAAACAAAGTGTCTGTGCATTAATTACATAAATTACATAGGAAATTAATTAGCAAACAATTGCATGGGTAAAAAAAAAAAAAAAAAAAAATGATTTCTGGTAAACATTGTTCTCTGTAAACATGCACCCATGAGACTGAGATGTAGTGCAGTGATTTCATTTCCATAACCACAAAACAAAACACACTACAAAACAAAACACGAGTGATGCTTCTGGGTGTTCTGGAGATTCTTGGGCTTTGTATGGTTCGGTGAAAAACCTTTAACTTCAACATGGAACATGTTTGTTACACAAAAGGTTCTTTGTAGAGAGAAAAAATGTTCTTTACACTCAATAATCTCTAATGAATGAAACAAATATGATGAATATATTAATCAATCCACATACACTATACAGACAAAAGTATTGGGACACCTGAATTTTTTTCTAAAACAATTGTATGGGATGTTTTATGATGTTGTAGCAAATCGCAGAGGTGGAAATAGTAATAAATTTGTCTACTTGAGTAAAAGTGCTTCAGTTACTTCAATACAAATTTTACTTAAGAACAAGTTGCGGGTCAAAAAATCTAAAGGGTGTCAATTATTTCATTTAAGATTTACTTAAAAAATCTAACGCGTTACTTCCCTCCTCCAGCGGAGCGGCGCTAAAAGTGGAACGATGTGTTCAAAAAGCAAATCTTATGCTCAGGTGTCTACAGACTCGTCCATACTGAGTGCATTGGAAGATGATTTGATGGACTCTATGATGAACTACTGTGCCGTTATTTACAAAACACTTGATGTTATAAATGCTTGGAGGTTTTGAGTCTTGGAGGAACCTTTGGGGATCTACAAGAGTTCCTTGTAATTTAATAAAGGTGTCATTAAAGGGGGTGGAAAGGTTAGTTTAAGAACAATTTGCTGAAAAGTTCTTTGGAGAAATAAAAAGGTTCCCCAAACATAAAAATAATGGTGCCAGGAAGAATAAGGAGGAGGGGGGGTGTTCTAAGTGTGTAGTTTTATAAAAAGTGTTTTTAATATAAATACTGAAAAATACTAGAATGCCGTTTTTTTTGTTTTTGTTTTTGTTTTATTCCTCTGATAAATCCGGAGTTCAGAGTCGTCCAGTCAGCACTTACGGTGCTCTATCTAAACAGAGCGTGCAGGAATAAAGGCTCTCGCTCCTCATTACGGGACGACAAAATCCAGAAATTCACCTTGCTTTTCACTTAGGTGTCTCTCATTCCTTTCTTTATGGATGTGCACCTTTGAGCTTTTACTTACTTTCCCTCTCCTGCCCCAGTGTAATAAATGATAATAAATTTTTCACAGATGACCACCTCGTCTTTTATTTTATTTGATTTTTTTCCTCCCCGACACTCTCCTCTAATGCAGGGGGGAAAAAAAGTTGCGCCGAAAAAAAATCCACACAAAGCCATTTTTATTTATGATGCCGTCCTTGGTAACCCGAAATTTCAATGTAGCGAGATGAGAACCGTGATTAAAGAGACGCGGTGTCTAGGTGAAGGGTGGAGGAGGTAGAGGAGGGAGTGAGACAGCTTTCTGTCACCTGTGTGGATGTGATGCCTTGTGACATCGCAGTGTTTACAGCGGATTAACAGGACCGGAGTTCCTGCAGATTTTATTATTATTTACAGCACTAATAATGCAATGATTTGATCACCTGACTTTCCCCACCCAACCCACAGATCAGACTCCTCAGGTTGAGGCTCCGGGCAGCGTAAACATACTAGAACATCATCCTCATCTTCCTCATACCCTAGAACTGACCTGCTGTGATTGACAGAAAAATTGCAAATTTTTGCAAAAAAGAAAATACGTCTGTTTACATTGGAGCAATGTTTGGATATTAATATTATAGTGTGAAAGACAAGGATCCTTTGCTGTTTAATGTAGTTTTTACAATCTATAACTAAACTACATGGCCAAAAGTATTGGGACACCTGTCATTTCAGACA
Organism: Silurus meridionalis; assembly: GCF_014805685.1. Lineage (NCBI taxonomy): Eukaryota > Metazoa > Chordata > Actinopteri > Siluriformes > Siluridae > Silurus > Silurus meridionalis. Next base: position 23,888,802 of record NC_060892.1, read on the forward strand.
TACATGGTTCTTATCCCAAATGATTACCACAAAAATGACCACCCAATTGTATAGGATATCTTCAGGTGTGGAAGCATGATTTTTTTTTTTTTTTTTTTCTCTGACCCTCGACCCTACTCGAATGAATTGGAAATGTGAGTGCACTGCAAGGCTTTCTCACCTCACCTACATCAGATAGTGTCAGGTTGTGCTCTTTTTAAACTTCCACACACAATTACAAAAGTATTTGCCTTCAAATGTACTTAAGTATCCGAAGTACTATGATGTATTACAGCTGTAATGTTTCTATTATAATTTTTTGTCACGAGACTAATCAACTTAATCAACTCTGTTTATGTGAAAAGACTCTAATGTGACTCTCAGGACACCGATCTGTTAATAGAATGATATTGAGTCAAACACTGATCTAATAAATTTATCAAGAGCCCAAAACCTTCTTTTCAGCTACTTTGGAAAAAAATCTTTTCACTACATTTCAAAGTCAAAATCTCAACTAATGGAAATACATTTACTTCGTTACTGTCCACCAGTGGGGGTCCACAAAGGTTTTGTCCATAGAGTGTAGTCCTTACAGATCAGGATTTTTACTTTTGATACGTTTAAAAGCTAGAAATTGGTGTACTTTATCCATCACTGTGTATTATTAATGAATTGAATCAAATCAAATATAAAATCTCTAATAAAGTGTAATAAACTACTATATTTTTATAACCAAAATGACACAAATGAAGAAACTGTCTTGTTCTCAATCCGAAAACAGTTTCTTCATCTTGCAAATAGCGCCCAGAGTTGACACAGGGAGTATCAGGTATGTGTGTGTGTGTGTGTGTGTGTGTGTGTGTGTGTGTGTGTGTGTGTGTGTGTGTGTTATGGTAAAGATTTCACACAGGAGTTGAAGGCTGGGTGGAGGTTACACTCAGGGCAACTTTAAACAGCGGGAATCTAAATAGCACTCGGCGCACCGCTGCCGCAAAAACAGCTGGATGCGATACGAGATTTTGCACGAGGACGTTCCTGGATGAACAGCTCAACCTGTTCGCTGTCTGTTCCCGCGCGTTTCTTGTGTATAAATAAGACCCCGTGAGCTATTATTAGGAAAACAAATAACTCTGTGGTGTGTGGGGAAAAAAAAAAATAATCAAGTGCTAACGGCCTAATTTACTGTAGTGGCCTCATTTTTTTTGTCTGGTAAATTCAATGAACTTATTTCCAAGGTCTCCAAAAAAAAAAAAAAAAAAAAAAAGCTTCTTAGCGAAACTGAAGCGAACAGGCTTTTACACTCGTTTTACGCTTTGTCAGATTATTCAGGTGAAATTCGGCTATACGTCTGTTTTTATTTGGTATTTCAGGTTGTACAAGGTCAAGTGAGTGGGGATTTTTTCCTCGTTTGACCGGGAAGACCTTATGCATGTGGCTGTAATTACAGTAATAAGAGACAAAATGCTTCCTGAGATGAAAAAAATGGCAACAAAAAAAAGAAACGAAAGCAGGAAAAATCTCAGATTTCAGAAAACTGGCAAATATTACAAAAACAAAATATAACTCAAGTACTTTTGTTCCTCCATCACCTATTGACGAGTACAATCTGGCAACCCGGGAGCTCTTGACATAATTCAAGTCTTCAACAGGTTATAACACAAGATAGAATAAACTGAACACAGGTAGCATCAGGACACACACACACACACTAGTGAACCTGCTGTTTTTTTTTTTTATTTTTTATATCAATTGATCAGTTTGTTATATAGGGGCATGTGAGCATTAAGCACTCAGAAAACTAAAAATAACACTAAAATCCTGCTCCTATGAACATTTAAAACAATACATTTAGCTTAAATATGAAAGACATGGTACACAGTTCCGATCCTAAACTCAGGTTCAGAAAAAAACACGTCTGCTTTCTGAGGAAAAATCCTATTCCAGACCAGGATAAAGCAGCCATAAATGAATAACAAAAAAAATCTGCAACTGATTGGTTTCATTAGCTGGCTACTCTACGCTGTATTTCAGTGAGACAGAAAAGATTAGTGCAAACTGTAGGTTACAACATGGTTGTAATGTGATTAGTGTTTATTTGCAGAGCAAATTTGTTTATCCGTTTTTGATCTGATTCATCACGGTTGTTGAGATTTGTTTCCACATTCGGAGTTCGCCTGCAGAATGTTAGGTAGACGGGGCGAACATCTCTTTCGATCCCTACGTCTGTACAGTTGTTAGTGTTATTAAAATTACGTTTTTTTTTTTTGAAGATTTAAAGAAAGACTTGTGTATAGCAGAGTAGATTTAGGCCTTAAAAACAGGCTACACATGGTTTCATGAATATAAGGATTGTTGAGCGTTTATGTCAATATACTCGAACCGTCAAAAGACCAAACATACTGTATAACCGACTATCATCTCTGACCTGCTTTCATTTAAAATAAACACTGTTCATTTCATATGGGTTAATCAACAGGACCACTATAACGCAACCCTGCACCTTGAACTTATTTGGGGAAAAATAGTCAATGCACTGCCACACGTTATAATTTCCACTGCCACACTTTACATCCCCTGCACAAACTGCATAGTTCATATCTTTATTTATTATTTTATTTTATTTTCCTACTTCTGATAGTTTTACATGTTTTTGTATAGCACCAGCACCCCATGACAAATTTCTTGTGCATGCAACCAACAATACTTGCAATATAGATTATTCTGATTCTGATATACACGATATGGACAAGAGTATTGTGACATCTGACATTTTATCCAGCCATATGTGGTTTTTCCCCAAACTGTTCCCACATCAAGTTCTATATGATGTCTTTGGATGTGGGAGCATAAGATTTCCCCTTCACTTGATCTAGGAGACCCAAACCTGTATCCAGCATGACAATGCCCCTGTATACAAAGCCAGTTCCATCAAGATAAGGAAATCTTGAATGGCCTGCTGTAGAGCTCTGACCTCAACCTTTTGGGATGAATTAGAACACTGACTACATCCAAGGGCTCCTCACATCACCTTGCAAGTTTTTTTCTGAATATTTAAAACAGACACAGATTATTTCAAAATAAAGGAATCCATTGGCACGCATACGTTTATAGCGTTTTAAAATAAAAACTGTATCTGGCAAAAAAAGGCCACAAGATTCGATTCTTAAAAAAAATAATAATAAAATTAGCTTTTTAATGTAATATGTTAACACCTATCTAAACAATTCTCTTTCTACTGAGAATCGAAGTAAAAATGGCATGCTGATGAAATTTTACAGCTGGACCACCTGCTGCTTTAAAGGTCCCCCTAATAGTTTTGCTGTTGCTCTTCGAACTGGTGGCGTAACAAAACGACTTCATTTGCATCAATCGACACGCGAGTGGTCCAAGCGACTCCAAGGAGAGGACCGCGAGCGGCTTTTGAACAGAGGGAGGGTTTTGAACAGCCGGAGAGAGACGGGAGGCGACAACTGCTGGGGCGGTTCAGAAAGCATTAAAGAGAAGCTAATTATGGAGAAAAATGTCATGAGAGAAGAAGAGGGAAAAAAAAAAAAGAGAGAATTATTTTTTTTTTTTTTTTTTAAACACTTACAAACCTTGTAAGCTAATATACGTTATATGGATAAAAGTTTGTGGACTCCTGAACATATGATTCGCATGTGCTTTATTCCCCCTAACATTCTATTTCACGTTATAAATTATTTGCAGTGATCATAATCTTTACTCTTCTGGAAGATGTTCCACTAGATTTTAAAGTGGGGTTGTGGAGATTTTAAAAGAAAATCAGGTGTCCCAATACTTTTGTCTATCGAATTGGCAAAGTCGAGAGAGAGAGAGAGAGGCTTACATAGTCCACAATGCAGAAGCCTGTGGCAATGAAAGGGGGGGTGTGGAAAAGAAAATCAGTCCAGAGAGATAGAGAAGGATGGAGGAGATCCACAGGCCACCCCATGAGGAGTCAAGTGAGTTGAGGAGCACCATCGCAGAGGCATTCAGGGAGGAGGAAGAGGAGGAGGAGGAGGAGGAGAGTTATTAACTTAGCCCTGAAACACCTCCTTAATATAGGGGCCAGCAGTGATGGCTAACAGAGCCTGGCAGAGGTGACAGCTCTTGGACCTGCTTGAGGAAATCCAATTGAAAAGCAGCCAAGAGGAACAACAAGCGCAAAACAGATGTTCCCACTAGCGCTGCGTGCAACCGTGTATACAACAGAAATACCTCGCCGTCCTCTCCAATCTGACACAACGATAACAATCGTGCTTGATAATAATACCCACATTTGTGGGCCTTTTAGCAAAAAAAAAAAAAAAGTGCTTCTTCTTTTTATTAAACAATGGCATGATAGGAGAGTTTGGTATCGCTGCAAAGTCAACGACTAGAGCTCGGATCCGAAGCCAAATCTCTGCGTCGCCAAATGCACTGTGGGACGAGTACATCATGGAGCGATTTGCTGCCTGCGCCGTAAAACGTGTAACGGAAATCAGTGTGAATTAAGGAGGAATTTCGTAAGTGCGTTGAGGAAAAAAAAAAAAAAAAAAAACAGTTCTGTCTTCCCACGGTAGCGCACGCTTCTTCATTGGTTAGTTTTTTTACTGCCGCGGAAATCTGATTGGTCCAAAGATGCGTTTTTCTCAGCTCTGAGAGCAGTTCTGTCTACAGGACACGTCACAGGTTTATATTAACATTTAACATTTACGAACATTAAGTTAATTTTTTTTTTTTTTTTAATTTTATATTTTATATTTAATACAATTTTATACAAAAAAATTTATATAGAAAAATAAATCTAATAAATGAATTTAATGCAATACACATACTGAATAAATTGATTAATTGATAAATTGGCACAAATTAAATTCAGTAAATGAATTTAATTAAATAATTTACATGTTAGACCCCAATTGGGTTTACAGATTATTAAATAAATGTTTAATTTTTAATAAGGTGCCACTTTCTATTAGATATCTAGAGTCTCCAGTGTCTATACTGTCTGAGGTCAAGCTTCAGTAACTTGATTAGCCACGTTTTTTTTTGTTTTGTTTTTTTCTTTTTTAACCTAGTTTACGTTACCAAAAAAAAGAACGATTGAAGTTGACGTAAGAATGTGAGGAATTACATTACAAAATGTCCTGTAGTATAAATTAGAAAAAAAAAAATCCATGAAAATACACATTATTTAATCAACTTCGTTCATTCTCATTTCATCATTCATTTTATTACTCGTTCGTTTCATGCTCCAAAAATGAAAACTAATATTTACTGCTGCTATAATGCAAGTGATGTTATAGGCAGATACGTACATTTACATAAATAAAATACGAGGAATGAAATACTGAGACGTGCTTTAATAGGACACCGATCTGACACAGGTTGCATCATTCGTTTCTAGTAACTGAGTGCTTGCAATTTGCACATTTTCTTAACGTTATAATTAACAGACTGATTTCAGTTTTGATGTCCTCCTTTTTTGCGTTTGGTGGTTAAAACAGTGTTCTGGTCTTACTGATCACATCAGCTAGCTTTGGCATGCTAGAACAGGTTTTGGTTCTTTTAGTTAAAGTGAAGGTATAATTTCATGCTACCGCATCGAAAGACATTTTCTACAATTGCAAGCCTCCGACTATGTGCTAACAGTTTAGGTTTGGTTTTAAATCGCACTCTTTTCTTGTTTTTAACTAACCAGCACAGGTTTTCTATTAAAGTGAGTGTTAATAAAGTAATGTAGTGTCATTTTGAAATTTGAGACACAGCCCATGGCGACAATCATGACGCCAGCGAAACGATTTTACTTGTATTTGCACTGAATGTTTCTGTCCGACTTGGAAAGCTGACAGATGTTTTGGCTCTGAGGCATAATCCAGGGAAGGCTGCTTTTAAGTTTACTGGATGTACAGAAGATACGTGGTAAGGGCATTTCAACATGCGGGAATAGCGTTCCTCTTGCCGCTACTTCTGCAAGCAGAGACAAACCAGAGTGCTCTGTTCACATCATGTTCCCTTCAATTGCCAGTATGTGCAGCTTAGGGTGGCTCCACATGAACAGCCTAGAGATCCATGAGGTTTCTGCACAACTCAAGATCTTTGAGGATGGATTTGGACTGTAATTAAAATAAACAGTCTGCTACAAGGGCCTCGGGGCTGCAGTATGCATGAACATGTTAAACTTCTGATCAGAAGGTCGTCAGTTCAAATCCCACCACCACTAAACTGTCACCATTTGGTCATTGAACCAAGGCCCGTAATTGTAAGGGTACATTAAAATGTAAATCACTGACCACAGTATCAACAATGAGGGAACTGTATTGAATGGATATTCGGTGGCACCCAGATAAGGATGGGTTCCCTTATGAGTCTGGTTCCTTTCAAGGTTTCTTCCTCATGTCATCTGTAGGAGCTGTTGTAGCCGCTGGCTTTCTCATTACAGATTAACTTATAAGGAACGAATTTATAGGCCAGGGGTCCCCAGACTACAGCCCCCACATTTGTAGCAACCTTTTAAACAATGGCAAAGACATATTTTACTAATCAGATCTGTATTTGATAATAAAGATCGGCTTTCAAAAAAAATTTCGATTAGTTATTAATAGATAATAGTTGAAACTATTGGCTATCGGAAAAAGTCCATTACGATAGTTTTTCCAACTTCAGATCCGCTGTCATTACAAAAGTGGCCTCTAGGGGCGAAGCACTGATGCCACGTGCTGTTTTTCACAGGTGAAACTGCGCACTGCATGGAGAGTGCAATTTTTAATACCTATAATTTATGTAATTATATTTATTAATGAATATATTCATATTTATTGTTTTTAACACATTTTCATGATTCAGTCCTTTTTACTTTTTATAGTTGTAATGAAGTTCAGTACTATTTTGCATAGAGTGTGATATTTTTTTTGTTTTGACCCAGGATTGGTTGATTTAATCAGTTATTGGCAAGTACAATCAAACTCAGCGATCAGACTCAGTAAAATCGGTCGACCTAATTAAGTAAAAGTTTTTATTTCAATAGCAGTTATTCTTTCATAAAAAAAAAAAATAAATTTGTTATGATGGTAATGTCTGCACAGTGCGTAATTGAAAACTGGTAGTCATTTGGCCCATGTCATTTTCTGTTATAGATCGAGCTGGGCCCAATTGAAGAAAGGAAAAATTATGTGGCCCTCAAAAAAAATGTTTGGGGACCCCTGTTATAGGCACTAAACTTAGAAATTCAAACCTCATAACCTCTTTATTTTTTGTAATGCTCCTTTGGAATAATGACCACTGAATAGAATTGAATCAGACCATGCCTATTATTTTTCATTTCTTATAACACAATATGTCCTACTAGACTAAAAACCCAGTGTAAGGAATTGTAGTACGAACTACACGAAAATTCAAAATGTCTATACCAATGTTATGTACATACTAATAGTTCTATAACTTGTATATGTATGTATGTGCGAACACAAACACAGTGTGAGCTCCAAAAATAAAAAAAACGACAGGTCATAAAAAGAATTTCATACAAGTATAAATCCGGATAATGAAATCCGCATAAAAAAACATCCCTAAAGCTCCTGGTGCACATGTGTTTAAGAGAGAGAAAGTGAAAGAGGGGGTAAGGAGAGACAGAATTGTAAACAAAGCAGTTTTTAAACAAGACAATTTCATATCGAAGGGCCAAGTCAAACATCAGCAGCCGAAAACCGATACAGACTTTCAGCACATGGGTCAAACCGCACTCTTTGAACACGGCGAGGGAAAACGGCGCCTGTGTGCCAAGAAGCTGTTTAATTAAAGGTACTAAGGTGTCCAGGAGACGTTTCTGAGCGGCCCCGCTTGTCAAAACTCGTGAAATTATACAAGCAATGTCAATCATTGAATAATTACAAAGTTTCCACGGATGGGAGAGAAGAAGAAGAAAAAAAAAAGTTTAAGCGTTTAAGACGGCGAGAAAGGCATGGCGTCAAATTCGGACCAGGCTCGTGCGGCGTGACAAATAGCAGGAATGACGGCTGGGAAATACACCGTGAGCCGTGTTGATGTTGTGGGGTGTGAACAAAAACCGCAAATGTGGATCAAGTATTTCGCGAACGAAAAAGCTTTTTGCTGTAAAATGAATGCAGGATACAAAAATAATCGCTGAAACAAGTTCCGAGTGTGAATTTCTAAACGTGGTGGAACTTTTGTCTGCCGTCTCTCCCTAACCGAGTGGGCAGCAGGTTGACTCCCTCCCCAAGCGCATCAATCCTTATCAACTGGAGCCCTGTGTGAGCGTCACATGCAATCACGGCTGACTATGGATGGCGGGAGATCAAAGTGAAAACGAATGGTAGCTCATCGCCATGAAGACTTCATATATCTTCGTTTTTTCCAGTCTCTTTGTTTCTCGCAGTCCCGGCCCGGTAGTTTTATTCCCTTGCCTCCTCGGCACGGGAGTCTCTCTGCTCCTGAATCGTGACAAATGTGGAAATGTTTTGTCTGGATAAAGCTACTGATAAAGCTACAGGCCACTGATTAAACTGTGGAAGAGAAGAAAAAAGAAAAAGTGTGTGTGTGTGTGTGTGTGTGTGTGTGTGTGTGTGTGTGTGTGGTGGTGGTGGGGGGTGTTACATTTGATAATCGCGATAATCAATTACGCTCACTTAAAAGCTAGTTAGTGTCAGTTAGTGTCACTGCTGCTACTCATTACGATCATTTCATGCTTGTCTTGGCTTTTCTTCATCGGCTAATGAGCTCACTCAACACGAGGGTGGCGGGGAGTGGGGGGTCTTGACGTGCACCCGAATGGCGTTAGGGCGAGTTTCGGCCGCGTACTGTGCACGATTCAAAGCCCTGTGATTGGCACATGCTTTCGCTCAATGAGGATAATTACTAAGAAAAACAAAGCGGACGAGTGCGTCTGCACAGTGTAAAGATTTGAGGCTTGAGACTGGTCACACAGGATTTGACAGGCTTTCTGCTTTTTTTTTCTCCACCTAGAGTGCCAAACACTTAACACAAACCATGGGCCTCCTTCGCCGGTTCTTTGCCTCCGAGCACCGTGCGGTCGACGAGAACCAGATTAATAGGAATCAGCGTGTCCTGGTAAACACTCTTTAGGGGGGCCGAGCAGAACAGCTATTCCTGGAGGAAATGACATGGGAGGGGTGCGGCCCGCTCTGACAGCCCAGGAAGGGCAAGAGGCCAATGAGACAGAGCGCTGCTGAGAACTCCTCTTTTCTCTTAGTTCAGTTCTCTTCTGTACACATTACTCATGCAAAAAATAATTAAAAAAAAAAAACATTTTAAAAACACAACGGGTTTCCTCTTGGTATTAAATAATAATAAAAACACAAAAAAGCTCAAAAATCAGATTGAATTTCTTTGAATTGATTATGTACGTTATTTCCAGCTACAGCTAAATTTGTCCGAAAAGATTTAGAACAAATAACAAGAGAAATTTTAGTGGTAGTTTTTTTTTTTTTTTTTTTTTTTTGCCGCCAGTACTGCTCGATTGCTTCGAGTTAAAAAGATGGACGTGTTGAACCCACACCACTTTGCCACCCCTCCATTTTAAAACCTGGTGACAGTCAGAAAATGTTCGCCTGCTATATAAAACAGGTATTGTTTTGACACAGACAATTTGGGTGTCAGAGGGGTGTCTGAAACTAGAGAAAAGAGGGGGAACGGTAATTGTGTGTGTGTGTGTGTGTGTTGTGCTCTCTTAGGGAGGTCATGAGGTCAAGCCCAGTGGGTCATGAGTTCCCCGGTCTCCTGCCAGGCAAGCAGCATGGTTTGCTTTCATATGACACACTTGTTATTACTAAATGGAGCTGGCAGGTAATTCCAAAGCAAATAAATGTGGGTGGGTGCCAAGTCCGACAAGCTTTTTAGGGGTGCGCCATCGAGCTGAAATTCCCCTCATTCATGACAGAGCACGAGGGCTGCTCGAATTCCTCGCAAGAGACTGTACATTTTCTTACAGGTTGCAATTTTTTTTTTTGAGACGTTTGATGCGAAAGAGTGCAATCGTTAAGTCCGGGGATGTGGCAGAAAGACCAGACACACCAGTAAAAAAAAACGGAATACTGAAAACCAGATAATATTGTGTATTATATCCACAGATAACAATTATCAAATAATACAATGGATGTATTTAATGCATAAAAAAGAGAAAGAGAGAGAGAGAGAGAGAGAGAGAGAGATGAGAATGTCTCAGTATAATATTTAAACTAGATAGAGACAGCAAGAGACAGACACACATGCACACAAAAAATATACACTTGTCTGAAGAGACTAGTACAATACATAAAAAATATTATATATATATATATATATATATATATATATATATATATATATATATATATATATTTCTATTTAAAAAATATATATATAAACATTTAAATATATAGGAAAATGTTTAAATCTTCCAAAAAGAAATACCTTTTTTTAATTATTATTATTAAAAATAAAAAAATTAACGCCTGTGTAAACTTTGCATACGAATCCCTTTTTAAATATATATTTCATTGATAAACCTGCATATAAAGACCTAATAAATGTTTCTAAAACTGAAGATAGCTGCATAAAAATGACAAGAATGCAACGTAATATAAACGCTGATGTTCTCCTCACCAAATATACCGTAAGAAAGGGAAAAATTAATAAATAAATAAATAAAACAGCAGTCACTATGTGAAAATTCACACTACCCACCTATTAACAAGCTTCAATAAATCAACAGCAAACAACATCATGTGCTACGCTTCACATGGCCAAAAAAAGTTTGTGACCCCGGGCCTTCTCCTCTGCTCCCTTTATCCTTAAAGTTATTGATAGGGTGGAGTTATGGGCTAATAATGCAACAGACAATGCATGGCGGGGGCCTATTATACGCCGGTAATAGATAGTGGTGAGCTTTTGAATGACATTGCGCCGAGATTGGATGACGGAGACTCGGGTGATTTATGGACGAATCAAGTGCTTCCTCCTCGCTCAACCTTCCACTTGCCGAGTGATAAAGGAGGGCACGAAGCATGGTTTCGCGGGTTCATAAATAGAACCAAAATCATTTAACCCGCCTGTTTTTTTTTTTGTTTTTTTTTTTCCTCCAAACATCAAACTGAATATTGGAACCATGTACTTCCTCAGTCTCGAATTGAATAATATGAGCAGAATACACACTATCAACAAATATATCAAATATTTCACGAAAAAGAGAGTGATTCAATATAAATATTCTGCTAATAATAATAAATGATACATTTCTTTTTTAACTGATAAAATAAATAAGAATAAATAATTATTAGGAAAGAAAGAGGACAAAGCAGGACAAAATGACGAATATTCTACAGAATAATAAATAATACATTCATTCTGAAAAAATAAATAAACATAAAAAAGTAAATAACTATTAACTAATTAATCATGAATTTTAAATAATAAATAACGATTTTGTACGTGGGAGAAAACGATGGCCAGAACAATAAGAGTAAGAGTGAGCAATGAAAAGGGCTTGTCAACATTATCTGCTTTATTGATTTCACAGTAAAACTCTCAAGCTTAAGTTTTATGTTGTTTTCGCTACCTATTGAAAATACAATGAAACATGTAGGAAGGCGTTTTATAAACACACACACACACACACACACACCCTAGGTTTTGCATCTAGACGTCTACTGTTCGTCTTCCTTCATAATTCCACATGAATATCCCAAGCCTGGACGTTAACACACACTTTATACACCCTGGTAAACAACTATCCATAAATATGCTTTGCAATATATACGAGGTTGCATGTCTTTTCTCGCGTCATCGATTTGAGGTTCTTTTTTAACCACCCCCAGAACGTAATCATTAGAGAGACAGACATTTACTATATGGACAAAAGTATTGACACCTGACTTTTCCAACGTCACCACAAACATGAAGACTCACAATTGTATAGGAGGTCCTGAACTAAGAGACAGAAACCTGTTCTGATTTGGTTACAATTGGTTGGAAGATCTTGAGTGGCCTGCTATATATCCCTAATGAACATCTTCAGGATGAATTGGAATGCTGAGTGCATCCCAGGCCTCCTCGCATCACCTACATCAATACCTGACTTTAATTTCACCTTTGTGGCTGAATGAGCACAAATTTCCACAAGCAAAATCTACTGGAAAGTCTTTCAAGAAGAGTGGAAGTTATTATTACAGAAAATGTGTAGTCGATATACTGTATATTTTAATGTCTGGTTTTTATGTAATGAAAAATCATTTACACTCTGTCCTTTCATGACATTTAATAAACATTCAGAATGACTAAAATCTCATCAAGAAAAGAATATTAAATAAATGAAATAGAGCCGAGTATTATTACAGGTATTATTTTTCATCCTGAGGTTATTGTCCTTGACCTAATATTGTGATGATAGGAATTATTACATTCATATTCATTACAATAAAAAAAAAAAAAAAAACACGATAAAAAAAAAAAAACTTGAATGTGGTTAATAAATATATTTATTTTTTTATTTTTTTCATCCTACATGAAGAAAAAAAAATAGGGCTCTGCCTGTCATACTTAGTCTTTTCTAATGTATGTGATTTGCATTTGAATGATGACTAAACAACTCCCCGTGTGAGCGATGCTTTAAGAAGACAGGGATGCTGGGATGCGACAGATCCAGATGTTACAGCTGAGCATTCAAGGCTACTCTGAAAAATGAACGGTCGCAAGATGAAAGGAAAGTGTTGGTTGTCATGCAACGGGTGATTGTAGTCTGGTAATAATCGATTTATTGCACACATACAAAAAAAAAAAAAAAAAAAAAGCCCTGATTGTTGCTCATCTCGGAACTCACTCAGCTCTCAGTCTATCGAATTAAATATTTTATTCTTTTTTGGTGTGTGTTTGGAAACTTCAACAATTAATTTCTGTTCCATTCAAAGGTTTCTATGAACCGCCAACAGACACAAGGAGGTATAATCAGACCCAAGATACATCATAAACCTACTTTTTTGTCCTTTTTTACATTTTCTTTTTTTGGCTTTAAAAGAATGCGCTGTCTGTCTACCTTAATTACTGCTGTGGAAAAAATATTTTGGTAATTAAATGCGAGAGAAAAAGTACTATTTATAGCGTGCTGTTTAATGATCTGACTCAGGCTGCATCTCGATTGATTCCCCTGTTCGATCTACAGCTCTATTGTAGACGCGACTGATTAAGCGGCACGAATGGCCAGCGTGGTGATCGAACAGTGTGTGTGGAGTAGTACTTTTTTTTTTCTTTATATATATATATATATATATATATATATATATATATAATATATATATATATATATATATATATATTATATATATATATATATATATATATATATATATATATATATATATATATATATATATATATATAATATAATATTTTATATATATACATATATATATATATATATATATATATATATATATATATATATATATATATATATATATATATATATATATATATATATATATATATATATATATATATATATATATATATATATATATATATACATATATTAGTTTGCATGTTATGAGCATTGGGTGAAAAAGTAATGGGTATAAATGGGAGTGAAGTTTATTTTGCAGTGGATCTGCTAATAGTCATATATTAAGGCTTGTATATAGGAATATAAAAAATTTAAAATTATTTGAATTACATGTTTAAAAAAAGGGCAATATTGAGAATAGATAGACAGATAGACAGACAGATAGATGAGAGTGAGACAGACTAATAGATAGACCGAAGAATAAAGTTAACAGTACATTATTAGCAGAATTACAAATTCTACGGATATAAAATTGTAAAACTATATTGTCTCTAGGGTTTTAGTTCCTATTTGCTCTCATCTATATTTTTGTATGATTTGCCTTAGAAGTTAATTATACATTTATTCTAGTGAATGAATCTTAATTTGACATAAATCGGATATTTAGATTGACTGAGGAGAATAAAATGTTTGTTTTTTATTGTGGTTTGTGACCATTAGTGTGACGTAGTAACAGATACTAATAAAGCACATATCACCGCTGTCTATTTTCTTCATATTATTCAGATTAATCCTTTTTTTTCAGTTGGGGGAAAAAAAATGTAATAAATGATACTATATTAAATTACATACTCCAAGCTCCAAGCGTTCTCCAAACTAAACTCCTACTGCCATTCTCAATCGAATTGCGGTCAATTAAGAAAGGCAGAGGCAGATAACAAGAGAAAGACAAAAAAAAAAAAAGGTGATAGAAAGTGAGATAGACAGACAGTGGTGGATGAAATGTACCTGTAGTGAGTTGAGGAGGATGAAAAGGTAGGCCATGATGATGGAGAAAGGCACAAGAAGTCCACAAAGCCAGGTCAGGCCTAAAATTGGCAGCAAAACCAGCACTGCTTTTACCGCCGCCCTGTGAAACACAGCAGATCTTTTCTCATCAGTGTATGTGGGATATATCTTACACACACACTCACACATGGGTGCAAAATAAAAATTTCTCACAAATATTTTTTCCTTAATCCCTCTGCCAGGTCCTGCCAATCTCCACCCTTACTGAGCAGCTTGGCAACTTTCATGGTCATTCCGAACCCGACAAGAGCTACTGCTTAGTCTCACATTGTGACAATTTACACACTAAATCACTTTTAATTCTGTTTAGTATAAAATTACCATCCAGTTCGAGTGACTGCTAAAATGAACCAGCTGTGAGAGAAGCTGGCGGATGAAGGGAGCCGGTGTGAGATTTTTCCCTGCCGACGGCAGGACTTTCAACGCCTGCATTGATATTCGCAGTTAAACTGCTTATTCAGGAGGCCTTAACGTGTCACATGCAACTTCAGGATTCTGCGCTTTCACTTTCACAGTGCCAGAAATATTCTGCTTGAGTGTGGCAGCTTAATTATTACGGCTGTTTACTATATCAAGAGGAAGCTGGAAAATTTATGAGCCAATAAGACTTACTTGAGAAAGTTCAACGCGAAAAAAGAGCGGTGTTTCATTTTGTTCAGGACTTGCGTCAAACGCTTAAAATGTTTAATAGGCTGCAAATCCGCTTTTTTATTTATTTATTTTAATTGCTATCAAAACTTAAGGAAGTTAAATCACTCCATGGCAGTTTTATAAAGAAAATCAATAAGGTCATAACCATAATTGTTAGAGGAGGACAAGCAGTCTCTGGTTGAGAAACTGCACCACCATGTGGTAAGTAAAGATGATTTTAAAATAAAATAAAAATAAATGCACGTGAAACAGACAGGGAAATGAAGTGAGAAAGAAACTTTACCGTATCTGTTCAGACACCTGTTCGATGGAACTAGTGCTGTCTGCCATCATCAGAGATCTTCTCTTGGCTGTGGAGATGGTAATCATAACCACACGGGTCAGTACCATGATGTTTACCTGCAGGATATTAGGAATGTTTGATTATATTTTCTTTATATAATGCCAATTGCCACAAAAATCTGGAACTGTGTATATGTATATATACATAAAGATCAGGCATAAAATTATGATCAGTATAGTGAGCAGTTTGTCCTCAAAGTTAGAAATGTTAGAAGCAGGAAAAATGGGAAAACGTAAGGATTTGAGTGAGTTTGACGAGGGCCAAATTGTGACTGCTAGACGACTGGGTTAGAGCATCTCCAAAACTCTTGTGGGCTGTTCCCGGTCTGCAGTCAGTATCTATCAAAAGTGGTCCAGAGAAGGAACAGTGGTGAACCGGAGACAGGGTCATGGGAGGCCGAGGTTCATTGATGGCCGAGGTTCATTGATGGACGTGGGGAGCGAAGGCTTGTCCGTGAGGTCCGATCCAACACACTAGCTCCAGTAGCTCAAATTGCTAAATAAGTTAATGCTGTTAAAGCTCAATGGGTCAGAACTGTTTTGGCAGCAAAAGGGGGATCAACACAATATTAGGCATTTGGTCATAATGTTATGCCTGATCAGTGGTCATAAAGTTATGCCTGGTTGATATATTAAAGTAATTGTATAGAGAAAAGACGCAGTTGCACCATAATGATGAAGATGACCGGACCAACAAAACCCCATATGACGCCATTGTGTACACTGAGCCAGCAGTACTCATCTGCTGAGTAGCTTCCAGAGGCTGAAGCCAAAGTAATGGCGACTATCAGGACAGGCAGACCTGTTAGAATAAAACAATTGCCTGTTATTATTGCAAATATATATATATATATATATATATATATATATATATATATATATATATATATATATATATATATATATATATATATGTGTGTGTGTATATATTATTTATCATTTATGTCCTTGGTCATGGAAAAGCACAGCAGAACCTTCTTTTCAGTTGCTTTATATACAGTATATCTCACTTATATTTGATCATTAGTAACACAAATTTCCACCAAAAATGTAAAAACACTGCACAGTTTCACCTGCTCAGAAAAAAATTTACAATATTATAAAAGATTTATAGAATATAAACACATCAGCCTTGTTACCCCAGCCAATCAGGTAGTAGTATTTCATATGGCGATCTTCGCTCAGGTTAACGGTCACCACTTTGCTCCAGAGCAGCAATCCCTCCACTAACATCCAGCTAAACGCTGCCATGAAGAACAGATGGAGCAGAGCTGCGACCATCGTGCAGGCCACCTGAGGGCACAGGGTCACGTGAGGTTAAATATGTAAAACAACCACACAGAGGTCACATGCCAGGTTAGATTTCACGCCAATTATGGCATCAGGGCCTCGAAGATCAGTGACAGCATAAAAGCATTGACTTTTTTTTTTTTAAATACATTTTCATTACAGCTATATATTTTATACACCATTTTCATACAAAAAGTATACCTCTGGGTCGGCCGTCTCTGTAATTATTCCTTTACCATGATGCATACCTTGTTATGAATCGCAGAGCCACTGCACAGAAGGACTATTTGTGCAAAAGTCAGAGAGATGGCGAGATTCTTGTGAATGGACGTCCTCTCCGATTTTGGAATACTGCACAGACGCAGGGGGAAATTACATTTGTTTTAGTTAATAGTTTTTATTTTTCTGTTATTTCCAGCAGACTGTACGGACCGTAAATCTTTTCCTGAAATCGTCCTGTCCGATACTGTACTGATTAGGAATTCCCTGTGTGACCATTGTGCTTGATCAATTCCATTGTAATGTTACCATAAAACCTCAGGTCAGAGTCCTGTGTATGTGATTAGCTGCTGAACACTAATTACCAGATTAGCAAGGTTCAATACTTCTCTCGCCTCAAAAAGCGACTATTATTGACCACTGAATATGCCTCAGATCACTTAGAAATACTGGACGAAAAAATATTCATGTAATGTTCACAGCAATAACACTGTCCTTATATTCTTATATTTCCAAATCCTTATATTCCGTCTCCTTTTTAATATACTGTGTGTGTATGTGTATATATATATATATATATATATATATATATATATATATATATATATATATATATATATATATATTTTTTTTTATTATTTTTTTTTTTTATACAGTAATTCGCACAAACACACACACATTGTTGCTTGTGCACTGTATCCTTGGAAGCCACTTACTCTAGCATGGTAAGCAGCATCAAGGTCACTACAAGAGCACAGAGTGATGCTCCTGATCCTATAAACGTCAGCTTGGTCAGGACCATCTCCTCCTCTTCACTCCACTGTTGAGAGAAAGGAAAGGCAAATAAAATCACGTAGAGTCTCTTGCACTCTCTCTTTTTTATCTCTCTCTATCTCTCTGTAGCTCCCACTCACTCTATCCATCAGATGTCCAAATCAAATCCTGAGTAATAAATCTAGATATTTTCTGCCTGTCCTAAAGAAATACCCTGTCCACTGAAATGAACAATGTAATAAACTATACAGATGCCATTCCTATGTGCAATTAGCAATTATAATCAGCATTTCTACTGTATGTGCAAGTTCTAGCAAATTCCAATTTCTTCTGTAAGCTGACAGAGCCCTCTGCTGGACAGAGCTAGTAAGTATTCAAACAGATGTATGAAATGCTGTGATTTTGTTTAAATAGAGTGATGGATAGATGTTAGTGTGCCTGAAATTATATACATTTTAAATAGGCCGTGTTTGCATTAACCTCTTTACAGTCCTGAACACTTATGACAGTATCCACAATCCTTCCACATTAGTTTTACTGTAGTTAATAAATACATAATAGTAGTAGTAAATAGGGTTGCAAAGGGGCGCAACATTTCCGGAAACTTTCTATGGGAACTTCTTCAGGGAAAACTTACCAGGAATCTCACGTTAATTTATGGGGAAATTTATATAAGCTGTATCATTGACCAATTTTTTTTGGTCATAAGCTGGCATGCATGCAAAAATGATACATATTTTTTTTAAATACCATTTTTTTACTTGTTAGTTTAATTTTGTTGCACACAGCACTGGGAAGTTTTAAACATAAATCTCTATCATTTATTTATTAGAATATGTTTAACAGAATATCTGTAACTGATTTTTATAATACACAATATCATTTCACTTCATTACCGTACCCTCGCTTCCAGGTAATTCATAAGGATGGCAAAGTTGGTGGTGTGGTTGCAAAGGCAGGACGTGCTATTTGGTCCAGAGTGCAACACTCTACAGCCTTTGTCTGACCAATCACTCACATCTGAGGTTCTAAGAAAACAGTTGTTTAAAATTAGACATAGATATTTGCACGATTTTTCTATGCATCTGTCATCTACTTACTCTGCACTGACATTCCAGAAAATACACAAAGGTGTGGGCTGTTTAGAAGACTCCACCTACAATGGAAACAGATGTGTGATGTCATGCATCTCAGTGCTTCCAACACAGAGTTCATCTGTTTCAGATGAAACTCCAGTAGATAAACAGAATTTAAGAAATAAAAGATGTCTGAATCGAGGGTATATCAACAGCACATTCCAGATCTACTTTTTAATTTGGCGACTATATCGTATCTAGGAAATAGAGCGTACTCGATATGAACAAACGTATTAGAGCAGCTGACTTTCCCAGTCATCCGTGGTTTCACAAAGTTGGATTCAATTCAATTTATTTTTTATTTGTATATCACTTTTAACAATGGATGCTGTCTCAAGGCAGCTGTACACAGATAAATTAAATAGGATTTGGGTGCGATAGACTGACATTTTCCTCAGCACCTGTCACCCTACATCAGTACATGACTTCACTATCACCCTTTAGAATAAATGAATGAATAAATGATTGAGCATAAATCTCCTAAAAAATCTAATGGATCATCTTCTTAGGATTGTGGGGCCAAACGGGGACTAATTGTCAATGCAATGTTCATACAGATCATACGATACTTATGTTTGTCCATAAAGTGTTTTGGATTCAGGGCCAAAAGTGCTCAAAAACAATGGTTTGATTTGAAAGATTTTCTTATCCCAATCTACTTCTTTCTATGCTGTAAATGTGTTGCATAGGCCCAGACCTCTCTGTTAAGAATAAAGCTTCAGGATCAGGGATTGCTTGAGTTTTGTCACCAATGTAGCTTTATATCTCACGATTAACCATAAATATTTTTTTTTATTGTATTTTTTATTCATTTTTCAACATAACTTTTGGAACTTTGTATTCTGTATATAAATATATATAAATAACTCCACAATGTTTGTTCTGAAAATAATGATTAGTTTTTTTTTTTTTACTCACATAATGAAATTCAGCTTCAGATCCAGATTCATCATTGTTTAAATACGCAAAATGATCTATACCATGCATGCATATGATACATATGATTTCCATAACTCCAAAACGTAGCACATGCACATACCACTTTTACAGTAGACAAAGTATACTGCACAGACACCGGAATGTTCTCTTCCCTTGCGACATCTCGCACCGTGGCTGAAATCACTGCTGTAGCCAGGTGACCAAACACGTATCTGGTGGAAAAAACAAAAACAATATCCATAAGCTTTTACTGCAGTATACATCAAGTCTAAGAAAAAAAAAAAAAAACGGAATCTGCTCATTAATTCTGAAGGTTCAGCACTAAGAGAAAAGGCTCTTACTGTCCACTTGCTGTGTGCTTGTCTGTAAATGCTTCAAATTCATTTTGGGAGAGCACCTCCATCATATTGCTGTAGTAGGCATGGATGAACATCACATTCTTGTGACCTGCAAATGATAAATAAGTTAAGTAAGCGTCATGGTTGGTAATTAGATGTGAACATCCTATTCCACATTTAGTTTAGTAAAGTCATGCAGGTGAGGAGGCCTGGGGTGCAGTCAGCTATTTAATTCATCCCAAAGGTGTTCAATAGGGTTATAGGGCCCTATAGCTGGCCTATATGGATATCTTCATGGAGATGGTCTCCTAATTCAAGTGAAGGGGAAAAAAATCCTTGCTCCTGCATCCAGAGATGTCCTGCACAATTGTGTGCAAGTTTGTGGTATCAGTTTGGACATTGACCACACATGGCTGGAAAAGTAAAGTGTCCCAATACTTTTGGCCAAATAGTGTTTTGTATGTCATTTGGAGCTAATGGACCATGAAGAAATGGTTTTATGTGAGTGGTTGGAATGGAAAAACTCAACAGTCTTGCCATCTAGACCTCAGATATCACCACCTCCGTAGCATCAGTACCTGATTTCTCAAATGCTTTTGGAGCTGAATGATAACAAATTCCAATTTATGCTCATAAAATGGATTAAAACCTCCTCCCAGAAGAGTAGAGTTTATTGCAACAGCGAAATCAAGAATGGGATGTTCGACAAAAACATGCAGTTTTCAAGATATGGGATTTGGTCACACTAAACAGTCAACCACGATTGTGATGAGGATTAGATTTGGGTTTTTCTACACAATATGGTGTCAACTTAACTTCAACGAATGTGAATTCTAACTCCCAACTACGAAGCATTCTGGTTAAGTACTGTATATTTATAGGAAATGTTTACCTGCGATGTTGTATGGATTAGAGACAGTGGCATTGAGTAGAAGACAGGAGGTGGAGCTGGAGGTAGCAGAGCTGAAGATGTTGAGGTTTTCGTTGGGAGTGACGACAATGGACAGGATTAGAAATGAGTTTATTAGAGGGACAGCGCATGTAGGATGTTTTGGTGACAAGGTGAGGAGGTGAGATTGAGATGGTTTGGACATGTGCAGAGGAGGGATATGAATTATATTGGTAGAAGAATGCTGAGGATGGAGCCACCAGGTAGGAGGAAAAGAGGAAGGCCAAGGAGGAGGTTCATGGATGTGGTGAGGGAAGACATGCAGGTGGTTGGTGTGAAAGAGGCAGATGTAGAGGACAGGGTGGTATGGAGACGGATGATCCGCTGTGGCGACCCCTAATGGGAGCAGCCGAAAGAAGAAGAAGAAGAAGAAGTGTACCATAATAGAGCACACCACTTCACTCACCTAGAAAATGGAGCCTCTGGATTTCAGTCTCAGATATGAGCATTTCCTCGGGGCTGCTGGAGTGATTCTGTTGCATTGAGGGTTTGTACATGCTTTCGTAGTTTGCATGAGATAATGTCCGTGGCTCCATGTGAACATCTACAAGAAAAAACGCACCCATACAATCTAATAATTAGCGTGTATTATATACGGCACATATGTAATCAGTTATAACAAATATATGAGAGATCACGAGCAGGAGAAGAAGTCAATATGAGAATCCAGAATTATGAAGTTCTGTGCAACTGTTTATTCGGTTTATTTCTGAGCTATTGAGGTTTTGAATAGTGATAGGAAGATTGGATCATTTTAGCGACTTGGTTCTTTGAATCTCGTTCATCAAAATGAATTATTCTTTTTTTTTTTTTTTTTTTGTCATTTAGTTCCTGTGATCAGAAATAAACAAACATTTTTAATACGCAGATTCTCCAACACTTCTACATACATGAAATTTGACTATCGTTCCAATAATAATATATTATTATATACATTATATATTTTTAATAATAAATCAATTGCAACACGCGTTTATTTACGATGCCCTTTTTTAACTCGGATATAAAATATAATTTTTTTTATTTTTATTATTTTTCATCACTAAACATTTATTTTCTTGATGCGCCTAGCCTTAAATCAAGCACCAAAATCCGCCATGATGCAAACATCGGGCATTTAAAACTGTCTGTGTGTTGCAAAATTATACACCATAATTACTAAAACTAAATAAATATAATAATTAAAAATAAATAAAACTAAATAACTAAAAACATTTAATATTTTGTCTTTATGCTCTGTGTTAAGTTTGGTTTCGCTAATAATAAACATTTGCATAAAGCATCCAAATTTGTCCATGTTGATTAAAGTATTATAAGCCTTGAAAATAATTAATTTAAGGTACATTAAGATCAGATAAAAATGTGTGTTTAAATTGCGATTGATCAGGAGCTAACTCTTAACTAAGTTAAAGTAGAGATACAATACGCCAGTAAAATGTAGTTGAGTAAAACGTTATATTTGACTTTAAAATGTAGTGAAGTGGAAAAAATTGATGGAATGGAATTATTTCAGTAGTCAAATACAAATTTTAAGTACAAATACCCAAAAAATCTATATACAGTACAGACCAAAAGTTTGGACACACCTTCTCATTCAAAGAGTTCACTTTATTTTCATGACTATGAAAATTGTAGAGTCACACTGAAGGCATCAAGGGCTATTTGACCAAGAAGGAGAGTGATCGGGTGCTGCGCCAGATGACCTGGCCTCCATAGTCACCGGACCTGAACCCAATCGAGATGGTTTAGGGGTGAGCTGGACCGCAGAGTGAAGGCAAAAGGGCCAACAAGTACCAAGCATCTCTCGGGGAACTCCTTCAAGACTGTTGGAAGACCATTTCAGGTGGCTACCTCTTGAAGCTCATCAAGAGAATGCCAAGTGTTTGCAAAGCAGTAATCAAAGCAAAAGGTGGCTACTTTGAAGAACCTAGAATATGACATTTTTCAGTTGTTTCACACTTTTTTGTTATGTATATAATTCCATATATAATTCCACGTGTTAATTCATAGTTTTGATGCCTTCAGTGTGAATCTACAATTTTCATAGTCATGAAAATAAAGAAAACTCTTTGAATGAGAAGGTGTGTCCAAACTTTTGGTCTGTACTGTAAGTACAATAATGAATTACATTTACTTAATTATTGTCCAAGAATGAACCACTCTGACTAGAAGAGTCGAGAGAAAAAACTACTGTAATTTCCGGACTATTAAGCGCATATATAAGCCGCACCCACTGAATTTTACAAATATTTTTATTTTGAACATAAATAAGTCTACACTGAAACTTATGAACTTTACACAGGCTTTAATGAAAGACAGTGTCTGTTACACGGGGTAACGAGTAAAATATGTTGTGGCTCCTTCAAGAGCAGAGCGGCATTTTGGGAATAGCCTGCAGCCGCATTTTTCCGGTATTACTGCATGTGTGCAAGACCGAGGAATATGTCCTTATTATTTTCGCTGTTGCCAAGAAAAATAAAAAAGCAAAAAGTTTTGGAAACCTGTCTGTGCTTATATGATTTCTGTTGCAACTGGAGTTAGCGAGCTCTCCCATGACCCAGACTTAACGCGTTACAACGGCTTGTATCTAAACAGTAGCCTACCAAGAAAGTCATTGTTCACTGTCTTCCTCCTTCCTTTCACAACTATTTCTTTCGGGAGTTTATCTTTTGGCATCGTCGTGCGTTTAAAAATCTCCATCGGTTAAGATTTTCTCCCAATGCCGTGCAGCTCAGAACACAGGTGAGGTGCGCTTTTTTTTTGTTTCCGTTCGGAAATTTCATTTGTCTAATGTTATGTCGCTCAGTTTTTTGGCTTAAAGTTTGTGATACCGGGAAAAACCCAGGAAAAAAACATTAATTAGCCGCTTCGTTGTTTAAGCCACAGGGTTCAAAACGTGGGAAAAAAGTAGCGGCTTATAGTCTGAAAGATACGGTACGCAATTCTGTTTCCTAGACGTGGCTTTTGCTTAACTGATGCTTTGCTCATCCAGTAGAAAATAAACGAATCACTCTTTGAGACTTCTAAGTCACATTAAAGGCTCAATCAAAATGAACAAAGGTCTACAAATGACCCTTCCTTAGTATTGACCCATCAAACATTCTTTTTTCAAGCCAGCAGTATCATCGGAGCACTTTACCTATGTTTTTTGTTAAAAGTGCAAAGCTTTTCTTGTCTGGGAAAATTGAATCAGCCAGCGCCCACAGTATTTTTTCAATACTCTCGACAACCGTAAATGGTCTAAGGTTAATCTGTAAAGAGCACAAAAAAGAGCATTATAAGTATTAAACAGAAGTGATTATGCCCGTACTGGTATTAGACATTTATCTCACGCTATTGAATTTTAGAACGTACACCTAATGGCTTCATATCCAACCATTGCTTGGACAAGGCAGGATCAATAAGCCCACTGGCTAGGATCAGGTAGCTGGAAACCATGGACCTAAGAATTTCAGAAGGGACCGATGTCTTATTAACTTGAGCAGCTGCCGCATGCTCAATGGTTTGAGTGAGCTGCTGCATGTCTAAAGGTGTGATGATGTCAGGATCAGTCTCGATAGCCTTCAGGACAGACTGAGCGAGCGAACTCAGCCAGTGCAGCTCGTGTTCTGCCGTTGATGATGAATTATGGTTTTCTAACTCCTATGGGGAGAAAAAAAAAAACATTTAGCCGTCTTCAGTGTAAACACGATGAGGTAAACTCTGATAAGATAAAGCTTGGAAAAATGTATAAACAGACACGTTGTAAAGCAGATGTGCGAGCTCTTCTTGAACTCACAGGGTTGGCATGAAGATCGTTGCGGATTTTTGTAAAAAATGGCGATTTGGGAAAACTGGATATGCCGATGTCATCCACAAGCTCTGTGCTCAAAACGGGAACTAGAATTAGTATCGGAAAAATTAAGAAATTAATGCATAACTGAATATTCGTAAGCTTTGCATTGCAAATGTATCTTTGATAGACTTCTTTTTTACTAGACCAAAACCTTCAATCTTTACCCCAATCTTCACCAAACTTGTGTTCTATGTAAGACATGCAGTATATTATTTTGTACTGTAGCTGTTTATCTGTAAGCTTTAGATCTGCATTTTCCCTGAATTATCCCCTTCTTTAGAGGGAGGAATCTAGCATAAAGTGAAGGCAAACACATGCCTCCTCAGAGACATGTAAAGCCAGCCAACTCTTGCTCATGGTGCGTCAAAGGGTGGGGTAACACTCAAAAAAAAGCTCTTCGACCACTTCCAAGCTCACAGGCACGCACAATGAAATCGTGTCGCTGTAACTGCGTTGGAAAATATACTGGGAGAAAATATACTTGTTCTGTCCCACCCACAGTTGGCCCACTTTTCACTCCTGACCAAAGATGGCTAAAGCAGTATTAAGATTCGAACTCACTATCTTCATATATTTAGGTGAATTTTCTAATAACTTTTCAAAATGTAGCTAGGTGTTAGTTAGGTAGGTCTTCCCCACCCAGGCTCTGGATCATTGTCATGTTGTAGAAGGTATATCTAGTGTCAGATTTGATATCCAGAGTTTGTTGATATTTACTGGAACACATTCTTGTATCCACACGTGAGACGTTTGCTCTGTCACGGGCTGTAACACAATCCAGAAGAGCTCTGTCCCAAGGTTTGGATTTTTTCTTTCCAAACATATATTTGGGTATTGTAACCGAAGTGCTCAACTTTTATTTCCCATTTTGACATGCTTTTTTTTTCTTCAAGTTTGTGCACTAACCCTCCTATCTCTTCTAAACCTTTCTGCAGGTGTCATATAGGGGTATTGTGTTGCCACACTAGGCAGCATATGGAAAGTTATGTATATCTAAAAGTTTTCTTGCCTAAATTAACTAGGATATTTATTAAAAAATAAATTTAAAAAAACAGCTTGCTGAAAAGCTTGCATTTCCTTTTGTTTAGAAATCAATAAATATCTCATATAATGTGGCCAGGGTTGGCTAGACATTTGCAGGCAACTGTATGTTTCTGTGTGATCCCAAGGTTATTATTATTAGTCTATAAGTGTATTATAATAATACTTATTATTATTATTTTTATTATTGGTGTGAAATGCTTTGTTTGAATTTCTCTTTATATAAACGGACAATCAGAAACATTTATTAATGTAAATTACTTGCCTTTAGGCTTTACAACTGAGTGTAGACTACAGTATAAAGAAATGCTTGTTAATTTTTATCATACCTAATACTTTACATGAACAGCCACTGAACTCTGCGTAAGCCGTGCATAGATTTATTACCTTTATTAAATTGACAAACACCTCCTCTTTTTGTATCACAATCATCCAAGGTCCAATCTCCACTTCCAGGGTGAAAACTTACACACATCTCATTCTTTGGCATCTGGGAATGTTCTAAAGGAAATGGTGTAAAAAACAACAAACGTTAAATTCTGTTTTATAAACATATACAGGTCATAAGTAAGAGCCTGAGATGTAAGAGCCTGTTCGTCATGGAATGGGAATGTTTTAGAGACGTGTTTGTTTAGAAGGGGTGGTTTTCTGAATTACAACATGCGTGATATATTTACGACCCTTTAGGGCCGAGTTTCCCAGTTACAACCCAGTTCCGTTTTATGAATTCGTTATGCAGAGAACCAGTGGAAATTTTTACACGCACTAACTTCACAGATCAAATTTTAACGGGCCGTGATGCAGCACCTGCACATCGTTTTACCTTCACATTCGATGTAGCCCCAGTGAGTCTGCAGAGAGGGTGTCATTTCCATCCCAGAAGTGCCCCATTTGAAAAGCAAACCGGAAGGAACATATGTACAGTTCTTTTCCATGGTTTGGATCTCGCTGGCATCCAGGACCCGATTCCACATGTGCAGCTGAGTAACGCCGCCACAGAAGGCTTCGCTGTTTTTGCGCACGCGCCCGAACGCGTCTTGCTCTTGACCTATGATGAAAATCCCGCCGCCCCCGATGGAGCCCGATTGGTACAGATTAATACCGCTTAGAATTTCATTGCCGTCCGCTGACATTGTCCACATGCCATCGTTTCCTGTCCAGCTCACGCACGCGGAGTGCCAGGAGGCATCCTTGGCGAAGGCCGGACGATAGGGGCTGTGTTCTCCGTGCACCATCAGAGCGAGCTTAACCGGTTGGTTTGGCTTGACCCAGGCTCGGAGCTGGAACTCATTAACGAAGGAGCCTGTGGAATAAGAAATCACAGTGGAAGGCCCGTGGCAAGCGGGACTGAATTGTAGGCGAGCGCAGATGGTCACGGCGCTCATGTTGGAGAACTTGTGCAGCAAACGAGCCGACTGAAGTTCGCTTCCACCCCGGAATTTCAGGACTAAAGTACCTTAAAAGATATAGCAGGAAATTATTTGGTGGTAAGATTTAGAATACTATAAGGCTTAATACCAAAAACTAGCAAAATACGCAATCTCAAATATATACACTATATGGACTTAAGAATTGAGACACCTGACTTCCAAGCAAATGTGGTTCTTCTGTAAAACTGTAAAAACAAATTTAGACAATTGTATTGGATGTCTTTGGATGCGATTTTTGCCTCCAATTGAACTAGGTAAGGAGATCCAAACCTGTTCCAGCATCACAATGCTCCTGTGCACAAAGCCAACTGCATGAAGACATACTTTACAAGGCTTGAAGTGGCATGAAGTGGGTAAAAGATCTCAAGAGGCCTGCTATAGAGCTCTGACCTCAACCCTATTAAACACCTTTGGGCTGAATAGGAACTCTAACTGACTTTACTAATGCCCTTGTGGTTAAATGAGCACAAATCTCCACAAGCAGACTCCAAAAATTAGGTTCAACACCTTCCCTGAAGAGTGAAGGTTACTATAACAGCAAAATATAGCATCTTAGTCTTTCGTCCATAAAGAGTATATAGATAATACAAAAAATGAAGGCACGTGGTATTTCGAGATCACCATTTTTTTCTGGACTCCTTGCAATCCACACGGGCTCTGAAATGTTCAAGGACTGCAGAAATCTAGTCAAGTTTCGTTTCTCTTCAGCGCCAGGTATGACTGCCAGGGATCCTGACCTCTGGATGCACAACTGGTTGACGGCATCCCAGGTTACTCTGGCTGGCCGATACTCGTAATAAACGTCCTCATCCGGCCATATATTTTGGATTTCCACATGAATGGCAAGAGCTGTCGAAAAGAGATCACGTCATCGTTTCGTAAAAAGCGTTCCGAATTCAGTACATCTCTGTTTTTTCCATAACTGGCATTGCCTTGGTATCAAATCGAACATGATTACAGTAAAGAAAAAACAGAAATTTCTGGAATCCGCGTGAATAATGAGAAGGCATCAACAGGAATAAGCATGAGATACAATGAAAGGTCTTGATAGCGAATGGTATAGCGAAGGTCATGAAAAACCTTTTTATATACGAATACTTACCTTTTCCAATGCCGTGCTGGATCAAAACCTAGGAATTATACAAAAAGTGTATCACGAAGCTCTGAATAACTACTGAGAAGATGAATTTGAAGGTTTATGATAGCAAATTGAGTCTACTTACAATGATATTGGAGCAGAGCAGTGTGAGGAAGTGCATTCTGTAACCAAAATATGGACAAAATTACCTCTTAATTATTTTACACTATTTAAACATATTATACCTTTTAAACACTGAATTACAGAAGATTTATAGGAAACAATGCCCTCAGTGTAGGAATACTGTCTTCAACACATTATAAGTATTACTCTGGTATATAAGTCTGTGTAACAAATAAACAGCCAGCTGAGTCCTACCTTTTAAAAGACATGTTTTGTCCGTGTGGGAAATAAATACGGTTTTAGAAGTTTCTTTGAGGAGGTTTGGAAGACTCGGAAAGTTCCCACAGCTGCACCACAGCAGAAGAAAACTCCACACTGGAGACGCTCGTGCGTGCGCGAGGGAGCGCTTTAGAGTTGCGCGAGCGCGCGCGCACGAGCGCATTCACTTGGCAAGGCGCGCGTGACGTGCGTCAGAAAGGGCTTAACATCAACAACATTATCAACATCTCCAACAATATTAATTATAATACCAAAAAACATGATTAAAAATATCATCATCACCATCATGAATAAATTCGTATATTCGTTATTATTAATAATAATAAATAATTATTATTATTGTTATTAATAATCATCATCTTTATTAATACAAATTATAAACTTCCTCTATCGATATTCCACCTTGCCCAATTATTGTTTAATTGAAAAATGAAAAAGAAAGCAACAAATGTTAGTGCATTTGTTCACAGTTGCATATTTAAATGAAACAAAAAAGCATCAGTTATAATAATTATAATATTAACATCATCATCATCATCATCCTCATCAACAATAATATTATCATCGATCAAATAATTGTTATATCCATACCTATAATGATATCATCATGTATAATAATAGTTATATCACCATCACTACCATCATCATCATTAATAATAACAATAATAATAATTGTATTAAGATAGTAGAGCTGATCATCACACCCATCTACACTTTTTCTCCAACTATTAGAAACTCACTGCTGACAGAAACGCTTTATTTGCTGCAGCATTACATTTTCCCATCACTAAAACTAATAATCCTGCTTCAGCATGACAACGCCCATGTACCTATTGAGCTCCATGGAGAAATGGTTTTGATTGTAAAGGGTAGAAGGGTTGGAAGAACTTGTGTCCTGTGTCCACCGACCTACACAACCTGACCGAACATTTTTTTTGGGATGCACTGGAATGCTGACGGAACCCCAGACCTCCTCATCCAAAACCATCGCAGCCAAATGAGCAAATCCTTATAACCAAAATCTAGTAGTAAAACTTTGCAAAAGAGTGTGAGTGAGTGTGTGTGGTGCTATAACAGATACTAAAAATATTTTTTCTTTTATACATAATCATACACGTTTCTTTTTCTCTTCTCTCTCTGTGTTTGGATTTGTCGAAACAAACAAGCTCCTGAGGTAAACAGTGATGCTGTGAACCACTCACTGTAGCTGGGGATGGTTCCACATGAACCATAAATCGTGAAGGTTAAACTGAAGAGCCATAAAAATAGTTTTGGACTGTAATAAATGGCTTAGGACTACAAACAACATAACTAAGTCTCCCTCATTGGACAGTTAAGAACCTTAGAAATGATATTCCTTGTTACCTAGATGGATTTCTTCTTCATACCATCTCACCACTGGCTCACACATTAGGAAGGATAGTGTGGCAAGAATTCTGGAGCCTACTCACCTTGCTTTGAGTTTTTGAAATATCACCGCACAGCTTGATGGCCCAAATGAACCGACAGGCCGAGTTCAAGACATTGAACTATGAGAATAAACTACCTTCTTAATCTTAATCAACACTCAAAATAACATTCTACATATGCTGTTTTTCAATCGGTGTTAAGGTTACAATGATCTCAGTTGTTGATCATTAGAAATCAGCTATTTAGACCACATGAGCACCCTGACACCTCACACGTTTCTCGCCAGAAACAACATGCTCTCACTGCCGCACCCACCTTACTTGTCAGATTTGGCTTCTATGGACTTTGCCATCTTCCAAAATATGAAGATCCAGCTCAAAGGTCACCATTTTGACACCATTGTGAAGATGCAGTGTGAATTATAGAAGCTGCTTGACCTTTTTTTTTTTTACTTCCAGGACACATTTTAGACGTGGAAGAAAGGCTGTGAACTATTTTGAAGGTGATAAGAGTGTAAATGTAGATAAAGTACTTTCTGGTAAACAGAGCTAATCTCAAAAATGTTTGATACCACCTCGTATTTCTCACTTTTTAGTGTTTGAAATGCTTTGATAATTTATCACACTTTTTGTGCCACTCAAATGAGGACGGGTTCCCTTTTGAGTCGGGGTTCCTCTCGAGGTTTCTTCCTCACAACATCTAAGGGAGTTTTTCCTTGCCACAGTCACCCCAGGCTTGTTCATCAAGGATAAATACACAAACTTAAAAATAAATTTTGTTCAAGAATTTTCTGGCCACTCTGTGCAGCCAGGGATGGTTTCTCACTATCCATTCTCATCCTGGGGATCCATAAAATTACAGAGAAAGAACAGGAGCTTTAAGGATTTGGATTTGGACTGTAGTTAATGTCAACAGTCTGTTACACTGACACAGGACTCCACTTTGCATCTGATCACCATCACTGCACCCCACAACATTGTTTATTTGTAATGGACATTTGGTGCCACCCAGATGGGGATGGGTTCCCTCTTGAGTCTGGTTCCTCTTAAGGTTTCTTCCTCACGCCATCTCGGGGAGTTTTCCTTGCGACATCGCCACCGGCTCGCTCATCAGGGACAAACTTACACATAAGGAACCATCTTATTCATTCTTTATCGCCATATTATCTGTGTAAAGCTACTTTGAAACACTGTACATTGTGAAAAGTGCAAAAGAAAGAATTCATTGAATTAATGACCAACCAGTAATATAAACTCCTGGAAGCTTCTGGAAGAGAGATGTCTTTATTATAAAAAAAAAAAAAAAGGAATTATTACATGATTATTATTACGTCAAAGTGAAACGCCATGCGTCGGAAAACGCTTGTGCAAAGCCGCAAGAACGTTGTATTAACGGGAAATATAAATTATGTGGGATGATCCAGTGCACCTTATTGCTAAAAAAAAAAAAACTTTTCCTCTATATTATATATTGAACAAGTACGTAGTGGAAAATAAAGGCTATATATTATGAACCCCACACAAGCACATTCATGTGTAAAATAATAATAAAAAGCTAGACATATGTGTGCATTTATTATTACAGTACCACTAAGCACATTAAAAAAGCCTTTAGTGTTCATAGCCCGATCTAAGGAACACTACGTGATTGAGACATCAAACCCAGCGAACGTCCCTGGAGCACGAGCTGACCCCCGAGGAGAGCGAATACACTATTTTCGGAACGGTTCGGTTTCTCAGGGCTTCTTGGATCTCGGTGGATTCCAAGTTTTCTTCGATGCTCTCGTCAAAGAGTTCTGCTAGAGAGCACAACGCAGAATGGAGGTCATCTCGTGCGTCCATGACGCTCTTTAAACACGGCAGCTGAAGGGCGTCGGCGGAGCGGACGTCCGTCTGTCTCGGCAGTCCGTGCAGGAGGTCGCTGACCGTCTTGGTCAGAGACTGGATTGTGTCTCTGAATGACCGGAGCGTGACGTCGCTGCCTCTGCCTGTGGAGGAATATACAAATATCTAATCTTATATCGGTGTGTATACAAAAATTATATGGACACACGAGTACAGGAAAACATACAATACCTCTGAGAGTGAGGGACAAGGAGGAGTGAAGCTGCTGGAGTGCGTGGTTTAGCTGAAAGAGCTTGGAGGCTGTGTTTCTCAAACGGCCCATTTGGACAGTGTCAGATCCCTCTTGATCGTTCTCCGCAGGTTCGGGCTTCTCCTGGAGCAGGAAACAAACAAATATTTTACTGCTGGAGACTTTACAGTCCACTTCCACACTTCGGACAAAAATTTGGTCTCCATTTGCTCTTATAATACCCTCCACTCTTCTTGGAAGATGTTCCACAAAGGCTTTATTATAGAGGTTGACCGATCAATCGGTACCGAGAGTCGATTGCTGGAACTATCTGCAAACATGCATAGTTTTTCCGGCTTACATTACCAGCTGTCATTACGAGAGCGACCTCTGGAGGCGAATCACTGATGAGGGGTGCTGTTACTTTTTACGTGCGAGACTGCGTGCTGCACGGAGAGCGCTAGGTTTAAAATGTATGAATTATATAGTTATATTTATTAGATAATATATTGATATTTATTTCCTTTTGCACATTTTCATTATTCTAAATCGGTTGATTAATCGGCTATTGCCAAGTACGATCCAACCTAGCTATCGGTGTCAGTGATCCACTATTGGTCGAGCACTACAATAAAAAATTGTAGATGGAGAGGTTGTCTAGGGTGCACTCAGTTCCAATTCATCCCAACAGGGTTGTGGTTGGAGCTCTAAATCAGGCCATTCACGATGTTCCACGTTTTCCATAACCTATGAACCATATCTCTATGGAGCTGGCTTTGTGCACAGGGGCATTGTCATGTAGATTCTAAGTTTTAAATGGATATTTTATTCAAAAAATTGCTTCCTCTTGATTTTTTAATTAGAAACCTTTTTCGCCCGACTTGTTGCCAAGGATATAATTTGCCCTATAAATTCTTGGGTCCGATCTCTAATGGACGCCGACTGCATTTGTAAGGTCTAATCTTTGTGTCCCAGCATCGAAGGAGAAAAAATAGAACAATGGAGCCCTGCTGAATTTAAAACAAAAGGTGACGGATGATGTTTGGTTCGACACGTGTGTTATCTTAACGACAGCGCGGCTGGAATAAGCCCCCGATAAGCCAGACTGAGCACGGTGTCCGCGAAAGCGCTCTACAGTACAATGTTCAGTGTAAAGCCTTTTTCGCTGTTTGTACATGGTGGCGCAGGGATACGGGAATTTGAGGAACTGGGAGTTGGCGAGTCTGCGGTGTCGAGGAATGTTTGGAACCGCCGTGAGCTCGTTCAAAACCCTTTCCTTTGCTTCCTTTAGTGTGAGTGCTGCACAAAGGAGATTTCAGCGCCACGATTGTCCCGTCTGCTCATGCGATTACAACATGAGGGTGTCATTTTGAAGAAACAGCTCAAAACGGAGATGATGCATGTCAAATCAAGTCAAATTTTTATAGATGTATATAAAAAAAAAAAAAAAAAACAGGAAATGCTCTCAAAGTGGGTACATTTGAAAAACAGACTGTGAAAACGGTAAGACAAATTTTTAATCGCTGGCGTGATGTTTCAAAGAGGAAAGTAAATAAATGGCAGGGGGGAAAATTTGATGTTTTAGAAAACCGAATAGGGCAATAGTATGGAAACACAAATATAAAAAAAAAAAAAAATCTAAATTAAATACTAAACCAGACCTGGAAATCAATGAAAACGGCAAAATGCCTAGAAACCCTCATTACAACTAAAGTCGAGGGGTTCTTTAAGGTTCCAAACAATTTTCGATGCCCGAATCAACTCTTGTTTAAAAATTTCCCATTTCCATGCGCCAACCTGTATACTGATACGTACCCGCGTGGTGCAGTGGATGTAGCTTTGCAATTTCTTTGCCACCTCCTGCATTTTCACCTTAAGGCTTTGCAAAATCTGGAACGCAAAAGAGATGCACTTAACGTTACCAATCAAATCGTTGTTACGAACATGAATACGGGAAGTTTTTAACAATAGGTTAAAATGTAAATATTAGAAAAGGAACCTGAGCTCTAGGTTGCGCTAACTGAGCATGTCTGAGCATCTCTCGGCTGATAAAAAGAGCCTCGTCCTGAAGAGCTCTCACACCTCGACACGTTCCCTCTCGCACGCACGTCCCGGCAGTCCTCTGAGCAAAAACAAGGAAGAGAACGAGTCAAAATACAGAGCCGAAGATATTAAAGACCACAGAGTAACAAACAGAACCTCACTTTGCCGATAGTGTCTGATCCGTGTTGAGGCAGAAGAAGATGCATGCCGGTTACTGCTGCCAGGTGAGCAGTGGCGCTCAGAGCTGCGCCCGTACTCTTAATGATCTTCCTCTGGGCCTCGGTTACCATAGAGGAGATTTCGGATTCACAGCCCTGAAGAATTAGAGAGACTTTTTAATATTTTCGCAAAAACGAGCACACGATTCATACACATTTGTTATCATTCTTAGACGAAAGAAATTTTCCCTTTACTTCAACTCCAAACCCAAATCTGTTCCAGCACGATGCACAAAGCCAGTGTCAAATACATAGCATGGATGATGTTGAATATATCGATGACTTGGAAAGCTGACTGCACACCAGGCCTCCTCACTTCCTCCTATATAAGTACTGATGGCTGAGGCTCTTGTGGCTAAATCTCTACAACCAAATTCTAGTGGAACATCTTCCCAGAAGAGTGGAGTTTACAATAAGAGCAAATAATAAATAAATGTGGAAAGAAAGAAAGAAAGAAAGAAAGAAAGAAAGAAAGAAAGAAAGAAAGAAAGAAAGAAAGAAAGAAAGAAAGAAAGAGAAAGAACGAACAAACGAATGAATTTACATAAGGGAATAGAAGGGAAAAAATTAAGAATAAGAAAAGAAGAGATTTAGAATAAGAAATAAAGAAAGACAGACAGACAAACTCTGCACCCCAGGGCTCCTCATTTTCTCCTACAACACCCTTGTGGTTGAATCCACAAACTTTTGCCCATATAATTTATTGGGCAGGATCATAACATTAGTTATAAAATAAATAAACAGATAAATGAATAATAAAAAAACTGCATTATGTTCAGCACCTCCACTCTTATAATGCTAAAGTATGCACTCATCCTGGGACACCTATTTGCTCTTTTTTCTTTTCTACACCTATTTACTGGTATGATTTATAACCCTGCTATCTTGCATCACCCAGAATCAGATTGTTCCCCTTTTGTTTGTGTCGGTTCCTCTCAGGCACCATCATGTCTGACTTTCTCAGTAGGGATTTTAATCTACCTGCTGTATTCAACCACCGTCTGAGCCTCGAATCATCCAAACTAACACTGCTTGTGTAATGCTGGCTAAAAGATGTCCACAATTTTACTCTTGGTGCATGTACCTGAATTAGGAGCTGAAAATATCCTCCTGTGTTCTTTACTTCACTCTTGAGCTCCTCCATGGTTTGGGAGACTGACTGAGTGCTGCAGGTGACACTGGAGATCCAGTGCCTGGTAATGAACACGGCTCTTTCGATAGCTGATGTAGCTCTCACAAGATGACTCAGTGCTTCGGTGTTGCAAGCAAACACTACACATACACACATGCACAGAACATCCAAATAGTGCTGACAGTATAATATACAACATGGCTAAAGTCCTTAGTGTGCATACACTGTACAGACAAAAGTATTGGGACACCTGACTTTTCCAACAGTATGTGGTGGTTCTCAAACCTGTTTACCACAAAGTTACTGCGTCTCTGCGTTTTGGCCTCCGGTCTTCTGTCAAATGTAGCTTTTTGAAAACGCCCTCCAAAGTGGATACATTTTGAAAATGGAGGTTAAAGAAAATAATGACGCATTTTCAGTCATCAGCAAAGACCCAGAGCTGGCAGCTTAGTGGTGCTGAGATTTGAACCCATGACCTTCTAAACAGAAGTCTTTACAACTTTAGGATGAATTGGAACACATGCCAGGCTTCATACATTAGTACCCGACTTTATATGTGGCTGAGTGATCACAAAAAAAAAAACACATACGGATCTTATGCTCAGTTGTCCACAAACCTTTGAATATATAGTATATGTACTAACACTGTATGATCGTTTAAATCAAATAAAGCTTACAGTTCTCCTGGCTGTTGTCATCCAGCTGCTCGTACAAGCCTGTGATGGAATTTGCGGCGTTAAAAACGGACAATAGGTCCAGCGCAAGTTTGTCCGCCAGGCTCTCGCTCTCTTCTGCCGACGACCTTGTGCGCAAACAAGAAACCGTGGCAGCTATGAGATCTTTGCAGACGCTGGGCAACGTAGAGTGCGAGCTGCTGGAGTTATAAGCAGGGGATTTGCTCATGCTAATCAGGCCTGGAGAAGAAAAAGAAAAGACACACGACAGGAAGACGTCGGAATTATTATTATTTTCCCCTCTGTGCAATGATACGCATAAAAACGTTGTTTTTGGGGATATTAAAATAAGCATTTCGTCAGATTTTTTGACATCAGACTGCAAAAAACACAGTGAGGTGTCCAACCTGTGGGCTCTGAGGAAGTGCAGTTTAAACTCTGAATGGGGTGAACTCGGATCTCATAGAGTCTCCCAGAGATGCGCCTGCTCTTCAGCAAACTCCGGCTCCTGGAAGAAAAATAAATAAATGCAGCAGGATTAGGATGTTTATGTACAGTCCAAACGGCTAAAAACTTTTATTTTTTTATCTTTTTAACCACAAATCATTGGCAAGGAAATGACAAATTCCACATTTAGTTCCTATTTACTCTTATTATAATCTTCATTCTTCTTGGAAGATGTTCCACTAGATTTTGTGGAGATTTGGATGTTAGGAAAGTCAGGTATTGATGTAGGAGGAAGTGAGGAGTCCTGGGGTGCAGTCAGCTTTCAATTCATCCCAAAGGTCTACACTAGGGTTGAGGTCAGAGTGCTATAGCAAGATCCTCCAACCCATCTGGAAAATATCTTCATGGAGTTCGATTTGTGCACAGACAAAACTGTGCCTCTTTTGTTCAGTAAAGAACCTCATATGGCTGAAGAAGTTAAGTGACCCAATACTTTTTTTGTACAAATGATAAAAAATAATAATAATAGTACCTTCTGCGAGAAAAAGACGACTCTGTGGACGCTGAAGAGATATCAGGCTCCCAGTGGTCGTTGGGGTCGTAAAACACATCGTCGTCATCTTTAGAGGCGCAAACTCCCTACAAGCAACGCAATCAGGAGAAATTAATACGGAAGAGAAACAAACAGTGGCGTTTCTTTTTAATCGAATGAATAATTGTATCCTAAACAAAATGTATGACGAGAGTTTTTGCAGCCTGTTTTGTAAGAATGTGGTTAATATGTATCGATGGAGTAATCAAAAGAAACCAAAACAGACCAAATAAATACCATATTTCAGGTGAAATCTTAAAAACAGCAAATTAAATAATGATCTTTGATAAAAAAATAAAAATAAAAACATTTCTGTGAGCTGAGTTATGAAAAAGATTCCCATGCTTTTAGAACGTTTCTTTCGTGTTTAGCCCCCATTCGCTTTTATAACAACCTCCATTCTTCTGTGATGTTCCACCAGATTGTCCTTGTGGACATTTGAGCTCGATACTAAAGTCAAGTATTGATGTAGGTGGACGTGACAAGGCCTGGGATGCATTTAGGGAACAGTTTGTGGAGGAACCACATAGGGCTGGGAAAGTCAGGTGACTGAAT
The DNA here is from genome assembly GCF_014805685.1 of Silurus meridionalis. Taxonomy (NCBI): domain Eukaryota; kingdom Metazoa; phylum Chordata; class Actinopteri; order Siluriformes; family Siluridae; genus Silurus; species Silurus meridionalis. The sequence goes on from NC_060892.1 coordinate 23,926,690, forward strand.
ACTTTTTGTTCATATAGTAAATATTGTAATTTTTATTTAGTTTATTAATTTAATACCATCGTAACATTATTTTAGTCCACAGCAATTATATTTTATTTGATTATATTATAAATACCAGCACATTTCTTCATTGTATAATTTTTATTTTTATACTTCTGATCTCATGGAACAATCATAATCATTCCACTGCATGGTGTAGTGTATTTTTCACATCTACTTACCCGTTCGAGCTCCCTCATGACAGCCAAGTTACTTTGGAACTTCTCCATACTCCAAAAGGTAGAGATGCCCAATTTCGTGTTCTGCACTTGGATCTGCATTTCGGGGTTTCCTCTGACGTTCCCGGCCTCAGATACTTCATGCCTGCCAAGGAGCGAAAACACAGGGTGTTTAATTTATCGTTTTTCGGCAACTAAATAAAATCCAGACAAGACGACAAGCGTAGACTATAAAAAAAATTAATAAACAAACCTGCCAAACACTGTGTGTTTCCGGAATTTGGTGCTGATTTTGTTCGCTTCTTCGATCATGAGAGACAATTTCATGGCGTCCCACTGTGGAGGAGCTACGGAATGAGATAGGAAATGATCAATTTTCCATGTTTTAAATCATATTTAAAAGTATTATTTTCGTCAGACCGTCTTATACAAAGCGACTTACGTTTGATCTAATTCATGCAACTGTGCAGCTATGGGGTTGAGGGCCTTGCTCAGGGGCCCAGAGATGGCAGTTTGGTGTGCCTGGGATTTGAACTCATGACCTTTGGATCGCTCCCACATATAACTACTTTCGGAGTTTGTTATTTATTTAATTTTATTGTTGCTATTATTATTATTTAATATATAAAATTAAGTGTGTATATATTGGGGTTGGGAAATGTGGTAGATCTTGGTAGATCTTTAGCCTGCTATTGAGCTCACCTCAACCCTACAGAGATTAATTGGAAGGTTGACTGTACCCCAGGTCTTCTCACTTCTTTCTACATCAGCACATGACTTTCCAAAAGCTCTTGTGGTTGATTGAGCACAAATCTCTACAAAATCTATTGGAACATCTTCCCAGAAGCATGGAGGTAACAATAACAGCGAATGGGGAGACAATGTGGAATACACATTGTTTTCACATAGAAATGTCAAATAACCAGAAGTTTGGTGATTTTAATATATTTGTTCTGGTATTAGATAAGATAATATTTTGCAGTACGGCGCTGACAAATACATACGGCTAGGTCATAAACAGCAGCAGAAAAAAATGACCTTTGTAGCCAGGTCATATTTCAATAAGTTGACAGTGTTGTTTTTGAATTTATAACACCAATTTTGATACAGAAAACGACATACCCAGGACGAGTCTTACACCCACAGTCAGTATTCAAGCACCTATCCAATTTATAATGCTATAAAAGGGACATTTAACCTACCAGACTTTGGAGTCTGGTTCACTTTCAGGGCACGTTTCTTCTGAATATTGGTGAGATCCTCTGCAATTTTCCTCTTCTCTGCTTCCAGCGCTTCGAGGATTTTAGCATGACGGATATCGTTATCAAACATAGCCTGTTGGTTAAAGTAAAATTTGTAACATTAGGAAAATAACTTTTTTTTTGTTTGTTTGTTTGTTTGTTGTTTTTTTTTACATTTCTGCCCTCTACCCTGGAAGCTGTTTCAGGTTTCATTGCGACCATGGTTCCAGAGCTATGGTACCTGTCTGGCAGCCTGTGCCTCCATTTGTAACCGTTTCTTGTGCATGCTCATTTCTTGTTCTAGGAAAGACTTTGCGCTCTGCAGTTCCTCCATCTTGCTGGCGACCTTCTGCCTCTCAAGCTCCTCGGCTCTTTTTCTTTCATTCTCCTCCTCCTAAAGAAAAAAAATAGATAAATCTTTCTTATATTCAAGAAAGACAAGTGTCAATACATTGCATTAGTGCTGCTCATGAACAGTGGCTTTAACGTACAAGTTCTTTCTCTAGGTTTCTGATCTGGTTCTCATAGTGAAGCTTCTGGTCAGACAACTCTTTCTGTGCCATTTCTCGAGCCACTTGGATCCCCTGCATCATTTCCTCTTTGGCTTTCAGTCGGGCATCTTCGATCTCTGCCTCTAGTCTGAAGATAAAACCATATGACGTGGAAGAAAACAAACAGTTTGTGTTTAGTCATGGTTCAACAGTTTAGACATAAAACGTAAAACGTTTTATAAAATTCCTGTCAAATTTGTTTGCCCATTTCAGACAAGCCGTTTTGATTATTCAAAATTTTGTGAAGCTTAATTCTGAAATCAGGTCTGTCAAGTCTGATGATGATTAGACAAAATTGGTCCAACATGGTGGAAAATATACCAGGGATTCAAGGATTGCTGTCTTGTTTCATTGCTGTCATTTTGGTGATACAGTTAAAAAACGGTTAAAACTAGAGGTCGAACAATTAATAGGCAGGAAAAAATCCATACAAATAGTTTTTTCCTGCTTCTGTTTTGCTGTCATTGCCTGAAGCCCCTAGAAGCAAAGCTTTGTTGCCACGTGCTGTTTGTTTTTGCATCTAAGACTGCTCGCTGCACGGAGAGCGCTATATTTTATATATTTATTATTTATAAAATGTTAATTATATAATTATTTTATTAATATATTGATGTATTTTCTTTAGTACATTTTAATTATTCAGTACTGTTTTGAGTTTTTATTTTTTTAATAAAGTTCAGTACTATCGGTTGATTAATCAGTTATCAGCAAGTAGGATCCAAACTAGTGGTATCAGTCAAATCCACTATCGGTCCTTCCTCCAGTTATGACCATAAGCATTCTTCTGAATTATTTCCAATGGTGGCTCTACAATAGTAGCAGCCCAAATTTGGACAAAATGTTCCTTCTAAACCCAATCAGAAAAGAAAGATTTGACCAAATTGCTCTATGGGCTGCAATACACTTCTGAGCAAGCATAACGAGAAGTAAAAGAATAGCAGGAAGAAAAAGCCAAACAAAATTACGATTGGTGCCTGGCCCCCTAACGGTATCAAATTGTAAAGTAATTCAAACTAAAATGGACAAAATACATTTAAAATTTATCTACGAACTCACTGTGCTCTTTGAGCTGAAAGTAGCTCATTCTTGGCAAACTCAAAATCCTTCTGGCCATCTCCATTGCTCCAACAGGACGCTCGCTTTCCACACTGCACCTCGGCCGGGTGGTTGAAGCGGAAATAGTGATCTCCTCCCAGAATCACTCGATCGCCCTGAATAAAGCGTGGTAATAACCGATGAAAGCTGAACTAAATGTTATACACCGAGACTATGATTGCTACAGTGTCTCATTTCTCTTACGTGGTGGAGAATGGTGGTTTCGAGTACAAGGTTTCCGTTCACAAAGGTCTTGGCGCTTTCCATGGGGGTGATGCTGACTGTGCCCTTAAAGTTGGAGATAACACTGAAAGCGAAATAGGACATGAATTCTGAGTTATTTTAATAATTGTATATTACATTCCAGAGAGAATTGGTGTCATTGGTATCTAAATATCACATCCGCCTCATAACGTCACACAAGAAATAAATACCAAGAATTTGAAGAATGTAATCTATAAAAGAAGCGCTCCAAAGAAATGAAAGGATATACTCAAAAAGCCATTGATTAATCTAAAACATTTGGTTCAATCCTCTAAAGACTTATCTACACACTATACAGACAAAAGCTTGTGGACACCTAAATATAAGATTATAAGATAATGTAATAAAAACCCCACTCTTCTGGGAGGATGTTCCACTAGATTTTAGAGTGTGATTGTTGACACAAGGGTGTTAGTAACTTCAAGTACTAATGTAGGTAAGCTGAGAAGGTCTGGAGGTGCACTTAGCATTTCAGTTCATCCCAGAGATATCAAATAGGACTGAACAATTATAGCAGGCCACTTAAGATCTTCCACATCTTTCTAACCCAGTGGTTCCCCAAACTTTTTTGCGCCACGGACCGCTTTAATATCGGACAATATTTTCACAGACCGGCCTTTAAGGTGTGGCGGATAAATGCAACAAAATAAATGATACGACCGGCATAAAAATGGTATTTTCTAAATATAATAATAAACGTGAATCCACTGTTTTGTTTTTTGTTTATTTTGCTCGCTTGGGGGTTTTAATTTATCGGTACTGTATTATGTGTTAGCGGCCGGAGCAGCCCCTTTAAGAAGGTAGCAGATGGAGGTCAGACATGTGAATTAGGGAAGCATCATGACATGAATCAAGAGTGAGTCATAGACAGATGTGGCAGAGAGAATCCGGCCATTTTCCAAAATAAAACAGTTTAGAATCAGATAATAAATAAAACGGAAATAATGTTAGTTATATGTCCGCAGCCCCGGGTTGGGGACCACTGTTCTAACCCATGCTAACCATATCTTTATGGAACTGGCTTTGGGCACAGGGGCATTGTCATGTTGGAACATGTTTGGGTCTTTCAGTTAAAGTGAAGGGAATAATTAATTCGGTTCGCATTTCCATATATTTCATTCTAAATAACTTTAGATGAGCGGGAAGATTGCAAGATGTGATGTGATGCATCGTTTGAAACGTATTTGCATCGGTAAAAAACCCCGATTTGTTTCTATGTATTTATTAGTAAATGCGCTTCACTTTTATTATTTAGAAAGTGACCAATAGTTTGTGACCAATATTTTCTATGTAGATTGATCTTTCCTCGCTAAAACGGTTTCTCGAGCGCGTTCTCTCAAATCCACCGCTGCTACGTGAATATGACGTATCACAACACTACAGAGACTAAGTATCTGTACCATATTGAATTGCATAGCATCATATTTTTCCCATTGATTTGCATTGTGTTGAAATCTAATCGGATTTGGAATTGCATTGTATCGTAATGGGGTGAATCGTATTGCATTGGTAACCGCTTCATATGTTTCTTTGATGTATCGTATCGTTGGCTATGCATCGAGATGCGAATCGCATCGACCTCGGTTATGGAGATTCCTGATAGACGAGCTACTTTGAAGGAGCTTGTGAAGATTTTGTGCTCATTCAGCCACAAGAGTGTTAGTAAAGTCAGGTACTACTGTAGGAGTGAGTGAGGACACCTGGGGTACAGCCAAAGTTCCAATTCAATTGAAGTCTTATTATAGATTGTAATATCTATAATTGTACATGTCGGTTTATGAGAATGAAATGTTTCTACATTGTATATTTAAAAGACTAACTACCTGAGAGATTTATTACAAAGGGAGGTAAGGCAAAAACTTTGTGAGCCAATCAGACACCAATCTTCTTTTCTTTTTTTAAATCAACAGTAAAAGTTCCCAATAGCCAGATGTCCTTGTGGAACTCAAGGCATTGGATACCAAAATGGGGTATTATGCTGTTTTATTATGGCATCTTACCAATGTTCATCAGCAATAAGAGCCCCGGTGAGCTGGATGTCGTGGGCCGACTCAGACTTTAGCTTTCCGACCTTGGTCTGCCCCTCCTTAATCATGTATAAGAGCATCTCTGACAGCTGAGGATCCTCATTCAGGTTCACAAGGTTAGGAAGCCGGTTATCCACTTTAAATGTGATGCCTACACGCTGATATATGGAGAGGGGAGAGGGGGAGAAAACGGGGAATATGTGAGCATGCTGCATTCTAAGGCTGATAAAGAGCTTTGTTGGAAACTAGAATAAGCGGAAAACACCAGCCTGGAGCTCTTTCGTCTCTTCGTGCTTTCTTCTCTCGGCGTGTTCCAGCTTTTCCTTCCACTTTCTAATACGAGACAGTAAGAAATATGTGACACCAGTTTGTGACACCAGTTTGATTTCAGTGGAATGAAAGTCGGGGCTTACCTGTGCACTTCGGCCATTTCGCGTTCCTGCTGAGAGAGTTGAGACTTCAGGGTGAAGATTTCCTGCTGGAATTGTCTCATCTTCTCAGGTTCGATGCCCTGTGAGCTCATCTGGGCCGCCCGGAGCTTCTCCACCTCTGATTTCAGCTCTGGCGATGCAAAAGACGAGACATGCATACAACCCAGGTACATATCGTGCTTATCTACTGCCCTCTGCTGAGTGAAACATAAACTTCCCATAAGTGTGATCAGGGCGAAAACCGACGAGAATGCGTGGACGCACTGACCTCGGATCAGCTTGGCGTTGTTATCCTCATTGACCTTGGCGACATTGATGATCAGGCGAGCCTGCTGGGCATAGCGCAGAGTGCTCAGGCTCTCGTCGATGTTACTCGTGGCTGGACTCAGTGTTGCGATCATGGCCGTCTTCGAGTTTCCGCCCAAGCTTTCCTTCAATAACCTGTATGTCAGAGAAAGATAGAGAACCTGTTTAGGCAATTACATTGTTTAGGGAAGGTCTAGGTCAGAGGCAGGACTTTATGTCTAAACTTAGAACTCACAATGAATTACATCAACAACAAAAGTAAAAAGAAAAAGCTCTGGGTCCAATTTTACTGAGAAGATTTTGTCATTTGTATTCGTGAAGTGACCATGTGGTCAAATTCTTACCAATGACAATAATCCTTAGAGGTCTAAGAGGATAGTTGGTCATGCTGAAGAAATGAACAAGGCAACAAATTTTCTCTCCTCAGTCGGTCGACCTCTGATTCATCGCTTTTGCCGATTAATTGCCACCGATAATTGATTACTGGAACTATCGGCAAAAATCCGTACCAATAGTTTTTCCATCTGTGCTGTCATTATACGCTGTCATTATACAGTATGAAAGCGGTCTCTAGAGTTGAATCGCTGTAAACTGTACCTCATTCATGTTAGTTTATAATGCATTAACTGCATTTAAGTAAACAAATGAAAATTAACTTAATTTCAAAATGCATTAGCGAGTGTGGAAAATAACGAGCAAATAAACATTGCTTTTAAAGCATTTATTGCCTGCAGTTAATGATTAAAATGGCAATCTCTAAATGCTGACAACATCTAGAGTAGAGGTTTTCCCCGATTAATCTGCGCTGTTAGTTTATTACTGGAACCATCAGCAAAAATCCATACAGGTAGTTTTTCCTGGTTGCATCCGTTGCTAGAGCGGCTGAGAAGGTCCACTGTTGTTACAAAAGCGGCCTCTAGAGGCGAAACTCTGATGCCTTGTGTTTGTTTTTACGCGAGAATGCTCACCGCACAAAGAGTGCTGTTATATGTATTATTTATAATTCATTTTTATATTTATTATTGTAATGTTATGTTTGTTTTTTTATCCGGTATCCATTTTAAAAACTAAACTGATTATTCGGCTTTCAGCAAGTACAATCCAACCTAGCTATCGGTAAAATCTATGATAGGTCTCTAGTCATAACCAGCCAATTGCCAGGATTAAGGAGCTTATATTTCCACACAAACTGAGAATACTAGCATGTACAAAAACAGGCAAAAAAGAAACCCCTTTCTCACCACGTCAGGACCGACTCTCTGTATGGGATGAAGATTTTCTTTCTGGCCTGAGCTTGCTCAGAGAGCGAACAAATCACCTTCCCCAGAGTGAGCAAAGACTTGTTGATACTTGCTCCCTCCTAATGAGACAAAGGAAGGCGAAATGTACTTTCATACAGAAATCGAAATTCATAAAAACAGCAGTGCAGGACTTCGGAACGGTCAGCGTACCCTCAGCCGGTCCCCGCTGGTCTGAGCAGTGGTGCATCGCTCGCTGCCAGCCAAATCCACCAGGTTGATTCGGCTGATTATTCTGTGATCGTGTTCTTCGCCTTCCACTAATTCTGTCTGCACACAAACCGACATGACACTAATTAAAATGCATTGTGGGGTGTTTTCTTTTTTTCTTTTTACCCCTGTGACAAAAGAAAACACTGGAAACGTTTTTTATGAGAATTTATAATTAAAGACAAACCTTAGTCTGAGTCATGACCAGAGTGAAGACAGAGTGAGACCGGGAGCTTTTGTCATTCATGCCCGTGGCTGCAGTAGCGCGCTGTTTGTTTCCGAGCTCAAGCCAAGTCTAAAAGTGCATACAGTGAGGGGCAGTGAGAAACTATCATCTTGCATTCATTAACTTTCTTGAAGAATTCGAGCAAGTAGAAAAAATCTAAAGAGAAAGAAAGAAAGAAAGATAGAAAGAAAGAAAGAAAGAAAGAAACAGAGAGAAAAATAAGAAGAAAAAAAGGACAGTGGAGCTTGAATGTATAAAAAACACAAAAGAGAAAAAGAAAATGTTGTGACAACAATGAAAATAATTCGGAACAAAGAAAGGAGGAAAGAAAAAAGAAAAGAAGGAAGGAGAGAAGGAGGAAAGGAAGAAACCTTAATAGAAAGAAAGCATAAAAGAACGAAACAACAAAAAAGAATGAAAAGAAAGAACGAATGAGAGACGAAAACAACAAAAGAAAGAAGCATGACAGATAAAAGGCATAAAGAAAGAAGAAACGAAGACAAACAAGCCTGAGATCAACAAAAAACATGAAAGAATTTAAAGAAAGAAATACATTTATTTTTTTTTTAATTAAAGGGCAATAAAAAGAAAGCAGGTAAGAAAAGGTCTATTGCGCACAGTGTGAATTAATAATCAGTACACCAACACATTACCTGCACATCAGTATATGAAGTGACCACATTCCTGTTCACAAAGATATAAAGCATTAATTACACACAGCAAATAAAATAAAAAAAAAGAAAGAAAGAAGTTCACACGTCAGGATTTCTTACGTAGAAAGATCCGCCACGTACGGCCCGTCAGTTGGATGTTCTCTCACCCGCAACTAAAGCAAACAGGAAAAAGGTATTGATGAGAAAGTGGGATTGAATCGAACAGGAAGTTCATTTTTGACTTCACTTTACTTACGGGCATCTTCTTCTGGTTTTGTTCGTCCTTCACTACGAGCAAATCGTGGATCTTCTCATTATACACCTCGAAGTAGCTCATCTCCAGATGACATGTCAGCTAGAATTAAATATATAGAATCACTATATCATTGTCATTTAAGCCAGTTTCATGAAGCTTGTGGTCAGAAAAGTGTAAAAAAGCAAGTAAAGAAAGAAGCATGAGACAAGAAAGTCACAAAAAAGAACAAAAAATAGCACAACAGAAACAAAAGAAAGCATAGAAAGAAAAAAATGAATAAAGGACATTGGAGCTCAAAAGAAAGACAAAACCTTGAAAGAAATAAGGACATTTAAATGAAAGAAGGGAAAGGAAAGAACAAACAAACTAATGAACAAACGAACGAAAGAAAGAAATGAGACAAGGAGGTGTAAAGAAAGAAAGAAAGAAAGAAAGAAGCACAACAAAAAGGAAAAAGAAAAGAAACAAATATAAAAAGAAGAAAATAGAAGGAGAAAGATTAAGAACAAGATAAGAAAAAAGAAAGAAAGAAAGAAAGAAAGAAAGAATAAAAAGGCACAAAAGATGAAAAAGAAAAAACAGAAATTCACAAAAGAAAGAAAAATTAAAAGAGAGAAAGCAGTAAAGAAAAGAAGGCAAAATTAGATAGGAAATAGAAAAAAAGAAAAAAAAAAAAAAGGTGTAAGTTGCTCTGTGGGCGGAGCCTCTGGGGACACGGTTACATTCGAATCATTGGCAGTTTTCTGCAGAAAAACAACTCACATCGTTTTTGATGGCACTGGACACTTTTACAAAAAGCTCCTCGCAGAATCGGGGTATGACTCCGACCTCCTCGCCAAAACCCATCATGCTGGTAGGAGAAACAAAAAAAGACATTGTAAATATTGTTACTAGCGGTGTAACGATACACGTATTCGTACCGAACCGTTTCGATACGGGGCTTCCGGTTTGGTGCACACGTGTACCGAATGCAATCCGTTTAACGTGCATAACACAGTTACAATCTGAGTTCCCTCGCAAACGTTTTAGGTGGTGGATCGCAAGTTTGTTTAGTCTCCGCCTCGCATTTTAAGCGGCATAGTGGATTCTCGATCCATAGTGTTTTCCATAATTTTCAATTTCAAGAATTTTTCTTAAAAGGAGAGAATCCTGACAATATCGAGGAAGTAAATGAATGCAGGATGGCGAGAATGAGAACATTTGTTAAAGTTTGATAAAATAAATAGAACAGTAAGTAAAAAATATCTTTAGAAAATTAAATATTAAATGTAAAACACACACACACACACTTATATACACATCTGTATTTACCAAATGATGTCTAACAAATGTAAAGTATTTCGTGAAATTTTTCTATTTAATTTTATTAAATCGATTTCATTTGTGGCAATTTTATCGATTAAATCAATATAAAAAAAAGTGATTTATTTATGTATTTAATCAATTTTTTTTCAAAATGTAATGTTGAACCCAGCCGTGAATTTTGTGTACACGCCTAATCAATACTTTTATCGTCTTCTTGACAGTGGACTTCTTTATGTGTTTAAAGGCTCTGGCATGGAGAAGCTGGTGTTGGATCTGTGATGATCTCAAATGTTGAACTATTTTATGAGTTGCTCAGTAGCTTCTAGTTTTATAACCACAAATGACTGTATAAGACTGTACAAAGAACATTACTCATAATCTTACACTCCAGTGCTCATGTTAGTTCTCACTCTCCAGTGTTCTGTATTGTTTAAAGACTATAATCACACTCTTGATGTCACCCAAATGAGGATGGGTTCCCCTTTTGAGTCTGGTTGCTCTCAAGGTTTCTTCCTCATAACATCTAAGGGAGTTTTTCCTTGCCACAGTCACCACGGATGCTCATCAGGGATAAATCCACATCACTCACCTTAACTGTTAAATTCTGTAAAGCTGCTTTGAGACAAAGTCTGTTGTGAAAAACGCTATAGAAATAAACTTGACTATATCTTGTGCTTGGATAGAATCCTAAAGAATTTCAGTTAAAAGACTGACTTTATTTAGCTTCTTTCAGATCGTGAGACTTTCATACTGCCCTGAAAGACATCTCACTCACGTGTAGGATTTCCCTGAGCCTGTTTGCCCGTATGCAAAGAGGCAGGTGTTAAATCCTTCGAACGCCCTTTCTAGTAACGGTCTGGCAAGTTTTTCATAAATCGTCTGCTGGCCGGCGAAAGTCGGGTCGTTTTCGTCGGCCGAGTAGAAGCAGAAGTCGAACGAGAACGTGTACGTCTGTTTCGTGTCCGGATGCTGCACTACGGTCTCGTGCTTCTCCATGAAAATCATCTGCCGTCCGTTTTCATTCTTTTCCCTGGAATACATAAAGAATCGAACGATTCCGGGTGACAAAACGGTTCAGGAATCTGCAACACAATTCTTTATTTATTTATGTGTTTACCTGTGACTCAGTGGTCGTACTCGGACGGCAACAGTCACCGCGCTGTTCTCCGTTTTCAGCTCTTTAGACGATAAAGGTGCAGCCTGACTCCCTGAAACCCGGGTCTCAAACACAGGAGGCTTCGATGCTGCTGGAAGCTGATTCGCAGTCTTTTTCATTGCAACAGATATCGTGCTCCTGTTTTGAGCGATAACCGCAACTTTTTTATCGCCCGCACCTTGAATCGGGGCGCCGCTGGATTCCGAGCATGACTGCTTCTGCTTTTCAGAAGCTGCTTGCTTCGAGGTTAATGCTCTTGCAGGTTCTTTTGCTGAGAGCTTCTCGAAAACGTCTTTCTTCAGAGTTATTCTCTGGAACTGGGTCTTCCCGGTCGGGGTTGATGATGCGTTCTGCTGTCTGCCAATGCTCTGGGCTTTCTCTGTAATCTTCCCGGGTGTGCCTACTGTTGGCTTGGTGAGATCTTTCATGCTGGATTTCACTCCTCTTTCTTTTAGGCTGGCAGACCTCACAGGAGATGCAGATCCTGTTCGGTTGTTCGGCTCGGACAGGACCTTCGAAGACGTCCATGCTCGTTTCTCGGGCACACTAGACGTCAGAGGATGAGAGCTTTTCTCGGGGCCTCCTCCTGGTCTTGTTCTCCTTTGCAAAGTTAACCGTTTCTCCAGATTTTGGTTCTCAGCGTTTTCTGAAGCCTCCTGATCACCAGTCGGTGTGGGTTTGCTGTTTGTGTTTCTTCTCTGAAGGGTCAGACGACCAGCACTGGACGCCTCATCAGATCTGCTTGTCAAGCTGGAGATTATATAGGTCTTGTTGATCTCTTGAGAGCTGCTCAAAGATCTCACTTCCTTGTCCTCCATTGTCTTCTCCACTGCTTTTTAACACCAAATAATAAGAAAATACGATTAATAAAAAATAAATTACACATTTATAACCTCTTTTTCTCTCTTTGACACGCTGAAGACACTTACATTTGTCACTGTCACTACTTTATTTGCCTATTTAATTATTTGTTTTATTTGTTTACTTATTTATTGGACTGTTCATGAAAACGTTTTTACTGTCACACATATGACACACAACACAATTAAATAAACCTAAAAACTTTGTGAACATACCTTAATAAACATTTAGATACACTTCCTAATAGAAAAGAATAAATAAAATAAAACCATTAATGTACCTTTTTAAACCTTGTTTTGATACGTTTGAAGTTTCTCTTGCCTACGCCGCCATCTTGCCGCTTCAATTCAAACCGATGAAAGAGGAACGTCATTGGCCAGTCGGGTGCGATGACGTCACCAAGGGGTGTTGCTGTAGTGCAAGGAGCTGTAGTGAGACCTGTTTGCCGCAGGGGGCGTGCGCCATTACTTTCATTATCGTTTGTGATTTTTCGATAATTCGAAATAAATAACTAAACAAATAAACACTCTTTCATCTGCATAAATGATTAAATTGTATGTACAATGTTTTTAAAGTCGACGAAACTTATAGCAGGATGAGAAACCTAGTTTTTAATCTTATGGTATATGTATAACATTAAACAGCTATTCAAACTATAATCAGTGCATCCATATGCTTGTAGTATCACTGATCTCTAATCAGAGACCTGAAGCTGTTTCCTATTTCTCAAAGTTTCTCCAAATTATATATTTATGCCATAGATAGCTCGTATATGGCTTGGAGGGTCAAATCAAAGGTCAGCTTTGGGTTACAGGCTCTAGTTTGGGCATCTCTGCTCCATATAATGGAGAAATAGGAAATTCTGATGAACCAGCATTGTTTTAATGCTTTTTTAAAGACCATAATCAAATGAGCTGATGTTTTATTTGGTTCTCCGTGACTGGATATACACTATATAACCACATATATGTGTGTGGTTTTTCCTCAAATTCTTCCCACAAACTATAAACAGTAGTCTAAAATCTCTGTTCCCTGTACATTGAGTTCTGTGAACACATATTTGTTGGTGTGGAAGATTTAAGGTGTCCTGGACAAACTTGACATTCTCAACCCCGCAGAAGACCTTTTGGATAAACTGGAACACTGACTAAACCCCCCACCGACACCCCTACCACCTCTTTACCTCAGAACTTGATCTAAATACAGCTGAATGAACATGAATCCCTACGGTCATGCTCCACAATCGAATAGATCTTAGTTCCAGGGAAATTCTAACGCAACAAAATACATTTTATACAAATGTGTAAATTACTTTAGATTGTGCAGTATATTCAGTGCCTCTGGGTGCCAGACACACACCATTGCATGTAGTGTATTTATTATTTTATTTAATCTCTCTTTTTTTGGGAGGGGGAAAGTGGGGGGCAACCATTATCTTGCATACACCTCAACAAATGTGCAGTTGCACCCCTGAATTCGAGTTTTGCACAAGAACCACACATATGTTTCATGGGTCTATGCTTTCGACTATGAAGCAATCAATCTCGTTCATAGTCCATTGATTCTGCATATTTTTTCCTCTCACCATCTCTCGTGTAATGAAAAGGTTTTACAGAAATATTTTATCAGCTTGTGGTCATTCTGTTTTGCTAGCTAAGTAGCTAGCAAAACAGCAGCTAAGTTTGTTTAGATATAGTCGGGTGTGTGGCATATCTCAAATGCTACACACTGCCACTCTGACATCATTAATTCAAGGATTCAAATCAAAGATGTTTGCAATCATGACCACTTTAGAAACAAAAGTATTGGGACATTGACATTTCCATCCTCAGCACACTGTTTGGCAGAATGTCTTTGGATGCTGTAGCATAAAATTCTTCCTTCACTTAAACTAGTAGACCCAAACCTGTTCCAGCTGTGCACAAAGCCCGCTCCATGAGTTGAGTTGGAAAATCCTGAGTGGCCAGCTTTGGAGCTCTGACCTCAACCCTATTGAACACCTTTGGAATGAATTGGAACGCGGACTGCACCCCAGACCTGCTTATCTTATATCAGTTCCTGAGTTGTTGCTGAATGAGGACAAATCTCTACAAGCACACTCTGAAATGTAGTGAAACATCTTCCCAAAAGAGTGGAGGTTATTGTAAGAGCAAATGGAGATTAAATGTATAGACCTCACATCATATTAATATATTAATAAACATTTTGTCATCTAATGAATGAAGATTATGAAGACCAGGTGATGAATGTCTTCATGCACTAGTTTACTAGTTTGGTATGCGAAAGTCAGGAAAAAGATACACCATCGGTAGGTTGGCGCGCAATGAAAAGAAAAAGTTTGTGAGAAGAAAGGATATTGATCATGTCACCAAATAGATTAAAACTAAAGTAATGAACCTGGTTTGAAAATGGCAGAAGTAGGAAGTAGATATTTGTGTAAAAAAATGGAAGGAGTGAATGTAAAAGTTGTCCTAAAACTAAATAGTGAAGTAGAGTACTGAAGTAGTGAAATAGTAAAGTAGAGTAATAAGTATTTGTACTTCATTACTTAGATAGTTATATATTCAACCCCAGGATTGTTTACCATATTATAACGAATCCAGACACTGATGCAGCCAAATGCAACATGTATTTATTAAAAAAAAAACAACATTATAAACATCTCTCAAAACCCAAAGTCACTTCTTATAACGGTTCCTGTCATGCCGTTTAATAATGTCCATAACATTGCTCTTGGTCACGACATGATCCCCGCCTCCTTTGTGTCTTTTCCTGGCTCTTTTCTGCTGTTCCAGTAGATGTGGGGAGTTGAGGAGTTGCGGTGGAAGCTGCGAGCCGGTCGGCTTTACTCTTTCCACGATGTCAAGGAACAAGCGCTTGTTGTTATTGTTCATGAAGGTGATCGCTGTGCCTCGGTGCCCGAGTCTTCCTGCTCGACCGATCTGCAAAAACAATAAAGACACATAGAGAGAAGCTTTCTGAGGTCACGGTGGATTAGAAAAAAATGTAGTGTACCTTGTAGTGTAACCCATGTATCAAACTGTGTTTCAGTGGGATTTTTATTGTCTACATGACTTAATCTAATCCAATTTGCAGTATCAAGGTTATAAAATGTACAGAAGGACGAATGCATGTCATACCTGATGAACATACTCGTCCATGTTAGCAGGCATGTCGAAATTCACCACCAGCTTGACGTTGACCAGATCCAGTCCTCTTCCCAATACGCCTGTACTGATCACCACTTCAAACTTGCCCTCGAGCAGACCCTAAAAAATACCATACACAGTAACAAGACATGCACTTAAACTGAAACAAAAAGTAACACTCCAAATAAATAAAAACATTTATATCCAAATTTACTTAAATAAGATGCTTCACCAAACAGCAAGTGGCATCAGTGATTCGCCACTAGAGGCCACTCTCATACTGTATAACGCAACCCAGAAAAACTATTGGTTTGGATTTTTAGCCTATAATTCCAGCAATCAACTATCAGTGCCGATCAATCGTCAAAACCGATATGTCAGTTGACCTCTAGTCTTCTCCTTTCTTTCCTCTTCTTTTAGAAAATATATAAATAAAGATTTTAATAAAAACAATGACCTTGAGGATACGGTTGCGCTCCCATTGTGTCTTGTCAGAGTGAATGGCTACAGTGTTTAAACCCAGCACTTTGTGTACGGCCTCGCATAAAAGGTCGGCTCCAAGTTTACAGTCAACGAAGACCACCACAGGGGGCTGGTAGAGCTTGCTGTCCTGTAGGGGGGGGGGCAGCAAAAAAATTGGTTAACCGGTAGTATTACAATACAAGTAGTGCAAGAGATGTCCACTGTAACCTGTAGCGCAATGACTGATAGTTTTGCAGTAGGAAAATTTTTATTAAAGATATTTGTGTGCAAGTTATTTGATTTACACACAAATATCAATCAGAAATCTTCAAAAAAAAATTCACAAAGATCAAATATTTTTCGTTCATTGAAATATTTATTGTAACCTCCATCTACACAATTGAATGTATTGTTCTGCGACGGTTTCTGCACCGGTTCCTACACCAACCATCATGTCCAAATGATCAATACCCAACCAAACTCCTGTTTAAAAAAAAAAAAAAAATCTTACATTCAGGATGTCAAAGAGCTTCTTTTTCTTTGAAGGCTCCTCCACCCAGACGACAATCTGACGAACGTTGGCGCACGGCTGATTCTTGCAGCCGACTGTAATTCGCACGGGATCGCTGGTCAGGCGGGACGTTAGCAGCTCCGTTCCTTCGGGTAGCGTGGCGGACGTGAGCAAAGTCTGATGCTCGTCATGAACGTGCTCCAAAATCTCTAACACTTGGTGCTGGAATCCCATTTTCAGCATGGTGTCGGCCTGAAATGGAGGAAAATAACTTTTTTTCTTTCCAAAGTTACAATAAAGCAAGAAGCTGGACTGGAGCACGACGGATCATACCTCATCAACGACGACGATTTTTACGCCGTCGAGCTGGACAGCCTTCTGCTTAACAATCTCCAGGAGACGTCCAGGGGTGGCGATCACGATCTGCACAAACATGCATTTTTTTTCATACAGCTATATAAAAACAAAAAATAAAGATTTCGTACACTGTTTCGTTTAAACTCTTTGCAGCAGCATTGTAGCTGAACCCAATTTTCGAATTACTTCCTATAAATTCCTGCTACGTTTCCAACTTGGAATATTTCCAAAATTCCCCAGAATGAAGTTTCCATAGAACATTTCCAGAAATGTTCTGTCCCTTTGCAACCCTCAGGACGGTTTCCAAGCACTACCTTGATTTTCTGTTTGAGCCGATGCAGCTGAGGGGGGAGAGGCATCCCCCCGACCAGCAGCGCAGTCCTCATGTTGGGCAGCCCTACGATCAGCTCCTTCACCTGTGTCTCGATTTGGATCGCCAGCTCCCGGGTCGGGGTCAGAACCACGGTCAAGGGGGCCGCCGAAGCGCCTGCTTCCCCCTGCGAATTGAGAAGAGCCGTAAATAATTAAAACAGTCAAAACCTTCAATGTATATAAATATAATAATTTATAATATAAATCATAAATAAAATAATTTATTTTACAGTCGCCACCGGCTCGCTCATCAGGGACAAATTTACTTATAAAGAACATATTTACTTTTATTCACCACATTATCTGTGTAAAGCTGCTTTGGGACAATATTCATTGTTAAAAGAGCTATACAAATAAAAATGAATTGAATAGGATGTCTTTGGATCAACTACAAGACCCAAAGCTGGGAAGATGTTCCACTAGATTTTTCTAGTGCTCATTCAACCATACCACTAAATCTACAGATAAAATTTGACAAATAAAATTTGATTTGATCAGGTACTGCTGAAGAGGCCTGGGGTGAAGTCAGCGTTCCAATTCATTCATGTTCAATAGGGGTTGGAGATCAGCTCTCAAGATCTTCCAACCTATTTAAACCATATCTTCATGGAGCTGGCTTTGTACACAAGGGCAATGTCATGTTGGAACAGGTTTGAATCTCGTAGTTCAAGTGAAGGGAAAATTTCATCCTCTCACATCCAAGTAATCCCAAGTTTGGGTTTAGAACCACATACGGCTGGAAAAAAAAAAGCGGGTGTCTCAGGTGTATGTAGGTGTTGCAGTCCTGATTATAGATCAGGCACACTTCATTAAATCCACCTGGATTTACCTCCAAGCACCGAGCCACCACTGGAAGCAGGAAGGCGACGGTTTTTCCGGATCCGGTGTCGGCCGTGGCGATCACATCTCTCCCAGCCAAGCCTACCGGAACCATCTGCATTTGGATCGGAGTCGGGGCCTCGTAACCGGCCTTCTTGAGGTTCATCCTGAGCGATTCAGGAAAGTTGCAGTGCTCGAACTCAATGATGGGCCTGGGCACGTCCTGACCTTGTGTAACGATTGTGAGTTCTTTCCTCACCCTTTCCACCTGGTCTTCATTCAGATCTCGGATGAAGGCGTCCTCCCTGTAGGAGTAACCGACTTCTTTGGGATTGTTCGAAAGGTCGTCTGTATTCAGTGATGATGATGATGATGATGGAGCGATGCTTGTGCTTTCTGGATTCATTCCGGGGAAGACTTTTTCTCGGAGTCCCATGCACATCCTGGCCAGGTGTTTTGCCTTGCACTCCAGACTGCACACGTCATTGTCAGTCTTATCGCATATGTACTCTCCATAGCGGCCGCACATGACGCACACCGGTTCCCCAGGGTTTGGCCATCTCTGGCTTTTCTTGAACGACTTTACAGGTTCCTCCTCATCCTGTGCCTCTTCGGATACCTCCATACCGGCATCCACATTTTGCACATCTGCAGCATCTGCAACATCTACAGCATCAGATACAGTGTCCTCCCCTTTGATTTTCTTCACATCAGAGCTTCCCTGACTCTCAGAAACTCTCTTGACCTGTAACGATCGAGGCATAAACATCTTCCTTTCACTTTCATAACCTAGAAAACTAATACATTTCTGAATATTATAAAAAAATAACCAATTTTAGGTCAAAACGCTATAAGAAAGTCCTTGTTTTTTAATTTTGTAAAGTTAAAATAAAGAATCACAAAGAGCGCTTCGCGTCTAGATTGCGCACTTAGAGTCGCGCAAATATGACGACATCACCCGGCATTTAATCCTGGGAGTTGTAGTTCAGTTAAACCGTAAACGATTTGAGTGCCTCATAATCTTTACTAACGCCATAATGCAGATTTATTTATACCTATATTATTATTATTATTATTATTATTATTATTATTATTATTATTATTATGCTGTATTTTGTAAGAAAGGAAAAAAAGAGGAATATATAAACAACTCATTTTTGTTGTTTTAATTAATTCATATACAAATAACTTCTTTAAAAACGTAAAAAATTAACTATGCATCTCCGCATTATGACAATCACACAATATTCAGAAAACAAAGGATAAAAATAGAATAAATGTCTTCGTTTTCTTTAGAAACGCACTAAAAATACACATTTTTATAAGCACATATCGGGCACATTATTTAAAAAAGGATTTCTCCTTAAAATTTAAGCGAATTTCATTCTGTTTTTTATTAATTAAAACTCATTTTTTCAACGATTCATGTAAAAACACCTCTATTAAGACGCGTTTGTTTTATAACCATTGGTCGCATAAATATGACGACATTTACACGATTGAAGTTTTGGGAATTCTGGCCTATTATTTTGAATTTGAAAACATGAATATTTTGTTAAAACTTAAATGGTTAAAAATGTTTCTATGTAAAGAAGAGGTTTACAGTTCCATCAGCTTTGTTTCAAGAACTTGGTGGAATTAAATTTTTTCGCAAATGTGATTTTGATTTATCTAAACTCCCAGTGAAACTATCAACATTCCATCAACAAGTACTCTTATTTTGAAAATTGGCACATACACACAATTTTACACCTCATAATGCTTCAATTTGGAACAACAAATATATATTGCACAGGAACAGATCTTTATGCTATAAGAATTGGTTAAACAGAAGTATATGGTCAGTAAGAGATCTAATGGATGAACAGGGTAACATTTTAGACTATAATGCTTTTACTTTGAAACATGGCTTTGCCTGTCACCCGAAAGAGTTTTTCACTGTTGTTAATGCAATACCTTCTGGAATAAAATGCTGATGAGATGCTCTCTTTCTTATACTGAAGTTAAACCAGTTCTTCCAGCCTTATATATTGGAGATATGCAATTTAAAAGTGATAGTTGTACTAACAAATATATAAGACAGGTCATTTTAAAAACCTGTTATTCGTCAAGTTAAAAAAAACAACAAATTAGATCATATGTTTGAGAAGAAAACTGTGATTTATCTTAGAACAGCTTATTTGAAATTTTTTGTTCCTCCTACAGGTAAAGAAATAACTTTAAAATTTTTAAATGAGATTTATCCCTCTTACAAATTAATTAATAAATTATAATTTCAGATTTGTATCTATTTATTTTCTTTATTTTTTCTTAACAATTTATTAGTTATACTGAGTATACTGTGTTGAGCCTGTAATACTTATCTACACTGCAAATGTATAGTTGCATTTGTTGTTTATATACTTTTGTATTCATTAAAAAAAAAAAAAAAAATTGTACTGTAGTTGTTTGCGGTCGCACAAATATGACGCAATTATCTCTTTGGAATCCTGGGTGATGTAGTTTGTTCTTATGTCTCAGAGAACTGAAATGTGAGAGCGCTATAAAACAGCTCTCACTCCCTGCTCACAGCCCTGACAGCCCAAATACACTCGTTTCCAATCTCCTCACATGTTTCTGTCACTTTGGGGCACAAGGGTCTTAATTACATCTCTGCAACATGCTAATTACACTCCTGCTCCTTTTCTATATACTTATGTCTATAGAGGACTTGCTCAGACACAAAAAATGCATTATTATTATTATTATTATTATTATTATTATTATTATTAATATTAATATAATTTGGGCGCACACTGTGACTGCACATATTCCAGTGTCTATGATCAACACAAGGCATTCAAACTACGAAAGAACATGACTGAATACAAAAACGTGTTAAACAACCCAGAATATGTTTGATATTTTTATTTATCCAAAGTTGGGCTTTAATGACAAAATCATGGTATTCTATCAGGTCCACAAGATCATCACCTGGAATGGTTTTCAGTTCAATTTCTCAAGAGTCCATTTGTGACAGTTCTTGCCTCCTTAATGTGCTTTAGACCACCAGATGAAAGGGTGAGTACAGAGTCAATAGCCCTATTAGTGCTACTACTACTGTTGTAACTACTGTACAAATCCATATTAAGGCAAGAAAAGAGAAAAGACAGTCCATTATTTCTTTAAGAAATGAAAGTCAGTCAATCTGAAAAAAAAATAATAATTCTTGAAATGTGTCCTCATGTGCAGGTTCCAAAACTATCTATGATAAAACATTCTCTCGACCAAGAGCTACCTCTGCTGCAGAGGATAAGTGTACTAGAACTACCCCTACCTACTGCTTCTCAGAGTTCAAGTGGAAGACATCAAAATGTGCTAAAAAAATCAGATCTTTTTGGAAAAACAACTAGCAGAAGAGACTTGCTTGGGCCAAAAAAACACAAAAAATAATATTAGATCAGTGAAAAACTGTCTCATGAGAGTCGTGAGGATTTTTTTTTTTTTTATAGAAGAGGTTGAACGAATGGTTTCTAAATATGTGGTTGTCACTGTGAAGCATAGAGGCGGAGGTGTGATGCCATCCCATCTGGTTCGCACAATTTATTTTTTCAACAAGACAAGACCCCAGACACACCTTTAGGATATGTAAGAGCTATTTGTTACAGAAGAAGAGTGATGGAAATGCATCATGAGATCACCCGGTCTAAATCCAGTTGAGATGGTTTAGGACTGGAGAGTGAAGGCAAGGCAGCAAACAAGCACTCAACAGCAAAGCTGTCATTTGAAATACTTCGAAGAATAGGAAATGTAAAACAAATTTCAGGTTGTTCAACACGTAATTTGTTTGCTCTGTAATTCCATCGTTCCATAGTTTGGATGTCTTCAGTATTATGTGGAGAATAAGAAAAAAAATAAGAAAAACACACTAAAGGAGGTGAAGGGGTGTCCAAAATGTATGTTCAATCTCACGAATTAAAGGATTGAAGGAGGATATGGTTTATGATTCAGTGTTTTTTTTTTTCCTTCTTCTTTTGTTCTAGGTGCCAAAATCTTTTTATCACAATAAATGCGCTATGTGGGTATGTAGGGCGGAGCGCGCATGCGCAGTCAGGCACTTCATCCAAAGCCTAAAAAACAGCTCTAGAGCCTGGATGAATTGAGAGATAGAGCGAAAGAGGAATAATCCATCATTTCAAACACACACATATATACTCCTCTTTTAAGGAACGTGTGTGTGTGTGTGTGTGTGTGTGTGTGTGTGTGTGTATTGTGGATCAGACATTGCGGTGTTGCTTTAAGAGGAATCCGCTAGCCGGGACACAGCCTGGGATCAGGATGGATGGGAAGGTTAGAGCTCTCCACTAGATCTTCCCGTGATTGGTGCGATCTAACCCAGATTCGAGAAGATCGAGACAGAGAGGGTTTATAAAAGCAGCCCAGGACGTGTTCAAAAAAGAAGAAGAAGAAGCCTAACAGTGCCGCAGTGAATTCCTGCGGGAGGATGTCATCGCTGTTCCCGGAGCTGTGAGGACACTCCCGGTGTGTGGACATGGGGGACATGAGTCAGACCAGACACTGCAAGAACACCTTCATCGTCCCTGCGATCAGATCTTTCGACCATTATGACTTTAACCGAGCGAAAATCCGAGCGAGTCTCACATGGCTGGTGGCCAAAGCCTTTGGTACAGGTAGGTGGCGTCCTTTCGTCTTTCTGTCTCTTTCTAGCTTCCTCCAGATGTCTCTCTTTGGTACAGGTAGGTGGCGTCATTTCGTCTTTTTGCCTCTGTATCTTTCGCCCTCTGTCTGTCTTTGGTATTGGTAGGTGGCGTCCTTTTATCTTTCTGTCTGTCTGTCCCCCTTTCTCTCTCTCTCTCTCTCTCTCTCTCTCTCTCTCTCTCTCTCTCTCTGTCTTTCTAACTATCTCCCCATTTTCTCTCTCTGTTTTTCTATCTATCTATCTATCTATCTATCTATCTATCTATCTATCTATCTATCTATCTATCTATCTATCTATCTATGTCTTTTTGTTTGTTTACCCTACTCGGGAAATCATTGTTCTAATGGTGAAGTCTGAGGGCAGATCAATATTGGCGCGCACACACACACACACACACACAAACACACACACACACACAAACACACACACACACACACACACACACACACACACAAACACACACACACAAACACACACACACATTTTATATATATATATATATATATATATATATATATATATATATATATATATATATATGTATAAAATGTTTATTTATTTTTATACAGTGCATTCAGAAAGTATTCACAGCGCTTCACTTTTTCCACGTTATGTTCCAGCCTCATTCCCAAAAGGATTAAATTCACTATTTTCCTCAAAATTTTACAAACAAAACCCCATAATGACAATGTGAATACTTTGTTGAAACTCCTTTGGCACCAATTACAGCCTCAAGTCTTTAGCAATATGATGCTACAAGCTACAAGCTTGGCACATGTATTTCTGGGCAGTTTCTCCCATTCTTCTTTACAGAACCTCTCCAGCAGGTTGGATGGGGCGACAGTGCACATCCATTTTCAGATCTCTCCAGAGATGTTCAATCGGGTTCAAGTCTGGGCTCTGACTTGATTTCCGTAAAGCTGCTTTGAGACAATGTCTGTTGTAAAAAGCGCTATAGAAATAAACTTGACTTGACTTGACAAATGAGGATTTTAAAGAATTTTTTGTTTTGTTTGTCTGATAAAAGTATTAGGACACACCTGATTTTTTTCAGACATATAATATGCTTCCTGCCAAACTGTTACCACAAACTTGGAGGCCCACAATTATATTGGACATCTTTGTTATGTGGTACCATGAATTTTCTCTTTACTTAAAGTGGAGACCCAAACCTGTTTCAGCATGCCAATGCACCAGTGCACAAAGTCAGCCCCATGAATATATGATATACATGGTTTGGAAGATGTGGAAGATCTTGAGTTCTGATCTTAACCCTATTGAGTACCTTTGGAATGAATTTGGAACGCTGAGTGCACCCCAGGCCTCCTCACCTAGAGTTCACAGGATGCAAAATGAACGCGTTAATGCAAATTCATTTTAACGGCACTATTTTTCTTCTTCTTCTTTTTTCGGCTTCTCGAATTAGAGGTCTCCACAGCGGATTATCCATCTCCATACCCCCCCTGTCCTCTTCATCTGCCTCTTTCAACCCAACTACCTGCATGTCTTCCTCACCACATCCATAAACCTCCGCCTTGGCCTTCCTCTTTTCCTCCTTCCTGGTGGCTCCATCCTCAGCATTCTCCTACTGATATACCCCATGTCCCTCCTCTGCACATGTCCAAACCATCTCAATCTCGCTGTACTTGGCTTGGTCAAAAACCTAACATCTTTATAAGATAGACAGACAGACAGACAATATAATATGGATTATATATAGATGTCCACGTGTTCTCTCTTTATGTATATGTATGTATATATATATATATATATATATATATATATATATATATATATATATATATATATATATACATGCTCATCTAGTAAATGATCACTATTCTCCATGCTAACCAGCATATTAAAGCTCATCCTGTCGCTTCGTGGGCGTTTGGTGACCTCATTCTTTCTTAATTTTTGAGGAAGAAAATCTGCTCTCACAATTTAAAGCGGACTTACGCTTTATAACTAATTATCGCATGGTTCTGTTGTTATCGACGAATTTTAAGAATCTCTTGTCCACGTTTAATGGGTATCTTCATTTTTCAAATTTCAGGTGCTTATGAATGAACAAATAGGTTTTCTTTATCGTCTTTGATGCAACCTACCTTGTGAAATGATGTGTATGCTAGTGTAATTACATATTGGAAGCAAAGATAGAAATTATGATACTTATATATAGATATCAGTTGAATATAATGTACTGTAGCTAAAACTGAACATTTTATGGTACAAGATTTAAAATAGGACATAATATACAGTATGGAGTGAAATGTTGGCATCCCATTGAGGGTCAGTTTCTGGGTTTACATGTCACAGAAGAATTGATATATCAGTGGAATTCAGACATACACTACTGTATTTGAACCAAAAATATTCGGACACCTGCCTTTTCCAGCCGTATGTGGTTCTACGACAAACTGTTCCCACAGTGCTGGAGGCACACAATTGTATTAGATGTCTTTGGGTGCAGGATGAAATTTTCCCTTTATTTTAACTCGGAGACCCAAATTTGCTCCTGTGCACAGACCAGGCTCAAGAAGGATAATGGTTTACATGGTTTAAGAGTTTGTGTGGCCTGCTATAGAGCTCTAACCTCAACCCTACTGAACACCTTTGGGATGAATTGGTACGGATAATGTCTTGGCTTGGAACTTAATCCCGTCCTATCTTTTACACTTTGCCTTCCCCAGACAGCGTTCCAGACAAACTAAAGGATCCGTTCTACACGGACCAGTACGAGCAGGAGCACGTGAAGCCGCCGGTGGTCGACCTTCTACTCTCAGCCGAGCTCTGCTGCCGTGCCGGGAGTCTGATCCTCAAAAGCGATGCTGCCAAACCTCTGCTGGGCCACGACGCCGTTATCCAGGCCCTGGCTCAAAAAGGCTTATATGTGACGGTCCACGAGAGACTGGTCACCGAGAGAGACTTGTCCATGAGGCCAATTCAGATGGTAAGGATGCTTTCTTTTTGTACCTCTATTCAATTCAGTTTTATTTGTATAGCGGTGTCTTGTTTATATACAGAAACAAGATGGTTTCCTATACGTTTATCCCTAATGATGGTATCAGGAAGAAACCTGATGAGAGGAACCAGATTTAAAGGCAAACCTGTCCTCTTCTGGGTGGCACAGAATGTCCATGTCCATGCCATGTTGAACATCCACTAGACAAATAAAACTAAATAAAGACATTGGAAATGCTTCCATCTTTCTAAACACCACCCTCCTATAAGCTGGATAGACAGATGTCAGTCTTCACACCCCGACAGCAAGGACAGGGACGATGGCTGGGGGCATTATCCGGATTAAAATCTCAGTCTCTCAGCAACAAGGGGAGCATCTAACGAATTTATTTACACTCCACAAACTCCAGATTTATGTTGCTCCACAGAAACAGGTAGTTGCTCTCACCACGCTGTCGTATTTTTATCCCGATGCTATGCAGAATCCGGTTTTTTGAAGAAGCAAGAGCGGGTAATTTTAGGCCGTGACGGGGCCCGAGGGACTCGGCGTGCCCTCGTTATAGGAAGTGCCATCGCGCGCACGATCACGGGGCCCTACTTTAGATCAGACTGGCTCACTGCGAAACGTTGGACAGAAATTTTCTGACAAGCTACAATGCAACATTGCTTTTGGCCTGAAAGTCTTTGATAATGATGATGATGATGATGGTGACGATGATGATCTACATAGAATAAACTGCCATTCTGCAATATCTCTCACTTGGCATTAAACTGATTTGGAGCAGTTTGAATATAATGGATTACAAAGGACGTAGGTTTGTTCGGACTTTATAACAAATCAAGCTGTTTTAATGAGTGAATTGTGTAGATATTGTGCGGACAGCGGTGTGGTGTGTGTGTGTCACCGAGCGAGATGGATTCATAGATGTTTTGAACCGCATCCCTATAAATAATTGAAGGTCTGCTGGGAACAGTATAAATAGGACAGAACCGTGTGTGTGTGTGTGTGTGTGTGTGTGTGTGTGTGTGTGTGTGTATATATATATATATATATATATATATATATATATATATATATATGTGTGTGTGTGAGAGGAGCAGACCAATTCCCTGTCCACCTACTGTCCACACAAATCATTGCATTCGTATGTTGTGGCTGATAATAAGATCAAACCCTCGACGACACGAGTGGAAATTGGCAGATCCAATCGATTTTCCGCCTCTCTTTATATCCTCCAAAAAGACGGCGCGACATGAACTGAGCGTCCTCCCTATCATTAGCATCTTCCCTCACTTTCCTCCATCGCCATGGAAACCATACTCTCATGTTCTCGGAGCAGCCATATTTACAAGCAGTGGAATATTATTATCCGTAGTGTACACGAGTCACGTGCTAGGATTCGGGGCGCAAGGTTTAGCTCGGGTGACACGTGAATACGTGCGCTAGCGTGGGTTGTGTTTTGCAAAGACGCTGAGTGAAATAAAGTCAACCGCAGTGGTGTCTTTATTATATTTATATTAGCGATGGTAAGATTCAAGGCTTCGGCATAAAAGTTAACGACATGATGCATCGATTTAAAAAAGTGTGCATCGGATACAAGTTGCCATTTCTACATATTAGGGACCAATAGTATGTGAGCAAACATTGTATATTCGATTTTGCGTCGCATTCTCTGCCGACACGCCAATATGACGTATCACAACCAGTTTTTCCACGGGTCATGAAATATTTGAAATATAATGGAATTTTAGAAGCTCTATTCCAAACATTGGAAGTCAGTGAATTTGCTATTTCTTTTGTCCAAGCCATGGAATAGCACAGATTTTTTTTTGTCGCTACAAATTTTAGTTTCTATTTATCAAAATGTAATTCTTCTATATCGTATGTTTTTTTTTAAAATTACGTTGTTTCATGAGTTTTAAGTCTATGGTTTAATCTAAAGACCCTGGTGGATGAAATCTTGTGGTATCTGAAGCTCACTGGTCGTATAGGTCCTCAGAAAGTGTAGCTCATGTTAGGTAGCATAAGTGACAGAATTGAAAATGTAGCTAATTAGGTTGCGAGCTAATTACTGTTAACGCTTGACAAATTCTTAGCCTCTGCAATAGATTTGTGTAAATGAATTGTTATTCAGAGGCCTGTTTTTTTGTTCATTTTCAATCATGGAAATTTTTAGTCAGTGACAGTCAGGAAAAAGTCATAAATACATAAAATACATAAAATCTAGATTAACATGGCAGAGGTAGAGCTGCATCTTCCTGGAGACAGAACAGGAAAAGAAACTCTGGTTTTATTTAATTTTTTTTTGTTTCTTTTTTTTTTTTTTTTAGGTTCATGTCTATGGACAATATACAATAAATTGCTCTTGTCCATATGAGGTTCCTCCCAAAAAACTATTACCACACATAATTGTACAGAATGTCTTTGGATGTAGAAGCATGAAGGGACAATTCACTTGAACTAGGAGAACAAAAAGCTGTTCCAGCATGACAATGTGATGCACAAAAACAGCTCCATGAAGATATGCTTCACAAGTGTTGGATGATGTGGGAGATCTTGAGTGGCCTGCTTTAGAGGAATGATCTCAACCCTATTGGGATGAATTGGAACTGCAGCCCCGGGCCTCCTCGCTCTCTCCTACATCAGTACCTGACTTTACTAACACCCTTGTGACTGAATTAACGGTTATTATAACGGCAAATAGAAACTCAACGTAGAATGGGATGTTAGCACATACGAATCTAATGTGTCCACAATCATGAAATGAAAACTGATATTTCACATTGACAGATTGAATAAGGTGGCTGAGACATTGCCATGGCAACGCTCAGGAGGCAGGCAGCTGGTGATGGTGATGTGTGTGAGTGTGTGTGTGTGTGTGTGTGTGTGTGTGTGTTGGTGGACTTATTGCTCTGCCTGAGGCAAGATCTCTGAAATGCTGAGTGCAGCGTCAGGCCCTGTTTCTATCACACTCGCTCTATTTAAGTACTAACGTACTAAATAAATAAATAAAAAATCACAACAGGACATCATTTTCTGTTCTTACAGCAGTGTCAGCAGTCGCCATTACTTACAAGGACTCTGCTAACTCAGCTGAAGCACCATTTAACAATGGATGGTCGACTCCAGAATTATTGGCACCCCCCCCACACCCATTAACCCCCAAAGAAAATGAATAACGGGCAATAAATGATGAATTGAACTTATACAGTCCGACATTGTAGAGAACACATTTTTCTTTTAAGTGTAATCTTTTTATTTTTTTTAGAAGTGATTATTATTATTGGCACCCCTACATTTAACATTTGGCAACGTCGGTCCTGAGGTTAAAACGTTTTTTCCTGTAAAAACGAGTAGGAACTTTTTCAATCTATCTATATTCTTTATTTCCTGTTTTTTTATGTTATCTGTCTGTCTGTCTGTCTGTCTGTCTGTCTGTCTGTCTATCTATCTATCTATCTATCTATCTATCTATCTATCTATCTATCTATCTATCTATCTATCTATCTATCTATCTATCGACAAAGTGTACTTGTGGAGATTATGGTCAGGATGCCTGGGGTGCGCTCCACTTTCCAATTCATCCCAAAGCTGTTCAGTAGGGTTGAGCTTTTGAACAGGCCACTCGAGATCTTCCACATCTTCCAACTCATGTAAACTAGATCTTCATGGAGCTGGCATTGCCATGCTGGAACAGCATTCAATGACGTGCAATACAATTGTGTGCCTCCAAATATGTGGTAACAGTTTGCTAAATAACCGCATATGGCTGGAAAGGTCAGGTGTCCCAGTACTTTTGCCAGCATAGTGTAATGTATGAATATAAGTTTAATTTAAGGAAAAATGTTCACAGTGATAAGTTATAACTGATTATATCTCTTTTATATTGCGTCTGCGCTTCGCAGTTTGGTTCTGGAGGCTGTTGTGATTGTCAGTGGTAATTATTTCTGATGCATTAGTTCTTGTTTGCAGGGAAAAACAAATCAAGAACCAGCTGAGTTTATTTACCAGCAGATCAGCATCTCGTTCTCACTGTGGCTCTCCACATGCTCACTTCTGTCAGCGTTGCGTCTTCTATAAATTACTCCTCCACCGAGCACTAAACAAGACATGTCTAATTCCACTTAGCCTTCGTTTAGCTTCATTTAGCCTTCTGGGTTTGTGGCTTCCCACTGGGCTACTGAGAAAACAGAGCGAGTTTTCATTTGTGGTGGAAGTCATTGGAAATAGGAAGTTACTGCACTAGTGAGTAACAACGTGTCTGTCTGTCTGTCTGTCTGTCTGTCTGTCTGTCTGTCTGTCTGGACAGGCTATCTATCTGTCTGTCTGTCTGTCTGTCTGTCTGTCTGTCTAGATAGGCAGTCTATCTCTCTGTTTAATCTCTCTCTTTCTCTCTCTATCTATCTATTGCATTCATCATTCTAATTCATAAGGTGTTCGATAAGGTTGAGATCAGAGCGCCAAAGCAGGCCATTCAAGATCTTTAACATCTAACCCATATAAAGCATCTCTTAATGGGGCTCTCTTTGTGAACACGTTGTCATGCTGGAACAGGTTTTGGTTTCCTGGTTCAAGTGAAAGAAATATTTCCAAAGACATATTGTGGGCCTCCACTGTTATTGTGGTAATGTTTAGAGGAAGAACCACATATGGGTGGACAAATACTTTGTCTCAATACTGTACATTGTTGACTTTAGGTAGTTTACGTTACTTTAGATGTTAGAGAGATCCAGACTTATTATGGGAGTCATGGGACAGCTGGAAAGGCAGGTTATAGAGTCGCTCTCCCCGACCTCCTCACCTCCTCTACATCAGTACCTGATCTCACTATTAGTTGAACGATCACAGATCCTCAAAGAGACGCCTCATAATCTAATGGAAAGACATTGCATAAAAAAAAGAGTGTAAAATGCATATACAGAGCAGAATAAATATCTGTATAGTACAGGGATGGGTTCATGGATGTCAGTCATAATTATTTATTCCATGTTCTGAATGATTACTTCTCTGTTTGGCAGGATTTGCTTCAGAATGATTATTTTTTTAGGAGTATTACAGAATTGTAGTGGAGAAAATAATGCTGAAAACCACTTGAATGGAAAATACTGTGCCAGGTACAACTAATTCATCAAATGGGGATTATGGCAGATTAAGAAACCATTCTTAATCCTAATCCGGGAAATTGGACATTGTTCAAAATCCTCTCTAAGTACATTTTTAGGTAGGTAACACCAACATTCAATTAGAAAGATGTTTTTCTTTTAAAACGTCTAAAGAGTTTGTGTTTATTTGGCATAAGAAGTATAGGATGTGTAAATTGACCTGGAGTACTAGGTCGTAAGGAGATGGAGAAACGACTTTACATTATATGTAAACCTCTTGGAACAAATGTTGACTGGAATGTTCAGAAAGCATCTATAAATCATACGAGGATGTCCACAAACCTTTGACTATATAGTGTAGTATATCATTGGTAAAGGGATTTGCGTATAACACGTTGGTTCTGTGTTTGTGTGGATGTACGATTGTGGTTTCCTGTATGCAGAGTGCCCACCTGGCGCTGATTGACACGTTGATGATGGCTTACACGGCAGAGACGGTGAGCATGGACAAGGTGGTGGCGTGCATGCAGCAGTATTCCACCGACTGCGCCGACGGAGACGTGCCGTACGACACGGAGGACGGTGTCATCAGCTGGATGAATAAGGTAGATACGATTGTTTACGTTTATTTCACGTGACGTCACTTTGCACGTTAGACTGTCATGTAGCGGGAAACACAAAACTGCATAGACAAAACAATCAGCACAGCAGGGAGAGTAGCTTTCTGGGTGCTGTTTTGACGTCACGCGACATCACGTTAGATCACGTGCGAGTTACCGAGCACGTCACACAGCCTAATATGTGACATATCAAAACGCTCACCACAGTGTGGAGAGTTTTTTCCACTTGATGTCCTCAACAAAAAAAAGGGAACCACCTAATTAATGCATCATAGCCTTGTGACATATAAAAACACTTGTCTGACTGAAGTAAATTACACTGTAAATCTAAAGCCTGTCGGTGATGACGTTTGTGCCATCCATCAACTTTCTAACAATTTGGTGTGTCTCTGGTCACTAGATGTTAGATGCTACAATAAAAATGATACAATATGCCTTGGCAGTTTAAAATACAAATTTAAACAATTTCAGCATCTCTGTGGTTTACCAAAGGGGCAATCCCATCTGAGCCAATGCTTAGAATGTTTACATTCCATCAGTACTGGCTGACTACACACATACACACACACACACACACACACACACACACACACACACACACTATAAATTGTACAATATAAACAATCCTCAGGACTGTTCCAAGTCCCAACATGTAAAAACTAGTTGAGAGTGTTTTCCTGTATATCTCTGCCCATGTGATCTATACCATAAATGCAATGAATACAGACCAAGGCCTCTAAAAAGGTTTTCTGCTCGGAAACTTTTCTGTATTGTAATTGAAAGGGGAGTTATTAATTTGGCCTTTAAACGTTTGATATGCATGAATATTTAATACGCATTCAATATCATGTTCCATGAAATGAAACCTTGTTATGAAATCTTGTCTTTTTTGTCATAATGCTAAAAATACACCACTGTCCCTACGGTAGAAATCATAGAAGTGCTCAAAATGTGCTATAGTTAATGATACAAGTGATTTTAAGGTACAATACTTCATGATAAGTGATCAGACTGGATGATACCTTATGATACAAGTGATCAGATGGTACAATACCTCATAAGTGATCAGACTGTACTGTAGTTAATGATACAAGTGATCAGACTGTACAAAAACTCATTAGAAGTGATCTGACTGGATGATACCTTATGATACAAGTGACCAGGCCAGACCAGTGAAACTGTGTAAGACTGTGTAATACCTCGTGACAAGTGATCAGACTGGATGATACCTCCTGATGCAAGTGATCAGACTGAACAATACCTCATGACATGTGATCAGACTGGATGATACCACATGACACAAGTGATCAGACTGGATGATACCACATGACACATGTGATTGGACTGGATGATTCCTCATGATACAAGTGATCAGACTGTATAATACCTCATGGCAAGTAATCAGACTGGATGATACCACATGACAAGTGATCAGACTGGATGATAAAGCATGATACAAGTGATCACACTGTATTATTCCTCTTGACAAGTGAACAGATTGGATGATATATCATGATACAAGTGATCAGACTGGATGATACCTCATGATGCTTGTGATTAGACTGTACAATACCTTATGACACGTGATCAGACTGGATAAATCCTCCTGATGCAAGTAATCAGACTGGATGATACCACATGACAGGTGATCAGACTGCAATACCTCATGACAAGTGAAGCGACTGGATGATACCTCATAATACAAGTTATCAGACTGTATAATACCTTGTGACAAGTTAACAGACTTACTATAGCCTATGATACGAGGGACTTAACTGTATAAAACCTCATAACAAGGTCCCGGACTGGATGATACCTTATGACACAAGTGATCAGACTGTACAGTACCTCCTGATGCAAGTGATTTGACTAGAAGATGCTTACATGACACAAGCTATAGGACTGTTCAATACCATTTTGACACAGTTGATTAGAATGTACAATACCTCATAACCTACATCCTCACACTATACACTTTCTTAGGATGCAAGTGACCACACTGCACAATACCCTATGAGGCAAGTTCTCATCTGTAAGATACCTCACGATGCAGGTTCTCTTGTAGTGCGATTTTGCTATGACACAAATCGCAATTTCGCCCTGAACAGTAAGAGCTCAATCAAACACATTTTACCTTCACCATCTAACTCACAGCTAAGAATTTGTGTTTTTTTCCAAAAGGTGAACGAATACTTGAAAGAGATCATCATTCATGAGCAAAGCAGGAGAGAGGCACAGAGGGCTGAACCTCTTGAGATCCCTAAGGTAAGTTGACCAAACACGTATCCAGACAAGAGACAATTCTGAAGAACAAAACCTAAGAAAACAGGCAACGGATCAGTAAAGGACTTCAAATAATGTTTAGCAAGACTTCGTAGTTGGTTGTAACCTGTGCTGGTGTTGGGGGAGGGGAGTTCAGGGTTGACGTTAACAGAACGCAATTGTTTAGAAAATAAATTTCTTTGCCGCAGAGACATACTTAGTACATCTATATAAAGTGTTGCTAAGGTAACCTGTCCCAGTTCCCTGCCTCTAATGACCCATGCCAGGTTGCTGTATAAGGTTCTTTCTCTGCTGAGTCATAGTCTTGTCATAGTAAAAGGTCCAAAGCTACTGTGTGGAATCTCTCAGTGGGATGTTATGATCTGGACATTTGCTGATGTATGTCCTGCATTGTCAGAGTGCCACGCATTCCTGTTCCACGTTCTCACTCAAGCCTTACGCTTGGGACACGTGCATACTGAGTGCATCCACCCACATGGGTTTAACTTTTATCCAAAGAGGAGGTTTCAGAAAGAAGAAAATATATGAGTAATCAGGACATTGTTTGTTTAATCTAGGCTATTGTACAAAAGTATTGTGACAATTCCTTTTTCCAGCCATATGTGCTTTTTTTTCTTCCCAAACTGCTACTATACTCTATAGAATGATTTTGAATGAGATAACATGAATTTTTCCATTAGAACTCGGCTGATTCAGCAGTTTTGCTGAATAATCAGCACCTATAGTTGGTGAATGTATCGATGTATCGCATAAACGATCCAACCTAGCAATCGGTATCGGTAAAATTCACTTTCGCTCGACCTCTAGCTCTGATATCAACCCTATTATACCTTTGGGGGGGGAGAATTGGAACGCACTCCGGGTATCTCACGGCTATCACCTGACTTTATGCATGAAGAAGCACCAATCTCCACAACACCTAGTCAAACATCTTGCCAGAAGAGTGGAGGTTATTATAAGTATACAAATTGTGCACTAAATTTGTACACCAATTCTATGGTCAGGTGTCCACAAACTTTTGTCCATATAGTGTATTAAAAAAGCTTATTAATTAAATATTTGTATCGAGTTTTGCACAGAGGAATTGCAGGTCTAAGTTTTTGATGGTAATATAAGATGGCACTTCTATTTAGGGGTGTGTGTGTATATGTGCATGTGTGTGTGTGTGTGTGTGTTTTGAAGGCGGCATGACTGTTATAAAGCCACCAGTCATGAAAGTTTAACAAGTAAATGTCTGCAGAGACCCTTTTGCTTTTTGCTGCGGTGTATACAGCAAAGCCCAGTGCAGTTCTAGGACACTTGGACACTTTTTCCTGTAAAAAAAAAAAGTCCTGTGGAACAAAAAAAGACTCCTTACCCCTTTTCCCTCATCGACCCTCATAGCTGCATTACTGTCCTGACACTAAAGTAACCACAGTGAATCTTGTCTCATCGTTTTTTTTTCCCCCTCAGTGTTTTACTTAAAGTAACGAGCTATTGATTTAATAGGAAATCACATTTTCAGACTTCTGTGATGGGATGAGATTGATTTTTTCTTCTGTCCTTATCCTGAATCCTGTTCTTCCTTCTTTTCTCTTTTCCTTTCTCTTTTTGAAGTCTCCAACCAAATGGTATATGAAGCTGGTTCCTGTAAGTTGCAACACGCTTGTTTTTCCCTCCATCACGCTTCCATCTGCTTCCATCAGTCGCCTCACATCGTCCCTCTAGTGTTCGTGTGTTTGTCATTTTCCTCATTTATTTCTAGAAGCGAAATAGCTTTTATATATATATATATATATATATATATATATATATATATATATATATATATATATATATATATATATATATATATATATATATATATATATATATATATATATAAAAGATATAGATATTTATATTTCTCATTGCATTTGCTTGGAAAATCTTTTTCCATGAGTTTATTTATTATTTTTTTATTGATTTCCCATCTTAAAAATGTAAAGTCATGTTAATGATGTTCATATGTCATTCCTTTTGTAACCCACGCAAAATATTGTCCTCGCTTTTGCTGCGGGTGAGCTTTACTTACTGCTGTGTGTGTGTGTGTGTGTGTGTGTGTGTGTGTGTGTGTGTGTGTGTGTGTGTGTGTGGACGCAGTCCCGCTACAGGAAGGAACAGACTTTGCCTAAAACAGTACCATGGATCCCCCCAGTGGACAACCTGCTGAAGGACAGCACAGATGGCTGCGCCCTTGCCGCCCTGCTGCACTTCTACTGCCCTGACCTCGTCAAACTAGAAGGTGGGACTACTGCCAAGTGTTTGTGTTTGTGTTTGTGTGTGTGTGTGTGTGTGTGTGTGCATCCATTTGTAAGATCTTTTTTGTTTTCTATCATTTCCAGCATGTTAATCATCCTTGTGACACGTTTCAAGTGATCGCATCAGCCCATACACAAAGGCAAAATCAGATCAATGACAAAGGAAATGACCGCCTTTGTCACGTGATGTGCTGATTAACGGCCCGACCTCCGATTGGCCGAGTCCGTCTGTACTTCAGAGCCGAATGGGACTTCAGGAGCTCAATTTGTACATCGGTTTTCTTTTTTCCCCCCACAGACGTGTGCCTGAAAGAGAGCATGTCTCTGGCGGACAGCTTGTACAACCTGCAGCTGGTTCAGGAATTCTGCCAGGAGCACTTGAACCGCTGCTGCCACTTCACCCTGGAGGACATGCTCTACGCTTCTTCTTCCATCAAAGTAAGCCTTTGCTTTCGTCAGCTTTGCGTTCAAACTAGCGAGGCGGCCGTATGTACATGATTAGTGTGTATACAGTGGTATGCTAGTAGGGTAAGCTAGCTATGAAAAGTTGGAAAGAAGAATATTATTGTAAGCACTGAATGCTGAAGGTCTTTACAATTACAATATCCTTACAATATTTCGATCCTATGATGACGATAGCGATACGACAAAATTGTGAAAATAAATGTATTGCTCTATAAATTGTTCTGTTATGCTTTGATTTGTTATGTTATAAACAAATTACAGTATACTACCCTCATTCTGATCACGATTCATTAATCCTCCTAGGAAGGATTTACAAATGCAAAGCACCTTTTCATCTGGAAACATCCAGAGAAAAAAATGTTGCTTGGACATTCCTCAATATCAGTTGTACCAAAAAAAACAGCTAAAAATCCAAAATCACCATAGTATAACTTTTTTATATGATTCTTCGACTCACTAAAGTATATTTTGCATCACACAATATCTAACTAATACTAACTAATGCTGCCAAAACAGTTCTGTCGGATCAGGGTCTTTGCTCCCCACGTGCATCAGTGAACCACGCCCGCCCATGACCCTGTCGCCGGTTCACCACTGTTCCTTCCTTGGACCACTTTTCATAGATACTGACCACTGCAGACCAGGAACAGCCCACAAAAGCTGCAGTTTTGGAGATGCTCTGTCTCAGTTGTCTAGACGTCACAATTTGGCCAAACTCGCTCAAATCCTTCCATTTGCTCATTTTTCCTGCTTCTAACACCCCATATATGAGATGCCATGATGAAGAGATAATCAGTGTTATTCACTCAACGGTCATAATGTAATAATGATCATGATGTAATGCCTTGTCGGTGTATATAGTAGGATGTAGTATTATATAGTATATATAGTATGAACTATAGTTTAAATGTGAATGCAGCTGTCTCTGAAAATTTCTAGAGATTTTCTAGACCCATTAATGCAATTGCTAGATATTTGTGAGGTTTTTTAATTTCATCAAAGTGCGATTAAGGCATTCCTGTTTGACAATTTTTATTACAAATATAAATAGAATAATATAAAAGAGGCGAAATTATAATAATAAAAAATAAAATAAAAAAATCTCCTAAAAAACTTTTTATCACTAAACATTTATTTTACTGATGCGACAACTTTCAAATCAAGCATCAAATCTGCCATAATGCACACATCTGGCAATTAAAATCGGAAACATGACAAAAGATCAGTTTGGTGGTGATTTGTGTACTAGATCAGTTCGGCCCCATATATGGGTGTGGTTCTCAGGTGTCCACATGTGTTCGACGAATGCTGACTTCTTTAGCTTTTGAAATTTTAATGAGTTTCCTGTTCAAGCTTATTCCTGAAATGGAAACATTGACGTATACACGACGTCTATACGAAGTTCGCTCTTTCTCTGTGAGAAAACATCTGGCATTTCTTCGTTGGTGGACGGACTAAATCCGACCGAACGCCAATTCGGT
This sequence comes from Silurus meridionalis, assembly GCF_014805685.1. Lineage (NCBI taxonomy): Eukaryota > Metazoa > Chordata > Actinopteri > Siluriformes > Siluridae > Silurus > Silurus meridionalis. The sequence goes on from NC_060892.1 coordinate 23,964,352, forward strand.
ATGATGTCAAGGCCATGGTTATTATCTTGGAGTATTGCAGAGCTTTCTTTAACAAGCAGAAGAACAGTGAGTGGGCGCACACGGTTCGTTCTCTCTTGCGATTGCCAAAGCGGTGAGTCACGCATTACAAAACGCTCAGTGGTGAGAGGCTCCCCATGGTAACGTATTCTCCAGGTTTGTGAAGACATGCTAAAATATAAATTGCTCCCAGGCTTCTATGTAACGGAAAAATACAATCATCTTTGGAAGTTTATAGTTAATAAAAGCAAATGTTTTGCCTTTGGTTTTACTCAAAGTGAAGTCCAGTCAATAGTATCTAATATTGTTTGAACCTACTTTACATAGTAGCTGATGCTCGTAGCAAACAGGATATTAGCATAGACAAAACCTTCATACAATGAAATGTCTAACAATGTGTATTAATCTTCACTCCTGAGGAAATTCAGTCTCAAATCTCATCTCTTGCAGTAATATTGTGTTTATTTTATACAAATTGTTTACAATGGGAAGCTTAACCTGATTGAAAACCTTGACAAGGCTTCAGAATTAAGTACACTATGATTCAATTAAATTTGCTAATTTGAATAATAGTTATCACTCGGACACACAGCTTTGCTTCCAATGATGACTAGAAGTCCAGTCAAAGACTGCAATTCTAATAACCATTAAAATAGAAATGTACATAATTTCTATTTTAGTTTTGTCAAAGATGTTGACTAGCGTGCTCTCTCTTGGTTAAGGTGGCTAGCTGTTACTACCTTCTTAATGAACCACACATGATTTATTTAAAATTATTCAAATAATTTTTGGAAAAAAGGTTTCTGAAGTCTTTTGGAATAAGTGATCAAATGTGAATTTTACTGACAGCTAGGTTGGATCATACTTATCAATTAACAATCATACAAACAAACATACTCCATGTAAAATAGTATTGAACTTTTATTTACAAAAATACAAATAAATGTATTTTCAATGCTCTGGACTTTGTGAAGACATTTAAAGATGGCCATTTTAAGAATGTCTGTTTGGATTTATGTAAAGTAGTAGGATTTTAAAGTAAGATTCCATTTGTAACATTAACTAAAGTTAATAAATGCTTAATTTTTTCGGTTAACTTTAGTTAATGCACTATGAACTAACATGAATGGAGCACTCACGTGTCAAAACAAACAGCACATAGCGCCAGTGATTTGCCTCCAGAGGCCTATCTTGTTCTGTATAATGATAGCGGTCCTTCTCCAGCACAGACGCAACCCGGAAAAACTATTTGCTCATTGAACATTTTGTTATATACTTATTTCACTAGATACTACTATTTTAACTAGATTTTAGGAATTGGTGATAAATTCAACAGCAGAGCATTAGTGAGATTAGGTACTGATTTAGGGGCTTAGTAGTTGTGGAGGTTGTTAAATTGTAAAGTGGGGTTGAGGAAGTCAGGGCGCTCTGCAGGACAGTCAAGTGTTTTCACTCTAACCTTAAAACACCATGTATTTTTGGAGCTTGATTTATGTTTCAGGCACTATTAATCCCTTTTGCGTTTCTTTTCTCTTTGACAGAACAACTACCTTGTATTTATGGCTGAGCTCTTCTGGTGGTTTGAAGTGGTTAAGCCATCTTTTGTGCAGCCTCAGGTTTTGGTCAATGACTGTAAGCAAAAGCATGAAATCTAAACAATATCAACCATATTATTATGATCGTTCAAAGTTTGGAACAGATAATTCACTACATGACCTGATTGTTTTCTTTGTGGCCATTAGCACCAGCTCCTTCAATAAAGAACGTGCCATCTGTGCCCATTTCTAAAGTCACAAAGAGAAGCTTCATGGAACGACCTCCTAGTCCAGACAGACCAAGGTACAGTAACTTTTCCACCCTAAGGATCTTTAGACTTTCTATATTTTACTTACGTGTAATTCTGGGCCTCGCTAATGTGTGATTTTTTTACTTTTAGTCTCCCGCTTCGACCACAGCCTTTAACATCAAACTCAGGTAAAACTTTAGAAAGGGAAATTTTGTTTCTTTGATGTTTCATAACCCTTACTTGCTGAGCAGTGTGTATTGTGAAAATATTAACCATTCTTTCCATGCGGTAAAGGAGAGATCAGGCGATCAACCTCCATGTCGTTTGTCGACAGCTTTTTGGGAACTTGGCCCAAGGAGAGGAGGTGTGAATACTTAGGACACCTTGTTCAACACTACTGTATTTACTACAAATGTTATAGATGTCTTAAAACCTGTGCGTTTTACAAATTCTTGTCCTAGGGCAGGGACTCAGGGAGTGTCTTTTGACATACCTTTGGATAAGGACAACACCAGCCAAGCTCTTCCACAACCCAGGCGAGGCATGACCCGGTCTGTGAGTACTGAAGGATTCGGGCAAAAAATAGCCAAGGGAATGAAGCGGAATCTGTCCTTCCAGCCTGTCAATGGCCAAAACATTGGCATCGAGGAAGAGGGCTGTCCAGATTCCCTTGTGGAACCCCAACATGGTGGTCTGAATGGTACCACTCAAAGTAGTATTGAGGAAGCTCTGGAAATCATCCATAATTCAGAAAAGCCACAGGAGGACACCAGGGATGAGGCGGAGAATGAAGGTTTTTTCCTTCACACGAAGACCGAAGGAGAACCGACCTCCAAAACCCAAGCTGAAGAAGGAGACTCGTTGTCCGAGGCCATGGGGATTTCGAGTGCTTCAACTACCGAGGTGGACACCGGAATCCATGTAAAGACAGAAGACATCCAAGAGACTCTGGATGACGACTCATCGCTGCGAGACTGCACAACAAGTATGGAGTTAGATGCAGACCAGTGCTTTGAGGCTAGAGCAAGTAACAGCCAGGATTCCATTAGTTCATATCCCAGCAGTATTGGCACCAAATCTCCCATCACTGATATTCCCATAGGAGTTAAGATGACTAGCTTTGCTGAACAAAAGTTAAAAAAACTTAATCCAAATGCAGGGGAAAACTCTCAAGGGACCAGGCCAGACAGTTCAGACCTCAACCTTTCCCACTCAGTATCCTGGGCCCCCTCACCAGAAGCAAGTCCTGCCCACCAGCCACAGAGGGATCCAGCGCAAGCCATGGCTGCAGAAATGGTTCAGCTGCGTATGCGGCTAGAAGAGAAGCGTCGAGCCATAGAAGCTCAGAAGAAAAAGGTGGAAGCTGCCTTCACCCGTCACAGGCAAAAGATGGGGCGCAGTGCCTTTCTAACGGTGGTCAAAAGAAAGAATGACGGTGCCTCGCCAAACCAAGAGAACGCCCCAAACTCAGAGAGTACCAAGACACTAGCAGAGACTGCAAAATCTCCAGAAAAGTCTCCAGTCAAGTCTTTTAGCGAGGACAACACATCTGAGGCAGATTTGATGGAGTACACACGCTCTATTGAGAAGTTGAACAGTTCCTTGAGCATTTTGCAAGTGGAGATGCAGAGGCTGGCCCAGCAGCAGGAGATCATCATGCAAATGCGGGAACAGCAGGCTTGGGTTGTGTGTCCACCACAGCCTTCTCCCCAGAAACAGATACGTGAACTTAGAGGAAGCGGGACTCGCTCCTCGGGGTCCCCCTCACCGGCTGACTCTCCGCATGTTACCCATCGCTCTCCTACCAATATCAAGCGGAAGTCGGCTTCCTTCCACTCCAAAACCCCTCGGACACCCAGGCCTACCGAGCTCAAGATCACCCCATTCAACCGAGTCCTGACTGTACCACAGTCTGTGGACAGCCTACCTCGTCTGCGCCGATTCTCACCATCTCAGTCCGTGTCCTCGTTTGCGTACTTAGGGAATGACACAAAGTCAAGCAAAAATAATATGCAAGATGAACCCGTATTTACAGAAGGTACTACATCTGATCTCACTTCGCCCACCAAAGACTTACAACAGACTGAAAATGACACAGTCATTGCAGATTTTGAGGAGTTCGAGAACAGTGCGGAGGAAAATGTAGAGATGAAGAACAAAGGAAAAGAATCCGAAGGAGAAATCAAGCCCACAGTGGAAACTAGTGTTTCGGAGGTGTTGTCCCAAGCTGTAAAAGAAACCTACACGGTAACCCCTACCGAGAAACCAGCAGATATTGCTGGTCAAAACAACAAAAACTTGATTGAAGTGCCACTATCCATTCTAAAGCCCCTTGAAGGACAGGAATTCGAAGATGCTGGAGAGGCAATGCCAGCAGGAGAGAACCTGGAAGATGACCAGAAGATGTGCTGTGGGTTCTTCTTTAAGGTATGCATCTATCAAGTTCCCATCACTTAGCTATTTATCTTATAAGAAGGCATGAATATCATACTTGTATTAACAAAAACCTTACCATCTTGAGAGTTCTTCCATTAATAGTTATTGATTGATCGATAGTCCCAAGTTTGCAGTATCTTTTTAAACCTACTGAGGAATCTGAAGAATTTCTAGTTTCTTGCTCCTCTGGAATCAATTAATATATGGGCCCAGCATTGGCAAGTTGGTGGGATTTGAAGTCATGACCTTCTAATCAGAAGTCCAATGTCTGGAAAACAAAAATGTCTCAGACGCCCTCTAGTGGATATCTTCATTCGTTTTTTTATTTCAACTCAACCCATTTTCATATTAATGAAAGCTAAGGGACCCAAACTTACATTTTGGACAAATACAGTTGAATTTTAGATTTCTGACATTATACCTGACAAACCAATGTAATTAAACGTTGTGATGACAAAAACCATGGCACGTAAAACGATCTCACTTTTCTAACAATTTAAAATTGACTGTATTTCCTTAACACATTGTCAGAGTTTGTGAATGAGTGTAGAGGTCGACCGATAGTGGATTTTAGCAATACTGATAGCTAGGTTGGATCGTACTTGTCGATAATCGATTAATTAACCGATTTACATTTACTTATGCATTTTTTAATTAAGTTAATTTTCATTTTATCTGTAAACTTTAGTTCATACATTTTGACTAAAAGACAGGAGGTGGAGCTGAAAGTAGCAGGGTTGAAGGTGGTAGGATTTTTATTGGAAATGACGAGGATGAACAGGATTAGAACATTTTTTTTTTGAGGGACAGCACATTTAGGACGTTTTGGGGACAAAGTGAGAGAGGCCCGATTGAGATAGTTTGGACATGTGCAAAGGAGGGACATGGGGTATATCGGTAGGAGAATGCTGAGGATGGAGCCACCAGAAAGGAGGAAAAGAGGAAAACCAAGGAAATGGTTTATAGATGTGGTGAGGGAAGACATGCAAGTAGTTGGTTTGAAAGAGGCAGATGTAGAGAACAGAGTAGTATGGAGATGGATGATCTGCTGTGACGACCCATAATAGGAGCAGCCAAAAGAAGAAGAAGAAAAAGAACTTTAGTTCATACACTATGAATTAACATGAATCGGTCAACCTCTTAATGAGTGTGTGTGATTGTGCCTGTGATGGGTTGGCATTAGGTCCAGGGTGCCCCCACCTTGTTTCTGAGTCCCCTCCAGGCTCCCGTGTTTAAAGTGAGTACTACAGAAGATAGATTGATAGATGAATAGTTTACTCATCATCAAGCTTTCCAGTAACATTGCAGGACCCTGTAACTCATATTTCCAGTGGAATTGCAATGCCCCGAACTGCTGAGCAATTTGTGCCCTGCCTTTTCTATAGCGTTCGAATGTTTAATGAGATTCCATATTGGTATAAGCCGAGCTTAAGTGGCATTATGAAACTTGTTGCACACCATGTTAAAAATCAGTAGCTCGGACAAATTAAGCAAGTACGCATGCACGTCAATTTAGCAAGTTAATTACAAAGTGTTTCTCCTAAATACTGTACGATTGTTTACAGCGAGAGTAGCGAGCAAATTGGTGCCTTTATTAACACTAATGAAAAGCTGTTATTTTTAACAAAACTTGGCTGACTTCCTCTGCACTTGTGTTTACGCCACTAATTAACAGGATGACATGAAGGGGGAGGACAGCATGGCGATAAAGCGAGCTGCCCTCCTGGAGAAGAGGCAGAAACGGGAGCGGGAGAACCAGCAGAGGAAGCAGCAGCTCGAGGCTGAACTGGAACAAAAGAAAGAAGAAGCCAGGTGACGACTTATCCAACGATTTTGCTAGCGTAAAATATTTCAATGATATTTGTAATATTCTGCTTCTTCTTTGCCAGATTAAAGGCTGAAGAAGAACGTCAGAAGAAGGAAGATGAGAAAGCCCGGCGGGAGTTCATTAAGCAGGAGTACCTGAGGAGAAAGCAGCTAAAGCTCATGGAAGATATGGATATGCTGGTGAAAGCCCGACCAGCCACGGCTAAGCAAAAGAAACCACGGCCCAAATCCATTCATCGCGATGTCATCGAGTCCCCCAAGACCCCTGTCAGGGCAGCAGCAGGTGAACGGGCGCATGCCCTCTTCCTGGGCAAGACTCATGTGCTTTGTGCCACCCTCGGCCTTTTGCTTTCCTGCTCACTGATTTCCTTTAGACCTTCTAACCTGATCTAAACCTGTTTTCCTGTCGCTTTGCCTTGCTAATAATTGTTTGTGCGACTAATTGTTTTGTCTGGAATCCTCTAAACTTTCAAACAAACTCTTGAGACTTATTTTACTACCCTTTCTAACATCTCTTGTTAAGATTAGATTAGAAATCAATGTGGGCAGTGAGCTTGACAAAAGGGGAGTTCAAAGTACAGCCCGTGGTCTTCTCTTCGAATTGTCTAACCGTATTTCCGGGTGCGTTGTTGTGTTTTACATCCAGGTTCACGACCTCGTGTCTTTTCAGTGTCCAGTCTCTCTTTGGCCTCCCTTAGTCTGGGAGACAATGACAGTATCAGCTCGGAGAAACGAACCCCCAGGTAAGGATCATGGTTTAAATAAAAAAAATAAACAGGATTCCTATGCACTTTTGGAAAAGTAGAAAAAGTATGGAATTTCATTTGAGTGATTTCCAGGTCTGGATTAGTAGAGAAAACAGGTTTCCTGGATTAGTATGGAAAAAAAGAACAGTGAGTATTCAAAAACATTTGTGTTGCTCTGTTCGGATTATAAAAATATAAAAGAATTTGTAAAATGTTTCTTATAAAATGAAGGCACTACACAAATACATTTGAAAATGAAAGAAATCGTCTAAAAAGCACACGTTCGTCTTTAATTGTTTCTCAAAGGTTTCAGTCCATACTGAAAAATCTGAAAACGCTCACGTCCCTATACTGCACATGAGCGAAAGACAAGATACTTTCCGGCTTTTTTACGAAAAAGTTGTAAAAGCAACTAAAAATGCATTATGGTTTTTTCTGAAAGCCTCTGTTTTCACAGTCCGCAACTCAATGCGAAAATTACATTTTCATTTTGATCGTTTTTCGAAAACCTTTGTTTTCGTTTACTAATATGGCATCTTAGTGTAGACAGAAGGCCAAAACGAAGAGAAAATTTGGCGTTCTCAAACAAGCATGTACAGTCAAACCCGGATAATTCGCGGGATATGTGGCTTGGAAAATTTGCGGATTTTAGGACCTTGCTGGGGTTACCTTTTATGACACCTAGCCCACCCCCCATGGGGACTTCCGGGGGACCACTGTATTAGCGTGGGCATGGCCAAAAAGTGTTTTTTCTTAATGGATTTTAGTTCGGTTTTGTAGTTTTCTTGGTGGAAAAAAGATTACATTTATAAATTATTAACATTGCACAGTTTTAGAATTGGAGTTTTGATAAAATGCTGTTCATTGAACGTGTTAATTTGGTGTTGGTGCAGTAGCTCCAACTATCTGGCAAGTATTTGGTAATGTAATAGTATAACCCAGAGATTCTGACTTTGACATGCATTAGATAATGTAACGTAACGCATGTTATAGTTGGAATTTATTTATTTATTTTAGATGTTAAATATGGCCTTAAAAATCTGCATGTTTAAATCTGGAAATGTATCGAATGTTAAAATGACTGAAATGTGTAAGAGAAGTATACCGGCAGCAAGGCTGAAATATTTTTTTCTGTGTCGTCTAGTACCTCTCCAGTATTAACATTTTTTCTTCTGTGAATTCCTTTGTCCTTTCACATTCAGAAGCAATAGCTTAGCGTCGGCCAGCCTATACGGCTTCTTGAGCTCTCCTCGTGTACGAAGGAGAAGGTCAGTCTTAGCTGGATCAGCCTCCTCGCCATTCCATTCCTGGTCAAAGGATAGCCCATGCATACACATTCCATATCACTGCAACTGCTTTCTTGTGGGTTTATTTTTCATCATATAATCAGCTTATCCTTCATACTTTGCAGCCTAATGAATAATGTAAAGATTTCAATCCAGGGTGCGATTGAACACTGCGTTTAGCAGGGCAAAATACCTTATTATCACCTGCTGAAGTTGCATGAAAACAAAAACGACGTGGAACACTCCTTACTCTCTGTTTTTGGCAATATTATGCATTATACATGACTGACAGCATGATTCATTTATACGATGTGTGCCCCAGTAGGCCTGATTCAGCTGACAGCTTCCTGTCTCCTTCATGCTCCGGGAGCCATAATGGCGAGAAAGACTGGGAAAATGCCTCCACCACCTCCTCAGTCACTTCAATCACCGAATACACAGGTTCGAGTCATGGCCTCGTTTTTATAGCATATTAAGATGAATTCATTCATCAAACTCGCCATGGAAAGGTTATATACACGATATGGGCAAAGGTTTGTGGACACCTCAGCATGACAGATAGGATTGAATTTTACAGTTACTGCAATTCATATATTTTTTAATGGATACTAGATAAAACAAACATTTAATGTAAAATAGTAATAAACTGTGTTCTAAAACATTTTCAAAAGTACTAAATCATTAAATGATCGTCACTTTACGCACACATACCCTGGCAATTTGCACATTTCATTTCTTTTCTTTCTTTTTGAATTGCCAGTTTGCACTGTTTTTTATGTTGCATCATCTGCACTATTGTCTCTTTTTTTTTTTTTTTTAAGTTATTTATGATTTGTGTAATCTGCTGCTGCTGCAACACAATAACTTCCCTCACGGCATCAATAAAGTATATCTAAGTCTAATTCTAAATGCACTAAATAAAACACATGAATTTATCAATTATATTAATACATATTGAGGAAAATAAAAGACATACATTTAAACTAAAACAAAGAGTAACACTCCAAATAAACAAAAACAGTTAAATCCAGAATTAAAAAAAGAAACAGTACGTGTCATCAGTTATTCACCTCTAGAGGCCGCTCTCGTACTGCCTAATGCAACCCGAAAAACTACTGGTATAGCCAAAATAGTTCCAGCATTGGCATGCTGGAACAGCTTTTGGACTCCTAGTTTAAGTAAAGGAGTTGAACCACATATGGCTTGAAATATCAGGTGTCCCTAAATTTTTTGTCCATATAGAGTATGTTTGCATTATATATATTTATATATATATTTATATATTGGCAGGTCCTAAGTTGTACAAAGAACCCAGTGCCAAGTCAAATAAGCATATTATTCAGAACGCTTTGGCTCATTGTTGTCTGGCTGGGAAGGTCAATGAAGGTCAGAAGAACAAGATCCTGGAGGTAAGAACATTAATAATAGTGTTCACAATATGATCAAGGCCAAACTGCTTTCAACAATAGGTCAATCTGTCAATAAATATTAATAAAATACGCAGTGTTAAGATCGATGTCCTGTGTCATAACCCACTGTTATTCTACCTTTTTCTGTAGGAAATGGAGAAATCGCAGGCCCACAACTTCCTGATCCTGTTTCGCGATTCGGGTTGCCAGTTTCGCTCCGTGTACACGTACTACCCGGAGACCGAGCAGGTGAACAAGCTGGCCGGGATCGGGCCCAAAAGCATCTCGCGGAAGATGATCGAGGGCTTGTTCAAGTACAATTCGGACCGCAAGCAGTTTAGCCAAATCCCTGCGAAGACCATGTCTGCCAGCGTGGACGCCATTACCATCTACAGCCACTTGTGGCAGACCAAGAAGCCGGGGACGCCGAAGAAAGTCGCGCCTACCAACAAGTCATAAGATTCGATATTTGTTTGCGGCTCTTTGCGCTTCATTCTTTTCTTTTTTTTCTGATTTATAAACGCCGTATTTTCCACATTTCCACATCACGGCAACACGACCAACACTATATAAAATATGCACAACTGGATTGTAAAGCAACATGGGCTTGTCACTGGAACTCACTCCTTTATTTAGAACCTGGGAGTCTCATTGCATTTCAGTTAAAGCATATGAGTGTGTGTGTGTGGGAGGGGGGTAACTTTTCTATGTGGACAAAAATAAAAGGGAATGATGAAAATATGACTGATATTTGGTACCCTGAAGCACTGAATTTCAATTATGTGTAGAAACAGTATTATGTGTGTATGTTTTCAATCGGCTTCGGTTTCTTTGGATGTTTTTATGGTATGTAATGTTGTGCTCTTATGATAAAAGATATGGTGTCGGTCAAAGATTTGGAAAAACTAAGCCTTTTATGGATTTGGAGAAACACACACACACATGTATCTTATTTTATTTTTTTCAACAAAACGAAACGAAAGGTTACTGTTAAATAACGGTATGGAGATTTACTTTGACCAAACATTTATATAAAATGTAGACTTTTTTATTGAAAAAAAATCCTCTCTTAGCATGAATGCTAGCTTTACACGATCTCCGCATCCGGACAGTTCGTTTCTCCAAAGTTCTTCAATAGTTGACCTTCAGTTCATCCAAGAGCAGTTTTATAGGATTTAAGTGCAGTGCCTGGGCAGGCCATTCTATGATTAATAACACTCCAAGCTACTGTTTGCTCTCTAAATAAGGGCTTGGACATACGCTTCGGTTCCAATGCGCCGCAGTCCAGACGAATAGAACGATGGCCATGTGGTTTGGTTTTCCTTTTAAATGGAAGCTACCATGCTTTAAAACAACCCCAAACCATTACACTTCCACTTCCATGTTTTGCTGAGGCAGTCTAACATCGTTTCTGGTCACAAGATGTTCTGTTTGAGACAATTTGACTTATCTGTCCACCAGTCATTCCTAGATTGCTGCAGGAACATGTATCTGTAAAACCATATAGGACAATACACTATTTCCACACTGTTCACATTCACTGAAATTACAATTCAAGTGCTTGTTTTATGATTCTGATAATTTTTTTAAAGATATATATATATATATATATATATATATATATATATATATATATATATATATATATATATATATGAGAGAGAGAGCTGACCAACGCTGTACCATATGCGTGCATTAAACAAATCGACGATCGATGGTGATAAATTTGTATTTTTTTTTTTTTGGTTCACAGCAGGATTGTGAATTTTTAGTGTTTGTGTGTGTGTATTTGTGTGATAGGTTTGTAAGGCTTCGGATGTACCCGACTTCATAATCATGCAATCGTAGGTTGTTCGAATGAAGCTCTCCGGATAACGCCATAAACAGTAACGTGTTCGGTGGTCATTCTTTTGTAGGGATTAAGATGTAATATATGGTCACGCGGTATTAGTAGTTTCTTTTTAGCTTTTTCTCATTTGCGATAGATGATTTATCGGGAACCATGATTATGTCCTCTAAAGGGGACTCGGTATCGTCTATACTGTGTCTTTCGAAAATGGAATGTGCCAAAATGAACAAAGGACTGGTGCTTTTACGAATAATTTATTTCGGATCGGGAACGTCAACAACAAACGTTGACGATTCGTATATTTGGATGGATGGAATATTTTACGGGTTGCTAAATTTGATATGAACAAACTGATTGTTTTTTTTTTTCTTTGCTTCCTTGTGCCATGACCAATTACTTTCCTTTTTACATTATTAATAATAGTCAATTACAGAACGTAAATTGGGTTGGGGTGTGCGGGGAAAAAAACGACCTACAGGGTTGATGTACTGTATTTGGGAGGTTTTGTGGGTTGAACAAGGACTTTTTTCGACAGAGTTGTATTCAAATAATTTGGCTGTTCCAAGCCATACAGAAAAAAGGAACTGGCTACGTGTTTTGTAAAATAATCGCATTTGACATCTTGTACATTGTGTTTGGAGTTCATCTGCTTTTTTTTTTTTTTTTTTAAGACACTGCTGTCAGTGAAGTAGGCGCACACATTTCGAGTCATAACGCATTAAATAAAGTTGTGCATGACCTCAAATGATGTATGGGTGTATGAATGTTTGTTGTTTTTTGTGAAAGAACCTGAATGCCCTATATTAGTCTCTAAATGTAGACATGCATTCAAGGTGTGATCACTGTAAGAAAGGATCCCTACTCAGTTGTATTTCCACGCTTCACCACTGACCATTCAGCAGTGGCCTTTCAGCATACATTCTGCATCACGCAACCTACTGAACAACAACTAACAGAAGATAGCAAGAATCACCTCATGTACGATCTATCCTATACCAAGTAAAGTTGATTGTTCTGAATCCTGTACCATGTTTTACAGATGCGCTGGGGCGAGTACAATCCCTGATCAGCGCACACCAGATAGTGAAAATCCTTATATGGTCCTTCGAGCTAGAGAGGAAAACTTCCTAACATCTGGTCTTTTGAGCCGGATAGGAAAAACTTCCTAACAATCACTTTTCCTCCCTTATGAAATTACACAATTTTCTGAATGCTTATATGAAAGATTTGGTGAAAGATAATGGTGGGTCTCTATTGGCTTTTGGTGCTTTGTAGATTATATGATGGTATCTACTGGACATTAGTAGGGACCATTTGGACACCATTATGTCCCAGTACCTACAGATTTCAATACAGGTTTCTTCAGCTTAAATGGAATCATTTCACTGAACAGCATTATGTAATGGAAAGCATTTGGTAATGGTTTTGAGGTTAGGTGATAGTCTAATGGAAAACTTCAGAATTTCCTCTGTCCAGTCAAACTCAACCAAGCAAGGCATTCTGGGTATTTTTGTTTGTACAGCACCTATTGTGGTATTATGAAGGTGCACCACAAGCACATGCTAGTTTTTTTTTGGAAGCCTTTTTTTGCTACATTGAAGAAAAAATGTTTGCTCAATTTCTCGCATTTCTTACTTTATTTCTCATGATTCCAACTTTTTTCCTCGCAATTCAAACTTTTTTCTCACAACTCCGGTTAAATTTTTTTCACAATCCTCACTTCATCATGATTTCAAGTTATTTTGTTTCTCACAGTTCTGACTTTATTTTTTATTTTTCCTGAGTCCCAATTTATTTATCATGATTCGGATTTTATTTCCTGCGATTCTGACTTTTGTTTTTTTACTATTCAGATTTTTTTCTCACGATTCCAACTTCATTTCTTGCAATTCTGACTTCATATCTCACAATTCTGACTTTTTGTGGCAATTTTTTTTTTTTACTTGTGAGTTCTCTCCAGGGATCGGAGGATCAGTGATTCTTCCAGTAACAAGAATATCTCAATTTGTGAAATCACCTCTAAAATAGTGCTCATTCAGGCAGAATTGCAGGAAAATAAAATAGGAATTGTGAGAAATAATGTTGAAATTTGGAGAAATAAAGTCAGGTTTGAGAAAAATACAGTGTGAATTGCGAGAAAAAAAGTCTGAAATTCAACAAAATAAAAGAAACGGGCTTCTATTGTTTTCAGTATGCTTTTTGACTAAAGACCATGTGATTGGTGGATGGTGGCCTCTCCCCTTGTGGAGACGCCGGGTGGGCGGGGAGATCAGCGTGAACCCGACCTGCGTTTTCCCCAGACGTTTTGATACAGTTGGCTTTCCATACAACGACAGCTGAGCTTCTAGAGGGAGGCAAAACAAAACACGCGTGTAACCCGAGAACACCAAGCGAGCAGATCCGGTGCTCGTGTGCACCCCCCCCGGGCATCTCTTAGACCTTTTGCGGTAAGGATCTGATCTCACTGCAGTGACTGATGATCGCTAGCAAGGGCACGGATCTGTACCGGCCCATGCATTAAAGCCGACGCCTAATCACCCCACCTGCCTCGTGTGTGTGTGTGTGTGTGTGTGTGTGTGTGTGTGTGTGTGCGCGAGGCTGATCTGATGCTGAAGCGTTTTTGGATGCAGGTGCCATCATTCTGTTTCTTGAAATGGTTCTGCAGTGGCCATGAAGTTGCTTTAGCTAAGCCTGAGTATTCTCTAGAAAGCATTGGTTATGCATATTTTAAATGCCTGTCTGACCAAAGGTTTGTGGACACCCACCCCATTATGTCCCCATGCCCCTTCATGTTCAAATTATGTTTGTGGACACCTCTTCGTCATCATGATGACCTTGCTGAAGATCATAATCCAGATTCTCTGTCATCTGTTGCTGTTATAATAACCTCCTAGTCTTCTGTGAAGTCTTTCTAGTAGATCCTGGAATGGACCTCTAGGACTTATTCTTGCTAACATTACTAAGATTAGACAAGTTCTAGACAAGTTAAAGGCTTTCTACAAGATTTTGGAGCGTGTTTGTGGGAGATTTGTGTTCTCAGTGAGGTCAGGTACTGATGTTAAGCAGGTGAGGAGGTTTGTGGTTTGGTCCATGTTCCTGGTTATCCCAAAGGAGCATGTCTGGGCCTAGTAGTTCCAGTAACCGTACACTATAATGATAGTCAGTATAGAGGGACGTTATATACAATTCCAAGTCTTGGAGTGTCCATATACTTTTGGCGTTAAACAGTTTTATCCCTATTCACTATACACTGACCAGGCATAACATTATGACTGGTGAAATGAATAACACTGATAATCTCTTTATCATGGTACCTGTTAGTGGGAGGGATTTATTAGGTAGCAAGTGAATATTTTGTCCTCTTAGTTAATGTGTTAAAAGCAGGAAAAATGGGCAAGTGTAAGATTTGAGCGAGTTGACAAGAGCCAAATTGTGACGACTAGACGACTGGGTAGAGCATCTCGAAATCTGCAGCTCTTATGGGCTGATGGGTCATACAGAGATTTTTCAAGACAGGTTTCACTCTGGACAGGCCTCACGAAGGTCCCTCAAAGTAGGAGAGTCTTCGTGCTGTGTGTCCGGTGCAGAAGCTGCTCCAGAAAAACAGACGCTTGAGTGCTGCAGCATTGCTTTAAAGGTTGCAGAAGTGGAAGGTCTGCATGTCAGTGCTTAGACCGTAGCCAACAGAAGGAGCCTCTTTTCTGAAGCTGGTTCATGGATTCCAACATGTAGTGAGACATTCTGATGCAAAACATGATTCCTTTCTTCAGAAACTGGGCCGAGTGGCAGTTTTTTTTACGTTTTAATGACCCCAAACACACCACCAAGATGACAGCTGCCTTGCTGAGAAAACTGAAGGTGAAGATAATGGAGTGGCCAAGTATGTCCTCAAGCGGAAGATGGAGAAGCGCAACGTGTCTAACATCCAGCAGCTCAATGATGTCATAATGGAGGAGTAGAAGAGGATCCCAGCAACAACCTGTGCAGCTCTGTTGAATTCCATGCCCAGGAGGATTGAGGCAGTGCTACATAATATTGATGATTGTCCAGAATGATATAGGATCTGGAGCAGAACTGCATGATGATGTGGCACGCAGCTTGACGCAAAAAAAATATAATTCTCTGAAAAAAGAACCTTATGCGACTTTATTTACTGTTTGCTCGCTTTCAGACGCTTTCCCACGCCTCCTTTCGACGGGACACCATGACGGCAGAGGAGACAATTAACATCAAAGAAGCGGAGATCATCAAGCTCGTCCTGGATTTCCTGAACTGCCGCAAGCTTCACATCAGCATGCTGGCGCTGGAGAAGGAGAGCGGCGTGATTAACGGGCTCTACTCGGACGATATGCTGTTTCTCAGGTGGGTTTCAGCATGCAGGTGATTTGATTAATCGGAACGGGGCTCAGAAGCAGATCCTCCCCCTGTTTATTCCTTTATTTCTTCCTTGTAACCTTTATAACACATTTGTTTGTTTAATAGGCAACTGATATTAGACGGACAATGGGAGGAGGTTCTTCAGTTCATTCAGCCACTGGAGAGTATAGAGAAATTCGACAAAAAGAGGTAAATTCAGTGGAAAAAAATTAGCATGGACAGATAGTGGCTTGTCTATTGTCTTTGATATTGTTTTTTTTTTTTTGTGTGTGCAAAGGCTTTGGTTCATCATTCTGCAACAGAAGTTCCTGGAAGCACTTTGTGTGAACAATGCCATGACTGCATCTGAAGATCCACAAAATGTGTGTGTCAGAGTGTACGAGGTGGTATCATTACGTTTCAAGGCTAGCTCTGTTTAAAAGAAAGTACGATATTTATCTACACGCCATCACATTTAAAATAGTCCCGTTACACAGCAATATGTTGCTCCCAGCGTCCCTGACAACGTGTCCTGGAAGTATTCTTTCCAAAGCCCCTTCTACGATTCGCGCTGGATCTCCGCAACGGTGTCAAAACGTTTTTTCAGCTTCGGGAAGAGGGCGAAGTCGACAGGAGCTAAATCTGGCGAGTAGGGTGGGTGAGGAAGTGCGAATGTGTGGATTGTTCTCTGACACTCATCGTGCATTAGTTGTGATGGTTTAGACATTTTTTAACTCGTTGAAGGTCTTCCTGGTTGCTCGTCCTCTTCCAGTGAGGTTCCTCCGTTCTCGAAGTGAGCGTGCTGCTCGAAACACCTCAACCAACCACTACCTACCTACCTACCTACCTACCTACCTACCTACCTATCTATCTATCTATCTATCTATCTATCTATCTATCTATCTATCTATCTATCTATCTATCTATCTATCTATCTATCTATCTATCTATCGTTTTTGACCTAAAAAAAAAAAAAAAGTTATTTAACTACAAACATCAAAGTGGTTCACTGTCAGGGTTTCTGATTAATCCGTCCATAAATAAGTAGACTTTTCTTTCTTGTCCTTAGCTTCAGCTGACCATGCAAGAGGCAGTGAAGTGTCTGAACGCTCTGGAGGAGTTAAGCCCATCCAAAGAGGCCTACAGCAAACTGTGCCTGCTTTTAACTCTGCCTCAGCTTACGCACCATGCCGAGTTCAAGGACTGGAACCCGAGCACGGCGCGCGTGCGCTGCTTTGAGGAGACGTGCTCTTTGGTCGGCGAGTTCATTCCGGCAGACCGCAAACTCAGCGAAGCCGGTTTCCGGGCCGGCTCAGACAGGCTCTTCCAGCTGCTGGTTAAAGGTGTGCTGTATGAATGTTGCATTGAGTTCTGCCAGAGCAAGGCGACTGGAGAGAACATCGGTGAGGCAGAGGTTCTTCTAGGCGTCGACATGCTCTGCGGCAATGGCTGTGACGAACCTGACCTGAGCCTGATCTCTTGGCTGCGCAACCTTGCGCCGGCCATTTTCACATGCGCCTTTGAGCAGAAGACGCTCAATGTTCACGTCGATCAGCTGGTAAAGCCAACCCGTGCAGTCGACTCTGATCTTCTTGCACCACTTCTTGCTAAGTTTTCGCCTTCCCCGGCTTCACCATTAAGACGCCCTCAGTCAGCCGAATCGTATGTGTCGCGTTCCCTCAACCCGGCGCTAGACGGTTTGTCATATGGCCTAGCAGGGAGGGAGAGAAAAATCACAGAGGGTGATGGAAAAGATGGCGCACAGATGTCTCACTCTTTTGCTCATTTCGGCTCCAACGGCAGCCACAACAAAGTGGACAAAACCATCTTTATGGAGACACCAGACAGGTATGAAGTCTTATTAATTAAAAACAATTTATTGTTTTATTATTAAATATTATTATATATTTTTGTACTCTCCACTAATAGGGACATACGCTAAATGGACAAAAGTACAGAATTTCCCCGCCATGTATGGTTCTTTTCCAAACTTTTACCACAAAATTGGAGGCCCTTAATTGTATAGGACGTCTTTGGATGCGGTAGTATGAAATTTCCCTTTGACAGATCCTCACAGTTCCAGCATGACCTTGGAGATATGAAGATATCCATGAAGATATGGTTTCCATGAGTTGGAAGATGTGGACCTCAACTCTATTAAACCCCTTTGGGATAAATTGGAATGCCCAGTGCACCCCAGGCCTCCTCACCTACATCAGTACCTGACTTTAACCCTCAGTGGTTAAAGCTCTGAGTTACTGATTGGAAGGTTGGGGTTTCAAACCCTGGTATCGCCAGACTGCCACTTTTGGGGCCCTCAATCAGGGTAATTGGGGGCGGTGTATATAACCACTATAATGCACTATTACCATTATTATAAAGTACCACCTGACTATTCGAAACCAAAATCTTTTGGAACGTATTCCCAGAAGAATGGGGGCTATTATAATGGGAAATGGGGACTAAAAGTGGGATGAGAAAGAACCAACTTTTGTACATATAGTGTGTTTAAATGATACTGAAGATTTGGCTAAGCAATAGTCATGAGAAGTACAGCCTTGGTCTAGTAGCGTAAGCACTTTACTCATTCCTAGTCTTATTCTCCTTAAAGTCAGCTACGTTGTCAGTTTGCGTTTCCTCTACGTCTTCGCGTCTTTCATTACTGAAAAAAAACGATGAATGATTTTGTGTTTTTACTTCACCAGCTCTCGGTCTCGCACGCAAGAACAGAAAACGAGCACTTCCACAGAGACACCCTGTCCTGCTCAACCTCCTGAGGTGCTATTTCCAAACTATTTTAATCAGGTCAAATAGCTGAACATAGCTATAGAGGTTTTTCAATAGGAAATTTGGCATTTAATTTAATTTATATAGAACTGTATTCCTGATTAAGATCAAACATGCACGTTATGGACTTGGGACATGTAACTTTTCCAGTCATATGTGATTCTTTTACAAACTTTTACAGGGTTCCTAAGCATTTTAGAAAAGTAGGAAAAAGTAGGGAATTTGACTTGAGTTATTTTCAGTTCCTGATTAGTATGGTTCGGGGGGTGGGGGGTGTTCTATTGCCATATTAGTTTTTCTACAACAGAAAATTAAGATTTGGAATTTGTATAAAACAAAGGCTACATCTACGCCAATCTGGATACATTTGAAAAAAGGCGTCTACAAAACGCTCCGCGTCCACACTTCCATGATGGATCGCTTCCCAAAAGTCCCAGTGGTCATCCAGCCCGAAACGTCCGAAAACGCTCACGTCCCTGTACTGCGCATGAGCGGTAACGTAACACGATTCGAACCACATAATTTCCACCTGGGGTTTATTTACTTTACGGCTCCTTGAAACGTTGTGGCAACGACTAAAAAAATGCGTCATCGTTTTCGAAATCCTCTTTGATTTTCCACTTAAACTAATTCTGATGCTTTTAGGGACGTCTGCAGAGTTGAGTTTGAAAAAAGGCTTGAATTTTGAAAAAAAAATGTGTAGGAACCCTGCTTTTACTACAAAATTGTAGGCCTACAGTTGTATAAAATGTCTTCGGATGTGGTAGTGTAAAATTTTTTCTTTCTTATTAATCAGGAGACCCATTTAAGTGCCCCTGTGCATAAGGTATGGTTCATATGGGTTGGAAAATGAGGATGATCTTAAGTGAATGGCTACAGAGCACTGAGCTCAACCCTATTGAACACCTTTGAACACCCAGGCTTCCTCACATCCACCTACATTAGTACATGACTTTACTAACTGGCTAAATAAGTCTGCATCGCTATTATAACAGCAAATGGGGATTAAATGTGGAATGGGATGTTGAAATACTCCCCAGACTTTGGTCCGTACAGTGTATAGGCATGCTTCTGTGCTTTATTCTGTTTTACAATGATCATCGACTCGTCCAAACTTTACGTATGTGTCCTTGCACTTATAGGAGCAGCTGCAGGAGTTCCAGCGTCAGCGGCTGCGCGTGCAGCATCACTTGGAGCTGAAGCAGCAAAATATACAGTTCTACCAGCAGATGTTGCTGGAGGGGGGAGTCCAGCAAGACGGTCAGGCCTCGAGTTCCAACCAGCACAACCTCACACAGACCTTCCTCAGCAGGTTGGAGCCAAACACTAGCACGCGCACACACACACACACACACAGTGTTAACACGCTCGTATCAGTAAAACGGATGCTGAGCGGTGAACAAAGAGCTACCATATGCTGTCTAAGTGATCTAGCAGATGTTGTGTTCGTAGGGTATCCCATTAGTTGGTTAAACATTGAATGTAAAATAGGTCTAAATGGAATCGAGCGAATTTGGTCTCTGTGGATGAAAAGATGTGGTGGTTTCTAGTTCTTTCTACAGGCACAAGTTCAATGAAGAACACGGTTTGTATTTCTCGAATTCCTCCGAATTCCGAAATCTGGACACCTTTTTATAAGGTGAACATGTGCTCCAATTTTATCAAGTAGCTAGTGCAAGATTAGACGTCCCTGAAGTGGTACTTCATGCTGGAGAAACTGGTTCGAATCCCTGGGTAGACTGGGTTGAAACGGGGTTGACCACTAGATCTGGCTCGGATTGGACCAATTGGAATCCTTCTTTTTCCATCTTTTTTTCTCAATTCTTTTATTTTTAGTGCAGTAACAGACAGCAATACAATAACATTTTTGCTTCCCCTTTTTTAAAAAGAAAAAATATGTACATAATACAAACAAAAAAAATTATAAAAAAATAATAATTCATTAATAATTCTGTATAATTCAAATCCTTTATGAAAGTTGTTCATTGTTGGTCCTCAGTATATAGTAAAATGTATTATTACAAGTTTATTTCTATAGTGCTATATATCTATTCATCTATTTGCATTTCTACAGGTCCATTCAAAAGCTGGAGGAGCTCAATGTAGGGATGGAAGACCTGGGAGAGAACGTGCAAGCCTTGGTTCAACAGTGTAACAGTTCACAGCTTGAAGCGCAGCATACGCGAACTCCCGAAAACGACAGTAGAGGCAAAAACAAAACCGATGTGACGAGCAGCACTCCTCAGAGAGGAGGTATCCGGGGCATGCCTTCACTAGACGAGTCCCCGGTGCTGGTCAGCCGGAGGTGAGGGGGCATTTAATCAGGAAGGACCATAATATTGTATTATAATAATGATGTTTATAGCAACAGATCATTCAAACTCCTAATTGTCTAAACGGTGTGACAATAAAGTGTGTTTCAGGATGATAAACCCAAGTCCCCATTCGTAGCAGTGCACATACTTGAAGACACACAAGCCGTGCGGGCCGTCGCATTTCACCCTTCCGGATCTCTCTACGCCATCGGCTCTAATTCCAAAACCTTGCGCGTGTGCATGTACCCGCAGGACCTCAGAGCCAGGTATCGAATAAGATTTGCATTTCAGGCACAGAGTATGTCAATTTGTGGCATTTGGGTTGAAAATGTTGACCAAAAATACTGGAACGTACCAAAGCTATCGTTCAGCAAAGTAGTACAGTAGGAGGAACAACTGAAAGATGCAGAACATACAGATCTTATATACAGTTATGTGCATGCGGGAACGGGAAACGGGTTTTATATTAATACAATATACTAATATTAAAAAGGTTTATTGTCCCACAGTGCGGAAAACCCGCCGCAGCAGCCTGAAGTCTGCTTCAAGCGCAACAAACACCACAAAGGCTCCATCTACTGTGTTGCTTGGAGTCCATGTGGCCAGCTTCTTGCTACCGGCTCCAATGACAAATATGTCAAAGTCCTGCCTTTCAACGCCGAAACCTGCAATGCTACAGGTGATAAAAATGGCACAAATTCAAAAGTGGTGGTGGTGGTGGTTTTTTTTTACTTATACAGGATGTATCAATGGTGTCCATACATGGGGTGTGGGGGTCAATTTATTAGCTCATTAATTCAGTTTACTTGAATTGTATTTGTAAAGCACTTTTGATCCGAACATGGTCCCAAAGCAGCTTTAAAGGGGAAAAACTTAATGAGGTAATATGAGGAATATAAAGAAACCTTGAGAAGAGCCAGATTCTTAAAAAAAAAAAAAGGCCTTGTCCTCATCTTAATGACGTCTAGATATGCATTAATTATATAGTTTTATCATCGGCGAGGATATGAACTGTTCACTGATGGACACTAGAGTGCAAAACTGTTCAATTGTAGGCACAAGCCATTGTAGCAGAAATAGGGTTGCAAAAGGGCCAGAGAATTTCCGGTATGTTTTCAGTGAATTTCCGGAAACTTGCCATGAGATCTTCATGTGAGGAATTTTTAATCCAAATTGGAAACTTTTGAAATTATTTAAAAAAATGTATTAATAAAAAATGTGGGGAAATTAAAAAAAAACTGTTTCATATACAAACATAAATATAAACATTTTATTTGGGCATAAGCTGACATGCATGCAAACTAATACAGATTTAAAAAAAAATGACATTCATATTATATTATATTATTACTTTATTATATTATTGAGTGTCTAAGTTTTAAACACAAATGTATGTAATATTTGTATTTTACCTGAATACTCACTAAGACATTCTTGACATTATTTCATGTGCAAGATTAAAAAAAAAAGATCTCTGTTGTGTTATGAAGGATTGTAGTGCATGGAAAGTTTCCAGTCTTGAGAAAATTCCTTGAATTTTGCAACCTTAAGCAGAAATTTTCATAGTCAATCCAAACCCCTGATTGTTTTTGAGTGGAAAGTCATGTCCTGTATCTTTACATTTATATTTACATTTATGGCATTTGGCAGACGTCTTTATCCAGAGAGAATTGATCAGTTGATGGATAATTAAAACAATGGCAGAATAGTGTTGCTGGGATTTGACCTCATAACCTTCCGATCCAAAGTCCAATGCTTTAAGCTACTGACTGGTTTCCAGTTGATGAGACTTTCATGCAGCAGTAGAGAATCAGGAATGAAATGAACATAACATTATTTCACTGTCTGAATCGTGAAGGTTACGAAACTTATAACTATAACATATTCAAAAAGTATTTGCAGACCAACTAAGAAGTGGATCTCCACAAACATTCACTGACGAAGACACATCCAGCGTCCTTCTGCCATACACGGTGTCCTATATCTGGGACACCCTGTATTATGGGGAGACTAGTACTGCTTTTCATTTGACAAAAAAGTATACCTCAGAAAACCCACATTTCTGCATTATTTCCAGTGCAGAATGAGACCTACAATATTAGTGTCTGTGTACATATATATGTACGTGTGTACTTGCAGATCTTGTTCAATGCTGTGTGTGCTTGGATGCCCACAGGGCCAGACCTGGAGCTCAGCATGCACGATGGGACCATACGTGATGTGGCATTCATGGAGGGTCCAGACAGTGGTGGAACTGTCCTTATTAGTGCTGGAGCAGGAGACTGCAACATCTATACCACCGACTGCCTAAGAGGATTAGGTCTACATGCACTCAGTGGACATACAGGTACACACGCATGTACAGTACAGTATCTATATATTTAATGAGCAATAATTTCATTATGTTCTCATTGATGAATTGAAATGATGTGTGTATGATTAGGGCACATCCTCTCCCTTTATACATGGTGTGGTTGGATGGTAGCGTCTGGCTCTCAGGATCAGACGGTGCGTTTCTGGGACTTGCGCGTGCCCAGTTGTGTGAAAGTGGTCAGAAGCGCTTTGAATGGACCTGGTAGGTTGAATTTAATATCCCTGTTTTTAGTTTAATACCAAACCCTGAATGCATTCATGTTCAAAAGTATAAAATGTATCAGAGGTGGTAAGTGATGAGGGTTCTGTTTTTTAAATAAGGAAGTGCAGTGGCTTCGGTGGCTGTGGACCCGACCGGGCGGCTCCTGGCTGCAGGTTTGGAGGACAACCGATGCCTGCTGTACGACATCAGAGGGGGACGAATGGTTCAGGCGTACACCCCCCACGCCGGCGACATTCGCTCGGTCCGGTTCTCTCCCGGAGCTCACTACCTGCTCACCGGCTCTTACGACAGCAAAGTCATGATTACCGATCTACAAGGTAGGCAAGACAACCTGGCATTCACACTTGGTTGTTTTTTTTTTTTTGAATGCATTGCAGTTAAAGTGGATTATGTTAGTTTGTCCAAATACTTTTGGCGCCCCAAAATGAATGCGGCACATCTTTCTACATGGTGCACAATTTCAAATCGGGTCAAGTAAATCTTGAAGTCAGTCGGGGTCATATACGCTTACTTCAATTTCATAGGAATGCCTGCTCATTTACACTTATTTGGATGTTGAAATAAAGGCTAGATGATTGGCTGATTGAATCTACTAGAATGTTCTGAGATAGACCAGCTTCAATACGGTGTGAGGAAAGTCTAAAATGACCCAAACAAAACAAAAAGTTAGCATGTTACAAGCTTGTTGTTTGTATCAACAAGCTTGGAACATGCCAACAGATGGCAGCACAAGGCTGCACACACAATCACAGGGAGCACCAGTCTTCCTAAATCCTAAATCATTTTGCCAAAAGACATCGTTTGGTGTACATCAGGAGCTGTGCAACTGGTGCTATCCTGTCACCTTACACGTGAGTTTCTCACTGGAAACAACATGATCTCACTTCCACACCAACCCTACTAGGCAGATTTTTCCTGGAGACTTTGCTTTTTTTACAAAAATGAAGATCCGGCTCAAAGGTCGCCATTTTGACATTGTTGCGGAGATCCAGCGCGAATCGCAGAAGATACTTGACACGCTTCGAAAAGAAGACTTTTGAGAGCGTTGTATTGCTGTGCAAGGGGACTTTGTTGCTGGTGATAGTGTGTAAACGTGGATAAATAAAGTACTTTCTTGTAAACAGAGCCAGTCTCGAAACTTTTTAATGCCACCCCGTATGTCTTACTAAGGGGAGGTTAGTGGTTAAGGCATTGGACTTTCGATCTGGGGGTTGCGGGTTATGTTGGGAACTTGAGGGAATGGGGATCAAGTACTCCACCATGGACGGTCTCAAGCAGAGGAGGGTGGGCGTTGGGCTAGCAACCAGACCCCGTAACAAAATTTCTGTGGAAACGGCAAGTAAGGCCCTTGCATAAATTAAATAAATAAATAAAAGTCCTAATAAATTGCAGATTATCATTATTAAGATATATTTCTCCACAGGATTTGTTCTGGATCTGCATTTCAAGCCTTCAAAATGTGGAAAGCAGCACTAAAAATGTGTTTTTTGTTCCCAGGAGACTTAACCAAGCCTCTGCCAGTAATGGTGGCCGGTGAACACAAGGACAAAGTGATCCAATGTCGGTGGCACACGAGAGACATTTCCTTCCTGTCGTCTTCTGCAGACAGGACCATCACGCTCTGGGCACACCACCCATAACCCATCCCTGAAACGAGCAACAGAAAAAAGCACAAATCTCATTCAATTCGATGGAGCCCTTTATAAACTTGGATCGGAAAGGACTTTTTATTATTAAAAGCGAATTACTTTTCATATACTGTAAAATAAATGTTTTGCATGTTAGCTGATATTAGCATGTCGACCAAGGTTTATTCAGAACTGCTGTCATTTGTGCAGGTTTATCTATTATGCAAAAAGACAAAAAGTTTAAATCAGAATGTTTGAATTATTTTGTGCCTTGAGTTTCTTAATCTTAGGCTTGCCAATGTCGTAATATTTCCTCGTATGACAGTTTGACTAACTTTTTCCATACATTCATTGTCCACTTTATTGGGAACGCCTATATTCATTCGATTATCCAGTCAGCCAATCATGTTGCAGTAATGCAATGCATGAAATAATACAGATAGAGGTCAAGATCTTTAGGTAATGTTCATCTCACTTAGCAAAATAAAAGGCATGGATGTTGATACCTGATGGTCTGGTTTGATACCCTAAGGACCTGCAGATCTTCTGGGATGTTCATATACAACAGTCATTACAGAATGGTGTGAAAAACAAAAATCTCTGAGTGAGCAGTGGATGATCTCTTTTGTGGGTGACAGGAGTGGAGTGGAAACTCAGTTTGATGGGTGGTGTGATGTTTTTTGTTTTTCACACCATTCTGTCTAAACTCTAGAGAATTATTTGATGTAAGATGGGATCCCTGTAGAGAATCTTTAATGCAAAATTTGGGCATGTGTGTTCGAACTAAATATAAAAGAAAATGAAAAAGATGAAAAAAAAATAAACATAAAATCTTGGTTTTGTCCAGTATTTGTTCACTCTGTTTGAACCACTTAACCCCTAGGAAGCACTTTGTACTGGTCTTGCACGATATACTAGTACTTAAAAGGTATCGTGACACGATTCCTTGTTTTATTAGTACAGTACTTTGAGTATATCCCAGCTTGTTCAGAGCCTGGGGTCAGAGTGCAGAGTCAGCCATGATGCAGTGCCCCTGGAGCACAGAGGGCCTAAGAGTGGCAGCTTGGCAATACCAGGGCTTGAACCCCTGACCTTCTGGTTAGTTGCCCAGCGGCTAGTCATTTTTTTGTCAAGTGACTCCAATATACTTTATGCAGTGCATTACACAGGAAACAAATTTAAGTAGTTCATCTCATGAGTCCTCTGGTCAGAGTCATTCGTTCTATTGTCACGTGACTATTATTGACGCTATACAGTTATATATTCACCGACCAGGCTTACCATTATGACTGATATGGTAAATAGCGCTGATTATCTCTTTATCATGGCACCTGTTCGTGCGTGGGATATATTTGACAGCAAGTAAACATTTTGTCCTCAAAGTTGATGTGTTAGAAGCAGGAAAAATGGGCAAGCGTAAGTTTTGAGCGAGTCATTGACGAGGGTCATGGGCGGCCGAGGATTAATGATGCATGTGGGGAGTGAAGGCTGTAACTTAAATTGCTGAAGAAGTTAAAGCTGGTAACGCTTGGCGGGTCTGAACTGTTTTGGCAGCAAAAGCGGGCCCAACACAATATTAGGCAGGGGGTCAAAATCTTATGCTGTTGTGTATTTATGAGTGCATTAATGTACGAGTTTTGCGAGGTACAAGTAGTCACTCGGTCGATTTATTGTTTTGTTATGTGAGGAAAATTAAGATAAGCAAGGAAGAAAAAGTAAAAAATTTAAAGTTTAGGGATATGTAGTGTACAGTAGTGATAGTAAAAAACGAATTTTCCCTCCTCCGCTTATCGCCTCTATTTATATATTTATATAAATATTTATATTATATATATATATATATATATATATATATATATATATATATATATATATATATATATATATATATATATATTCTGTTTGACCATTTGTATAAAAAATTTTGAAATAAATATAAAATGGAATACAAAATAAAAAAAAAATTACATTAAAACTTCCTACTTATTTTACTTAGATATAAGCAAATAAACTCCACCCTAAAACATGAAAATATTCATTAAAGGAACAAAAAAATTATTCATTTGTATTCATTTCTGATCAAAGGAACGAAATAAACTAAATGACAAAACATTGTTTGTTTACTTTGATAAAGTAGATTCAAAGAACCAAGTCACTAAAATCTTCCTTTCATTAGAAATGCACCTCCTGCCAATCAAATAATCAAAATAAACAGTGTATAGGTAAATCAAGGAAATAAAAAACTAGCCGGTCCCAAGCCTGGATATATGGGAAGGACTGCGTTAGGAAGGGCATCCAGCGTAAAACGTGCCAAATCAAATATCTCACGAAAGAGAAATTTATACCGGATCGGTTAAGACCCAGTTTACCAACGACCACCACAGGTATCGTTAGCCAACAGGGTACCACTGGAAATTGGGCTACTGTTGGCCAAAGGGGGAGAAGGGAGAAGAGGAAGACGTCTACAGAGAAGGCAGTGAAGGGAGAAGTGGAGAAGAGTGTTAGGGTTGGTACTTTGAATGTTGATACCATGACTGGTAAAGGAAGAGAGGTAGCTGATATGACAGAGAAGAGAAAGGTAGATATGTTGTGTGTTCAGGAGACCAAGTGGAAAGAGAGTAAAGTCAGGAACATCTGAGGTGGAGCCTTAAACTTTTATTATGGTTTGGATGGAAGGAGAAATGGTGTGATTCTTGGTGGGAAGAGGACAGTAAGAGTGTAGTGGAGGTAAAGAGAGTTTCTGATTGAGTGATGAAAATAAAGCTGGAAGTTGAAAGGGTGATGATAAATGTCATCAGTGCTTATGCTCCACAAGTAGGATGATCCGCTGTGGCGACCCTGATTGGGAGCAGCCGAAAGAAAAAAGAAGAAGAAGAAGAAGAAGAAGAGAAGAAGGAAGTACGAACAAGAAAGTAGAAAAATGATAGAAGAAATAAAAAAATGGAAATCAAGGAGTACATTTTATGGAATTCATAAAATGGGAAAGTGAAATAAATAGTAAAGCCGTCTTTGACTTTATTAACGAGTGAGGTCTGATAAACATGACATAAAACTCTGTTCCGCACCCCGAAACAGTAGGTGGCGGTAGTGCACCTATTAATCTCGCCAACGTTAAAAACCAAAAGAAGGAAGGAGAAGAAAGAGGAGGAAGAAAAGACGGATAATAGATTTGACTCGATATAACGTCTATTTAATTGGAAATAGTTCTGTTTCGTCGTCTTTTTATTTTTTTATTTTTAAAGACCCCATTAGCTAGCATGTTTGAGTTGTTTTGTATGCTAGGCGTGCTAGCTGGGTGTTTATTTTAGTTTCGGTTTGCATGAGGTTGTTGTGCAGCAGCTTCGTGGTTCTGTAAACAACAGTGTGTATAATCTATGTAATGTGAATGTATGATCAGGAAAGATGTCAGGCGGGATGTCCTTGAAAACAAAGATATTCTGGAGCTTTGCAGCTTTTTTGATTATAAGTAGTTCGCTTGTTTGCGGGAATGATCAGGTTGATGATGAATGGATCGATCCATACGACATGCTCAACTACGACTCGACTTCCAAAAGCATGAGAAAACCAATAGAAGTAAAGAAACTTGAGTGGCTCAATGTGAATCAGCCAATCAAACACACCTTTCACGAATTTCAACTAGTATTAAAACTCTGCTTTTCTCTAGGGCTCTATCTACAGTAATGTACCCACTAAAAGAAGGGAATACAGTCAGGATGCATGTCGGGTGACTCAGTGTCCAGATGTGAAGGAATGCACTGACCGAGTGAACATGCTGCAACGGCAGGTGAGAATGATAGGACCAGTATGAACACAAAACGACATGTTTCTTTTCCAGATCACGGCTTCAACATGAGTTTGGTCCATGTTTGGCATTGTTGCCATGTTATTGCAGCACCTTGTTTGGTCAGAGAACTGCTTCGAGAGGTTTTCTGGCGGTGGGTGAGAAGATAAGAAGAGTTCATTGCTCCTGTAGGAGCCAGCAGACTTGACATCATTTGTCTTAAGTTTGGAATATAATGCATGCTCTTTTTGTCTTACACAACAAAGCAAAAGATTAAATGAAGCGGATAACAAACACCTTTGAGCAGTTTGCAGGCATCAGCCGATGCTAGTGGAGATTCTGGGGCCGGTGATGCACCGAATAGTGATAAGATCCTACGCACATACGCCTTTCCAGACCCTGGAAGCGCCGCAATTTTTTGTACAGGAAAGCTCATGAACAAGCTGAAGATTACGGAAAACGGACAAACATGAATCAAGAAAAGCCTATTACATGGTCAAAGGACTGGAAGTTAGTACATTAAACAAAAATGAAACATTTCTGAAAAAAAGTATGCCTGTATACACTAGGAGCATTCCAAAAAAGGACGACTTTTGTCAAGCTGGATTTTTCTGAGTGAGATAGAAATCCCACAGCACAGCTGTAAGGTGGAGTCCAATGTCTATCAATGGTCCTTTAGAGAGCACCGGCATTGCAAATATGTTGGACTGTCATAATGTCACAGTAAACAGTATATTAAATTCAAAGGTGGAAGAGTTGCTTGTGCAACAGTACAATCATGACTTTAATGAATCTGTTGAAGACTGCTTAGCTTAGAGTTGCCATTCAGAAAGTTAACATACCTAATGACTATCAAATGGCAGAGCAGCGTCTAATTGGACTCGAAGGAAATTGATTAGAAGTTAATAAAGGGAGTATACAGAATTCCTGAAAGAGATGATTAATCAAGGCCACGCAGAAGAAGTGCCACGAGATGAACTAAAAAGATCAGATGGTAAGGTATGGTATATAAAAAAATGCCATCAGGGTAGGTTTTTGATTGTGGAGCAACATTCAAAGGAACGTCTCTAAATGCTGATAAAAGGCACAGATCTGACAAACGCTCTCTTTGATGTCCTCACCAGATTGGATAAATGTGTGTCCGGAAACAATGGAAGCAGAAATAGATAAAAATTGTTAGCATTATCCATGGCCAGTTGACAATTAAAATTTTTCAGGCTTTTGTTCCATCAGTTAATTTGATTGCTATTTGTTGTAAATAACTGCATATACCTCATTGTGTCGTTACTCATCGTTTCTGTTCTCAAACCTATTTCAGCTCAACGAGCACCGGCAGAGGGTGACGTTTTCCTCGCAACAGCCGTCGTGCAACCCTGTGTTCAAGCGCTTCTTAGCAAAGCTTCTGAAAGAAATTTCTAAACTTTCCTTGGTACGTGATCACGAGTCGAGCCACGTGTGCCTTCCTGCTTACATTCCCGTGCTTCTCATTTTCTTTGTGTGACCTTGCAGCCCAATGCCGTGACTGCTGAGATGCACTACGATGCTGAGGTAAAATTTTCCAAGCAAATGCTGGCGGAAATCCAGAAGCTTGTGAATGAAGATAGCAGCTGGAGAACCGGCGCTCTAGATGATGCGCTAAGTAACATTCTTATCAACTTTAAACACCACGACCACGAGGCCTGGAGGTGGCGCTTCGAAGACACGTTTGGGGTCGAACCCGACACAGTTATCAAGGTAAAAAAATAAAAAAATTCTAATTAGGGGCTGCACAATGAAAATATCTAAACACTAAAACAATTTTAAAGGCAAATTTGTGTTTTACTACATTTAATGGAGATTTGTGGTCATTTAGCTACAAGGGTGTTACTATGGACTTTGTACCCATGGGCATCGTCTTGTTGAAACAGATTTGGGATTCCTATTTGAGGTGAAAGAAAATTTCATGCTACCGCATCCAAAGATGTCTTACACAATTGTGTGCCTTCAACTTTGTGGTAACAGAACCACAGAAGGCAGTAAAAGTCAAGTGTTCCAATAGTTTTGTTAATAGAGTGTATCATTGGTTTACTCAGTTGTCCTGGAAATAGGCTCTGATTGGCTGCCTGCCACTGTGACTAACCTTTAAGATATCTGTATTTTATCAAAGGACATTGTTCATGTGTGTCATTTATTTATTGATTTATTGATTATTAGTTAATGATTTTTGATTGATGTTTTTGCATCATATAAAAATTTTATATATATATAAAATATACACACTGGCGATCAAAATTAGAGAACAATTTATGAACAATTGAACAATTCTGAAATAATGTCATTTTCATTGCTCAGCAGTTGAAGGAGTTTTTGTCCTGTCAATACCATGCTACCAGAACACCTTTTCCACAAAATAACTAAGGCATTAAAAAAAAAAAAAAAAACAAAACATTATTATGCAGAAAACACACTGATCAAAATTAGAGAATACTTTCAGATACCTCCCAGTTATTGGTGTTAATCTGGCACTGGGTGCTAATTTCCTTGATTATCTGGCAACCCCCCATTTTATATTTGAATTTATATATATATATATATATATATATATATATATATATATATATATATATATATATATATATATATATATATATAAAATAAAAACATTTTCACACATTTATATCACTGTGCAGAGGTCGACCGATTCGTCGTTTTTGTCGATTAATCGGTTGATTAATAGTTGATTACTGCAACTTTCGGCTATTGCCAAAAACATTTTTACATAGAGTATTGTTTTTTTTTTTGTTTGTTTTTTTCAGTATCCATGAAAAAAAAGCATACTGGATAAAATCGGTTGATCGGTTATCGGGAAATACGATCCAACCTAGCTATTGGTATTTATTATAACATGAAAAAAAAATGTCTTTAAAATGTCTTTTTGAATGGAGATCACGGTCACATACATCTTGGCTCGTGATTGGACCTCGAGTTTGCTGCATGTATGGGATTTTAATGTCTATTTTTACCTTTGAAATATAATTCTCACAATTTCAATTTTTAATACAGGTCTCTGGCGTTGTCTTGATCATCGTGGCAATAATTTGCACTGAGATGTGGTCGGTGGTGTCCTGGTTTGTCCAGTTTAAGAGAATGTTTGCCATATGCTTCTTCGTCAGTCTGTTGTGGAACTGGTTCTATCTCTACAAGGTAAGGTTGAAAGGTCGATAGGGAATACAGTGTATAGCAAGCTACACCAAATAACATGCATTATAATTGTTTGGTATGGTATTGCTGTTATAAAGTCATATTCTTAATATTTTCATAGTGGCTGCCGTATTTTCTGGACTATAAGCCGCTACTTTTTTTTCACGTTTTGAACTTCGCTGCTTAAACAATGAAGCGGCTAATTTATGGATTTTTCCTGGGTTTTTCCCGGTTTCACAAACTTCAAAAACAAAAAGCCGCCAAAAAACTGAGCCCCGTAACATTAGACCAATGAAATTGCAGAACGGGTTCAGGTGAACCAATGAAACTCTTTATATTAAATCGGATGCGCTCCCACTGAATGGGGCCGCACCACATCATAAATATGGATGAGGTTCCTCTCATGTTTGACCTGCTGCTCACTCGGACTGTCAACAGGAAATGCGAATCGTTCGTCACGCTGAAAAACGCACTTCACCTGTGTTCTGAGCATCTGGAGAAAAGCTTTACCGATGGTGATTTTTAAACGCACGACGATGCCAAAAAAAAACTCCAGAGAGAAATTGTTGTTAACAGAAGGAGGAAGACAGTGAACAATGACTTTCTTGGTAGGCTACTGTTTAGATACAAGCCGTGTAACAGACACTGTCTTTTGTTAAAGCCTGTGTAAAGTTGATTAGTTTCAGTGTAGGCATGAAACTACGGCTTATAGAAGGTGCGGCGTATTTATGTTCAAAATAAAAATCTTTGTAAAATTCAGTGGGTGCGGCTTATATTTGGGTGCGAAAATTACGGTAAATACAATAATTATAGTGTAATAGTTGAATATTGAATCCAAAGTGTGATGGAAACATTCAACCTTCTCTAGATTGCCTTTGCTGAACACCAGGCCAACGTTGTAAAGATGGAGAACGTCAATGATAAATGCACTGGAATGAAGAAAATTGACTGGAAGGACAATATCAAAGGTGAGGTTCTGGAAATTTCCATTCATATACATGTATGTAGGGATTTGAGTGGAGACGCTGGCTTCTTGAAAGACTCTGTATTTAGCTGCATCAGGCTTTGGATTGAGACACCACGGGGCAAACCCAGGACCTGTGGGAGAGATTATATTCGTTTGGTTTAAAAACAAGAGCACACTGAGCACTAGGGCGCCTCAGGGCTGTGTGCTCAGCCCATTGCTGTTTACTCTGCTGACTCACGAATGTGTAGCAATACACAGCTCGAAATTGTACACGTTTCTGTATTGCCCAAATGGGGGCTAACAAACGTAAACTATTAAATGGAAAAAAATAATAGTTTACGTTTGTTAGCCCCCATTTGGGTAATACAAAAAAGGAATTATAAAAGTAAATAATAAAAAAAAAAACGACTTTAACAAAAACCGACAAGCAATTTTATGGTTTGCATTTCTTCCCCCTAACTATACCATTGGACCGAACTGAACCGTGACTTAAAAACCGAGGTAAGTACCAAACCAAGAATTTTGTTTACCATTACACCCCTAGTGGCTGGAAGTAGAGACCTTCTCAGCCTGTTGCCACAGTGATCTCTACCAGGGAACATGGTCGAATGAAGATTTTTGCAACCGTGTCTGAACATTTAACTTCTATGGTTTCAGAGTGGTTTCGGACAACTTGGACTCTTCAGGACGACCCTTGTAAACAATACTATGAGACCCTGATTGTGAATCCGATCCTACTCGTGTCGCCAAACAAGGTTCCTAATTCTTCACTGCTATGCTCTTTAACTCACTAAAAATTTTTCCTCAGCCTGCCTGACATGTTTCTGTCTTTCTTGTCTTTACAGGCCGTCATTATGACCCTGACCACCTTCTTTACAGACCCTTTGAAGCACTTGGGACAAGGCATTAGTGAATTTCTCAGGGCCTTACTGAAAGACCTGCCTGTTACGCTTCAGATACCTGTTCTTCTTCTAATCGCGCTCGCCATCGTGGTATGTCATTTGGAATGTTTTAGTGGAAAATGGCTGTAAAACCTTCTATTTTCAGTTGTACTGAGATCAGGACTGAGCAAATCCCAACTAGGGGTGTGCGATATTGACCAAAAATGAAATCTAGATATTTTGGGGGGATATTATCGATAACGATAAAAAAGGGTTCCTACGCATTTTGGAAAAGTTTGAAAAAAGTATGGAATTTGATTTGTGATTTGCAGGTCTGGATTTGTTTGAGGAGGCGAAATCAAGCAAAAACGGGCAATGTGGTGTCCAAAACATAAGTCTTTTCATATTAACTTACATAAAATCAATATCACCTTTGTAATCATGCTGATGCATGTCTTGAATTTTGTGTTTCTAAATGCACTCTACCAGACTTAATCACGTAGCGTACACGTGCACTCTGTAGGTGTGTTTTGTTTGGGTTTTGCGTTATATACAATGTAATGTCAAATCGTTTAAACAACAATTACGATATTATCGTAGACAATACACATCGTACACCCCCATTGCCAACTCTCTGTGATTATGTCTCGTATCATTTCTAACGGTCCAAATATCTTTTTGATCCTTTGCCCAGGTCTTTACGTACAGCACTGGCCAAGCAGCTGTACACCATGCTGTTCTTGGACCTGTTCGAGGAGGTCGTCAAGATCCTCCACCCGGCATTGTACAGCAGCCTTCTGCTCCTCTTAAACAGGTTCAAGAACACCAAGAAGAAGCAATGGAACCGTTAGCAGGAGGCAATGACAACAATGCCGCACAACCCAGACAAGAGGGCAACCAGGTCAAACCTGTGAGGAACCAGGCTCATCTCAACGATAAGCAGCCTGAAATTCGCCAGAGGAGACCCTACAGGAGACAAGAGCAGCAGAGGGCGTGGGTGGAAACCCTACGTAACGCAGACAACTTTTACAGTGGGGATGAGATGGACACTCTACAGGAAGCAGTAGTCGAGGACCAGGCTGAGAATGTGGAGGAAGAACCTCCAAATCTTGATAAAGAAACAGTAATGAAGGCATCTGCACCCAACACAGAAATGAAAAACACTCAACCTGGATCTAAGGAGCTCAGTCAAACCTGTAACACTAAAGATAATAAAACCTCAGAAAATAATAAACGGAATGAGGTAAATATCGGTGAAGTTCATAGTTTTATTTTTTTGATAGTTTAATTTTATTTATTTATTTATATATATATATATATATATATATATATATATATATATATATATATATATATATATATATTTAGTTCAATTCTAATTTGTTTATTTGTTTATTATAGGAACAGGGTTCAGCAAGCAAAGGAGGAAATGCAGCAAAAAAAAGAGAATGTGTTGAAAATATTGGCACTTCATTTAAGAAAAATATGCAGTAATCATTTAATATATACATCAAAAATGTGTTATTTTATATAGTATTGTTTAACTGATGTTTTAAAATGAATAAATATTTGTATGAAATTATGAGACCATTTATTTCACTGTTTAATGAAAGCTAACAAGTGAACTGTACAATTACAAAATATATATTTAACACCAAATAAATGTAATGTCTCTAGCTCCATTAGTACAGTATTATGCCAATCAGTGCAGTTTATGGGGTTATAAGGCCACAATATTACCTACATAATATTAAGGTGTTGCATAAAATAATTTTTGTATACATTCAGGAATATGTCGACAAACATCACCCACTATTGATGATGCTAACATTTTATAGTTATAGCAGAGACTATTGTAATTATTAACCCACCTGAAACCCTCTAGACCAGATATACACTTTTACCCCATGAAACCCCAACTTAAAGTACTGTTTTTATTTTATTATTAATATTTTAACTCCACAAACACATGTTAATTTAGTTTATTATTCACAAAATTTCTTTTTATGGCTAAAGGGTTTTCTTTTGTGCCAATGCACTGTAGCGTCATTTAAAAAAAGTTCCTATAGAGGGCAGTGTAGTGCGGTGGCTGAGCTCTAAATTGGAACCTGATAGATGTGTTTCCAGGGGGAACAATATAAAGGTGCACCTCTGAGAGCGCATGGAGGTGCAAATGTTTGGATAAAGTTTCTCCATGACTAAATAAGGATTCTCACCAGTTCAGCTCAAGTTTAAGCCTGGCAACAATGCCGCACAACCCAGACAAGAGGGCAACCAGGTAAAACACATGAGGAACCGGGCTCATCTTTACGATAAGCAGCCTGAAATTCACCAGAGGAGTCCTTATTTGTTATTCCTTATTTGTTTATTATAGGAACAGGGTTCGGGAAGCAAAGGATGAAATACAGGCAGGAAAGAAGGTGTTGAAAATATTGGCATTCCAGTTACGAAAACTGCAGTAATAATTTAATCTATTCTTCAAAAATTTGCTATTTTAAGTTATTTCACAATGATCTGATTTATTTTTTATTAATTAAAATGTACTCAACGTAGTGTTTTTATTTTATTATGAATATTTAAACTCCACAAACCCATGTGGATTTAGTTTATTATTCACAAATTCTTTTTATGGCTAAAGGGTTTTCTTTTGCGCCAATGCACTGTAGCGTCATTTTGAAAGTTCCTATAGAGGGCAGTGTAGTGCGGTGGCTGACCTCTAAATTGGAACCTGTTAAATGTGTTTCCAGGGGGTACAATATAATGGTGCACCTCTGAGAGCACATGGAGGTGGAAATGTTTGGAGAAATTTTTACAGACTATTGTAATTATTAACCCACCAGAAACCCTCTAGACCAGATATATATACTTTCACCCTATGAAACCCCACCTCAAAGTACTGTTTTTATTTATTATTAATATTTTAACTCCACAAACCCATGTTAATTTAGTTTATTATTCACAAATTATTAATGTCTAAAAGGTTTTCTTTTGCGCCAATGCACTGTTGTGTCATTTTTAAAAGTTTTTATAGGGGGCAGTGTATTGCAGTGGATGTTTGGAGAAAGCTTCTCCATGAATAAATAAGGATTCTTACCAGTTCAACTCATAAACTCGCATAATTAAATACTGTATTACTACATTATTAAAATTCATGTTTATATGCGTCTCTCAAAAGCCCATAAATGCATGTCTGAAGTTTTTTAATGACTTATTTTTCATTTTATCATTTGTAATATTTTACTCAATTTTTAAAACAGGTCTCTTGCTTCGTCTTGACCGTTTTGGCAATAATCTGCATCGAGATGTCGCTGGTGTCCTGGTTTGTCCAGTTGAAGAGAATATTTGCCATATGCCTCTTCATAAGTCTGATGTGGTACTGGATTTATCTCTACAAGGTACCTACATCTCTGTGCCACTCTGATCTGTCTCCTACACAGTTCTTGTCTCTTCACTTTGTCCACTTTGGCGAATGTTTTCAAAAAGCTACGTTTTTGTTGAATCTCATTGTGGATGGAAGACCAAATCTGAGAGAAAATTATGCATTTTTAAACAAAAATTTATTAGTGTGGACATGTCCTCAGTTTTTTTTTAATCTTTATATGGATTTTACATTTTCTAGATTGCCTTTGTTGAACACCAAATTTGAACACCAAATTTGCAGTTGATATGCATAACAACAAAACAGTATATACCTCATGTAGACTGAGTATTATAATTTTAATTGGGAAAATGAGTTTATTTTGTGGTTCTACCTTTCAAAAGCGTTTTCTCGGTTAAATTGGCTGGGTATTTTAGCAGATACATCAGATATTTTAATTCCATTTATTTTTCCACATCAACTATCAGATCACCTCATATATACGATCAATTCTATATCCAGTAAAGTTGAGTGTTCTGAATCCTGTACCGTGTTTTTACTGACATGTAAAAGGTAGAAAAACACAGAAGAACTTAACAGTGAAGGACTGGAAGAATGTTTTGAGGAGGACTGGATGAGTGTGAAGTGTGTAAGCCTCATGTTGAGTATCGCATGGATTGTTCAGAGAGAGCACTAGGATTGCTTTGGTGTGTAGAGAGTGACTTGTTTCAAGCTAAAAATCTCTGTCAAGGAAAGACCCCACACCAGAAGAAACATCCTGTCAATAGTAAATTCTATTTACGATCCACTGGGTTTCTTCTCTCCTCTAACACACTCTGCTAAGTTAATTCTTCAGGATCTTTGCAGAGTTTGGTGCATACATTCAGGCAGAACTGCATCACTTCTCAGATGCCAGTGACCATGCCTATGGTACCGTAAGTTACCTTCGACTGTGTGCAGAACAACATATTGTGCATGTAATCTGTTTGTCAGGCAAAACCAGAGTTGCACCTTTTGAAGCAAGTGAAAATTCCACACATGGAGCTTGTGGCAGCCGTCCTTTGATCCCCCCTCAGCAGCATTACATCACGGTGGAGTGTAGGAAAGGTTGATGCGTATGGTGAGGCAAGTTCACCACTCCATTGTACAAGAACAAACCCTTGATGATGAAGGCTTACAAACACTGTTCTGTGAAGTGAAGGCTATTCTCAACAGCCTGCCAGTCCGGTCAGCACAGCGTCTGATGATGAACATGTTCTAGAAGCACTGACAACAAAACATATTTTGCTTTTTAAATGTCATCCTGTTTTTCCTCCGGGACTATTTAAATGAACAGATCTCTACAGACGTCGCTGGAGAGTTCAATATCTAACAGATGTGTTTTTGGAAACAGTGGACAAAGGAATAATTGAAATAATTTTTATAATTCTGGTAAGACATCATTGAACATGTCTGGTTGGTAAGAACTGCGCAAATCCGAACCAAAACCGGTATATTTGAAAGGCCAGTAACGAATCTCTGCCTGCTATTGGAAGGAGAAGAATTGAGTTGGGTGTTACCCCATTGTAGTAAGCATAAATGCTTGTGACTCGCATATCATAATTTGATCTCATGCACACAATTAGGGGCCGGCGTGTAGGAGCCATTAGATAGAATTTCTAAACTTTCCTTGGTACATGATCATGAGCCACGTGTGCTTTTTTTGCTGCTCATTTTCTATTTGTGTGACCTTTCAGCCCAACGCCGTGACTACTAAAATACACTGCGATGCCGAGGTGAACCTTTCCAAGCAAATGCTGGCAGAAATCCAGAAGCTTGTGAATAAAGATAGCAGCTGGAGAAACGCGTCTCTAGAGGATGCGCTGAGTAAAATTCTTATCGACTTTAAACACCATGACCACGAATCCTCCAGGAACTGGCGCTTCGAAGACACATTTGGGGTCGAACCCGACATGGTTATCAAGGTAAAAATTTTACGTTTTTTTTATTTTTTATTAGGGGCTGCATAATATTGAAAATATCTGTATCTAATGACTCGTTTTAATTAATTACTAAACACTAAAACAATTTGAGGACAAATTTGTATGCTTTACTAAATTTACTAGACAAGGGTGTTAGTACTGACTTTGTACCCATGGGCATCGTCTTGTTGGTACAAGTTTGGGTTTCCTATTAAAAGTGAAAGAAAAATGTACTATGTTCTTTGTGCTATCGCCAAAAATCCATATCGATAGTTTTTCCGGGTTGCTGAAGCAGGCGTCATTATACATTTACAAGAGTGACCTCTAGAGGCGAATCACTGATGCCACATGCTGTTAGTTCAATATTATTTTTTGTTAGGTTTTTTCTGTTATTTATTAATTTGGATTATTACTTTTTGTTTCAGTTAGAATG
Source organism: Silurus meridionalis (assembly GCF_014805685.1). Classification (NCBI taxonomy): domain Eukaryota; kingdom Metazoa; phylum Chordata; class Actinopteri; order Siluriformes; family Siluridae; genus Silurus; species Silurus meridionalis. Next base: position 24,003,952 of record NC_060892.1, read on the forward strand.
CATGCCTTTGATTTTCTTAAATATTTATTAATATAGTTAATGTTTATATTTATTTCATTTAACACATTTTCATGATTCAGTACTTTTTTTTTTTTTTTTTTTAAGTTCAGAACATTTTTAAAGAGTATTGTTTTTTTTTTTGTATTGTTTTTCATCCAGTATCCATAAAAAAAAAAAGGATACTGGATAAAATCGGTTGATCGGGTTATCTGCAAATACGATCCAACCTAGAAATTGGTATTTATAACATTAAATTCTTTCTTTGCATATCCCAGCAATGTTAGGAACATAATGTCAGAGTGCAGGTTTAGCTAGGAAACAGCACCCTTAAAACAGAGAGGGTTAAGGGCCTTGCTCAAGGTCCCCAAGCGGGTCAGCGTGCCAATACCAGGGCTTAAACCCCCGACCTTCAATCAGTAACACAAAGCCTTAACCACTAAGCTAACTCCGAGTATATTATATATAAATAAGAAGAGTACATTTTCAAGAGAACATTTGAGTATCACCCAAAAGGCCACTCTTGTTTAGCAAAATGTCTTTCTGAATGAAGATCACGGTCACGTACATCTTGGCTCGTGATTGGACCTCGAGTTTGCTGCATGTATGGGATTTTAATGTCCATTTTTACCTTTGAAATATAATTCTCACAATTTTGATTTTTAATACAAGTCATGGGCATTTTCTTGATCATCGTGGCAATAATTTGCACTGAGATGTGGTCGGTGGTGTCCTGGTTTGTCCAGTTTAAGAGATTGTTTGTCATATACTTCTTCATCAGTCTGTTGTGGAAGTGGTATTATCTCTACATGGTAAGGTTGAAAGGTCAATAGAGAATACAGTTTATTGCAAACTACATCAAATAACATGCATTGTAATTGTTTGGTATGGTATTGCTATTAAAGTCATATCCTCAATATTTCCATAGTGACTAAATACCATAATTATGGTGTAATAGTTGAATATTTAATCCAAAGTGTGATGGAAACATTCAACCTTCTTTAGATTGCCTATGCTGAACAGCAGGCCAAACTTGCAATGATGGAGAACCTCAAAGATAAATGCACTGGAGTGAAGAAACTTGACTGGATGGACAATATCAAAGGTGAGGTCCTGGAAATTTCCATTTATATACAGTGAGGAAAATAAGTATTTAAACACCCTGCTATTTTGCAAGTTCTCCCACTTAGAAATCATGGAGGGGTCTGAAATTGTCATCGTAGGTGCATGTCCACTGTGAGAGACATAATCTAAAAAAAAAAAAGAAAAAATCCAGAAATCACAATATATGATTTTTTAACTATTGATTTGTATGATACAGCTGCAAATAAGTATTTGAACACCTGAGAAAGTCAATGTTAATATTTGGTACAGTAGCCTTTTTTTTGCAATTACAGAGGTCAAACGTTTCCTGTAGTTATTTTTACCAGGTTTGTTCCCCAGAATCTCGCAATACATGGCCCCGGTCATCCTCTCCTTAATACAGTGCAGTCGCCCTGTCCCATGTGCAGAAAAACACCCCCAAAGCATGATGCTTCCACCCCATGCTTCACAGTAGGGATGGTGTTTTTGGGATGGTACTCATCATTCTTCTTCCTCCAAACACGTTTAGTGGAATTATGACCCAAAAGTTCCATTTTGGTCTCATCTGACCACATGACTTTCTTCCATGACTCCTCTGGATCATCCAAATGGTCATTGGCAAACTTAAGACGTGCCTGGACATGTGCTGGTTTAAGCAGGGGAACCTTCCTTGCCATGCATGATTTCAAACCATGACGTCTTGTATGTATTACCAACAGTAACCTTGGAAACGGTGGTCCCCGCTTTTTTCAGTTCATTGACCAGCTCCTCCCATGTAGTTCTGGGCTGATTTCTCACCTTCCTTAGGATCATTGAGACCCCACAAGGTGAGATCTTGCATGGAGCCCCAGTCCGAGGGAGATTGACAGTCATGTTTAGCTTCTTCCATTTTCTAATGATTGCTCCAACAGTGGACCTTTTTTCACCAAGCTGCTTGGCAATTTTCCCGTAGCCCTTTCCAGCCTTGTGGAGGTATACAATTTTGTCTCTAGTGTCTTTGGACAGCTCTTTGGTCTTGGCCATGTTAGTAGTTGTATTCTTACTGATTGTATGGGGTGGACAGGTGTCTTTATGCAGCTAACAACCTCTAACAGGTGCATCTAATTTAGGATAATAAATGTAGTGGAGGTGGACATTTTAAAGGCAGACTAACAGGTCTTTGAGGCTCAGAATTCTAGCTGATAGACAGGTGTTCAAATACTTATTTGCAGCTGTATCATACAAATAAATAGTTTAAAAATCATATATTGTGATTTCTAGATTTATTTTTTTAGATTATGTCTCTCACAGTGGACATGCACCTACGATGACAATTTCAGACCCCTCCATGATTTCTAAGTGGGAGAACTTGCAAAATAGCAGGGTGTTCAAATACTTATTTTCCTCACTGTACATGTATGTAGGATTTGAGTGGAGACGCTGGCTTTTTGATAGACTCTGTATTTAGCTGCATCAGGCTTTAAATTGAGACACCACGGGGCAAACTCAGGACCTGGGGGAGAAATTATTATCTCATGTTTGATTGAAAACATGAAAGGATCCTGTAGAAGAACAGCTGTCAGTGCCTGGTAGGAGTGTAACCCTTGTTTTACGTACGGAGTTCGCTCTTTAACATTTAAAGTGTCTACACTGCAAAAACTTGTTTTTAACGACAGTCTAGCGATATGGATTCTTTTGCCTTTTATGTACAGCTTCAACAATTTTTCCTAAAAGGAGAAAATCCTGACAATTCTGTGGAGAGAATGAATGAATGAAGGATGGAAGGAAGGAATAAATTCCTGAATGAATAAATATCTTGTGTATTTCTTAAATGACGTTCCACAGACGTTAACCGTTCCATAGGCGATGCCATCTTCAAGACCGTCCATCTGGCCCTCATCCACCTGGACACTTGCGTACGAAAGCCGGTAATAGACTTCAGTTCAGCATTTAACATAATCATCCATCAGCAACTGATTGAGAAGTTGAGCCTACTGGGCCTGAACACTTCCCTCGGCAACTGGACCCTGGACTTCCTGACTGGGAGGCCTCATTCATTCGGATCTGGAACAGCATGGAGCCAACAACCCATCTCTGAATGTTGACAAAACCAAAGAGATCGTTGTTGACTTCAGGAGAACACAAAGCGGCCATTCCCCACTGATCATCGATGGATCCTCTGTGGATATCGTCAAGGGCACCAAATTTCTTGGTGAACATCTGGTCGAGAACTTCACCTTGTCACTCAACACCAGCTCGATCACCAAGAACCAAGAACGTGCTCAGCCCACTGCTGTTCACTCTGCTGATTTACGACTGCGTAGCAATGCGCAGCTCGAACCACATCATCAAGTTTGCCAATGACACGACCGTGGTGGGTCTAATCAGCAAGGACGACGAGTCAGCATACAGAGAAGAGGTGAAACGGTTAACAGCCTGATGTGGAGTGAACAACCTGTCTCTGAATGTTGACAAAACCAAAGAGATGGTTGTGGACTTCAGGAGAGCACAGGATCCTCAGTGGAGATTGTCAAAAGCACCAAACTCCTTGGTGTTCATCTGGCGGACAACCTCATCTGGTCACTCAACACCAGCTCAATCACCAAGAAAACCCAGCAGCGTCTCTACTTCCTGAGGAGGCTGAGGAATGCCCATCTCCCTCCCCCATCCTGCCCATGTTCTACAGAGGGACCATTGAGAGCATCTTGAGCAGCTGCATCACTGCCTGATTTGGGAACTGTACAGTCTCGAAGCTCATTGGAGTCTTTCTCCCTTTTGTAGATGACCACACACCCGTCACACACACTTTTCACTCTCCTAACATCAGGAAAACGGTTCCGAAGCATTCGGGCCACAACATCAAGACTGTGCAACAGGTTTTTTCCGCAAGCCATCAGGCTCCTCAATACACAGAACTTAAATGGAACTCTCACACACACACACACACACACTCACTCAAATGTGTGTTACCAAACTGCACAACCTGAACTTAACACACACTCATTACTCATCTCAATCATTCCACCATCATTTATTTATTATTTATACTTGACTGCATTACACTGTTTACCTGGTTTGCACCTTTGACTGCTGCTGTTTTTTGCACTGCATTTGTCTCTGTTTATATCCCAGTTATAGTTTTTACAGTTCTCCTCGTACAGTACAGTATCAAAGTATACAGTAGGTTTACTGGTTGGCGCTATCTCTTGTCTTGTGTTGTCTGTCTGCACTGTCTGTACTGTTTTTGTCTGCACTGTTTGCACTGGGTTGCACTCTATTTTCTTAGAAGGGTAAGGAAAATTAAAAATTAAATGTATAAAACACACACTTGTACACGTTTCTGTATTATCCAAATAGGGGCTAACAAATGTAAACTATTTAGTTTTTTCATTTATCTAATCAATTTAATCAATATAATAAAAGTGTAATGATTCATTCTACAAAAAAATGACAAACTAAGCAGGCACTTTATAAAAATAGTTTTAAAATTTTTTCACAAATGTTAATAATTAAATGATGATTAAGGTTAATAATAAAAAAACGATTTTACACAAAAACCGACAAGCAATTTTATGGTTTGCATTTATTCCCTCTAACTGTACCATTGGACCGAAATGAACCGTGACTTTCACCGAGGTAAATACCGAACCGAGAATTTTGTTTACCATTACAACCCCTAGTGGCTGGAGTAGGAGACCTTCTTAGCCTGTTGGCACAGTGAGCTTTACCATAGATCATGGACAAATAAAGATTTTTGCAACAGTGTCTAAACATTTCACTTCTATGGTTTCATAGTGGATTCGGACAACTTGGACTCTTCAGGAGGACCCTTGTAAGCAATACTACGAGACCCTGATTGTGAATCGGATCCTAGGCATGCCTCTGAACAAGGTTCCTACTTCTTCACTGCTATGCTCTTCAACTCAATTTTTTTTTTTACCTCAGCCTGACTTGTTTCGTGTCTTTACAGGTTGTCGAATTGACCATGATCACCTTAATTACAGACCATCTGGAGCACTTGTCACAAGGCATTGACGCATTTCTCAGGGGCTTACTGGATCCCCTGTCTGTTAGGCTTCATAATCCTGTGCTTTTAGCATTTACTCATCATCGTGGTATGTCATTTTGAATGGTTTCGGTTTTTCGGTGGAAAATGGCTGTATAACCTTGTATTTTCAGTTGTACTGAGATCAGGACTGAGCAAATCCCAACTAGGGGTGTGCGATATTGACCAAAAATGATATCTTTTTGGGGGGGATTTTATCAATAATGATAAAAAGGGTTCCTACGCATTTTGAAAAAGTATGGAATTTGATTTGTGATTTCCAGGTCTGTATTTGTTTGTGGAGGTTTGATAAGTCTTGTAATATTAACTTGTTTTTTAAATTGTTAAATAAAATCGTTACCTTTGTAATCATGCTGATTTTTGGAGCACTTTTCGTGTGACAAATTAACTAAATGAAATGTTAATGTACACAATTTCCACCCTCATATCTTGAATTTTGTGTTTCTAAATGCACTCTACTCGACTTAATCACATATCATACACGTGCACTCTGTAGATGTGTTGTGTTTGGGTTTTGCGTTATATACACTGTAATGTCAAATCGTTAATAACAATTGCGATATTATCGTAGACAATACACATCGTACACCCCCATTGCCAACTCTCGATGATCGTGTCTCGTATAATTTCTAACGGTCCAAAAATCTTTTTGATCCTTTGCCCAGGTCTTTATATACAGCGCTGGCCAAGCAGTTGTACACCATGCTGTTCTTGGACCTCTCTGAGGAGGTCATTGAGATCCTCCACCCAGCATTACACAGCAGCCTGCTGCTCCTCCAATACAGGAATCAAAGGAACACAGAGAAGAAGCAATGGAACTGTTAGCAGGAGGCAATGGCAACCAACAATGCCGCACAACCCAGACAAGAGGGCAACCAAGTGAAACACGTGAGGAACCGGGCTAATATCGACAAAATGCAGTCTGAAACTTGCCAGAGGAAACCCTACAGGAGACAAGAGCAGCAGAGGGTGCGGGTGGAAACCCTACATAACGCAGAAAACCTTTACAGTGGGGATGAGACGGACACTCTGCCGGAAGCAGTAGTCGAGGACCAGGCTGAGAATGTGGAGGAAGAACCTCCAAATCTTGGTAACGAATCAGTAATGGAGTCATCCACATCTAACACAGAAATAAAAAACACTCAACCTGGATCTAAGGAGCTCAGTGAAACCTGTAACACTAAAGATAATAAAACCTCAGAAAATATTAAATGGAATGAGGTAAATATCGGTGAAGTTCATAGTTTTCTTTTTTTGATAGTTTTTTTTTTTGTTGTTGTTCAATCCTAATTTGTTTATTTGTTGAGGAAATATGCAGTAATAATTTAATCTATATTTTAAAAATATTTTACATTGTATTATTTCATTATAATCTGATTTTTAAAATTAATAAATATTTGTATGAAATTATGAGACCATTTATTTAACTGTTTAATGAAAGCCAACAAGTGAACTGTACAATTATAAAATATATTTTTACCACCAAATAAATGTAATATCTGTTAACACGCCAAATCAGTGCAGTTTATGGGGTTATAAGGCCACAATATTACCTACATAATATTAAGGTGTTGCATAAAATAATTTTTGTTTACATTCAGGAATATGTCGACAAACATCACCCACTATCGATGATGCTAACATTTTATAGTTATAGCAGAGACTATTGTAATTATTAACCCACCAGAAACCCTCTAGACCAGATATAAACTTTTACCCCATGAAACCCCACTTTAAAGTACTGTTTTTATTTTATTATTAATATTTTAACTCCACAAACTCATGTTAATTTAGTTTATTATTCACACATTATTTTTATGCCTAAAGGGTTTTCTTTTGTGCCAATGCACTGTAGCGTAATTTAAAAAAAGTTCCTATAGAGGGCAGTGTAGTGCGGTGGCTGAGCTCTAAATTGGAACCTGTTATGTGTTTCCAGGCGGAACGATATAATGGTGCACCTCTGAGAGCACATGGAGGTGGAAATGTTTGGATAAAGTTTCTCCATGACTAAATAAGGATTCTCACCCGTTCAGCTCAAATTTAAGCCTGGCACCAATGCCGCACAACCCAGACAAGAGGGCAACCAGGTGAAACACATGAAGAACCGGGCTCATCTCGAAGATAAGCACCTGAAATTTGCCAAATGAGTCCTAATTTTTATTCCTTGTTTATTATAGGAACAGGATTCAGGAAGCAAAGGATGAAATACAGGCAGGAAAGAAGAATGTGTTAAAAATAGTCACTACAGTTAAGAAAATATGCAGTAATTGAATCTATACTTCAATTATTTATTAAATTATTTCACTATGATCTGTTTTTTTTTTTTAATTAATACATATTTACTCCAAGTACTGTTTTTATTTTATTATGAATATTTTAACTCCACAAACCCATGTTAATTTAGATTATTCACAAATTCTTTTTATGGTTAAAGGGTTTTCTTTTGTGCCAATGCACTGTAGCGTCATTTTAAAAAATTCCTATAGAGGGCAGTGTAGTGCGGTGGCGGAGCTCTAAATTGGAACCTGTTATGTGTTTCCAGGGGGAACAATATAATGGTGCACCTCTGAGAGCACATGGAGGTGGAAATGTTTGGAGAAAGTTTCTCTGTGAATAAATACGGTTTCTCAACTGTTCAGCTCAAATTTATTTTATGTAAAAGTAAAATATCAACTTTGCAATTGTTAAGCTTCAGTAATATTTAATTGTGAGTTTGAGTGTAAAGTGTGGTAACATTTTGATATTTTGATTCAGAAATGAAATGGTAATTTCAAGAATGTCTTTATTTATATTAATGCATATTTTTTGTTGTTTGGTTATATTCGTTTTTTTAAAGATGATCAACCTATTGATTACTGCTACTCCTACAAATTATTACAACTACTACAGCTTCCCTCTAACTGTACCATTGGACCGATTTGAACCTTGACTTTTACCGAGGTAAGTACCGAACCTAGAATTGTTTACCATTACACCCCCTAGTGGCTGGAGTAAGAGACCTTCTCAGCCTGTTGCCCCAGTGAGCTTTGGACATGGACAAATAAAGATTTTTGCAACTGTGGCTAAATATTTAACTTCTGTGGTTTCTTAGTTATTTCAGCCAGCGTGGACTTTTCAGGGTGACCCTTGTAAACAATACTACGAGATCCTGATTGTGAATCCGATCCCACACGTGCCTCCAAACAAGGTTTCTACTTGTTCACTGCTCTGCTCTTAAACTTATTAATTTTTTTACCTCAGCCTGCCTGACTTGTTTCGTATCTTTACAGGCCATCATTATGACCATGACCACATTTAATTACAGACCCTTTCAATCACCTGGGACAAGGCTTTAACGAGTTTATCATGGCCTTACTGAAAGACCTGCCTGTTACACTTCAGATACCTGTGCTGCTTCTAATCGCACTCGTCATCGTGGTATGTCATTTTAAATGTTTTCGATGGAAAATGGCTGGAAAACCTTTTATTTTCAGTTGTACTGAGATCAGGACTGAGTATATCCCAACTAGGGAATTTGTTTATTTTATTATTATAGGAACAGGGTTCAGGAAGCAAAGGAGAAAATACAGGCAGGAAAGAAGAATGTGTTGAAAATATTGGCACTCTAATTAAACACTTGCATTCCTTCCTGCTGGTCATTTGACAATGAAACGAGCAGCAAGCAAGAGAAAGAGATCCTTTACACTTAAAGAACTTCTGGATGAAGTTATGCAGCCTGACCCCAGCGAGCTGCAGGATTTATCTGCAGACAGCACTGACTCAAGAGAGTCATATCCAGACTTTGAGGCAGCATCCACACCCTCAGCTAAGTCGACTGAGAGTGAGGAGGATTCTAAAGATCCTGGATCAGGGTGGATCGTGAGAAATGGCCAGGTGTGGGCCGACACGCTATGCAACAGCGAGGGTAGGGGGTTTAAAATCCTTTTAATCTTTTTTTTACTGGAGAGATGTTGGATTTAATTGTCAGGATGATGAAAATCCATGGGCTGCGCACCAATAAAGATTGGACCGAGGTTGACTTAACAGATGTCAAGGCCTACATGGGCCTGAATATTTTGGCTGGGGTCTACAGGTCCAGAAATGAATCCACATGCTGCCTGTGGGACGATCGTAGTGGCCGGGCAGTTTTTAAGGCCACTATGTCCCTCAGAAGGTTTCATCAGATAAGCACAGCGCTGCGTTTTGATGACAAGCTCACCAGACCAGCTCGCCGAAGAGATGACAAGCTTGCACCAATCGGAGCCCTATGGGATCTGTGGGCTCATCGGCTTGGGATTCTTTTTAATCCTGGCAGGGATGTAACTGTAGACGAACAGCTCATGCCCTTCAAAGGACGATGCCAGTTTTGGCAATATATGCCCAAAAAATTTGCTAAATATGGACTAAAACTGTGGGTCAGTGCTGATGTCGCCACATCGCATGCCTGGCGGTGTTCACCGTATCTGGGCAAGATCGGGGATGCTGCAGAGGTGGGACAGGGCATGCAAGTTGTGATGGAGATGACGGAGGGACTCCAGGGAGTCACTGTCTGTTGCGACAACTTCTTCACCAGTTGTAAACTTGCACAGGGTCTTCTTAAAAAAAAAAAAGGCCCTAGTCGGAACAGTAAGAAGTAATTAACCTGAGCTGCCACCCAACCTGCTGCATGTTAGAGGAAGTCCTGTCCCCTCCTCTGTCTTCGATTTTACCAGCAACACGACAGCTGTCAGTCACATTCCCAAACGGTGGAGGAATGTGATCCTTTTGAGCACAAGGCACTGTGAGGCAGCAGTGACAGAGGGACCGAAATCATTACTTACAACAACCGCTGTAAGGGAGGTTTCGACAACCTAGACAAGGTATGTGCCATCTCTTATTTCAGATCATTTTTACTGAATTCATGTGCTTGTTAGAGAGAGATTTAGGAGATGGTTTGTGTTTGCATGTACAGTATGTTTGCATGATTATTCTCATTGTCATGTGCAGCTTTAGAATGAAGCTTTTAGTTTTAGAAAAAGTATAGATGAAGTGTGTACTTATTGTTTTCTTGTATCTTTGTAGGTTGTCGGCACCTACAGCTGTAGACGAATCTCTAATCGGTGGCCACAAATGTTATTTTTTAATATGGTGGACATATCGGCTTATAATGCCTGTCATTTTTACAACTGTTGATCCCTCCTGGAACCAACAAAAGCTCTGCAGAAGGAGGCTTTTTTGTTTTGAGGAGTTGGGCAACTTAATGATTTCAGCAGCAATTTTAAAGAGACAGCACTAATTGCTGCTGCACTTGTGCAGGAGCTACAGTCCTCTGTAGCTGCCCCTCAGACACCAGCAGACACCAGCAGGCACCAGCAGCTTAGTTCAGAGGGGATCATGTAAGTACTGCAAAAAACATAGTGTGCACTTGCATTAACTGTGGTGAATTTACATGCAAAAATCACCAAGTGATTTGCTGAAAGGACTACTGGCAACACTAGATGCAAGCACATGTTTTATAGTTTATTTTATAGTTTGAAGGTTGTTGCATTTTTATTTTTTTTTATTTTTGTTTTTTTTTGTTGTTGCAATAAATTATGTTCAGAAATCTGATGTGGAGTAGTAGTATGTCGACAAACATCACCCACTATCGATAATGCTAACATTTTATAGTTATAGCACAGACTGTTGTAATTATTAACCCACCTGAAACCTTCTAGACCAGATAGATATACACTTTTACCCTATGAAACCCCACCTCAAAGTACTGTGTTTATTTTTTATTTCAGCTCAAATTTATTTTAAAATATCAACTTTGCAATTGTAAAGCTTCAGTAATATATAATTATGAGTTTAAGTGTAAAGTGTGATGTTAAAATTGAGATGTTTGATTCAGAAATGAAATGGTAATTTGAAGAATGTCTTTATTTATATAAATGCATATTTTGTTTGTTTGTTTATAGTCATTTTTTAAAGGTTATCAACGTTTTGATTACTGCTACTCCTACAAATTTACAACTACTACTACTTCTGTCCAGAATTAAAAGCAGTAAAATCTCATGAGTTGTCCTCTTGTGTCCTTCAGACTTCGAAAGCCATTTAAAATTTTGGGCAGAGCTGAAAAATTACATTTTGCTATGCAGTAATAATTTAATCTATACTTCAAAAATGTGCTATTTTAAATTGTATTATTTTATTTACATGATCTGATTTTTTTTAATTCATCGATATTTGTATAAAATTTAAACTATTTATTTCACTGTTGAATGAAAGCCAACAAGTGAACTGTACAATTACAAAATATATATTTACCACCAAATAATAATTGTTTAAATTAAACTAAACATTCATTGTGTTTGTTGCATAGAAACAAAAGGAACGTGAATGCATCTCTCAAAAGCCCATAAATGCATAACTGGAGTTTTTTAATGACTTATTTTTCATTTGATCATTTGTAATATATTACTTAATATTTTTTAAAACAGGATCTTTTGCTTCCTCTTGACCGTTGTGGCAATAATCTGCATCGAGATGTCGCTGGTGTCCTGGTTTGTCCAGTTGAAGAGAATATTTGCCATATGCCTCTTCATAAGTCTGGTGTGGTATTGGATTTCTCTCAAGGTACCTACACCTCTGTGCCACTCTGATCTGTCTCCTGCACAGTTCTTGTCACCTCACTTTGTCCACTTTGGTGAATGTTTTCAAAAAGCTACGTTTTTGTTGAATCTCATTGTGGATGGAAGACCAAATCTGAGAGAAAATGATGCATTTTTAAACAAAAATGTATTAGTGTGGACATGGCCTCTAACAGATGTGTTTTTGGAAACAGTGGACAAAGGAATAATTGAAATAATGTTAATAATTCTGGTAAGACATCATTGAACATGTCTTACCAGATTCCAAATGGTTGGTAAGAACTGCGCAAATCCAAACCAAAACCGGTATATTTGAAAAGCCAGTAACGAATCTCCGCCTGCTATTGAAAGGAGATTTGAGTTGGGTGTTACCCCCATTGTAGTAAGCATAAATGCTTGTGACTCGCATATGATAATTTGATCTCATGCCCACATTCAGAGGCCGGCCTGTAGGAGCCATTAGATAGAATTTCTAAACTTTCCTTGGTACATGATCATGAGCCACGTGTGCTTTTTGCTGCTCATTTTCTATTTGTGTGACCTTTCAGCCTAACGCCCAGACTGCTGAAATACACTGCGATGCCGAGGTGAACCTTTCCAAGCAAATGCTGGCGGAAATCCAGAAGCTTGTGAATGAAGATAGCAGCTGGAGAAACGACTCTCTAGATGATGCGCGGAGTAAAATTCTTATCAACTTTAAACACCATGATTACGAATCCTCCAGAAAGTGGCGCTTCGAAGACGCGTTTGGGGTCGAACCCGACATGGTTATCAAGGTAAAAATGTAACGTTTTGTTTTTTTTTTTTTTTTTTTTTAATAGGGGCTGCATAATATTGAAAATATCTGTATCTAATGACTCGTTTTAATTAATTACTAAACACTAAAACAATTTGAGGACAAATTTGTATGTTTTACTAAATTTACTAGACAAGAGTGTTAGTACTGACTTTGTACCCATGGGCATCGTCTTGTTGGTACAAGTTTGGGTTTCCTATTAAAAGTGTAAGAAAAATGTACTATGTTCTTTGTGCTATCGCCAAAAATCCATAACGATAGTTTTCCCGGGTTGCTGAAGCAGGTGTCATTATACATTTACAAGAGTGACCTCTAGAGGCGAATCACTGATGCCACATGCTGTTAGTTCAATATTATTTTTTGTTAGGTTTTTTCTGTTATTTATTAATTTGGATTGTTACTTTTTGTTTCAATTAGAATGCATGCCTTTGATTTTCTTAAATATTTATTAATATAGTTAATGTTTATATTTATTTCATTTAACACATTTTTATGATTCAGTACTTTTTTTTAAAGTTCAGAACGTTTTCAAATACATTACTGTTTTTTTTGTATTGTTTTCATCCAGTATCCATAAAAAAAAGGATACCGGATTTTTATGGTATTTATAACATTAAATTCTTTCTTTGCATATCCCAGCAATGTTAGGAACATAATGTCAGAGTGCAGGTTTAGCTAGGAAACAGCACCCTTTGAGCAGAGAGGGTTAAGGGCTTTGCTCAAGGGCCCCAAGCGGGTCAGCGTGCCAATACCAGGGCTTAAACCCCCGACCTTCAATCAGTAACACAAAGCCTTAACCACTAAGCTAACCCCGAGTATATTATATATAAATAAGAGTACATTTTCAAGAGAACATTTGAGTATCACCCAAAAAGCCACTCTTGTTTAGCAAAATGTCTTTCTGAATGAAGATCACGGTCACGTACATCTTGGCTTGTGATTGGACCTCGAGTTTGCTGCATGTATGGGATTTTAATGTCCATTTTTACATTTGAAATATAATTCTCACAATTTTGATTTTTAATACAGGTCATGGGCATTTTCTTGATCATCGTGGCAATAATTTGCACTGAGATGTGGTCGGTGGTGTCCTGGTTTGTCCAGTTTAAGAGATTGTTTGTCATATACTTCTTCATCAGTCTGTTGTGGAAGTGGTATTATCTCTACATGGTAAGGTTGAAAGGTCGATAGGAAATACAGTTTATTGCAAACTACACAAAATAATATGCATTGTAATTGTTTGGTATGGTATTGCTCTTATAAAACCATATCCTGAATATTTCCATAGTGGCTAAATAGCATAATTATGGTGTAATAGTTGAATATTTAATCCAAAGTGTGATGGAAACATTCAACCTTCTTTAGATTGCCTATGCTGAACAGCAGGCCAAACTTGCAATGATGGAGAACCTCAAAGATAAATGCACCAGAGTGAAGAAACTTGACTGGATGGACAATATCAAAGGTGAGGTCCTGGAAATTTCCATTCATATACAGTGAGGAAAATAAGTATTTGAACACCCTGCTATTTTGCAAGTTGTCCCACTTAGAAATCATGGAGGGGTCTGAAATTGTCATCGTAGGTGCATGTCCACTGTGAGGGACATAATCTAAAAAAAAAAAAATTCCAGAAATCACAATATATGATTTTTTAACTATTGATTTGTATGATACAGCTGCAAATAAGTATTTGAACACCTGAGAAAGTCAATGTTAATATTTGGTACAGTAGCCTTTGTTTGCAATTACAGAGGTCAAACGTTTCCTGTAGTTTTTACACCAGGTTTGCACACACTGCAGGAGGGATTTTGGCCCACTCCTCCACACAGATCTTCTCTGATCAGTCAGGTTTCTGGCCTGTCACTGAGAAACACGGAGTTTGAGCTCCCTACAAAGATTCTCTATTGAGTTTAGGTCTGGAGACTGGCTAGGCCATGCCAGAACCTTGATATGCTTCTTACAGAGCCACTCCTTGGTTATCCTGGCTGTGTGCTTCAGGTCATTGTCATGTTGGAAGACCCAGCCTCGACGCATCTTCAATGCTCTAACTGACGGAAGGAGGTTGTTCCCCAAAATCTCGCAATACATGGCCCCGGTCATCCTCTCTTTAATACAGTGCAGTCGCCCTGTCCCATGTGCAGAAAAACACCCCCAAAGCATGATGCTTCCACCCCCATGCTTCACAGTAGAGATGGTGTTCTTGGGATGGTACTCATCATTCTTCTTCCTCCAAACACGTTTAGTGGAATTATGACCCAAAAGTTCTATTTTGGTCTCATCTGACCACATGACTTTCTCCCATGACTCCTCTGAATCATCCAAATGGTCATTGGCAAACTTAAGACGTGCCTGGACATGTGCTGGTTTAAGCAGGGGAACCTTCCTTGCCATGCATGATTTCAAACCATGACGTCTTGTGTGTATTACCAACAGTAACCTTGGAAACGGTGGTCCCAGCTCTTTTCAGGTCATTGACCAGCTCCTCCCGTGTAGTTCTCGGCTGATTTCTCACCTTCCTTAGGATCATTGAGAAACCACGAGGTGAGATCTTGCATGGAGCCCCAGTCCGAGGGAGATTGACAGTCATGTTTAGCTTCTTTCATTTTCTAATGATTGCTCCAACAGTGGACCTTTTTTCACCAAGCTGCTTGGCAATTTTCCCGTAGCCCTTTCCAGCCTTGTGGAGGTATACAATTTTGTCTCTAGTGTCTTTGGACAGCTTTTGGTCTTGGCCATGTTAGTATTTGGATTCTTACTGATTGTATGGGGTGGACAGGTGTCTTTATGCAGCTAATGACCTCTAACAGGTGCATCTAATTTAGGATAATAAATGTAGTGGAGGTGGACATTTTAAAGGCAGACTAACAGGTCTTTGAGGGTCAGAATTCAGCTGATAGACAGGTGTTCAAATACTTATTTGCAGCTGTATCATACAAATAGTTAAAAATCATACATTGTGATTTCTGGATATTTTTTTTTTTTGATTGTCTCTCACAGTGGACATGCACCTACGATGACAATTTCAGACCCCTTCATGATTTCTAAGTGGGAGAACTTCAGAATTGTTTTAAAAAATGTTCACAAATGTTAATAATTAAATGATTTATTAAGGTTAATATTAAAAAAATGACTAACAAAAACTTACAAGCAATTTTATGGTTTGCATTTATTCCCTCTAACTGTACCATTGGACTGAAATGAATCGTGACTTTCACCAAGGTAAGTACCGAACCGAGAATTTTGTTTACCTTTACACCCCCTAGTAGGTGGAGCAAGAGACAAATAAAGATTTTTGCCACCGTGTCTAAACATTTCACTTCTGTGGTTTCAGAGTGGATTTGGACAACTTGGACTGTTCAGGACGACCCCTGTAAACAATACTATGAGACCATGTATGTGAATCCGATCCTACTCGTGCCTCCAACCAAGGTTCTTTCTTGTTCACTGCTATGCTCTTCAACTAATAAAAAAAATTGTACCTCAGCCTGGCTGACTTGTTTCGTGTCTTTACAGGTTGTCTATATGACCATGTCCATCTTAATTACGGACCCTCTGAAGCACTTGGGAGAAGGCATTAGCAAGTTCCTAAAGGCCTCACTGAAACCCCTGCCTGTTACACTTCATTTTCCTGTGCTTCTTGTATTCGCGCTTGCCATCGTGGCATGTCATTTTGAATGGTTTCGGGTTTTCGGTGGAAAATGGCTGTAAAACCTTTTATTTTCAGTTGCACTGAGATCAGGACTGAGCAAATCCCAACTAGGGGTGTGCGATATTGACCAAACATATCTCGATTTTTTTTGGAAAAGTATGGAATTTAATTTGTGAATTCCAGGTCTGGATTTGTTTGAGGAGGCGAAATCAAGCAAAACAGGCAATGCGGTGTCTAAAACATAAGTCTTTTAATATTAACTTCTTGTTTTTTAAATTGTTAAATAAAATCAACGTCACCTTTGTAATCGTGCTGATCTTTGGAGGACTTTTCGTGTGACGTACACATTTTCCATCCCCATATCTTACATTTTGTGATCATTCTAAATGCACTCTACTAGACTTAATCACGTAGCGTACACGTGCACCCCGTAGATGTTTTGTTTGGTTTTTGCATTATACACTGTAATGTCAAATCGTTAATACAACAATTACGATATTTTTGTTGACAATATACATCGTACACCACCATTGCCAACTCTTAATGATTGTGTGTCGTATCATTTCAAACGGTCCAAAAATCTTTTTTATCCTTTGCCCATGTCTTTATATACAGCGCTGGGCAAGCAGCTGTACACCATGCTGTTTTTGGACCTTCTGCTCCTTCAATACAGGAGTCAGAGCAACATATAAATACACGTGAGGAACCGGGCTCATCTTTACAAAACGCATCCTGAAATTTTAATTGTTGTTAATCTGTTCATAGTGTATATATTTATTTTTTTTAGTTCAATTTACTCTTCAAAAATGTGCTATTTTAAATTTCATCTGTTTCAAAAATAAATAAATGTTTATGAAATTGACCATTTATTTCACTGTTTAATGAAAGCCAACAAGTGAACTGTTAATTACAAAATATATATTTACCACCAAATAAATGTAATGTCTCTAGCTCCATTAGTACAGTATTTTGCCAATCAGTGCAGTTTATGGGGTTATAAGGCCACAATATTACCTACATAATATTAAGGTGGTGCGTAAAATTATTTTTAACATTCAGGAATATGTCAACAAACATCACCCACTATCGATGATGCTAACATTTTATAGTTATAGTACAGATTATTGTAATTATTAACCCACCAGAAACCTTCTAGACCAGATACTTTTACCCCATGAAACCCCACCTCAAAGTACTGTTTTTATTTTAACTCCACAAACCCATGTTAATTTAGTTTATTATTCATAAATTATTTTTGTGGCTAAAGGGTTTTCTTTTGTGCCAATGCACAAATAAATAATACTAAACAATTTTACATTGACGTGGCATTTGAAAGATGCCCATATTCATATAACGGCATGGGGAACGGCAAACCAAATTGCCAAAAAAGACAAACAAAAAATCAAACATGAAACAAACGGCATGGTAAATATATTTATCTAATCACTGAATAGGTTCCAAGCTCACTGGAAGCTGGTGCAGGGGGAGATAAACTTGCCTTATTGGTTAGACCATGCCCCTTTTTGGAAGGATCTCTGCAGGGGAGGCTGCCTTGTTAACCTGTAGGTGGAGCTCTTTGTGGCAGCTTCAATGGCAGCTTCTGTAGGGAACTCTGCTGTTTACATTTTTTTTTGGCATAAAACTATACTTTTTTTTTTTTTTTATATTTTAAGGATGTCTCTTAATTCATTTATACTTATTTAATGCCATTTAATAATGAACGTTGCAGCTACCACACTCTATACCATCTTTCTTTTTTAGAATAATTTTAATAACTTTTTGAACACCATTGACCTGCCTTTCGATTTACAATAAAGCTCAGGACATTGATTGTATCTGTCAGCCAATGCTTATTTTCTTTTTGTTTCCCGCTCTGTTCCACCTTCATGTTGAGTTGGTTTAGTTGCCAGGTACATTTAATACTCGCATATCAAAATGTAATAACCCTAGCTGGCAGAGACCTTTGCAGATCTGGCAACCCAGATTTACGTAGGCAAGTAGAGGTGCAAGCGATGACACAGCATGTCTTGACCTTTGTGTTTAGCACACAGTAAAGTACACAGTTTAGTACATGGTTTAGTACCTGTTTAACTTTTACAATACAAGTTCTGACTTGTGACTACCGGTATATTGAAGTGTATCTGTGATGAACCATGAAGGTATCAAACAAGTTGTACTTTTGGGGATACTTAAGTATTATGTTTTTTGTTAATATGGATCCTCACGCTGAAGATGATAAAAGTGAGAGAAAATGTTTGGAGGTAAAGACTTCATGTTACTTAAACAAATCGTCTACAGAAGATAGAAAGCTTGTTAGAAAAACGTGTTCCCTAGGACTCTTGCTGCAATGGTGTACCAGATATGAAGGAATGCATAAAAATTTAACGGGTCGAACACGCAGTAATCCACCAATCAGAGTCGAACGCGTACCCTGTGTTGATTGGCGGATTTAGGCAAAATGGGCAAAAAGTTATTTTTAATAATTTTGAAAAGAAAGAAGGTATAGTAGCACAGTGGTTAAGGTTTTGGACTTTGGTTTGGAAGGTCACAAGTTCAAATCCCACCACCAACCAGCTGCCACTGCTGGGCCCTTGAGCAAGGCCCTTAACCATTCCATGCTCAGTTGTAAGTTGCTCTGGATTTTGGAGGGTCTTCTAAAATTTCATAAATGTAAATGAATTGTGTGTGTGTGCTGTCATAATTCTTCTTCCTCTTCTTCTTTCGGCTGCTCCCATTAGGGGTCGCCACAGCGGATCATCCGTCTCCATACCACCCTGTCCTCTACATCTGCCTCTTGTACACCAACTACCTGCATGTCTTCCCTCACCACATCCATAAACCTCCTCCTTGGCCTTCCTCTTTTCCTCCTACCTGGTGGCTCCATCTTCAGCATTCTTCTACCAATATAATTCATGTCCCTTCTCTGCACATGTCCAAACCATCTCAATCTCGCCTCCCTCACCTTGTCACCAAAACATCCTACATGTGCTGTCACTCTAATAAACTCATTTCTAATCTTGTCCATCCTCGTCACTACCAACGAAAACCTTAACATCTTCAGCTCTGCTACCTCCAGCTCCACCTCCTGTCTTTTACTCAATGCCACTGTCTCTAATCCATACAACATCGCAGGTCTCACCACAGTCCTATAAACTTTCCCCTTTCATTCTTGCAGATACCCTACTATCACAAATCACTCCTGTCACTCTTCTCCACCCACTCCACCCTGCCTGCACTGTTTTCTTTATTTCTCTAACACACTCTCCATTACTTTGCACTGTTGACCCCAGGTACCTGAACTCCTCCACCTTCTCCAGCTCTTCTCCCTGCAACCGCATCACTCCACTGCCCTCCCTCTCATTCACACACATGTACTCTGTCTTACTCTCACTGACTCTCAATTCTCCACCTCTCCAGGCTCTTCTCAACCTGCTCCCTACTCTCACCACAAATCACAATATCATCTGCAAACATCATAGTCCAGGAGACTCCTGTCTGACCTCGTCCGTCAACCTGTCCATCACCACTGCAAACAGGAAAGGGCTCAGGGCCGATCCTTAATGCAGCCCAACCTTCACTCTGAACCAGTCTGTCGTACCTACGGCACACTTCACTGCCGTCACACTGTCCTCATACATGTCCTGCACCACCCTCACATACTTCTCTGACACACCTGACTTCCTCACACAATACCACAACTCCTCTCTTGGCACTCTGTCGTACGCTTTCTCTAAATCCACAAATACACAATGCAATTCCTTCTGTCCTTCTCTATACTTCTCCATCAACATCCTCAAAGCAAATAAGGCATCTGTGGTGCTCTTCCTCGGCATGAAACCATACTGTTGCTCACAGATGGTCACCTCTTCTCTCAGCCTGGCTTCCACTACTCTTTCCCATAACTTCATGGTGTGACTGATCAACTTAATTCCTCTGTAGTTACTGCAGGTCTGCACATCTCCCTTATGCTTGAAGATCGGTACCAGCACACTCCTTCTCCATTCCTCAGGCATCCTTTCCCCTTCCAGAATCCTGATAAAGAATCTGGTTAAAAACTCCACTGCCATCTCTCCTAAACATCTCCACGCTTCACCCGGTATGTCATCTGGTCCAACCAACTTTCCATTCTTCATCCTCTTAATCGCTGCTCTCACTTCCTCCTTACTAATCCTATCTACATCCTGCTTCACCCACTCCACATCCTCCAACCTTCTCTCTCTCTGATTTTCCTCATTCATCAGCTGCTCAAAATACTCCCTCCACCTTCTCAACACACTTTCCTCACTAGTCAACACATTTCCCTCTCCATCCTTTATTGCTCTAACTTGCAGTACATCCTTCCCAGCTCAGTCCCTCTGCTTGGCCAATCGGTATAAATCCTTTTCTTCTTCCTTAGTGTCCAACCTCTTATACAGCTCCTCATATGCCTTTTCCTTGGGTTTCGCCACATCCCTTTTTACCTGCTGCCGCATCTCCTTGTACTCCTGCCTACTTTTCTCATCACTCTGTCGATCCCACTTCTGTTTTGCCAACCTCTTTCCCTAATGCTCTCCTGCACTTCCTCATTCCACCACCACGTCTCCCTGTCTTGCTTTCTGTTTCCAGATGTCACACCAAGTACTTTTCTAGCTGCCTCCCTCATCACTCTTGCAGTAGTTGCCCAATCATCCGGCACCTCTTCACCACCACCAAGCCCCTGTCTGACCTCTTCCCTGAACCTCACACTACACTCTTCCTCCTTCAGTTTCCACCATCTTATTCTTCTTTCAATCCTTACTTTCCTCCTCTTCTTCGCCTCCAAAACCATCCTACAGACCACCATCCGCTGCTGTCTAGCTACACTGTCCCCCGCCAACACCTTACAGTCTCCAATTTCCTTCAGGTTGCATCTCCTGCAGGTTGCATCTCCTGCATAGCACATAGTCCACCTGTGTGCACCTTCCTCCACTCTTATCGTCACCCTATGATCCTCCTTCTTCTTAAAATACGTGTTCACCACTGCCATTTCCATCCTTTTAGCAAAATCAACCACCATCTGCCCTTCCACATTCCTCTCCTTAAAACCATACCTACCCATCACCTCCTCATCACCTCTGTTCACTTCACCTACATGCCCATTAAAGTCTGCCCCAATCACCAATCTTTCCTTCTCCTTCATCTCACAGCCAATTTGTGGAGCATAGGCACTGATGACCATTTATCATCATCCCTTCAACTTCCACCTTCACGATCATCACCCTATCAGAAACTCTCTTCACCTCCACTACACTCTTACTGTACTCTTCCTCCAGAATCACCCCTACACCATTTCTCTTCCCATCCACACCATGATAAAACAGTTTAAACCCACCTCCAATGTTCCTGGCCTTACTCCCTTTCCACTTGGTCTCCTGAACACACAGCATATCTACCTTTCTTCTCTCCATCATATCAGCTACCTCTCTCCCTTTACCCGTCATAGTACCAACATTTAAAGTACCAACCCGAACCTCTACTCTCCTACACTGCTCCTTTTCCTGCCGTCTCTGTAGACGTCTTCCTCCTCTCCTTCTCCTCCTTTGGCCAACAGTAGCCCGAATTCCACCGGTACCCTGTCGGCTAACGATACCTGTGGCGGTCGTTGTTAACCCGGGCCTCGACCGATCCGTTATGAAATTCTCATTTGTGATCCGCATATTTTATTTGGCACATGTTTTACGCTGGATGCCCTTCCTAACGCAACCCTCCCCATTTACCCGGGCTTGGGACCGGCACTAAGAGTGCACTGGCTTGTGCCCCCCTAATGGATGGGTTGTGTGCTGTCATAATTCAATGTCATAAAATTGCAGCCCCAGACCATGATACCACCACCAGCATGCTTGACTGTAGGCAAGCATGTAAAGCCATAATGTAGCACCTTGGTCCTGGGGAAATGCTGTTTCGTATCACTGTGTACTGCACTGTATATGGTTGAAATAACGATAAAGCCGACTTGACTATAACTATATGTTAGTGTTAAGATGGTTCTCAGACTGATTCACACACACACACACATTCCTTTGTTTGTTCAGTGTCTATAGAATATTTACGATGTTAGTATGTAAGGTATACAGTCTTTATCCAAGCCTTTGTACAGTAAATTTGCATATACAGTATTGTATAATTTACACGAATAATAAAGTACCTCATAATGACTTGCCTTGTAGGATCAGAATTTGACACTTCATGCAGTTTTATACTCCATGCTCTTCCAGCTGATTAAACAGCACAATAACTTAACATCTGTCTCTAAACCATTGCACAAAATGCTGAACAATCATAAACCCAGTAGGCGGAGTGGCCTTGTGATGAACTTGTGTCCCTTGCGCCTGGTGATGCAGGGATTGGCTCTGGATAGTCAGGTCAATTTTGGACTGAAAAAGTGTAATGTTAAAAAATAAAAAGATCCAAAATTACGAGATTTAAGTCGGAGCGATACGAGAATAAAGTCGAAATATTTTGAGAATAATTTCATAGCAATACAAGATTGAAGTGGTAATATTTTAAGAAAACTCAATGAATCACATAACCGAATGTTTCGCATAAAATACCCGTATAGGCAGCATCATGGATGGCATTCTGAGCCGAAGGAATCGTGGAAAAATGGTGATTTCGATGTCCTTTCTAAAGAATTGACACACTTAAGTCATTTGGAAAATGCATTTTCTTTTAATACCACGTTAAGTTGATGTGCACAAATAACATTGAAACGATCATTTTGCAACCGTTTCTGCTCGAAAATGTTCCACATATCGAATCGATTTGGCATTAAAATTACAGTGGAACCTCTTTCGGGATATGAACGTCGCGCACCAAAAAAATCACAGGCAAGTCGGTTCTTTTCTTATCGCCACCCACACTCTATCCACGCGTATCGGGATACAAACTTTTTAGGTTACGAATAAAGTACCAGAACCAATTAAATTCGTAACCCGAGGTTCCACTGTAGTATGTAATTTGCATATTTAAACTATTGAAAATGCCAAATAAACACTATATTGCCAAAGTAGTGGGTCACCTGGTCATAAGTATGGTATGTGATTTTTGAGCATTGCATTCCACATTTAGTCCCAGTTTTCTCTTATGATTCCCTCCACTCTTCAGGAAAGCTGTTCCACTAGATCAGAGCCCTATAGCAGTCCACTCAAGATCTTTCTCTCCAAAGCATGTAAACCAGATCTTCAAGGAGCTCACTTTGTGCACAGGGACATTGCCGTGCTGAAACAGGTTTGGATTTTCAAGTTCAAGTGAATGCAAAATGTTATTATAGTCTCAAGATGTTCTGTACACTTGAGTGCCTTCAGCTTTGTGGTAACAGTTTGGAAAAGAACCACATACAGCAGGAAAGATCAGGTGACCCAACAGTTTTGTCAATATAGTGTATGTATTTAAATTTAGATTTTTATTTTACACCAAACTGCACATTTAAATATAAAAATACATTTCTATTTTGAATAGAACATTCAAACATGATAACAGTAGGTTGGCAAAAAAAAGCTGGTTGTTGATAATTGAGAGTCCAGATCTTAGTCGAAATAAAAATACCATTGGTGACTTGGTTGAGATTACTGTACCCAGCCAATTAGATTGAGAAAATGCTTTTAAAAGGAAGAATCACAAATTAATTTTCCCCATTCAAATTATAATTAATCAGATTTACAGAAATTTGCTGCAAACACTTAAAGAAACCATTTAAATCCATTCAAAATGTCATACCAGGATGGCGAGATATTACCTTTAGATAGATGTTTATGCCTTCTCCTAAGTGCATCAGGGGGTCAGTAATCAACATAATCATGGTCTTATTCAAGGCAAATATCCTGTAAAGGCAAAAAAAGAAATGGGTCAGACATGCCTAAGACAAATCTGCAGTTGATAAGATTAGAAAAAAACTGAGGCCATGTTCACACTAATACATTTTTGTTAAAAATGCATCATTTTCTCTCAGATTTGGTCTTCCATCCACAATGAGATTCAACGAAAACGTAGCTTTTTGAAAACATTCGACAAAGTGAGGAGACAAGAACTGTGCAGGAGACAGATCAGAGTGGCACAGAGATGTAGGTACCTTGTAGAGATAAATCCAGTTCCACACCAGACTTATGAAGAGGCATATGGCAAATATTCTCTTGCTCTGGACAAACCAGGACACCAACGACATCTCGATGCAGATTATTGCCACAACGGTCAAGACGAAGCAAGAGACCTGTATGAAATAATTGTGAGTAATATATTACAAATGATCAAATAAAAAATGTCATTAAAAAACTCCAGTCATGCATTTATGGGCTTTTGAGAGACGCATTTATGTTCCTTTTGTTTCTATGCAACAAACACAATGAATGTTTAGTTTGATTTAAACAAATATTTAAACATACAGACTTTATTTTCTTAGGAGAAATTTCTCCCTTAGCATTAATAACAATAAGTGGAGCTCAAAGTCTACTAGCATTTTATGCATTGTGTCACATGATTGGCTGATTGGATTATTACATGAAAAAGCAGGTGTATAACCTTTCTTAATAAAGGACATGCATTTATTTAATACAGCTGTTAGAAAGTTTTCCTATCCGGCTCGAAGGACCAAATGTTAGGAAGTTTTCCTATCTAGCTTGAAGGACCATATAAGGATTTTCACTATCTGGTGTTTGCTGATCAGGGGATTGTACTTGCCACAGCGTGTCAGTAAAAACACGGTACAGGATTGAGATCACTCAACTTTACCTGGGTATAGAATTGATCGTATATGAGGTGATTCTTGCAGTCTTCTGTTAGCTGCTGTTCAGTAGGGTGCGTGATGCTGAATCATCTTTTATACTCTTGATGGAGGATGGTGCTCTGTAATGTCATAGGTAACTTGTTATGCTTGGTAAACTGTATGTCTGCCTCTACTGAATGGGAATCCTTTCTTTCATTTTGTCAGTGCATTCCTTCATATCTGGTACACCATTGCAGCAAGAGTCCTAGGGAACAAGTTTTTACAAGAGATTCTAACAAAATGAAAGTATCTTCTGTAGACGATTTGTTTTATTAACATAAAGTCTTTACCTCCAAACATTTTCTCTCGCTTTCATCTTTAGAGTGAGCAGCCATATTAACAAAATACATACTACTTAATAAGTATCCCCAAAATTACAACTTGTTTGATACCTTCATGGTTCATCACAGATACACGTCAATATACCGGTAGTCGCAAGTCAGAACTGGTATTATAAAAGTTAAACAGGTACTATACTTTGTACTATACCATGTACTAAAGTGTGTAGTAAACACACAGGTCGAGACATGCTGTGTCATCGCTTGCAGCTCCTCTTGACTACGTAGATCTGGGTTGCTAGAACCGCAGGCTCTCCACCAGCCAGGGTTATTACTTTTTGATATGCGAGTATTTAATGTACCTGGCAACTAAACCAACTCAATATGAAGGTGGAACAGAGCGGAAAACAAAAAGAAAATAAGCATTGGCTGACAGATACAAGCAATGTCCTGAGCTTTATTGTAAATGGAAAGGCAGGTGAAGGTGTTTAAAAAGTTATTGAAATTAGTCTGAAAAAGAAAGATGGAAGAGTGTGGTAGCTGCAGCTTTTATAATTAAATTGCATTAAATAAGTATAAATGAATGAGTTTAAATGAATTAAGAGACATCCTTAAAATATTTTCAAATATTTTGACTTAGAAAATAAAGCAAAAAAAAAAGGATTGTTTTATGCCAAAAAAAAAAGTTTGTAAACAGCAGCTTCTTTTTGAATAATAAACTAAATTAACATGGGTTTTTGGAGTTAAAATATTAAGTTGTTAAATGTATAAAGAGAGCAGTGTAATAAAGTTATAAAATGTTACGTTTTCCCAATTTTTCAGCTCTGCCCAAACTTAAAAATGGCTTTCGATGTCTGAAGGACACAAGAGGACAACTCCTCAGATTTTACTGCTTTTAATTCTGGACAGAAGTAGTAGTACTGGCGGTACAGAAGTTGTAGTAGTAAAGCTTTACAAGTGCAAAGTTGATATTTTACTTTTAACTAAAATAAATTTGAGCTGAACGTGTCAAAATCCTTTTTTATTCATGGAGAAACTTTCTCCAAACATTTCCACCTCCATGTGCTCTCAGAGGTGCACCTTTATATTGTTCCCCCTGGAGACGCATCTAAACAGGTTCCAATTTAGAGCTCAGCCACCGCACTACACTGCCCTCTATAGGAACTTTTAAAACCTTTTTTGTGCATTGACCCTTTAGCCATAAAAAGAATTTGTGAATAATAAACTAAATTAACATCGGTAAGTGGAGTTAAAATATTAATAATAAAATAAAAACAGTACTTTGAGGTGGGGTTTCACGGGTAAAAGTGTATATCTATCTGGTCTAGAGCAGTGGTCCCTAACCTTTTTTTATGCCACGGACCGGATTAATGTCGGACAATATTTTCACGGACCGATTTAATGTCGCACAATATTTTCACGGACCCGCCTTTAAGGTGTGGTGGATAAATACAATTAAATAAAATTATACGACCGGTATTTTCTAAATATAATAATAGACGTGAATCCGTTTGTAGATGAAGGAAAGATATGTGACCTTCATCCATCATGACATGCATCAAGAGTGAGTTATAGACAGATGTGGTGGAGAAAATCCGGTAATTATCTCAAATAAAACATTGTTCAGAATCAGATAATAAATAAAACAGAAATAATGTAAGTGTAACAGACTTTATTATAATTTATGTATTCTTTCTTGCGGCCCGGTACCAATTGACGCAGGAGGTTGGGGACCACTGGTCTAGAAGGTTTCAGGTGGGTTAATAATAACAATAATCTGTACTATAACTATAAAATGTTAGCATCATCGATAGTGGGTGATGTTTGTCGACATATTCCTGAATGTAAACAAAAATAATTTTATGCAACACCTTAATATTATGTAGGTAATATTGTGGCCTTATAACCCCATAAACTGCACTGATTGGCATAATACTGTACTAATGGAGCTAGAGACATTACATTTATTTGGTGGTAAATATATATTTTGTAATTCTACAGTTCACTTGTTGGCTTTCATTAAACAGTGAAATAAATGGTTTCATAATTTCATAAACATTTATTAATTTTTAAAAAATCAGATTATAAAGAAATTAAAATAGCAAATTTTTTAATAGTAAATTAAACTAAGAAAAAATAAACATATACACTATGAACAGATTGACAACAATTAAAATTTCAGGCTGCGTTTTGTAAAGATGAGCCCGGTTCCTCGCGTGTATTTATATGTTGTTCTGACTCCTGTATTGGAGGAGCAGAAGGTTGCTGTACAATGCTGGTGGACGTCTTCTGACAGGTCCAAGAAACAGCATGGTGTACAGCTGCTTGGCCAGCGCTTTATATAAAGACCTGGGCAAAGGATAAAAAAGATTTTTGGACCGTTAGAAATGATACGAGACACGATCATCGAGAGTTGGCAATGGGGGTGTACGATGTATATTGTCTACGAAAATATCGTAATTGTTTAGGTGCATTTAGAATGATCACAAAATTCAAGATATGGGGGTGGAAAATGTGTACATGTCACACGAAATGTGCTCAAAGATCAGCATGATTACAAATATGATATTGATTTTATTTAACAATTTAAAAAACAAGAAGTCAATATTAAAAGGCTTATGTTTTAGACACCGCATTGCCCGTTTTTGCTTGATTTCGCCTCCTCAAACAAATCCAGACCTGGAAATCACAAGCGCGAATACAAGAAGCACAGGAAAATGAAGTGTAACAGGCAGGGGTTTCAGTGAGGCCTTTAGAAACTTGCTAATGCCTTCTCCCAAGTGCTTCAGAGGGTCTGTAATTAAATTAAAGTGGGAAGAGTGCACGTGTGTATGTGAGTGTGAAAGGAATTCTCGGGGTTATTTAGGTGTGCGAGGAGCATGATTGGATGCAACTACAGCACAGTTAAATAGATCCGACCTGGCGAGTGGAAAGATCCAGAAAATGATGATGAAATGAAGAGATGATGAAGTGATTTTTGTCTCTATATACCGCCGTTTTGATTAGCGAAAAAGGTCTGCATGGTAGAGATGGAGGGGCCCCAATAGGGGGTTATTTTATTGATGTTTATTGTTGTATGTCGTTGTGTGAGGAGCAGGAGTGGAGGAGAGGAGTAGTAGAAGATAATACAGTGAAGTGGGGTTCATTCAAATGTGTATAGTGTAGTGAGTGAATTAGGGAAGTTTTTACATACACACATCATTCATAAATATACTTTTATATGTGTATATGCATAAAAGATTTTAAAATGTCAATAAATATAAATCTGTTTGATCTGGGAATATATGCACATTAGATATATATTGGAATATATTGCATATCAGTAAGAAACATATTTTTAGAGTAATTTAAGAATAAAAGTGTGAGGAATATGAATGTCAGATTTAGAGAAAGAAACTAAAGGCATAAAAACACATTTTGAGGACGATAAATCAAATAATAATAATACAAATGAATATATAAGGATAGAAGAGGAGTGGAAATGTGGAATGCGAGTTACTTACTTAAATAATTAAGATTGTAAGAATGCCCAGAGAGTGTAACAGCTGAAAGCCAGAGAAAATGCATTTATATACATTGCTTGTCTAAAAATAAGAATATAAATAAGAATACAAGGAATGGTTTTTAGTTCTAATGTATTTATTTTATAAGCCTCTGTCACAATATTATTACATTATCATAAAAGTACATGCTTAAGCACGATGTGTGTAAGTGAACACACAGCCAGCGCTGGGGAAATAAAAAGAAAAACACACTGCATATGCCTGTATGCACTTCTTACAGCCGTGTACATTACTTAGCTTTTTTTTCCCCCTTCTAAGCTGCGTCTGCAGTAACTTTTTGCACGCTGACTTCAGTATTTGTGAGCCGTTTGTGGTAGTTTCTTGTTCTACCTCCATTTCTTCATAGGAGGAAAAGAGAAAAAAAAAACATATGTATGCAGGTTAGAGAGAGAGAGAGAAAAATCTGCACGCTAAACATAAATACTCTGGTGGCAGAGAGTGTGAGAAATTCCAATATTTAATATTTAATAGATTGGACATGTTGCATGCCATAGTCCCATGTGAAAATTGGTCTGAGAAAATTAGAGATCAGAGACGACCTGAGCAGCGTAGTAGAAGCCTCTTAACCTTACCATAAGTTATTAGTCATCTGTTTGACTTTATTAAAACATATATGATAAAGATAAAGAACCAATAATATGTAAGTATGTAGTATTAGTATTGCTCAGGACTGACAGCAATTGTGACAAACCTAGAGAGATTTAGTGGGTAAGAGGACCCAGAGTATTACATTTTAGAGCATAAAATAAACACATTGGGAGGAATAGGCATAAATAATAATAATAATAAGAAATTGTATAACACTGGAAAAAAGGCCAGTGGACGGGGTCGGAGAACAATAGAAAATTGGTGCCCAGAGAAAGAGTGAGCAGAGCAATGCAAGCATGCATCATGAGTTAAAACATGAGCCAGCTCTTGCCACTGTAATGTAAAAATAAAAGTTTCAGAAGAAGATATATATACAGTGGTACCTTGACCTACGAGTGCATTAATGTACGAGTTTTCCGAGGTACGAGCGGTCACTCTGTCGATTTTTTGCTTTGTTACGCGAGCAAAAAATTGAGGTACGAGCTCGAGACGCCGCTGCTAGAAAGCGAAGATTGTGACGAAAATTAGGATGAGCAAAGAAGAAAAAGTACAAAATAAAAGTTTAGGGATACGTAGTGTTGAAGAGTGATAGTAAAAAACGAGTTTTCCCTCCGCTTATCGCCTCTACCACCCCCAAATCCCCCCACCCAACCCTCCCCCCCCCTTACCGGAGTTTTCGTTAGCTCAAGTCCTCTCATCTCCAAGGTAAATACACTGAATTAAACCTTATTATATCTTTACATTCTGTTCTATTATGTTTTTATAAAAGATTTGTTATTTAGAAATGTATTTTCCTAATTTAATACCATGAAACATAAAAATGGGGTGGCATTTTGAGGTTTGGAACGGATTAATGCCATTTTAAGTATTTTCAATGAGGAAAATTGATTTGATGTGCAGAGCAAATTGAGATACGAGCTTGACCACGGAACGAATTAAACTGGTAGGTCAAGGTACCACTTTATATACATTTACATTTACGGCATTTAGCAGACGGCCTTATCCAGAGCGACGTAAAAAAGTGCTTTGAGTCTCTAGCAATGAATAAATCTATACTGGTACGCCTATATATATATATATATATATATATATATATATATATATATATATATATATATATATATAACAAATAAAAAATAGATATATACAAGGAAATGTTGGACAAAAGTAGATTTGCAAAGGCAGGAGGAAGTTAACAAGTATCTGTGTGCAGGGAAAGAGAAGGAAATAGAAGAATGTAATACAAAAATAGAAGAAGATTAGCAAAACAGGGAACAGCTTCATCATTAATGGTACATACGGAGCGGACGAATAAAATCTATCCCATGTTAGTTGACCCAGACAGTTCAACTGAAGACATTGTAAATCTAGAAAATTCTCCTAAGACGCTTTACAGGGGTATCAAGAAGACGCCACGTTGATGTCAGCAATCTTGAGGACAACAAGCCCCAGCAGAGAGAAAAGAAAAAAAAAGTTAATCACAAGAAAGAGAACGACAAAGCGACATAAATGTGACCTATCCCATCGAAGTTCGAAGCAGAGGCAGTACCTAGTGATGGAAGTGAGCAATGGGAGGAGCGAGAAAGAAAGAAAACAGAGAAATACATGAAGGACTTCAAAAAACAGCACATCCACAGCATTTCTCCCAAAAAAACTGAGAGGAAGTTAAAGTACAAGAAGGAAGGAAGAAGGCATAGGCCGAGCAAAGACACAGTGAGACATACAGTGGAGCTAAAAAGACCAAAGTGAACATGATGAAGAAAATTATGAAGATTATTAAAGATGGATGAAAATAAAGCAAGT
Organism: Silurus meridionalis; assembly: GCF_014805685.1. Taxonomy (NCBI): domain Eukaryota; kingdom Metazoa; phylum Chordata; class Actinopteri; order Siluriformes; family Siluridae; genus Silurus; species Silurus meridionalis. The sequence goes on from NC_060892.1 coordinate 24,035,120, forward strand.
GAGAATCACGTCCACTGAAAGCAAGAACAAAAAGAAAGAAATATGAGATAGAGATATGCTGGACAGAGGACATGAGTTCCTTTAAAAAGTGAACAAAAAAAGTGTACCAGTGGACAAGACAAACTACAATTAAAGGAAGAAAAGTAAAAGGATGCACTTTTCGGAAAAAAAGGGGGAAATTGGGAGAAGATCTCTTTCATTCATTACAAGAATATACATGAAGAATCAACGAAAGCAAAATCAAAGAATGATGACGAATATGAAAAAAAGGGTGGAAAGAAAGAGAGAAGTCTACCACAATAGGACATAAAGACCCAAACCCAATACAAAGATCCATACTTTCAGTCCCTACCCCAGTGACCTGATGTGTTCCCAGGAATGGTCGCTGGGGTGAAAATATGGATGAAACAGACGAATTAAGCCTCTTCTGAGACAATGTTCTGCGATCAACTATCAACAATCCCATTCATGGACATACCAGGCCTGTGAGGCCAACTCCTATGCACATGCGGAGGAACTCAGAAATGGATCACTATCTTGGAACTGGTTGACCCAGCACAAATCATTAGATTGGCTGTGCGGAATAAATATGACAACAGTCCCAGGCCATGGAAAAAGAGAATACCATGCCCAATCAAGGTGGATCCAGGAAGATGGTGAAGAAATACCCCAGTTCAGTGACCTGATGTGTTCCCAGGAATAGTAGGTGGGGTGAAAATATGGATGAAACAGACGAATTAAGCCTCTTCTGAGACAATGTTCTGCGATCAACTATCAACAATCCCATTCATGGACATAACAGGCCTGTGAGGCCAACTCCTATGCACATGCGGAGGAACTCAGAAATGGAGCACTATCTTGGAACTGGTTGACCCAGCACAAATCAGAAGATTGGCTGTGCGGACTACATACGACAACAGTCCCAGGTTATGGAAAAACAGAATACCATGCCCAATCAAAGTGGATCCAGACGCCACGTCGATGTCAGCAATCTTGAGGACAACAAGCCCCAGCAAATTGAAAAATGTTGAGAGAAAAGGAAAAAAAAGTTAATAGCAAGAAAGAGAACAACAAAGCGACATAAATGTGACCCATCCCATCGAAGTTCGAAGCAGAGGCAGTACCTAGTGATGGAAGTGAGCAATGGGAGGAGCGAGAAAGAAAGAAAACAGAGAAATACATGAAGGACTTCAAAAAACAGCACATCCACAGCATTTCTCCCAAAAAAACTGAGAGGAAGTTGAAGTACAAGAAGGAAGGAAGAAGGCATAGGCCGAGCAAAGACACAGAGAGACATACAGTGGAACTAAAAAGACCAAAGTGAACATGATGAAGAAAATTATAAAGATTATTGAAGATGGATGAAAAGAAATCAAGTGAGAATCATGTCCACTGAAAGTAAAAACAAAAAGAAAGAAATAAGAGATAGAGATATGCTGGACAGAGGACATGAGTTCCTTTAAAAGTGAACAAACAAAGTGTACCAGTGGACAAGACAAACTACAATTAAAGAAAGAAAAGTAAAAGGATGCACTTTTCGGGAAAAAAAAGGGGGAAATTGGGAGAAGATCTCTTTCATTCATTTATGAGAAGAATAAACATGAAGAATCAACGAAAGCAAAATCAAAGAATGATGACGAATATGAAAAAAAGGGTGGAAAGAAAGAGAAGTCTACCACAATAGGACATAAAGACCCAAACCCAATACAACGATCCATACTTTCAGTCCCTACCCCAGTGACCTGATGTGTTCCCAGGAATGGTCGCTGGGGTGAAAATATGGATGAAACAGACGAATTAAGCCTCTTCTGAGACAATGTTCTGCGATCAACTATCAACAACTCCATTCATGGACATACCAGGCCTGTGAGGCCAACTCCTATGCACATGCGGAGGAACTCAGAAATGGATCACTATCTTGGAACTGGTTGACCCAGCACAAATCATTAGATTGGCTGTGCGGAATAAATATGACAACAGTCCCAGGCCATGGAAAAAGAGAATACCATGCCCAATCAAGGTGGATCCAGGAAGATGGTGAAGAAATACCCCAGTTCAGTGACCTGATGTGTTCCCAGGAATAGTAGGTGGGGTGAAAATATGGATGAAACAGACGAATTAAGCCTCTTCTGAGACAATGTTCTGCGATCAACTATCAACAATCCCATTCATGGACATAACAGGCCTGTGAGGCCAACTCCTATGCACATGCGGAGGAACTCAGAAATGGAGCACTATCTTGGAACTGGTTGACCCAGCACAAATCAGAAGATTGGCTGTGCGGACTACATACGACAACAGTCCCAGGTTATGGAAAAACAGAATACCATGCCCAATCAAAGTGGATCCAGACACCACGTCGATGTCAGCAATCTTGAGGACAACAAGCCCCAGCAAATTGAAAAATGTTGAGAGAAAAGGAAAAAAAAGTTAATAGCAAGAAAGAGAACAACAAAGCGACATAAATGTGACCCATCCCATCAAGTTCAAGCAGAGGCAGTACCTAGTGATGGAAGTGAGCAATGTGAGGAGCGAGAAAGAAAGAAAACAGAGAAATACATGAAGGACTTCAAAAAACAGCACATCCACAGCATTTCTCCCAAAAAAACTGAGAGGAAGTTGAAGTACAAGAAGGAAGGAAGAAGGCATAGGCCGAGCAAAGACACAGAGAGACATACAGTGGAACTAAAAAGACCAAAGTGAACATGATGAAGAAAATTATAAAGATTATTGAAGATGGATGAAAAGAAATCAAGTGAGAATCACGTCCACTGAAAGTAAAAACAAAAAGAAAGAAATATGAGATAGAGATATGCTGGACAGAGGACATGAGTTCCTTTAAAAGTGAACAAAAAAAGTGTACCAGTGGACAAGACAAACTACAATTAAAGAAAGAAAAGTAAAAGGATGCACTTTTCGGGAAAAAAAAGGGGGAAATTGGGAGAAGATCTCTTTCATTCATTTATGAGAAGAATAAACATGAAGAATCAACGAAAGCAAAATCAAAGAATGATGACGAATATGAAAAAAAAAGGGTGGAAAGAAAGAGAGAAGTCTACCACAATAGGACATAAAGACCCAAACCCAATACAACGATCCATACTTTCAGTCCCTACCCCAGTGACCTGATGTGTTCCCAGGAATGGTCGCTGGGGTGAAAATATGGATGAAACAGACGAATTAAGCCTCTTCTGAGACAATGTTCTGCGATCAACTATCAACAACTCCATTCATGGACATACCAGGCCTGTGAGGCCAACTCCTATGCACATGCGGAGGAACTCAGAAATGGATCACTATCTTGGAACTGGTTGACCCAGCACAAATCATTAGATTGGCTGTGCGGAATAAATATGACAACAGTCCCAGGCCATGGAAAAAGAGAATACCATGCCCAATCAAGGTGGATCCAGGAAGATGGTGAAGAAATACCCCAGTTCAGTGACCTGATGTGTTCCCAGGAATAGTAGGTGGGGTGAAAATATGGATGAAACAGACGAATTAAGCCTCTTCTGAGACAATGTTCTGCGATCAACTATCAACAATCCCATTCATGGACATAACAGGCCTGTGAGGCCAACTCCTATGCACATGCGGAGGAACTCAGAAATGGAGCACTATCTTGGAACTGGTTGACCCAGCACAAATCAGAAGATTGGCTGTGCGGACTACATACGACAACAGTCCCAGGTTATGGAAAAACAGAATACCATGCCCAATCAAAGTGGATCCAGACACCACGTCGATGTCAGCAATCTTGAGGACAACAAGCCCCAGCAAATTGAAAATGTTGAGAGAAAAGGAAAAAAAAGTTAATAGCAAGAAAGAGAACAACAAAGCGACATAAATGTGACCCATCCCATCGAAGTTCGAAGCAGAGGCAGTACCTAGTGATGGAAGTGAGCAATGTGAGGAGCGAGAAAGAAAGAAAACAGAGAAATACATGAAGGACTTCAAAAAACAGCACATCCACAGCATTTCTCCCAAAAAAACTGAGAGGAAGTTGAAGTACAAGAAGGAAGGAAGAAGGCATAGGCCGAGCAAAGACACAGAGAGACATACAGTGGAACTAAAAAGACCAAAGTGAACATGATGAAGAAAATTATAAAGATTATTGAAGATGGATGAAAAGAAATCAAGTGAGAATCACGTCCACTGAAAGTAAAAACAAAAAGAAAGAAATATGAGATAGAGATATGCTGGACAGAGGACATGAGTTCCTTTAAAAGTGAACAAAAAAAGTGTACCAGTGGACAAGACAAACTACAATTAAAGAAAGAAAAGTAAAAGGATGCACTTTTCGGGAAAAAAAAGGGGGAAATTGGGAGAAGATCTCTTTCATTCATTTATGAGAAGAATAAACATGAAGAATCAACGAAAGCAAAATCAAAGAATGATGACGAATATGAAAAAAAAAGGGTGGAAAGAAAGAGAGAAGTCTACCACAATAGGACATAAAGACCCAAACCCAATACAACGATCCATACTTTCAGTCCCTACCCCAGTGACCTGATGTGTTCCCAGGAATGGTCGCTGGGGTGAAAATATGGATGAAACAGACGAATTAAGCCTCTTCTGAGACAATGTTCTGCGATCAACTATCAACAACTCCATTCATGGACATACCAGGCCTGTGAGGCCAACTCCTATGCACATGTGGAGGAACTCAGAAATGGATCACTATCTTGGAACTGGTTGACCCAGCACAAATCATTAGATTGGCTGTGCAGAATAAATATGACAACAGTCCCAGGCCATGGAAAAAGAGAATACCATGCCCAATCAAGGTGGATCCAGGAATATAATGAAGGAATACCCCAGTTCAGTGACCTGATGTGTTCCCAGGAATAGTAGGTGGGGTGAAAATATGGATGAAACAGATGAAATGAGCCTCTTCCGAGACAATGTTTTGCGATCGACTATCAACAATCCCATTCATGGACATAACAGGCCTGTGAGGCCAACTCCCATGCACATGTGGAGGAACTCAGAAATGGATCACTATCTTGGAACTGGTTGACCCAGCACAAATCAGAAGATTGGCTGTGCGGACTAAATATGACAACAGTCCCAGGTCATGGAAAAACAGAATACCATGCCGAATCAAGGTGGATCCAGGAAGATGGTGAAGGAATACCCCAGTTCATTCTAAATCTGCAAGATGCCTGGAGAAGAGGAGATGGAAGCTCCAGGGGATGAAAACAGCTGATAGCTGCATCTTTTTCTGATGGACCCAAAAGTCACAATCTCCAGCATTCTTCTGTAAAGCAATGAAAACAGTAAGCTTCTCTCAGCAAGAAAAACACAATCTTGGCTCAAAGGTTCACAGTGGGCCTACAAGATCATGAGTCACACTTCCAGAACTGTTAGAACATCATTGTGTAATGCTTGAATAAGAAGATGGACAGAACATATTAGACTGGCTGGATGGATACTGGCTGGAAATTAAGGAGAAAAGTGCGTCAGGATTGTGGGAAAACTCTTAATAGGAAACTCTGGTTAGAGCACATGTGCCCAGACTGTCGAGAAACAAGTGATCCCTGGCATTTTGCTATAAAATATGATGAAGGCGGAAGAAATGAAGAGTATGAAACGCTCTTGGAAGAACATCTAAATGGACATTGAAAAGATAGCAAAACATTGGACATAATATTGCAACAACAAGAAAATACTGTAGAGCTGCCTGACAAATACAAGAACTGTATCAACGGGAAAAAGGCTGTTCCATATGTTACCCTAATGATTGAGCGTAATTTTAAATCATAAGGTTTAGGGCTAATGGTCAGTAAAGTAGATCAGGGAAGTAAATGAAGGCCTACAAATAAGCCGTACACTCACTTGTCACTCGAATAGGAAGCTTTTAGGAAAGCAATTGAATATAATGATTAGTAAGCACACATACAGGTTATAGTATAGTTAGATTGAAGGATCAGTTGATCAAGAACCAGAGAGACTTTTAAAAGTAGTAACAGAACAATTAAAGATAAATCACCCAACATCTAGTAGACTAGTGAAAGCAGCAGGATTAGTAAAAGTTCTATATAAATATAAATTCTCCCTATAAATAGTGATGGAAGGAAAATCCCGTATCTACGCTTCTTTTCTAATATGAAAATACCAAGTTTTCTAAAAACCTAAAAAAAAAATAATATGAAAAGGTATAGAATAATAAGAATATCAGCAATAACAGCCGGAAACAATCAGTAATGATTTCTGTTTGCATTTACATTTTCATTTACATATCATGGACAATACACCTACTCTAGATTCTAGATTATTACAAAGATATTTTAAAAGCCTATCATTATTCAAGCAAGTACTGGAGCGGGACTTTTTACAAATTTTAATAATTGCTAATGTATATTGACATTCAACTAATTTATTTTGTGTTAGAAACAATAAAACAGAATGAGCATAATGTGGGTAAAAAGAAGCTACAATGCTGTAAACTAAAAGTAGAATACCTAGGAAGAGGCACAAAGCCATAAAATATTGTTAGCCCTTGTGGATACTATTCAGAAAGCATCAAAACCATAAGCTTTAAAACAAATGCTGTCATTCCTTGGCATAGCAGGTCAGTAGACCATGGATATGTGACTTTGCATAAAAAGCACATGATAAAACCACAATTCAAGTGTTACACTGACTAATTTTATATAGTAATTACAGATAGTATAGAGAAATAAGATTATCCACTGAACACCAAACGCTGAACGCAATTTCCAAGCTGGATGCACTGCTTCGCCAAAACCCACCATTAGTGGTGGCACTGAACTTTTCGTACACTTTCTTACCTTTTATTACCTATGTTAGAACTTTTCTTTGTAAACTATATGTTTTTGGTTTGTTTTATGTTTTTTGATACTGTTAACTCTCCATTGTTTTAATATCTATGGAAAATCTTAAGGTGACCTGGTGTTCACGATCACTGTCGCGCACAAAGCGGGCAGAGTGGAAATTTTCCTCACAATTGGTCAAAGAGGTTTTCCGCCCACTCCTGGTACACCTATTTTTTGAGAACGAGACATGCTTTGCAGTCAAAGTTAGATCAAACGAAATATGATGGGAGGGGGAGTATGTTGAGATTCTAGAAAGCAGTTTGATTTGATAAAAGTAATTGGGGGAAAAAGAAAAAGGCAGGTTATATTTTAAGGGGGGAGTATGTTGAGAAATGTAGCTAGTTCAGTTTATAATATAAAATAATAATAACAGCAATAATAGTAGAACAAAGTCAGGTTCAATAGGGTTGTTAAATGCAGGTGCACCATGCAATGTGCAAAATTCTCTCAGAAGTCATGTATGGAGCTGCCTATGTGGATAAACACCTCGGCTATGTGGGGAAAACAAAGAGACCGCATAACATCTTGACTCATCTTGCTTGCATAATAGGGTGGATAAAGTTCACCCATGTAATTTAGCTTAGGTCAGCTTCAGCTATCAGTAGTAAAATCTAGAATATATAATATTCTGAAGCAATATGCTTCAGATAACATAGAACATCGCTTATATTAGTTTAATTTTGTGGAGTTAAAATATTAATAATAAAATAAACACAGTACTTTGAGGTGGGGTTTCATGGGGTAAAAGTGTATATCTGGTCTAGAGGGTTTCTGGTGGGTTAATAATTACAATAGTCTGCTATAACTATAAAATGTTAGCATCTTCAATAGTGGGTGATGTTTGTCGACATATTCCTAAATGTAAACAAAAACAATTTTATGCAACACCTTAATATTATGTAGGTAATATTGTGGCCTTATAACCCCATAAACTGCACTGATTGGCATAATACTGTACTAATGGAGCTAGAGACATTACATTTATTTGGTGGTAAATATATATTTTGTAATTTTACAGTTCACTTGTTGGCTTTCATTAAACAGTGAAATAAATGGTCTCATAATTTCATACACATTTATTTATTTTTAAAAAATCAGATTATAAAGAAATTTAAAATAGCACATTTTTAAAGAGTAAATTAAACTAAGAAAAAATAAATATATACACTATGAACAGATTAACAACAATAAAAATATCAGGCTGCGTTTTGTAAAGATGAGCCCGGTTCCTCGCGTGTATTTATATGTTGCTCTGACTCCTGTATTGAGGAGCAGAAGGTTGCTGTACAATGTTGGGTGGACGTCTTCTGAGAGGTCCAAGAACAGCATGGTGTACAGCTGCTTGGCCAGCGCTTTATATAAAGACCTGGGCAAAGGATAAAAAAGATTTTTGGACCGTTAGAAATGATACGAGACACGATCATCGAGAGTTGGCAATGGGGGTGTACGATGTATATTGTCTACGAAAATATCGTAATTGTTTAGGTGCATTTAGAATGATCACAAAATTCAAGATATGGGGGTGGAAAATGTGTACATGTCACACGAAATGTGCTCCAAAGATCAGCATGATTACAAAGATGACGTTGATTTTATTTAACAATTTAAAAAACAGGAAGTCAATATTAAAAGCCTTATGTTTTAGACACCGCATTGCCCGTTTTTTGCTTGATTTCGCCTCCTCAAACAAATCCAGACCTGGAATTCACAAATCAAATTCCATACTTTTCCAAAATGCGTAGGAACCCTTTTTATCATTATCGATAAAATCCCCCCAAAAATATTGAGATGTCATTTGCGTATTTGCCAATAACCGATCAACCAATTTTATCCAGTATCTTTTTTTTTTTTTTTTTATGGATACTGGATAAAAAACAATACGAAAAAAAAAAACCTCTATTTAAAAATGTTCTGAACTTAAAAAAAAAAAAAACAGTACTCAATCATGAAAGTGTTAAATGAAATAAATATGAACATATTAACTATATTAATAAATATTAAAGAAAATCAAAGGCATGCATTCAAACTGAAACAAAAATTAACACTCCAAATAAATTAAAAACAGGAAAAAAACAAACAAAAAAAATATTCAACTAACAGCATGTGTCATCAGTGATTCGCCTCTAAAGGTCGCTCTTGTAAATGTATAATGACACCTTCTTCAGCCACCAGGAAAAACTATCGGTATGGAGTTTTGCTGATAGCACAAAGTGCGTAGTACATTTTTCTTACACTTCAAATAGGAAACACAAACTTGTACCAACAAGACGATGCCCATGGGTACAAAGTCAGTACTAACACTCTTGTCTAGTAAATCTAGTAAAACATACAAATTTGTCCTAGAATTGTTTGTGTTTGGTAATTAATTAAAATGAGTCATTAGATACAGATATTTTCAATATTATGCACCCCTTAATAAAAAATAAAAAAAACGTTACATTTTTACCTTGATAACCATGTCGAGTTTGACCACAAACGTGTCTTCGAAGCGCCACTTCCTGGAAGCTACGTAGTCGTGGTGTTTAAAGTTGATAAGAACTTTACTCAGCGCATCATCTAGAGAGGCGGTTCTATAGCTGTTATCTTCATTTACAAACGTCTGGATTTCCGCCAGCTTTTGCTTCGAAAGTTTCACCTCGGCATCGTAGTGTATTTCGGCAGTCACGGCGTTGGGCTGGAAGGTCACACAAATAGAAAATGAGCAGCACGGAAATGTAAGCAGGAAGGCACACGTGGCTCATGATCACGTACCAAGGAAAGTTTCAAAATTTCCTTTAAAATATTAAAAGACTTATGTTTTAGACACCGCATTGCCTGTTTTTGCTTGATTTCGCCTCCTCAAAAAAATCCAGACATGGAATTCACAAATCAAATTCCATACGTTTTATCATTATCGATAAAATCCCCCAAAAATATCAAGATATCATTTTTGGTCAATATCGCACACCCCTAGTTGGGATTTGCTCAGTCCTGATCTCAGTACAACTGAAAATAAAAGGTTTTACAGCCATTTTCCACTGAAAACCCGAAACCATTCAAAATGACATGCCACGATGGCGAGCGCGAATACAAGAAGCACAGGAAAATGAAGTGTAACAGGCAGGGGTTTCAGTGAGGCTTTTAGAAACTTGCTAATGCCTTCTCCCAAGTGCTTCAGAGGGTCCGTAATTAAGATGGACATGGTCATATTGACAACCTGTAAAGACACGAAACAAGTCAGGCAGGCTGAGGTACAATTTTTTCATTAGATGAAAAGCATAGCAGTGAACAAGTAGGAACCTTGGTTGGAGGCACGAGTAGGATCGGATTTACATACATGGTCTCATAGTATTGTTTACAGGGGTCGACCTGAACAGTCCAAGTTGTCCAAATCCACTCTGAAACCATAGAAATTAAATGTTTAGACACGGTTGCAAAAATCTTTATTTGTCCATAATCCCTGGTAAAGATCACTGTGGCAACAGGCTAAGAAGGTCTCCTACTCCAGCCACTAGGTGGTGTAATGGTAAACAAAATTCTCGCTCTGTATTTACCTCGGTGAAAGTCACGGTTCATTTCGGTCCAATGGTACAGTTAGAGGGAATAAATGCAAACCATAAAATTGTTTGTAAGTTTTTGTTAAAGTGTTTTTTTTTATTATTAACCTTAATAAATCATTTAATTATTAACATTTGTGAAAAAAATTAAAAATTTTTTTATAAAATGCCTGCTTAGTTAAAAATGTTTTTGTATAATATAGAATGAATCGTTACACTTTTTTTATTATATTGATTACATTTATTAAATAAATAAAAAAAAAATTTAATAGTTTACATTTGTTAGCCCCTATTTGGGTAATACAGAAACGTGTACAAGTGTGTGTTTTATACATTTAATATTTAATTTTCCTTAGCCTTCTAAGAAAATAGAGACGCTGCTGGGCTTTCTTGGTGATCGAGCTGGTGTTGAGTGACCAGGTGAAGTTCTCCACCAGATGTACACCAAGAAATTTGGTGCTCTTGACGATCTCCACAGAGGATCTATCGATGATCAGTGGGGAATGGCCGCTTTGTGTTCTCCTGAAGTCAACAACGATCTCTTTGGTTTTGTCAACATTCAGAGATGGGTTGTTGGCTCCATGCTGTTCCTGATCAGGAATGAATGAGGCCTCCCAGTCAGGAAGTCCAGGTGCTGAGGGATGATTGTGTGGAATGCTGAACTGAAGTCTATTACCAGCATTCATCTGTAAGTGTCCTTATTGTCGAGGTGGATGAGAGCCTGATGGAGTGTCGTGAAGATGGCATCGTCTATGGAATGGTTAACGTCCGTGGAACATCATTTAAGAAATACACAAGATATTTATTTATTAATTCAGGAATTTATTCCTTCTCTCCATCCTTCATTTATTTATTCTTTTCACGGAATTGTCAGGATTTTTTCCTTTTAAAAAAAATTCTTGAAGCTGTACATAAAAGAATCCATATCGCTAGACTGTCGTTAAAAAACAGGTGTTTGCAGTGTAGACACTGTGATTTTAAATGTTAAAGAGCGAACTCCGTACGTAAAACAAGGGTTGCACTCCTACCAGGCACTGACAGCTCTTCTTCTACAGGATCCTTTCATGTTTTAAAGCCAAACATGAGATAATAATCTCTCCCACAGGTCCTGGGTTTGCCCCGTGGTGTCTCAATCCAATGCCTGTGCAGCTAAATACAGAGTCTATCAAAAAGCCAGTGTCTCCACTCAAATCCGACATACATGTATATGAATGGAAATTTCCAGGACCTCACCTTTGATATTGTCCATCCAGTCAAGTTTCTTCACTCCGGTGCATTTATTATTGAGGTTCTCCATCTTTGCAAGGTTGGCCTGCTGTTCAGCATAGGCAATCTAGAGAAGGTTGAATGTTTCAATCACACTTTGGATTCAATATTCAACTATTACACCATAATTATGCTATTTAGCCACTATGGAAATATTCAGGATATGGTTTTATAAGAGCAATACCATACCAAACAATTACAATGCATGTTATTTTGTGTAGTTTGCAATAAACTGTATTTCCTATCGACCTTTCAACCTTACCATGTAGAGATAATACCAGTTCCACAACAGACTGATGGAGAAGCATCTGACAAACAGTCGCTTAAACCGGAGAAACCAGGACACCACCGACCACATCTCAGTGCAAATTATTGCCACGATGATCAAGAAAACGCCCAAGACCTGTAATAAAAATCTAAATTGTGAGAATTATTATATATATTATTAAATATATATTATATTTCAAAGGTAAAAACAGACATTAAAATCCCATACATGCAGCAAATTTGAGGTCCAATCACGAGCCAAGATGTACGTGACCGTGATCTCCATTTAGAAAGACATTTTACTAAACAAGAGTGGCCTTTTGGGTGATACTCAAACGTTCTACTCTTATTATTTATATATAATATACTCGGGGTTAGCTTAGTGGTTATGGTTCAATGTTACTGGTCGGGGGTTTAAGCCCCGGCATCGCCACGCTGCTACGCAAAATGCGTAGAAACCCTTTTTATCATTATCGATAAAATCCACCAAAAAAATATCAAGATATCATTTTTGGTCAAAATCGCACACCCCTAGTTGGGATTTGCTCAGTCTTGATCTCAGTACAACTGAAAATAAAAGGTTTTACAGCCATTTTCCACTGAAAACCCGAAACCATTCAAAATGACATGCCACGATGGCGAGCGCGAATACAGGAAGCATAGGAAAATGAAGTGTAACAGGCAGGGGTTTCAGTGAGGCCTTTAGAAACTTGCTAATGCCTTCTCCCAAGTGCTTCAGAGGGTCCGTAATTAAGATGGACATGGTCATATTGACAACCTGTAAAGACACGAAACAAGTCAGGCAGGCTGAGGTACAATTTTTTCATTAGATGAAAAGCATAGCAGTAAACAAGTAGGAACCTTGGTTGGAGGCACGAGTAGGATCGGATTCACATACATGGTCTCATAGTATTGTTTACAGGGGTCGTCCTGAACAGTCCAAGTTGTCCAAATCCACTCTGAAACCATAGACGGTAAATGTTTAGACACGGTTGCAAAAATCTTTATTTGTCCATAATCCCTGGTAAAGATCACTATGGCAACAGGCTAAGAAGGTCTCTTGCTCCAGCCACTAGGGGGTGTAAAGGTAAACAAAAGTCACGGTTCATTTCAGTCCAATGGTACAGTTAGTGGGAATAAATGCAAACCATAAAATTGCTTGTAAGTTTTTGTTAAAGTCGTTTTTTTTATTATTAACCTCAATAAATCATTTAATTATTAACATTTGTGAACATTTTTTAAAACAACTCACATCTCAGTGCAAATAATTGCCACAATGATCAAGAAAACACCCAAGACCTGTAATAAAAATCAAAATTGTACTTTTACCAGGACCACATGCAGCTAGAAGCAAACTTTCCGGTTAAGTAGCATCTCTGGATGGTGTTTTTGTTTCAACGTGTACAGCTGTCATAGACCTTGGTGTTATTATTCACCCTAGTCTTTCCTTTGAGGCTCACATGAATAATATCACCAGGATCGCCTTCTTTCACCTTAGAAATATTGCTAAAATTAGAAATATGATGTCGTTACAGGATGCAGAAAAACTAGTTCATGCTTTTTTTACTTCTAGATTAAACTACTGTAACGCTTTACAGTCTGGGTGTGCGAGTAAGTGCATAAATAAGCTTCAGTTAGTTCAGAATGCAGCAGCAAGAGTCCGTACTAGATCTAGGAAATTTGAGCACATCACTCCTGTTTTAATCAGTCTACACTGGCTCCCAATTAAATCTCGCATTGATTATAAAATACTACTACTGACGTATAAAGCACTTAACGGTCTCGCACCGCAGTATCTGAGTGAACTTCTGTACCAGTATGATCCTCCACGCCTACTTAGATCAAAAGGTGCAGGCTATCTGTTGGTTCCTTAAATAATGAAGACTACAGCAGGGGGCAGATCTTTCTCTTATAAAGCCCCACAGTTATGGAACAGCCTTTCAATCAGTGTTCGGAACTCAGACACAGTCTCAGTGTTCAAGTCAAGGTTGAAAACATATTTATTTAGTCAAGCCTTTGATCAGTAGATTTTTTCTTCGGTAAAGGCACAGATATGTAGGGAACATGGATATAGAGTGTTTGGTGAACTGGGATATTTGTATGCTGTCGTCCCCTCACATTCACACGTTCACTCAGGTTTGTTGACGGTGGTGTGGTGGTTCGTCTCTTATCCCAGAGATCCCTCAAGTCTGTGTTACCTTCTGGTTCTCCTTTTTAGTTATGCTGCAATAGCGAGTCTTGCCGGAGTCCCAACTGCACAGTGATATTAACTTTCATACAACAATAAGGACACTTAATAATCCATATCCTTCTCTTCCTGTCACCCTCCTCTTTCTCTCTCTCTCTCTCTCTCTCTCGGTCGAGTTAAACATGCTCCTGAGGCTCCAGTGACCACTGTTCCAGCCCTTCTCCCCTGGATCTTCCCACTTCGTCCTGGTCTGCCTCTGGATGGTGTTCTCTTCGACTGGAGGCCACTCTGTGCAGCTTGGGGCGGTTTCTCATCAACGCCTTGGGTGGTTCCATGAAATTCCGGAGTAAGAACGGGAGCTTTGAGGATGAATTGGACTGTAGTTAATGTCAACAGTCTGCTACACTGACTCAGGACTACTTTTCGCTTCTGATCATCATCACTGTACCCTGCAACATCGTATATCTGCTATAAATGGACATTCGGTGCAACCCAGATGAGGATGGGTTCCCTCTTGAGTCTGGTTCCTTTCAAGGTTTCTTCCTTATCCATCTCGGGGAGTTTTTCCTTGCCACAGTCACCACCGGCTCGCTCATCAGGGACAAACTTACTTATAAAGAACATATTCACTTTTAATCACCACATTATCTGTGTAAAGCTGCTTTGAGACAATATTCATTGTTGAAAGCGCTATACAAATAAAAATGAATTGAATTTAATTGAATTAATGGTTTGCTGAAGACAACCTGCTCAAGAGCATTAATTACTGGAACCATGTCCTGTGGTCTGATGAGACAAATAAACTTGTTTGGCTCAGATGGTGTCCAGCATGTGTGGTCATGCCCTGGTGGGGAGAAACAAGAACATTATTTCTTGCCTACAGTCAAGCATGGTGGTGGTAGCATCATGGTCTGGGGCTGCATGAGGGCTGTTTGTACTGGGGAGATGCGGTTCATTGAGGGAAACATAAAGCAAATTTCTCAATGTAAATCTGATTAATTATAAGTCGAATGGGGAAAATTAATTTGCGATTCTTCCTTTCAAAAGCATTTTCTCAACCTAATTGGCTGGGTACAGTAATCTTCAACCCAGTCACCCATGGTATTTTAATTTGACTAAGATCTGGACTTTCAATTATCAACAACCAGCTTTTCTGCCAACTTACTGTTATCATGTTTGAATGTTCCATTCAAAATGGAAATGTATTTTTATATTTAAATTTAAATATTTTATCAACATACAGTATATGTGCAGTTTGGTGTAAAATAAAAATCTAAATTTAAATACATACACTATATTGACAAAAGTATTGGGTCACCTGATCTTTCCTGCTGTATGTGGTTCATTTCCAAACTGTTACCACAAAGCTGGAGGCACTCAAGTGTACAGAACATCTTGAGACTATAATAACATTTTGCATTCACTTGAACTTGAAAATCCAAACTTGTTCCAGCACGGCAATGCCCCTGTGCACAAAGTGAGCTCCTTGAAGGTCTGGTTTACATGCTTTGGAGAGAAAGATCTTGAGTGGACTGCTATAGAGCTCTGATCTAGTGGAACAGCTTTCCTAAAAAGTGGAGGAAATTATAAGAGAAAACTGGGACTAAATGTGGAATGCAGTATTCAAAAATCACATACCATACTTATGACCAGGTGACCCACTACTTTTGGTAATATAGTGTTTATTTGCCATTTTTAATAGTAGTTTAAATATGCAAATTACATTTCCGTGCAGAAACGGTTGCAAAATGATCATTTCAATGTTATTTGTCCACATCGACTTAACGTGACGTGGTATTAAAAGAAAATGCATTTTCCAAACGACTTAAATGTGTCAATGCTTTTGAAAGGACATAGAAATCACCATTTTGCCACAATTCCACGATTCCTTCGGCTCAGAATGCCATCCATGATGCTGCCTATATGGGTATTTTATGCGAAACATTCGGTGCAGGTGTAAAGCCTGACTACTTAGATTGCGTACTATATACAGGGACAATGAACAGATAAAGGACTGCTTAGTAAAATAGTCGTGAATGAACTCTATGTAGAAAGTGTAAGAGTGACTGTACTCAGGTGCACGTGTTCATGTGAAGGACAAAGATGACGGTTCTTTTAGTCCCAGTGAGCTTTATGTGAGTTGCACAATTTGCAAAGTCGCAGAAAATAAACTATCATAAAGTTCGACTGTACAAACGTTGTGGAACGATTTGCAACGCGAATGGTCATCTGCAGTGAGTGAACAATGGAGACAGTGAAGGCCGTGCGATTCTTCCGGAGAGGCCGAGGCTTTGTTCACATTGTCGGATGGATGATTCGCACAGTGCGTGTTCGTAGATGAACACCAGGGAAAAATCGAATCGATTGAACGGATAACCAAGTTTTTCCAAGTGTGTGCTTCGTTCACAATTTTCACTGTTCCATTGGATTTCGTGAGTACTAGCAACTGCACACACATTCACATGAGCTCCAACGTAGTGCGCCAACCAGAGACTTAAACCTCGACCTTCCAATCAGTAACACAAAGCCTTAACCACTAAGCTAACCCCGAGTATATTATATATAAATAAGAAGAGTACATTTTCAAGAGAACATTTAAGTATCACCCAAAAGGCGCTTGTAAAGATTTTTATAACCGAGTTTAAACATTTAACTTCTATGGTTTCAGAGTAGATTCGGACAACGTGGACTCTTTAGGAGGACCCTTGTAAGCAATACTATGAGACCCTGATTGTGAATCCGATCCTACGCGTGTCTCCAAAAAAGGTTCCTACTTCTTCAATGCTATGCTCTAATTTTTTTTTATTACCTTAGCCTGACTTGTTTCGTGTCTTTACAGGTTCTCGAAATGACCATGACCGCCTTAATTACAGACCCTCTGGAGCACTTAGCACAAGGCATTGACGCATTTCTCAGGGTTTTACTGGATCCCCTGCCTATTAGGCTTCATATTTCTGTGCTTCTTGTATTCGTGCTCTCCATCATGGTATGTCATTTTGAATGGTTTCGTTTTTTTGGTGGAAAATGGCTGTAAAACCTTTTATTTTCAGCTGTACTGAGATCAGGACTGATATCTCGATATTTTATCGATAATGATAAAAAGGGTTCCTACGCATTTTGGAAAAGTATGGAATTTGATTTGTGAATTCCAGGTCTGTATTTGTTTGAGGAGGCGAAATCAAGCAAAAACCAGGCAATGTCTAAAACATAAGTCTTTTAATATTAACTTCTTGTTTTTTAAATTGTTAAATAAAATCAACATCACCTTTGTAATCTTGCTGATCTTTGGAGCACTTTTTGTGTGACATGAATTAACTATATGAAATGTTAATGAACACATTTTCCACCCCCATATCTTGAATTTTGTGATCATTCTAAATACACTCTACTAGACTTAATCACGTAGCATACACATGCACTCTGTAGGTGTGTTTTGTTTGGGTTTTGCGCTATACTCTGTGATGTCAAATCTTTAAAACAACAATTACGATATTTTCGTAGACAATACACATCGTACACCCCCAGTGCCAACTCTCGATGATTGTGTCTCGTATAATTTCTAACGGTCCAAAAATCTTTTTGATCCTTTGCCCAGGTCTTTATGTACTGCGCTGGCCAAGCAGCTGTACACCATGCCTTTCTTGGACCTCTCCGAGGAGGTCGTTGAGATCCTCCACCTGGCATTGCACAGCAGCCTGCTGCTCCTTCAATACAGGGTTTAGAGGAACACAGAGAAGAATAACTGTGAGCAGGAGGCAACCAACAATGCCAATTAATGTAGTTCAAACATTAATTTTGTTCTTGATTGATTTTGTTAATTTGTTAAAAAAAAATGCCAATAAATTTTATACTTGATATGAATGACTTGATGATTTGCTATTTTATCTGTTTTTAAAAATAATCTGTTTTTAAAAATTATTAAATATTTGAATGAAATTATGAGACCATTTATTTCACTGTTTAATGAAAGACAACAAGTGAACTGTACAATTACAAAATATATATTTACCACCGAATAAATGTAATGTTTCTAGTGATCGACAAACATCACCCACTATCGATGATGCTAACATTTTATAGTTATAGCACAGACTATTGTAGTTATTAACCCACCAGAAACCTCCTAGACCAGATTTATATACACTTTTACCCCATGTTCCACCTTCATGTTGAGTTGGTTTAGTTGCCAGGTACATTTAATACTCGCATATCAAAAAGTAATAACCCTGGCTGGCAAAGAACCTGCGTATCTGGCAACCCAGATCTACGTAGTCAAGAAGAGGTGCAAGCGATGGCACAGCACATCTTGAACCTGTGTGTTAAGCACACAGTATAGTACACAGTTTAGTACCTGTTTAACTTTTACAATACAAGTTCTGACTTGTGACTACTGGTATATTGACGTGTATCTGTGATGAACCATGAAGGTATCAAACAAGTTGTAATTGTGGGGATACTTATTAAGTATTATGTTCTTTGTTAAGCGGGATGCTCACTCTGAAGGTGATAAAAAGTTGTTCCCTAGGACTCTTGCTGCAATTGTGTACCAGATATGAAGGAATGCACTAACAAAGTGAACATGTTGCAGCAGGTGTGTGTGTGTGTATGTATGTGTGTGTGTGTATATATATATATATATATATATATATATATATATATATATAATTTTTTTTTCTTTCTTTTTTTTTCTTAAGTTCCTATAGAGGGCAGTGTAGTGCGGTGGCTGAGCTCTAAATTGGAACCTGTTAGATGTGTTTCCAGGGTGAACAATATAATGGTGCACCTCTGAGAGCACATGGAGGTAGAAATATTTCTCCATGAATAAAAAAGGATTTTCACCCGTTGCCAGGTATATTTAATATAAAAAAATAATTACCCTGGCTGGCAGGGAACCTGCAGATCTAGCAACCCTGATCTACGTAGTTTGTAAGTAGTATGTTCTTTGTTAATGGGGATACTCACTGTGAAGATGATGAAAGCGAGAGAAAATGTTTGGAGGTAAAGACTCCATGTTAATAAAACAAATCGTCTACAGAAGATCCTTTCATTTTATTAGAATCTATTGTAAGAACATGTTCCCTAGGACTCTTGCTGCAATAGTGTTCCAGATATGAAGGAATGCACCGAGAAAGTGAAAGAAAGGATTCTCCTTCAGGAGAGGCAGACATACAGTTTACCAAGCATAACAAGTTACCTATGACATCACAGAGCCCCGTCCTCCATCAAGAGTATAAAAGACGATTCACCATCTGCCAAACCGCCATAAAACACCACCACAACAACAACAAGCACCCTACTGAACAGGAGCTAACAGAAGACTGCAAGAATCACCTCATATACAATCAATTCTATACCCAGGTAAAGTTGAGTGATCTCAATCCTGTACCGTGTTTTTACTGACACGCTGTGGCGAGTACAATCCCCTGATCAGCAAACACCAGATAGTAAAAATCCTTATATGGTCCTTCAAGCTAGATAGGAAACCTTCCTAAAATTTGGTCCTTCGAGCCGGATAGGAAAACCTCCTAACAGCTGTATTAAATAAATGCATGTCCTTTATTACAAAAGGTTATACACCTGCTTTTTCATGTAATAATCCAATCAGCCAATCATGTGACAGTGACACAATGCATTAAATGCTAATAGACTTTGAGCTTCACTTATCGTTCAAGCATCAGAATCGCGATCAATGATATCGAAATTGGCATGTTTAATTGCGTCCATCCTCAAATATATATATATATATATATATATATATATATATATATATATATATATATATATATATATGCAATATAAATTTGCGTATTTACTTTGCATTTCTTCGGATACATCAGAAAGTGTAATTAAATTATAGATGATGTATGTGAAACCCACAAGAGTGTGTTAGTAATCAGAAGTTCTCTTCTTAAACCATGAATATTCCCGAAGAACACAGATGAAGGACTGGATGAGTGTGTAAAGCTGTTATTAATGCTAAGGGGAAATTTTCTTTTCTGAGAAAATAAAGTCTGTATGTTTAAATATTGGTTGAAATCAAAGTAAACCTTCATTATGTTTGTTCCATAGAAACAAAAGGAACATAATTGCGTCTCTCAAAAGCCCATAAATGGATGTCTGGAGTTTTTAATGACTTATTTTTCACTTTATTATTTGTAATATATTTAAAATTTTTTCATACAGGTCTCGTGCTTCCTCTTGAACCTTGTGGCAATAATCTGCAATAATCGCTGATGTCTTGGTTTAAACTGTTGGTGCTATATGCTTTTTTCTGGGAGGTACGTACAACTCTGTGCCACGCTGATCTGTCTCCTGCACAGTTCTTTCTCCCCACTTTGTCTAGTTTAGTGAATGTTTTCAAAAAGATACGTTTTCATTGAATTGTTGTTGGAAGGCCAAAATCTTTGAGAAAATGATGGATTTTTAAACAAAAATGTATTAGTGTGGACATGTTCTCAGTTGTTTTCTAATCTTTATATGGATTTTACATTTTCTAGCTTGCATGTGTTGAACACCAGGCCAGCACTGTAAAGACTGAGATGGATAAATGCACCGGAGGGAAGGAAATTGGCTTGATGGATGCTTTCAAAGGTAAAGTGGAGGAACTTATACACACTACTTTCTGTCTATTGCCAGAAGAATGACCAATACAGAATATCTTTCTATAACTGTAGAGTTCTGGGTTAGCTAGAAAAGTGGACTGGGGAACTCCTGTTACAGTCCATAAGGAGAATAGTCATGACATTGTTTGGACATTAATAGTCACAAGGGATGTGCCACTAGATGGAGACACTGAGGCAGACCTGCTAGACAGATTTTACCTTGAAATTGTTTGAAAGAATTTCTGCTGATTTCCACAAAGAAGCTGCAGTTTTGTTTTTGCTATCATTATTGATATATTTCTTTCATCGTTTCAGAGTGGTTTCACATTATATTGACTTGTAAGGATGATCCTTGTAAAAAATACTACGAGGACCTGATTGTGACTCCAATCCTGCTCGCGCCTCCACATGAGGTATATACTGTTTTATTGTTATGCATATCAACTGCAAATTTGTCCTAGGCATGTCTGACCCATTTCTTATTTGTCTTTTCAGGCCTTGAAAATGACCATTACCATGCTGATTAACGACCCCCTGAAGCGCTTAGGAGAATGCATTAACAAGTTTCTAAGGGTAATATCTCGCCATCCTGCTATGACATTTTGAATGCAGTTTCTTTAAGTGTTTGCAGCAAATTTCTCAATGTAAAACTGATCAATTATAAGTCGAATGGGGAAAATGAATTTGCGATTCTTCCTTTCAAAAGCGTTTTCTCAATCTAATTGGCTGGGTACAGTAATCTTCAACCCAGTCACCAATGGTATTTTTATTTCGACTAAGATCTGAACTCTCAATTATCAACAACCAGCTTTTCTGCCAACTTACTGTTATCATGTTTCATATAATATCTCATTTTCCCAATTTATTTATAGGTTTTGTTTCTTGGCCAAACAGCTGAAAGTCATGATCATCCACCTGACCATGCTGCTTAATTCTATTGTGTAATTATTGTAATTAAACCTTTTATCAAATAAAGGCATAAAGTCTGTAAAAATCCTTTGATTATTTTTAAGGGAAATTATGAATTTCTGTAGTGCATCAAATCCTTTTCCCTCCCAGTTTAATAGAAGCCAGCAAGTGAATTGTACAATAGAAAAGTCCATTAGAACAGTTTTATCCCAGTCAGTGCAGTCTATGGGGATATAAGGCCATAAAATTAACTACATGATATTGTTGCATAAAATCATCTCTGTTTATAACATTTATGGATATTAGTCACGCAGTATGGAAGCATAGAGGTCCTGTCCTGTCCAAGAGCATGAATAATAAAACTGTCCTGTGGTCTGATGAGACTAAAATAAACTTGTTTGGCTCAGTATCCAGAATGTGTGGTTCCCTGGTGAGGAGAACCAAGAACATTATGGCTTGCCTACAGTTAAGCATGCTGGTGGTGGTATCATGGTCTGGGGCTGCAATTTTAAGACATTGAATTACGACAGCACACACACACCATTCATTTACATTTATGAAATTTTAGAAGACCCTCCCAAATCCAGAGCAACTTACAACTGAGCATGGAACGGTTAAGGGCCTTGCTCAAGGGTGGGATGGTGGGATTTGAACTTGTGACCATTTCAAACCAAAGTCCAGCACCTCAACCACTGTGCTACTATACCTTCTTTCTTTTCAAAATTATTCAAATAACTTTCTGATCACTTGCTTTTCGATTTAAAATAAAGCTCATCACAGTGACTGTATCTGTCAGCCAATGCTTATTTTCTTTCTTTTTTCCCCTTCCTTGGTACACCTGCATGTTGTCTTGGTTTAGTTGGCAAGTATATTTAATACTCACATATAATAAGTAGAATAAGTTGAAAGTACATATCAAACCCAGTTTGGCAGAAGCACTGCAAACCTGGCAACTCAGGACTTGTATTTAAGTAGAGGTGTAGCTGGATATTGACACTTCATTTCTTAGATGCATGTGATAACGCAACACATACAAACCTGTTTAGTTAACACTGAGTTGCACTTTTTACACTTTTTTTTGTAGCTTTGTATGTATTTTTAAGTGCATGTGAAATCATGAAGGTTCCAAAAATATTGTATTTTTGGGTGTTTTGTGGTCTCCTTTACTTTGTTAAAGGAGATACTTCCTCTGAAGATGATGAAAGCGAGAGAAAGCCGTCTGAGGTAAAGACTTGGTTACTGCATGTTAATTAAGCAAATGGTCTACAAAAGATACTTTTCTTTTGTTTGAATCTCTTGTGAAAACTTATCTATGCCTCTAGCTACAGTAGCGTACCAGATAAGAAGGCACCAATTCTGCAGTACATGTTCATACTTTTCAGTAGTCCAACATATCTGTGTTAAAAATCTTTTAAGTAATATTTCATTTTCTGAGATACTGAATTTTGGGATTTTATTAGCTGTAAGCCAGGGATGGGCAAACTTTTTGACTCATGGGTCACAATGGGTTCTAAAATTTGACAGGCTCTGTAAGAAGCATATCAAGGTTCTGGCATGGCCTAGCCCAGGGGTGGCCAACCCGCGGCTCTTTGGCTGGTTTCATGGCTCTTATGTTCATATCGATTTTTGTGTGTTTGATTTTTTATGTGCGTGTTCGCTTTGCTTAAGTTCAATACGGTATTTTTAAGACTTAAATGAGCTTGCCCCTACTGGAAAACTTTGCGGTATATCAGACCTTGGCATGAGGCCAATCATAAATTACAGGGATGCACCGAGAATTTTCGGAAATACCTAAATCACTGAAACAACACGGCAGTAACACAATTGTAATGACGCAATAAAAAGCGCAGCAGCACACGGTTATCTGGATAACAGCAACATGTCTGCGGTGTGCGTATAGCGATTTGCAAAACATGCAATGCTGAAATTTCAAGAGGGGGTGTATCTGCAAAGAGTTTCTCCAAGTCGGGTTTAATTTATCACCTGAAATCCAAACATCCCGATTGCCATTCTAAATATGAGAAGAACACGGCTCAGAAAAGTAAAGTCAATCCGAGCATGCGCACTCCGTCTGTAGACGACTTTTTGAAAAGGCAGGAAAGTTTTACAGTGATGGTGCCAAGGCAAAAGGCATAACACAAAAAAAAATAGAGATTTCATTGACTTTTGAATTGAATTTTCATTTCGGTGCATCCCTAAAATATTATCGTTGGTGTGGCCCTCTGACACAATTCAGGTTTCTCATGTGGGCCCTTGTAAAAATTAATTGCCCACCATATTCATCTCACGCACATGCGCATTTGAAGCGAAGTGAACACGCACATTCAGGGTTTTCTACCCTGAAACACGTGAAATCAAAGCATCGATCTGTTCTGACTGACACCCATGTAAAAGAATTGCTTTGAGTGGCAACAACGGAATACGAGGCAGATTTGAAGGGGATTGTTCAAGGCAAGGAATGCCAAAAGTCCCACTAAGTAACATGCATAGTAAAAGAAAAACTCTATTGTAAATTATTATATTTTTTTGTGGACTTGGTTAAACAGAGTTTGTGTGTGTGAGACAATGCACACAATGTTCATTGTTGAAAATGACTGGCCTGTGGTCTTAGAACTGTAGGAGTCCATTTCTGTCATTATTTTGGTGTGTGACATTTACAATAAATCTGGCTCAGCAGAGGTGTGTGTGTGTGTGTGTGTGTGTGTGTGTGTGTGTGTGTGTGTAAGAGGAAGGGATGGGTGATGTTCATGTGTGCCCATGTGTATGATGTGGCTCTTTGCGGTAACACAGTCAAAAATGTGGCTCTCGGTCTCAGACTGGTTGGCCACCCCTGGGGTACAGTATCAGATTAAGCTCTCTTAAGAAAAGAAGAGAGTATTGCACGCGAACAACGTCAATTGAGCTGAAGTGCGACATCTTTAGGGGAAACGTGGGCATTACAGGGGAAAGGTAAATTAAACAATGTTTACCCGTATATATTTTAATAGAATTTGGTCACGTTCGGCGCGCCGGATTAATAAACCCAATGGGCCGTGTGTGGCCCGCGGGCCGTAGTTTGCCCATGTCTGCTGTAAGCCATATTCATCAAAATAAAAATGAAGAAACACTTAGTCTGTGTGTAATGAATCTATATTAATTTTACATTTTGAATTGAATTACTGAAATAAATCAACTTTGCAATGATATTCTAATTAAGATGTATGTATGTATGTGTGTCCATGTATATATTTATACAGTGAGGAAAATAAGTATTTGAACACCCTGCTATTTTGCAAGTTCTCCCACTTAGAAATCATGGAGGGGTCTAAAATTGTCATCATAGGTGCATGTAAACTATGAGAGACATAATCTAAAAAAAAAATCCAGAAACCACAATTTATGATTTTTAAACTATGTATTTGTATGATACAGCTGCAAATAAGTATGTTAATATTTAGTACAGTAGCCTTTGTTTGCAATTACAGAGGTCAAACGTTTCCTGTAGTTTTTCACCAGGTTTGCACACACTGCAGGAGGGATTTTGGCCCAGTCCTCCACACAGATCTTCTCTAGATCAGTCAGGTTTCTGGCCTATCGCTGAGAAACACGGAGTTTGAGCTCCCTACAAAGATTCTCTATTGGGTTTAGGTCTGGAGACTGGCTAGGCCACGCCAGAACCTTGATATGCTTCTTACAGAGCCACTCCTTGGTTATCCTGGCTGTGTGCTTCAGGTCATTGTCATGTTGGAAGACCCAGCCTCGACCCATCTTCAATGCTCTAACTGAGGGAAGGAGGTCGTTCCCCAAAATCTCGCAATACATGGCCCCGGTCATCCTCTCCTTAATACAGTGCAGTCGCCCTGTCCCATGTGCAGAAAAACACCCCCAAAGCATGATGCTACCACCCCCATGCTTCACAGTAGGGATGGTGTTCTTGGATGGTACTCATCATTCTTTTTCCTCCAAACACGTTTAGTGGAATTATGACCCAAAAGTTCTATTTTGGTCTCATCTGACCACATGACATTCTCCCACGACTACTCTGGATCATCCAAATGGTCATTGGCAAACTTAAGACGTGCCTGGGCATGTGCTGGTTTAAGCAGGGGAACCTTCCGTGCCATGCATGATTTCAAACCATGACGTCTTATTGTATTAACAACAGTAACCTTGGAAACGGTGGTCCCAGCTCTTTTCAGGTCATTGACCAGCTTCTCCCGTGTAGTTCTGGGCTGATTTTTCACCTTCCTTAGGATCATTGAGACCCCACGGTGAGATCTTGCATGGAGCCCCAGTCCGAGGGAGATTGACAGTCATGTTTAGCTTCTTCCATTTTCTAATGATTGCTCCAACAGTGGACCTTTTTTCACGAAGCTGCTTGGCAATTTATCCGTAGCCCTCTCCAGCCTTGTGGAGGTATACAATTTTGTCTTTAGTGTCTTTGGACAGCTCTTTGGTCTTGGCCATGTTAGTAGTTGGATTCTTACTGATTGTATGGGGTGGACAGGTGTCTTTATGCAGCTAACGACCTCTAACAGGTGCATCTAATTTAGGATAATAAATGTAGTGGAGGTGGACATTTTAAAGGCAGACTAACAGGTCTTTGAGGGTCAGAATTCTAGCTGATAGACAGGTGTTCAAATACTTATTTGCAGCTGTATCATACAAATAAATAGTTTAAAAATCATATATTGTGATTTCTGGATTTTTTTTTTTTTTTTAGATTATGTCTCTCACAGTGGACATGCACCTACGATGACAGTTTCAGACCCCTACATGATTTCTGAGTGGGAGAACTTGCAAAATAGCAGAGTGTTCAAATACTTATTTTCCTCACTGTACACATATATATATATATATATATATATATATATATATATATATATATATATATATATATATATATATATATACAGTGGAACCTCGGTTACAATTTAATTCGTTCGGTACTTTATTCGTAACCTGAAAAGTTCGTATCCCGATACAAATTTCCCCATAATAATGAACAGAAACTTCGGTAATTCGTTCTGGACAACCAAAAATATTACTTAAATAAAAATAAAGCCAGTATTCACTAATATTATTTACTTTTAACATGTGATATTAAAATCATACCACATAAAAACATACAAAAGAGGAAAACATCTTTACCGGGTACTTTCCCTTTGAGAAGACTCGCTGCAGGAGACGACGTTCATAGAAGGGGGAGGAGGGAGAGTTATTGTTTGGAAGGAGAATCTTATTATATTATATTATTTATATATTATTATATATTATATTATAGAATATTAAAGACAGTGTTATTTACACGAACGCTGAGACAATTGTTGCATTAGAGGGAAAATGAGAGCTGTTTCTTTAAGGCTACTCTCAGTTGGTATTGAAGTCCAGAGTGAAATTCATTATGGGAATTGTACTTCGGAAAAGACTGTAACCCTGCTAATCTATCTTCATAAAAACAAGCAAAGTGGTTATGCATCGGCTAATATATATATATTATACACACACACACACACACAAGTTTTTTATATTAGTATAGTATTAAAATATATTAGTGTGGACGTGGCCTTAGATTTTTCTAATCGTTATGTGGATTTGACATTTTCTAAATTGCCTTTGTTGAACACCAGGCCAGCGAGGTTGACATGATGAAAGCTAAATGCACCAGAGGAAAGGAAATTGACTGGATGGATGCTTTCAAAGGTGAAGAGGAGGAACTTACACACTCCACTTTCTGTACATATCCAAAAAAAATGACCAATACAGAATAGCTCATCTGGAATGTAGAGTTCTGGGTAAGCTAGAAAAGTGGACTGGGGAACTCCTGTTACAGTCCATAAGGAAAACAGTCGTGACATTGCTTGGACAAGAGACAGTAATAGTCTCAAGGGATGTGCCACTAGATGGAGACACTGAGGCAGACCTGCTAGACAGATTATACCTCGAAATTGTGGTCACTGTGAATCTCCACAGGATGAGTAAAATATGCATAAATTAATTTAGTAAAGTTTGTTTTTGCTATCATTATTGATATATTTCTTTCATCGTTTCAGAGTGGTTTCACATTATATTGACTTGTAAGGATGATCCTTGTAAAAAATACTACGAGGACCTGTTCGTGAATCCAATCCTGCTCGCGCCTCCACATGAGGTATATACTGTTTTATTGTTATGCATATCAACTGCAAATTTGTCCTAGGCATGTCTGACCCATTTCTTATTTGTCTTTTCAGGCCTTGAAAATGACCATTACCATGCTGATTAACGACCCCCTGAAGCACTTAGGAGAATGCATTAACAAGTTTCTAAAGGTAATATCTCGCCATCCTGGTATGACATTTTGAATGCTGTTTCTTTAAGTGTTTGCAGCAAATTTCTCAATGTAAATCTGATCAATTATAAGTCGAATGGGGAAAATGAATTTGCGATTCTTCCTTTCAAAAGCGTTTTCTCAATCTAATTGGCTGGGTACAGTAATCTTCAACCCAGTCACCAATGGTATTTTTATTTCGACTAAGATCTGAACTCTCAATTATCAACAACCAGCTTTTCTGCCAACTTACTGATATCATGTTTCATATAATATCTAATTTTCCCAATTTTTTTTTACAGGTTTTGTTCCTTGGCCAAACAGCTGAATGTCATGATCATCCACCTGACCATGCTGCTTAATTCTATTGTGTAATTATTGAAATGAAACCTTTTATCAAATAAACAAATCTATTTTTTCTTATTTGTTTCATGTGCATAAAGTCTGTGAGAATCCTTTGATTATTTTTAAGGCAAATTATGAATTTCTGTAGTGCATCAAATCCTTTTCTCTCCCAGTTTAATAGAAGCCAGCAAGTGAATTGTACAATAAAAAAAGTCCATTAGAACAGTTCTATCCCAGTCAGTGCAGTCTATGGATGAAATTAGGCCATAAAATTAACTACATGATATTGTTGCATAAAATCATCTCATGGATATTAGTCACGCAGTATGGAAGCATAGAGGTAGAAGAATTCAGTTTAAAATGTAAAATGACTGACATCTTCAAAATGGAAATGTATTTCTATATTTAAATTAAATTTATCATCAGCATACAGTATATGTGCAGTTTGGTGTAAAATTAAAATGTAAATGTAAATATATACACTATATTGACAAAAGTATTGGGTCACCTGATCTTTCCTGCTGTATGTGGTTCTTTTCCAAACTGTT
Organism: Silurus meridionalis; assembly: GCF_014805685.1. NCBI lineage: Eukaryota > Metazoa > Chordata > Actinopteri > Siluriformes > Siluridae > Silurus > Silurus meridionalis. The sequence continues at coordinate 24,063,909 of NC_060892.1, forward strand.
ACCACAAAGCCGGAGGCACTCAAGTGTACAGAACATCTTTGGATGCGCTATAATAACATTTTGCATTCACTTGAACTTGAAAATCCAAACTTGTTCCAGCACGGCAATGCCCCTGTGCACAAAGTGAGCTCCTTGAAGATCTGGTTTACATGCTTTGGAGAGAAAGATCTTGAGTGGACTGCTATAGAGCTCTGATCTAGTGGAACAGCTTTCCTGAAGAGTGGAGGGAATTATAAGAGAAAACTGGGACTAAATGTGGAATGCAATATTCAAAAATCACATACCATACTTATGACCAGGTGACCCACTACTTTTGGCAATATAGTGTTTATTTTCCATTTTCATTAGTGGTTTAAATATGCAAATTACATTCCCGTGCAGAGACGGTTGCAAAATGATCATTTCAATGTTATTTGTCCACATCGACTTAACGTGACGTGGTATTAAAAGAAAATGCATTTTCCAAACGACTTAAATGTGTCAATGCTTTTGAAAGGACATAGAAATCACCATTTTGCCACGATTCCACGATTCCTTCAGCTCAGAATGCCATCCATGATGCTGCCTATATGGGTATTTTATGCGAAACATTCAGTTATGCGAGTCATTGATTTTTCTCCAAATATTACCACTTCAATCTTTTATTGCTATGAAATTATTCTCAAAATATTTCGACTTTATTCTCGTATCGCTCCGACTTTAATCTCGTAATTTTTGATCTTTTTATTTTGTTAACGTGACACTTTTTTGGTCAACCCAAGTCTATCACAAGGCCACATACTAGTGATATTTCTCTATGCATATTTGGTCTTAAACTGAATTTTCTGAGATTAATTATAATATTGTATTCATGACTCGATTCCTTATTGTTCAAAAAGGTTTTTATCAGTAAAATATTGGTCACATTAAGAGTTTTGGTGCAGGTAGAAAAGAACAGGGAAGATCTTTAATTCAGTACACTGAAGACTCCGCCTACTGGGTTTATGATTGTTCAGCATTTTTGTGCAATGGTTTAGAGACAGATGTTCAGTCATTGTGCTGTTTAATCAGCTGGATGAGCATGGGGTATGGAACTGCATGAAGTGTCAAATTCTGATCCTACAATTCAAGTCATTATGAGGTACTTTATTATTCTTGTAATTTATACAATACTGTATATGCACATTTACTGTACAAAAGCTGGTTATATTGAATTATGTAATTCTAAGTACAGCATTGTATAATTTACTTCTATTTAAAAATATTTTTTGTTAACATCTTTGTTAATATATATATATTGTACAGTACATTTATAATGAACCACAGCTTTGCATAAGTTTTCTTTTCAATCCATAGCCTTGGACTTTCACCATACAAACACTGGCAATGTCCTCAAAAAGAATCACCCAACCCCCTTCTTGCAGTTTAAACAATCAACACTTGTCATTTCGTCTTTTCCTGCATGACAGTTTTTTAAATCGCTGTATAGTCTAAGTTCATTTGTAGACATACAATATACAAGCAAAAGTTTGTGGACACATCAACATAAGTGCTTTTTGAACATCCAATTTCACATTTAGTCCTTGTTAGCCGTGGTAATAATCTTCTGGGAAGGTGTTCCACTAGATTTTGTGGAGATTGGTGCTCAAGGGTGTTAGTAAAGTCAGGTTACGATGTAAATCAGGTGAGGAGGTGCAGTCAGGGTTCCAATTCATCCCAGAGGTTGAGGTCAGCGCTCTATAGCAGGCAACTCAAGATTTTCCACATCATCTAACCCATGATGGAAGTTTGTGGACACCTGAACATAAGATTGGTATGTCCCTTTTGAACATCTTATTCCACATTTAGTCCCCATTTGTTGTCATATTAACCTCCACTCTTCTGGGAAGATGTTCTGCTAGATTTTGTGGTGATTCCTTCAGCGACAAGGGTGTAAGTAAAGTACTAATGTAAGAGAGGAGGCCTGGGTTGCAGTCAGAAATTCAGTTAATCCCAAAGTGGTTCTACAGGGTTGAAGTCAGAGCTCTATAGCAAGATCTTTCATATCTTTCAGCCTATGTAAACCATATCATCACAGAATTAGCTTTGTACAGGTTTGGGTCTCATATCCAAAGACATTTTATACAATTTTTTGCCTCCAACATTGTGATAACAGTTCAGGAAACGAACCACATATGGCTGGAAAAGTCAAGCGCCTCAATATACAGGTGCCCATATAATATACATGTAGCCATAGATTTAAAGTGTAAGTAAACATTTTTTCCCTCAAACACTACATGGATTCAAGTCCTAAAAGTTCTTGACCGTCCCTTTCAGTAACCCCATGTCCCTGAACCTCGACCAGACATGGGAAGAAAGCCTACGAGATGACCTGAGATATTACTTCATGAGTCCTTGTGAGAAATACAAAGTGCGACGGCAGCTACCATGGAAGCTGACAGTACAGATTTTAAAAATAATCATGATCACAACTCAGGTACACTGATCACCAGATGCTTCGCCACACATTCTGCAATATCAGTGGAAAAGGTGTGAGAAATTGTAGAAAATTCAAGATTCCAAGAACCAAAATATTCTATTTCTTGTCTTCTTAACCATTTTGAAGCTTATTCTCTTTGGACTGAACAACCAGCTCGTAGTGAGCTACAAAGAAGAGAACTTGATGGCCTTCAAAAATATATTCCTAAAGAGCTATGTTGGTGTGGAGGACGATGATTATACTGTCGCTGTCTATACTAAGCAGAGCGTCTCTGACCATCTGTACTATATTATAGATCAGGTTGGTATTTTTTCCTTACATTCATGTGTCTCATCTTTACTTTGTATTATGGTTTGATTTGCGTATAACCTGCTATCAATGGGCAGAGCTTCACTACACTGTGTTTACAAATTGTGGAACATTTTCAGAATGATTTTCGTCAACATAAAATTGCAAAACTGTTGAAAAGCTCTTTATTTACAGTACGTAATATTATCAAAAGTTTGGAGAAAACACACAAGGGCCAAAATCAATATCGAATGCTTGTGATCTTCAGGCCCTCAGGCATTTAAAACCGTCATGACTCTGTAATGGAAATCACTGCATGGCCTCCAAAAATCATTGACTGTTAACACAATTTGCCATGCCGCCCACAAGTGCTGATAAAATCTCTATCATGTAAAGAAGAAGGCATGCGTGAACATGATCCAGAAATGCTGCCATCAACTGTCGGCCCAAACTCATAAAAAATGTACTGAGGCGAAATGTGAAGAAGAGGATGGCTGTGTTTCTGTTTTGCAATTTTATATTCTGAAATTGTTCCAAAATTTGTAGACACAGTCTTACACAGATTGCTGAAGCCCTGCCCATGTTCTTCTGAGAGACTCTGACTCTTTAAGATACTCTATTCATACCAGATCATCTTAGTGACCTGTTGCCAATTAACCTTATTACTTGTTCCCTGGTGGTCTAGTGGTTAGGATGCAGCGCTCTCACCGCTGCGGCCGGGTTTGATCCCCGGTCAGGGAACCAACCCCAGCCATTAGGGTTGCACAAGCCTTAGTGCTGGTCCCAAGCCCGGATAAATGGGGAGGGTTGCGTTAGGAAGGGCATCCAGCGTAAAAACGTGCCAAATTAAGCATGCGGTTGATCCGCTGTGGCGCCCCTTAATGGGAGAAGCCGAAAGAAAGTTTACTTGCAAAATGTTTTATAAACTGTTTAATTTTAATGTCCACTCTGTGTCCCCATGTCTTCTTAATGTCTGCGCGTGTATCCTTTGGGTTCTCTGGTTTCCTCAAATTGGTACCATTGGTTGCCATCCAGGGTGTTTTAGTCTTATGTCCTCCTTTGTTTCTTGTAATAGGCCTCTGATTCACATGTTAATAACACATGTTATTCACAACAAGCATCACAGGTCTGGTTAAAAAGCTGTATTTGATTTGTTCTGCCTTGGAATTCTGTAAGTCATCTTCCTGATAAAAGTTGCTGTAAGAGGTAAAGTCCTTTGCTTTTTGTGACCCTGCAGTTGTAAGTAATGAATTGGCTACAGTTTAAGTCTTTTTGAGAGACACATGCATGTTCCTTTTGTGTCTATGCAAATAACTAGGTAATGCAATATTAGGAAACCGTACTTTTTGGCCAAACAAATATATATATATATATAAATATACCGACTTTGCACACTCTCAGCATCTGGACAGTTTGTTTCTCCATAATTCAGCTGTAATACTTTGGCATGCGTCTTATAAATCTTTATTAGTTGGAGATTTCTTTCTGACCTTGTGATCCAGTTCTTCCCAGAGCAGTTCAATAGGATTTAGTTGCAGTGACTGGTCAGGCCATTCCATTAAAGAAAACAAATAACACTTACAGAGCTTGGACATACGATTTGGGTCATTGTTGGAATTGCATGGTGTTAAAGTATGGAATGGTCGCCATGTTGGTTCAGTATTCCTTTCACTTGGAAACCTTCCTTGCTCTACGTTTGATTGTGGAGCTGGGGGTGAGGCAGTCTGCTAACATCTCTCCTGGTCTCCTTCTTACACAAGTTCTTCTGTTGAAGACAAGACTGTCAAATTTGGACTCCACAGAACTTTCTTTCATTTATTCTTGTGTGTTTTTGCCTTTTACCAAGTTTGTTGCATAGAAACAAATGAAATACGTCTCAAAAACAATAAAACTTTCCTCACCTTTTGACATGCAATGTATATCTGATGATCTCTTTTTTTTTCAATGAATGTACGTCCGTGCCATTTCAGATCCCTGGATATGGTGGTGCTAAGGAGTTTTTCAACAGTAGAAACCACATAACCATTATTTTCTTTTATTTTCTTTGTAAGAAATAAGTGCACTCAGGGTGTGTGTTCTCTGTGTTGCAGTACTCTCAGTTAGACCAGCTCTCTGTGGGCTCGGTCAGTTATGCCGAGAAGGACGGAAAGTTACTCCCTTTGGTCGTCTGTAAAGAATATTACAGACGGGGCAGCGGGAAGGCTTCAGAAGAAACCTATGATATAGATGCCCAAACTGATTCAGGTTATTACTGTGAAACTTTTTTTGGGGGGGTTGTAAAGTCTTTAAAAACTTTTTTTTTTTTAAGGAAAATGTCAGTAATAATGGAAAATAATAGTAATTTAAGGACAAAAATCATAATAGCCGAATATAATTTTATTCTTGCCTTCAATGATTTTGGTTTAAACATTGATGTCTATGACATACACAATAAGGACAAAAGTATTGGGACACCTGACTTTTCCAGGCCATATGTGGTCCATTTCCAAACTGTTAGTGCAAAGTTCGAAGAGCACAATTATATAGGATGTCTTTGGATCTAGTGGCGGAAAATTGCCCTTTTCCAGCCAGTTTGCACACAGCGAGCTCCATGAAGATATGGTTAAAATGGGGTGGAAGTTGTGAAAAGATCTTGCCTCAACCCTACTGGGATATTTTGGAACACTGACTACACCCTAGGCCCTCTCATTTCTCCTCATTATAGCTGAATAAACACAAATCTCCACAAGCACAGTCCAAAATCTAGAGCATCTTCTGAGAATTATGAAGGATATTCTAACAGGAATTAGGAACTTCATGTAGAATTCAAAATGCACATATGTATCTTAAGGTCAGGCGTCCACAAAAATGTTGTCTGAATACACAAGTGAACCGAAAACAGATAAATTATTTGTACATACATTGATATTTCAGCTTGCCTAACTTTGGATCCCAAATCCGCCGCAACATGGAGAACGACCAATGCCTCTTTTTTCGAGTTTGACTTTTACAGGTATGCACATCTTAATATCCTCCTCATCTTCACATCTTCACTGTCTTAACTTGCACCTATTTCTCATCCAATAGGCTTGTTGGTATCGAAATCTCTTTCCGGCTCAACGGAATTAACCTGCAAACTGTCCTTTCACACGAACTTCCCGATTGCTACATTTTTGCTGTTTCGGTAAGATTTATAAGACGGCTGGTAAACGTATGATGCTAAAATGAGTGATTATTTTATGTCAATAATCAAATTTTCCTTCTAGATTACATTTGACAATCGAGGCCATAGTGGAAAAGTGAAAATCACCCTTGATTTTGATGCTGTTAGCAGTGCATGCAAAAACTGGAAGATTTCAGGAACTGGTATGGGCATATATTTTAATATTTAAAATAACATATATAATACATAGTTGTTTAGTTATTAATGAACACACGTCTATTTGAAGAAATACTGTAACTTCACTCTATGGTTCTCTTTTCTAGCTCAGAAAAGCACTCATTATCTTCTCATCTTTGATGCTGCTGTTATCCTAGTGTGTCTGACCTCTGCTGTGCTTTGCGTTCGTTCCATTTATCTTGCAATTCGATTACTTCAGGTAAACCCCTGTCCATGTCTCATTTAGATTTTCACCCCCTTTCTTGATAAAACTAACAAAATGGATGTTGTATGACGTGTCAAATTGTGTAATTTTTAGGATACTTTCTCATTTTTGCAGCGATTTTCCAAGTTCTGTGTTTGGAAGTACAATCATAAGGTATGTGAGGAGGACCAGTGGGAATTTTTAAACGGCTGGTACATCCTGGTTATTATCAGTGATGTCTTGGCAATCATAGGGTCAGTACTGAAGATGGAAATCCAGGCGAAGGTAATCCTGAATAAATGTATAAATTAATCATTAATAAATATGTTTCAGTTATACAAGATAACCCTGATTAAGGAAAAAAAAAAAAAATAATAATAAAAAAAATAATAATAATAATAAACAAATAAAAAAATAAATTAAAACATTTACTAAAATTATATATATATTTACATAGACAAAATTGCTTGTAATTTTTTGTAGTATGTGTGTGTGTGTGTGTGTGTGTGTGTGTGTTACATTCAAATATTTAATTTTCTGAAGATATGATCTACTTAACTGTTGTACTTTTTCAGCATACATGAAAAAATTTTTCATTCTGTCCATCCTTCATTCATTCACTCCCTCGATATGTGGAATTGTCAGGATTTTCTCCTTTTGAGAAAAAATTCTTGTAGCTGGACATAAAGCGCTAAAGAATCAATAGTGCTAGCATTAGCCTCTAGCCACTTCCTGGATTCAAGATTCAATATGTTTAATTATCTTTTTTACTTTTTTATTTTACTGCTTTATTTGTATCCGGCATATAACTATGTTTGTGACATATAAAAAAAATCTTGAATCTTGAATCCATAGAGCTATCGAGAGCTGCTAACCTCTACCTGGTTAAAGGCTATCGCTAGTGCGATTGAGTCTTTTTTTAAAAAATACTCAAAGGGCGAAGCAGAGACTAAACAAACTTGCGGTCTGCCACTTTACACTTCCTGAGTTCCTACATATACACATATAGTGTGTATATGTATATGTATATGTGCAAATATTCTACATATACACACTATATGTGTGCAAATATTCTACATATACACATATAGTGTGTATATGTAGAATATTTGCACACAGCAACTTATGTTGTCCAGTCATACTTCATTACCATACAATTCGTACTTTACTTTTAATTTAAGATGAATAACTTCTAGATTAATAACTGCATTAGCAGATCTGTTAATAGATTTAAATTGAAACTCAAGCGCCAAGATTTTATAAATAAACTTTTGCCTCACTGCTAAATGAATCACTCAGTGTTATTCCTCTTCGTTTCTTCACAGAGCCTGACAAGCTATGACGTGTGCAGCATCTTTTTAGGAACGTCGACGCTCATGGTCTGGGTTGGCGTCATCAGATATTTAGGTTACTTCCGGAAATATAACGTGAGTAAGCACTTGTGAATCATTTTAAAACCCTGATTTATTCGCTGTAGCATTATAAGTGAAAGATCTCGAGTGGCCTGTTCTAGAGCTCTGACCTCAACCATAATGTACATCTCTGGGCTGACTGCACCCCAGGCCTCCTTACTTCTTCCATCTTATAATCTGGAGCTGACTTTACTAACAGCCTTAAGACTTCAAAATCTAATGAAACATCTTCCCAGAAGAGTGGAGTTTATTATCACAGCAAATGGGGACTAAATATACTGTATATATTTAATAAAAAAAAAACATACATTCTATCATTACTATATAGTTATATAATAAGCTGATCTTTGCTGGTGCAGGTGCTAATCCTTACTATGCAGGCAGCTCTACCCAATGTTCTCCGCTTTTGCTGCTGTGCCGGAATGATCTATCTGGGCTACACCTTCTGTGGGTGGATCGTTTTAGGGCCCTATCATGAAAAGGTAAACTGGTACACAGTCTACAGCTTCAAAATTGACCATACAGTCAATACATAAAAAAAAAAGATATAATGCATGTACTTGGGAAATATCCAGTGTTCTAGGTGTGACCATAAAATGGCAGCAAATAGCTTGCTACAGCAATAAATGGGTGAATAGATGCAGTTTGTACTGTACTGTATGTATGTGCTCCCGTGGCCCAGTTTGAAGGTCTAAGCCGAGTAGCCGAATGCCTCTTCTCCCTGGTGAACGGCGATGACATGTTCCCGACGTTCGCTGAGTTCCAGCAGAAGAACACGGTGGTGTGGCTGTTCAGCCGGGTCTACCTCTACTCGTTCATCTCGCTCTTCATCTACATGGTGCTCAGCCTTTTCATTGCGCTCATCACTGATGCTTACGAGAGCATCAAGGTAGATTTACAGCACATGGTACAAAGTGGTAGCGCTGATGGTAAACTTCTGATCAGAAGGTCATGAGGTCAAATCTCAGCGCCGCCACTGCCTCGAGCAAGGCCCTTAACCCATTAGCTGTATTGTATAAATGAGTGTTCTGCATAAATGTTGGTGGTGTAAATGTAAACGAGTGCATTTTTGAAAGGTGATCTCGAGACATGCTTCACGTTAACAATGCGTTTCCATCCCTCTCTGGGTTAGCGCTACCAGAAAAACGGGTTTCCCATTACAGAGCTGCAACTGTTCCTGAATGCAAAAAAGGAGTTCCCCCAAGGGGAGGATGTAGAGAACGGAGAGGGAAGCAGGACCAAAAACAACTTCTCCTTCACTAGGCTGTGCAACTGCAGAAGGTAACCAGTCTCCCTGCACTCTAAGATTAGAAATGAAATTGATGGTGTGACAGAGATCTCAGTGGAATCCCTGGAGAAGAAGGCCTAGTCGACTTGACTGATTACAGAGGCTAAACAAACAAAAAAAAAACAAGAGGAGATTTATTTTTGGCAGTGGGTTGCTTTTGTGACCAGGCTCCTGTTGTGATGAAGGTTTTTCTCTGATCAGATTTTTTTTTTTATAATTTAATTTAAATTTTTATTATTTATTTAATTTTTATATTTCATTCGAAACACTGAATTTCATTTCACAAAAACTTTAAGATTGTTTTACCTTAACTGTACCTGAGATACCCAGGTACAAGATCTGGGTTATAAACTGTGCACTGTCCATGCACTATAGTGAAGAAATGAGCTATTTTAGCCTACTTTGATAAGCATACATTTGGGTTTGGGAGAAAGAGCGCAATCGCATCGGCGCATCGGCGTAAAAGTTAATAAAAACTGTTCAAGTTGGCATTTGTATTGCAATACATCGGTTTTAAACATATTTGCATGGGTAAAAAGACTGATTTATATACAATTATTAATAAATGCGCAAAACCTTCATTCTTTAGAAATTGACCAATAATTCATGACCGATATTTGACATGTAGATCGATTTCTCCTCGCCAAAATTTTTTCTCAAACAAATTTTCTCAGCACACGTACGTAAACATGCCGTATCCCAACACTACGGAGGCTGAGGCCTGTACTGAGAGTTACATAGAATACAGATTAACATGGTAGAGGTAGAGCTGCGTCTTCCTGTGGACAGAACAGGAAACGACTGTCTGGTTTTATTTAATCTTTTTTTCTTTTTGTGTTGAATTGAATCGGAATCGTATCGCAACGGCAGCTGCTTCATATGTATCTTTATCGTATCGTTGGCTATGCATTGAGAGTTATGGAGATGCAAATCGATAGTGTTTATTGCTTCGGTTGGCAGACTTTTTCAGCTGGGAGCGTCGACAGAATCCTGACCATAAACTGATGCTTTATATTAACCGCAGCTAAAAGCCACTTATCCAATTAAGCCGTCGAAATCCTAAAAAGATTCGAGAGGAGACCGCAAAGTGCCTTTTACGCCAACAGACAGTTATCGGTTGGTTATTATATTATTACATGGGATGCTTTATGGCCATGGTTATCCCTGTGAGAGGTTGTTCAGGCAGTAAAAGGAGAGACAATAAAAGGGGGCATGCCCCTTTCCTCAATTAGCAATTGATTTTTATTTTTTTTGCTTTATTTGAGAAATTCAATCCATTTCCTGGTAGTCATTTACACCAGTTGGTCATTTAAATTATGACATTTATGTCTTTATTTTGCCCGGAAATATAATATCCTGTAGACTACAGGAAAGAAGTCATGTCGCAAGTGACATGTCGCAAAACGACCTAGTAGTTTTTGATTAATAGCTACAATTATATCAAATATAAAAAAAATAAAAACCTATTCGACCTGTTCATACCAGTTTCTGCCCATTACTGCTCATTTCAAGCTCATCCTTTTCTTCGCCAATTAGTAGATCATTTTGCTTAATTCTTAAAATGATTGAGCAAATTGTTCAGCCAATCAAAAGTAGTTGAAATGTGTGACCATGTTCCAGAAATGTGTTTAATATTTATGGAAGGCCAGTTTTTGCCACACACACACACAAATAAAGGTTTGCCTAATTACGACTTTTTTTTTTCTTACAAATTAGACTTTTTCCTCACGATTCTGACTTAAATTTTTGCAATTCTGACTTTATTTCTTACAATTCTGACTTTATTCCTCATGATTTCTTGCTATCCCGAAATTTTTCTCCCAATCCCGACTTTCTCATAATCCTGACTTTTTTTCTCTCCCTTTTCTTTCTGCAATTCCGATTTTTTTCCTCATGATTCCAACTTTATTGTGATTCAGATTTTTTTTCGCAAATCCGAATTTATTTCTCATAATTCTGACTTTATTTCTCATAATTCTTACTTTATTTCTCATAATCCTGACTTTTTTTCATGTAATTCTCCCTTTTCTCTTTGAAATTCTGATTTTTTTTTCCCCCCAACTTTATTGTGATTTAGATTTTTTTCTCGCAAACCTGTCTATATTTCTTACATTTTAGACTTTATTTCTGCCAATTCTGACTTTATTTCTCATGATTCTGCTTTTTTTCCACAGTTTTTACTTTATTTCTTCCAATTTCAACTTCATTTATTGCGATTATGCCTTTTTTTTTTTTGGCCAATTCTGATGTGATTTCTCACATTTGTACTTTATTTCTGCCAATTCTGACTTAATTTCTCAATATTCTCACAATTTTCCTGCCATTCTGACTTTATTTCTCACATTCTGACTTTTTTCTATCAATTCTAACTTTAGTTTTTGCAATTCCGACTTTCTCATGATTCTCCGTTTTTCTCCCACAATTCTGACTTTATTTCTCACATTCTGACTTCATTTATGCCAATTCAAATTTTTACTTCTGCCGATTCTGCCTTTTTTTCTGCCTTTTTGGTTTCACCCAATTGGGCAGCATTAGGCTACAATCAATAGATCAAACTTTGAAAAAATGGATAAAATCACAAAGGACTGTTTATGGCGTCATTTCACAAACCGTGAGATTGTTTGCTGGAAGAGTTGCATGGTATCAAACTAAGGCTCCGAATTGGCAGAAATAAAGTCAGAATTAAGAGATTTAAAGTCGGAATTGCAAAAAATGAAGTCGGAATTGCAAGAAAAGAGTCGGAATTGAAATGATCAAAGCCGGATTTATGAGAAAAATTGCGAATTTAATTTGGTGGAAAAGGGCTTCCATAAATATCTGACGTCTGTTTATTGTAATGTTGTAATAATAAAATACTACATACATTTAAATTGACAGGATATTTTTCTTTTTGTAGTGTAGAAATTTTACTTCTTGGAAATCCAAAGCTATTAGTACCATTAATTACCATTATTTAGATACCAAATTGCCAAAAGTATACAGACACCAGACTTTTTGAGTTTCTAGAAAATATTGGGTTTTTTTAAGCGACGTTAAGGTGCTGCCAGGAAATGATATTTACTTTGACATTCAGACTGAAAGCCTCCCTGATATTATCTTACTGAGCAGCCAAGCTGTCGTTTCTCGTTTTCAAGGCGATTCAGCCTGCAAAACGAATAGATTTTTATTTATGTTTTTGCTTCCACCGTTCTGTGTAAACTCTTGAGACTCTTCTATGTGAATTTTCTAGAAAAAATTGCACTGCCGTAGATCAAACACATTAAAATCCAAAGACCTGAGTCCATCTCCAGTACATCTCCAGTACATCATGTTCACAGAGTGTGGTACATATCCATTATTCCAGCCTGCATTTGTTATGAGGTAGAAATGTCCCTCGGGTTTTATACCTTAGGTGTTTGGAATGTTTACCATGTACAAAAGCAAAGTTTCTAAATGAATGGGAGATGAGACATCGGAGAAGCTACACTGTATCGACAAAAGTATTGGGACACCTGACTTTTCCAGACATATGTGCTTTTTCCCTAAACTGTTACCATAAATTTGGATTCACACAAATGCATAGGATGTATTTAGATGCTGGTTGCATGTAATTTTCCCGTTTGAACTCGAAAACCCAAATTTGTTCCACTTTGACACAATACATAAAGCTCCATGACGATATGGTTTATACGAGTTGGTGATGTGAAAAGATCTTGAGCGGCCTGTGCTCTAATCTTAACATTATAGGGGATGAATTGGAACAGCATCCAAGGCCTCCTCACTTCCTTCTACATCAGTAGCTGACATTACTAATGGCTTTGTGACTAAATTAGAACAAATCTCCAAAATCTAATTCTAATGGAATTGTAACTGCAAATTGGAACTATGTGGAAAAGGATGCATGCAAAGCACATTTGAATTTTATAATCAGGTGTCCACAATTTTCTTACCAATATAGTGTATAAAGGTATAGAAACAAACTTCATAATAAAACTATTACAATTTTAAATGTTTTCCGTCCATAGTGAACATTTATTTATATTAAGAGTTGCTACATTTGCAGATAATTGAGCCTATAAAAAGTATTTTCATTCTTATATCTGTCTCTGCAGAGGTTCTGAAGACTCTTGCACCATTTTCCTCAGCTGATAAACACCGTCAGGGTGAGAACATCTAAATGAGCTCTCCAATGGGAAAAAAAAATCCAAATCCAATGGACTCCATTTCATAATACTTCCATTATTCTATGCACATTGTGTACCATTAACCCTATTATTATTGTGTATTATCAATAAGAACATAACCCACATTAACCAAAGGAAGAAGACAGTCCATGAAGAGGAATACAATATCATAAGGGCTCTTGAGTCTTGCTGGAAAAGTGCAATCTATTACCAGGAAATGGCTCCAGTCAAACGCACACAAGATTACCGCAGACCTGTATTCAGCAAGTCTAATGACTAGAACTTGAAGATGTTCCTCAGCTCTGGGGTGGGGGTGGGGTGACAAGACTCTGCGACATAACCTACTTTCTTTTGTTGGTTTGTTTATGCAAAAGAAATATTTGATCTGCATCAAGTGTGACTTTACAGAAATAAATAGACCATGAATATTAATTTGAAATGTATATATATATATATATATATATATATATATATATATATATAGTTGGGTTTTTTTGAGCAATCTTTCACAATTCTGACTATTTCAAAATTTCTTGCAATTCCAAATTTGTTTCTCACAATTCAGATTTTTTTTCTTGTTTCCTTATAGTCCTGATATTATATCTTGCAATCCCGACTTTACTTCTCTCAATTATGAAATTTTTATCACAATCCTGACATTTTTCTTACAATCCCGACTTTATATTTTTGCAATTCATAATTTTTCCTCATAATCCTGACTTAATTTCTCATAAATCTGACATTTTTTTTCCAGCAATTCTAAAATGTTGTTCTTGCGATTCCGACTTCATTTCTCGCAATTTCAACTTTATTACTCGCGATTATGCCTTTAGTTCTCACAATTCCTACTTTATTTCTGCCAATTCCAACTTTATTTCTGCTTTTCAATTCCATTCAGTTTCAATTCAGTTTTCTTCGGGGATCCGAGATTTACTTTGATACCATGCAATTCTTCCAGTAACAACAAGTTCTCACAGTTTGTGAAATCGTGCCGTATATAGGCGTCTATGATTTTATGAATTTTATGAGTTTCACAGATCGATATATTGATTGTAACCTACTTTATTTTCAATGTGTACAGCTTTCTGGCACTACAGAGGAGTATTGCTGCTCGATTAGGAAAAAAAATCAGAATTGCAAGAAAAAAGTGTGAAAAATGAAGTTGGAATTGCGAGAAAGACGTGATTGGGCAAACCTTTTTTTTACGTGTTGAAAATGGGCTTCCACCCTATGTTTTTTGGTTTAAAATACATGTACATATGTTATGTTCCACTTCAAGTTTCTAGTTGTTTCGGAAGAAAATGCCAATTCCTTATAAATGTTTTGATGAATTGGTGAAAAGAATACTGACCCAACATGGCTACCATTCCAACAACATGCAATTCTGTCTGGACTTCAAATCCTTGAATTGAACTTTCACCATAAAACAAAACAATTACCTGAATTGTACGAGCTCTGTGTTATTTGTCCAGCAAACAAATGGCTGGTGTGTTATCTATGATAAACAGCCTACCCAGTCGCTGCACCTAAATCCTAATAAACTGCTCTGGGATGAACTGGATCACAATTAAGAAATCTTCAACTAGCAAAGAACATCTTTAGCAGGGTTTTTCCAAGAGGCGTGGCAAAGTATGAATGTTTAGAGAAACAACCTTTCCAGATGCTGAGAGTGTGTAAAGCTGGTATTCATGGGAGGATATTTGAATGAAAATAAAGTGGAAGATCTGGACAAGTAAATCTTCATACCTTCATATGACTTTGATTGTTGCATAGAAGCAAAATTAATCTCAAAGACCATGAAAGAGTAGTTAAACCAAGATGGTGGCACGTGCACAACACTCTCCAGATTTCACGATTTGGTAGTTGTATCTTTCTAGATCAGGGGTCAACACCAACAGGTTGCCCACAAGGACCACATGAGTCACCCATGGGCCTTTCTAAAAATAGCTCACCATAGCACCACTTACCAGTGAGCGGCATCTAATTATTTTTGTTGCCATTCTTTTTTAAATCACACTTGCATTGGTGTGAACTTGAAAATGACAAAATATAAATGACTAGATATAAATTAATATCATTATTAAGAATAACATATAATTAGAGGTAAATTGAGCAAATTTGTTATTTCAGAAGTGTGTATTAAACTGGTAGCTCTTCACATTAATCGGTACCCAAGAAGTAGCTCTCAGTTTCAAAAAGGTTGGTGACCCCTAAACTAGATGTTTTCAGTCTTTTGACATGCCCTGTGTAGGTTTTTTAATAGAATCTAAATGATCAAGTGAAGTCAAGTAGCTTTTATTGCCATTCTTATTGTCACTCGTGTTGCTCACAAGTATTCACACTTGTGTAATCCAGGAAGGAAACGCACTTGCAAACATGTTTTCGAATCACCGTTCAAAAAAAAAAAAAATGAACTCAATGTACTTCATAGCACTTTGATCTTATCATAAAAATAATAATAATAAAAAAAAAACTCCAGGCTTCCAAACTGCTCAGGATACTTTGGCAAAGATTTTCGCTTCATGATATAAAAAAAGAAAAAAAAAAGGTACTTTTGGAATGAAAGCTTTCACTTCCTGTTCAAACATTTACATTTCTTAGAAAGTTAAATATTGTTGATAATATAATATACAAGATAGCATTTATCTTGAGCTCCAGAATGATTGGCGCTCTGGTAAAGATGTAAAGATAAATTAGGTTTAAAAAAAAAAAACAGTTTCTTTTTTATGGTATTTGATTGAATGAATGAACGAACAATATGCCGTCGCATCCAAAGGTCCAGTAAGGCAACCTAAAAGAGCTCTAGGAGACAATTTGTTTGTATGTTGTGTGGTCATGAGGGCCATTCGAAACTTCAGTGCCCAAGAAACTACCTTACACAAGTGTGTTATGTACTGAGACAAGTAAAAGCAGAACCTGTGGTGCAAATGAGAACTGTCGAGGTGAAAGAAATGGAAGTAAGTGTCTCAGGAAATGATCAAACCCTGATAAACAGGATGTTCGTTCATGTTCAAGCTATTTAAGTATAATAACGAATTACATTTACTTCATTACTGTGTTCCACTGGTAATGGACTACAGTACCTTTTCTCTCTGTTTATGTATATAATATATTTGCTCCTACTGGGCCCTTGAGCAAGGCCCTTAACCCTCAATTGCTTGGTTCTATAAATCCCTGAATGCCATAAATGTAAATGTATAGTCGTTTACAATTGTGCCTGTGAAGCTCATAAGCCTCAGGGCTTGAAGTTTTACCTAATGGCATGGGAGTTCCCTAATGGCAAGGGAGTGGAAACTGCCACCCTGTGACAAGATGAGACACAATGGGGAGATCTCACCCGGTTGTGCAGTCTTTCTGGTTCACTATTTACCATGTGAAAAGTGAAAGGTGTGTAGTGTGAATTCTGGAGCTATCATATTACATTAAATTGCAAACATCTAGCCAGTCTAGCTTTCAACAAGAATTCACTTAGTCACTTAGTATTTCCTTGTTTTATTCATACTCATTCCAGTTTGAGGTCATCACTCACAAGTCTGGTTAACTTTCACGCAGCGTGTTAACTTTTACGTAGCGTGTTTCCCTCATCTATTCTTTAGTCCTCTAGGCACTGAAGGTGGTTTAAAAAAAAGGCACAGGACGGAACCGGATATTCAATGTAAAGCATGATGGAGGATAAGTTATGAAATGGGGATGTGTTCACCCAAACTTGTTAATCAAATACCAGGAGATTTTGAAAAGTTGAATCTAGCTTTTTGTCAGAACTCTACAACCGGTTTATGATAAGGCCAAATCCAAACAAAAATAATTCATGGACCACCTTTTTACACCCCTAGAATTTCTCAAAATCCAAATATAATGATACCTGTAGCTAACCCCCAGCCAGACAATGGTGAAGCGTACTGATGTTTCAAAAAGCCTTTATTTTGTGTTCAGCCGTCAGCCTTTCCTTGGGAAACACAAAATCTACCTTTCCTTGATGAGAAATCTTTTCTTAGTGAAACACCGTAAGAGCTTGTTCCCGTTCCAGCTAGGTGCTTAATTATCCCTTACTTTCCTGAAGAACCTTGTACGATTTCAGAGCATTTAAGCGACATGACTTTCCTTTACCATGGTGTGCGTCACACTAACTAGTGGGGGCAGAGTCAAAGGATTATACCGTATGGGGGCGGGGTTAAAAGACTATACCGTATGGGGGCGGAGTTAAAGGACTATACCATATAGGGCGGAAGAGACCAAACAAAATGGAGCTCAAAAGGATTACCTTACTAACTCTTTTCTAAGAGTTAGTTACAATACCTTGGTCCCTCACACCAGAAGGTACTAATATGTTTCCAACTGTAATCTTTGTTTGTACTATTTACTCCTCAAATTTGTTAACCAAAGTGTTTGATGTCACCAAATTTACAGATTGTCATTAAATGGTTTCAAAAGACTACCATGTACCATGTGGTGGTATCAAGAAGTTGATACCGAGACTAGCTTTGTTTTTCAAGACTCTGTTTATCTATGTTTACACGCTATCACCTTCAAAACAGTGCTCTTGAACAGCAATATGGCACTTCCACCGTTTGCAGGAGCCAAATCTGGCAAGTACGTGGGTGGGAAACCTATGTTTGAAGAGAGCTCGTTGACGGGGTGCGCATGTGGTCTGAATAGCAGATGTGGCAATGCATGTGGTCAGAATAGCACCAGTTGCATGGCTCCCGATGTACACAGGACGATGTTCAGTAGCACATTGACTTATGAAGGTCGGTGCTCCCTGTGACTGTGCGTGCAGTCATTTTTTGGCATGTTACAAAACTAGTCTCTTCCTTGTATGTACCTATATAAAGGGTATAGCAGGTGTCAGCTTTGCATTTCCCACCCAGGCTTTCAGTGATGTCCCAACCGAAACAATCCACCTCTTAATACCATTATTATGACTTCATTAGAACAGAGCGCTACATCACAGACAGGAATCTCATACAGTAAGAATGAATGGCATTATTAAATTAAGAAACCAAATTAACACAATTCACTGCAACCACTGCCACACCGCCCGCATACATCGTCTCTAGCAGATGCATCGATATAACCTCATAAAATGACCCCGGGTTTTCCGTGGAAAGGCAAATTGTGTAAATGCTACGAGAAAGAATACGCAAACCTATAAATGGTTCATGTCTGCATATCTGCTGTAAGCATATCTGCAACCACATCAATTGTTTGTGGAATGAAAAAACTGCGAAAAAAAATCTTACTCTCTAACCATTGGATCCAATGACGTTAGATAGTCAAATCACGGTTGTGTTTGATTAAAGAGACAGCTTTAGGAAACCTAGAGTTTTCTTTTTGAAAAAAGCTTTATTTATGATTGGCTCATTCAAAAGTTAAAGGTCAAATCTAAATCCACTCAGGCACAGGCATTATTTCAGTGGCAAAATCTGCCAATGGATCTTTTGCTCTATTGCAAATGCATCCCTTATAATGTGTACACTGCACGTCTACCCCATTATGCACGTTCGTTTCACGAACGAGAACAAAACTCTCATTAGCTGAACGAAGGAGACGGTCAGTAACATCCATGAAGAGAAATGCAATATCATAAAGGTTAATGAGGAAAAAGATTTGCTGGGTCAGATAGCAAAGAAATATGAAGAAAAATGGATAATTCATCTTAATTATTGCCAGTTAGAGGAAATGCATTAAGGATGAAGGCAACATGGCAAGTGTATGAGCTTGTGAGTGAGATGATCTTAGAGTAAAAACAGTCTGCATTAGTTCCATAATGACCCGTTTAAGCATCCCTGAAAAAAAAACAGCATTTTCACTTCATCATTTAGCAAAAGCCAGGTGCTTTTTCTGTGGAAGATTATACTTACATTTCTTTTTTCTTTTCTTGTTTTCTTTTAGCAATTTAGTCTATCCCAAATCTCTTATTTTCTATCTATCTATCTATCTATCTATCTATCTATCTATCTATCTATCTATCTATCTATCTATCTATCTATCTATCTATCTATCTATCTAGCTGTCTAGCTGTCTGTCTGTCTGTCTGTCTCTCTGTCTGTCTAGACAGGCTGTCTATCTATCCATTAAGACAAGCTATCTATCTATCTATCTATCTATCTATCTATCTATCTATCTATCTATCTATCTATCTATCATCTATCTATCTATCTATCTATCTATCTATATCTGTCTGTCTCTCTGTCTGTCTCTCTGTCTGTCTCTCTGTCTCTCTGTCCATTTAGACAATCTATCTATCTATCTATCTATCTATCTATCTATCTATCTATCTATCTATCTATCTGTCTGTCTGTCTGTCTGTCTGTCTGTCTGTCTGTCTGTCTGTCTATCCATTTAAACAAGCTATCTATCTATCTGTCTGTCTGTCTGTCTGTCTGTCTGTCTGTCTGTCAACCACACTATTTATATATTTTTTATATTTTACAAAGAACTGAACAATTTCAAAAGATACTTTTAAGCTTTAATTAAATAAGGATTAACTTTTTTATTCTAAAACAGCAGGTTCATTTTCGCATGTCCTGCAATAATGAAAATACCAAAAATGAGCATAATATAAAAGAAGAGAGGTCGTTTTCATTGTGCCGACAGGGAGAGTTTTCCTTCGAGCGTTCACATGAACCATGACCTGCCTCCCAACTCTGCACTTAAACACACTCTGTTTTATCTAAAGCGTGGCTTTATGATCGCATAGCTTTGTTTTGCTTATTCAGGTTTTTCAGCCTGAGTGTGGATTTTGCAGGTCAGTGTTGTTTGCAGAACGCAGGAATAAAAATGATTCAGATGAAACCAATATAATATATTTGGATCAGCATGAACATAAACAACTGTAGTTTGGACAATTTCATTTATGAGCTAAGAAACGCTCCAAAGCATCTGAGAAAAACCTTGTGGTCACTATGAAGTGAGTGATGTTACACAGTGTGGAGCTTTTAGCTAAGATTTTATTAGGTTTATCCCATGGAGGTTAGGCTTTATCTTGCATTTCTGTCTGTATGCAGAACTTTGTCCATGGAAATTTTTGCTTGATGGTAAGAAAGAAAGAGCGAACAATTATGAATGCTGCTTACAATGTTTCCCAAAACATCAAGTTCTCATTTTTTAAAATCTCAGTCATGTATATAAGGATAAAATTTTGCTTCTATTTGGCAGGAAATTCCTGTTTGTTTTGTCATTTAGGTTAAAAGCCTCCTGACTTGATTTTATCTACCCAAGCAGCCATGCTGACGTCCCTCGTTTACAAGGCGATTCAACCTGCGAAACGGAAGGATGTTTGTTGTTTTCTCATTCCCCCATTCTGTGTAAACTCTAGAGACTCTCATGTGGGAAAATCCTAGAACATGAGGATTTAAAAACATCTCTTCTGGAAACCAAAAGGCCATTGCACCATCTACGCTTAATTGATTGCAAAAGGAAATGCAAAGACGAATGGCATTCGGAATGCATTTCCAGATCGGACCAATGGTCTTATGTTTTGTATGTAGCGAGGCAAAGTTCGTAAATGAACAGACAAAATAAATTTTTTTGGAACTCATGACTTTTCAGCCATATGTTCTGGAAACACGATTGTGCAGGAGGCCTTTGAATGCGGTAAAATTTAACTTTCCTTTTTGAACAAGGAGACCCAAAACTGCAAGCGAATGCTATGTAGACAAACAAAAGTTTGTGGACACCTGACCATAAGATTTATATGGGCTTATTGTTCATCGCATTCCACATTTAGTTCCTCAGAAGAAGTCTGGTGCCTATTTTATCAAGTCTGGTGTACTATATGGACAGATCTATCTATCTATCTATCTATCTATCTATCTATCTATCTATCTATCTATCTATCTATCTATCTATCTATCTATCTATCTAGTATTTTTATCTCCTTTGATTCAACCCAGTGAATTATTTATTTATTTTATTTATATATTATTGGTTAATAAACAGATCAATAATTCTAAATGTTTTTTTCAAATGTTACATACTGCAGATTTTATCTAAGACTGAAACTCTTTCATCTGGAGATGAGGTGTGTGTGTGTGTGTGTGTGTGTGGTCAAAGAATGAGATGAAGTTATCTGAAAGAAGTTCAAGTTCCAGATGAGTGCTTTTAAAGGCAGAAGAGCGATAGACTAGGAGCGTCTTTCTCTTTCACACACACACACACACACACACACACACACACACACACACACACACACACACACACACACACACACACATACATACATACACAACGTCACCGCCCAACCCTACACTCAGCGCTTTCACCGGCCCTCTATTGAGTTCATTGCACACACACACACAGACAGAGAGAGAGAGAGAGACTGAGTGAGTGAATGCTGGACGGAAAACGGAAGGAGAAACTCGTGTGGACTGGATGAGTGAAGAGATTCACAACCTCATTGCGACAGATCAGTGTGTCTGGTCGGGGTTTCGCATGTAGTACAGGTAAGTATCGGGACCTGCATCGAAATTTGGATCGGACACGAACGCGCGCGCGCACTCGCACACCTTACACACACACACACACACACACACACACACACACACACACACACACACACACACACACAATTACATGGGCAGACCGACACAACTTATTTTTATTAACAATTTATTTTCAATTAGTCCCAGAAAATTCTGTGACAATTGGACAGGCAAAAAATAGTTTATTTCAACGAATTTAACTAACAAGCTTTCTTTCTTTCTTTCTTTCTTGCTTGCTTGGATTCTTTCTTTCTTGATTGCTTTTAATGGGTCTTTCTGTGGCTGTCTACTTTCTTTCTTTCTTTCTTTCTTTCTTTCTTTCTTTCTTTCTTTCTTTCTTTCTTTCTTTCTTTCTTTCTTTTATGTTTTGTATCTTTCCTTCTTTAAAGGTTTCTTCACTTTCTTGTAACGTTTCTTTCATTCAATGTTTCTTTCTTATTGTGAATTTCTTTCTTTCTTTCTTTCTTTCTTTCTTTCTTTCTTTCTATCTATCTATCTATCTATCTATCTATCTATCTATCTATCTATCTATCTATCTATCTATCTTTCTTTCTATCTTTCTTTCTTGTTTGCTTGCTTTTACTTGCTCTTTCTTTCTGTGGCTGTCCTTTATTTCTTGCTTGCTTTTAATGGGTCTTTCTTTCTTTCTTTCTTTCTTTCTTTCTTTCTTTCTTTCTTGTTTGCTTACTTTTAATGAGTCTTTCTTTCTTTCTTTCTTTCTTTCTTTCTTTCTTTCTTTCTTGTTTGCTTGCTTTTAATGGGTCTTTCTTTCTTTCTTTCTTTCTTTCTTTCTTTCTTTCTTTCTTTCTTTCTTTCTCAAAATCTGGATTATAATTTGCATATAGGCCACAGTATTTATTTTGTTGGTTCCGGTTAAATCATAAACAATCAAAAGGAAATGCCATGAAATGCACCAAATCAGTTGTCCGAGTTGTTGTGGCGTAACAAATGAAAACCTTTTTCTAAAGTCAAGCTTTCTGTTTGCATTTTTGAATCTCATTAACATCATCGATTGTTTACGTTTGGTCCAACTTTATTCGTATCGGTTAATACAATTCTCACCATGCCTGTTCCACTTCTTTGGTTGGACATGTCTTCATTTGTTGTCTTGTTTTCTTCCAGAGCATTCTTCCTCTGCCCAAGATGTCCAGTCAGAACCACTGCCACTATGATAAGCAGATGGGTTTCTTCTACAACATAAGCAACCAGAAAAGTGAAACCTGGGAGTTCGGACATCTCATTGCACTTCGGGTCGTAGGCTGCATCTTCTGCTTGTTCATCCTAGTGGCCAACGTTATGGTCATCACCGCTGTGATCACCAACAACCGCTTTCACTACCCGTTCTATTACCTGGTGGCCAACCTTGCTGCCTCGGATTTTCTGGCCGGGATTGCGTACGTGTACCTCATGTTCAATACGGGCTCCGTGTCCCACACCCTGACCCTCCAGCAGTACTTTCTCCGCCAGGGTTTGTTGGACACGAGTCTCTCGGCGTCCCTCGCCAACCTGCTGGTGATCGCTCTGGAGCGCTACATCTCCGTCATGAACTGGAAAGTGCACAGCAACCTTACGAAGCGCAGAGTGACCCTGTTGATCGCTCTGGTTTGGGGCATCTCGGTCTTCATGGGTGCAGTGCCAAACCTCGGATGGAACTGCATCTGTAGTATTGAACAGTGCTCGATGTTGGCGCCAATCTTCAGCAGGAGCTACCTGATCTTTTGGTCTGTGTTCAATCTGGTGGTTTTCCTCATAATGGTAGCCATATACATAAGGATATATGCATACGTGAGGAAGAAAACGACTCTCCTAAACAGCCACGCCACTGGATCTTTGAAGCGCAAGAAGACACCGATCAAGCTTATCAAAACGGTGATGACGGTCTTGGGTAGGTCTCGTTTCTTTGGTCTTTTTAGGTCACATGACCTGTATGAGGTGGATTTTAGCAGGTATTCTGCTTGGCTTAGTGGGATCTGGATAGTACTGCTATATTACGTTACGTCTACATGGCCAGTTCATCCTTAAAGCATTTGTTGTTGCATTGATCAAATTGTGAATGTTTTTGTACATTCATTTATTTGATTGGGTATAATTGATGTTTCCTACATTATCAGCATGCTAATCAAAATATATTGTACTTGTTTTACCTGAATAGTCTTAACCCCCAAAACATCTCAGGATCAGTTCATGGCATAAGTCATTGAATGCAAAATAGTTAAACCAGTTGTCAGAATCTGTCAACCTTAAATTTGTTTGTGAATGTGTCTTGAATTGATAAATTGTGCAGATGAATCTTGAATTTCACTAATGAAGATGAGTGAGAGGCATCAGATCAACCAATGATTAACTAGTTGTCTAAAACAGGTCAAAGGTGAATCTAGTGAACCTTCAAATGGCGACAGAGCAAAACATGGCAAATGTTTTGAGAACGCACGTACTGGTTTGCGAATATTAAGCATGATTTGAGAAATGCTCCAAAAGCAACTGAGAAGAACTGTAAAAAAATCCCCCCAACCTTTTATACAAGCGTGTTGCCCTTTTTTAGATTCAGTGAATTTACAATAACCATGTACGAGTCCCTCAGTTGTCCTAAGTGTCAAAAATTACACTTCAGAAGGTCAAAATCATAAGGACCGCCATTGAAATACCATGGAAATTGGTTTAATATGCAGGAAATAATCAAAAACAAAATAATAAGCAACTTCTGGGGAATTTCTCTGGTAAACATTTGGTAAAATGCTCAGGGGAAAATTCAGAACTGAGGCAGATGCGATTTGCACCTCGATGCATAGCCAACGAAACGATGCACTAAAGATACATATCGATCAGCTACAGTTGCGATACGATTCGATTCAACCCTATTACGATGCGACGCAATGTTGACATTCAAACTGTATGGAGTTGTAAGAATGAAAAAAATACAGACAAACACCAACTAATCAAAGGTCTGAAAAAGTTGATGAGGTGGTCCTACAGCTTAAGGGTAAACCCGAATACATCTTGTTTGTCCCGGGTCTTATCGAAAATCATCTGTACGGTCTGCTCAGCCATAAACCCGAGTCCTGGCACGTTCGTAAAAACATGCACGACCACATTTTGCCGCCGTTGCGTGACCACGTTTAAAAACACATTTAAAATCCAGCCACACCCCCGCAACTCCATGCGACCCGTAATGCAGTTTTTGTGTGGTTATGGATTTGAGAAGAGACAAAAAACTCATATCACATGTATGTAAGTATTCATAATCTTTACTCAGTACTTAGTTGAAGCACCTTTGGCAGCAATTACAGCCTTGAGTCTTTTTGTGTTTGAAGCAACAAGCTTTGCACACCTGGATTAAGGGGATTTTCTGCCATTCTTCATTGCAAATCCTCTCATGCTGGTGTTGGTTGGATGGAGAGCGTCGATTTGCAGACACTTTCAGGTCTCCCCAGAGATGTTCAGTAGGGTTCAAGTTAGGACTCTGGCTGGGCCACTATTAGACATTCCCTAAAGGGTTGTTCTGAATCCACTCCTGTGTTGTCTTGCCTGTGTGTAGGGTTTTTTAGGGATATCTCTGTACTCTGTACAAACCATGACCAAGTCCCTGCTGCTAAAAACATCCCCACAGCATGATGCTGCCACCATCATGCTTCACTTTTGGGATGGTTTTGGACAGCTGATGAGCCCGGTTTCCTCCAGACTAGAATTAAGGCCAAACAGTTTAGATTCAGTTTCATCAGACCAAAAAATCTTGTTCCACACAGTCTGAGAGTCTTTCAGGTGCCTGTTGGTAAACTCCAAGCAGGCTTCCATGGGTTGTGTATTCAGGAGAGGCTTCCGTCTTTCCACTCTGCCATTAACCCCAGACTGGTGGAGGGCTGCAGTGGCGGTTGTCCTTCTGGAACTTTGTCTTATCTCCACTCAGGATCACACAGGATTGCTTTCATAGAAGAACCATTTTGGGTTCCCCAAAGAACCGTTCAGTATTTTTTAAATTGATTTTAAAGCCATTATATGATTTATAGGGGAATTTCTATATGAAAATTGTGGACCTTTATTTTTTAGCGTGCGGATGGATTTCAACGCCGCTTATCCATCATTCATTATATTCATTGTTTACCATGTGCTGCCAAAGTATTTACATTGTACACACTATACTAATTTACTTGGAAACAGCTTGTTTGTATTTAAGGCTTAGGACAAAAGCCATTATTATGTGTGCACATCATTTAAACTCAGAGAAAGTTGTATCCTTCTCTATTTTATTTAAAAAATTTTAAAGCATTGCCTTACAGGCACTTGCGTCTGATTGGTGCGTTTTGTTTCTCCTGGGTGGGGTTAGTTCAAGCAGCCATGCAGGCTTCTTCAAACTGCATGCTTTCGTAGGTTTCAGAAATGACGTTTAATTTCTAGGTCAGGAGTAAGGGAGTAATGCTTCTCTGAATATTTGATTTCTCTGATACAAACGGACAAATTCCTAGACTATGACTCTTGTGTGTGTATCATTACTTTGCATCGAGACGGTGCTTAATGTGCCTGCTGTCTGGACATGACAATTAGACTAAATAGCATGTACCACAAAAACCGTCCTCAAACGGCTTACTTCAGTGCCGTGAGATCATAATGTTTTTTTTTTTCAGGTAGTTATTTCGTTGCTTGATCGTGCTCTGCTGTTTCAAGCAGGACGAGTTATGTAATGCATGAGATAAAACCAGTTGTCTCATTCGAGTATCCATTACTATTAAATTGTCGTTTATGGCACTAAAGGCACAAAGGTTAGAGGAATGTGTATTTTGAATAGCTTTGCTTTTTTTTAATAAGGTATAAAAACAGGTCAGGGCATGCCTTCAGAAGAAAAAAAAGAACGAACAATAAGACACTAATTTGTGTATTTTCCAGTATGAGTTTATTCGAGTATATCACAATATCCATGTGAATGAATTATTCAACAAATGACAAATGAATATAAATCTATCATCTGAACCTACACTTTATAGACACATGGACATTTGATCGCAAGGTTGTGAGTTCAAATCCCAGCACATTTGGGCCCTTAAGCAAGTCCCTTAAATGCTTGGTTGTATAAACAAGATAATTGAAAGTCGTTTTGGATATATACACTACAAAACAGGCCTGCTATTATTAGGCCTTCTACTGATCAGAAAGCCCTGAGTTTAAATCCCACCACCACTAAGCTGCAACTGCAGGGCCCAAGAGCAAGGCCCTTAACCCCTTAACTGCTCATTTGTATGAATAAAATGATTGGATAAGGTCATTTGCCACATTAACTAAGTGTATCTTCAGTTCAATTCAGAGGAAAATTTCATGTTACTACATCCATAGACATCTTATATAAATGTGTGCCTTTAACAGTTTGCGGAGGAACCACATATGACTGGAATCCCAGGTGTCCCAATACTTTAGTGTATATCATCTCTTTCTTTAACTTACTTTAATGTCTTGGATTAAGCCTGGGAGGGATTTATATTTATGTGGCCACCAAAAAATTGGGGTGTGTGTGTATATATAGCATATATTAGCATATATAATATCCTAAGTATTATGGAGACTATATTTTATGAAAAAGACTCGTCAGCACAGATCACAAGACACTTTGCGTAAAAGACAGACGAGACTTTATTTGTCTCCTCTATTATACAAGCACTTTAGCAGTTATGTAAGTAGGTTTAAAGGCCAAAGTGGAAGGCAAAGCAGGTTAAGTTTTTTATTAATTTGGAGTCTTCATTAAAAGTGAAAACAGAGACTTCATGGACTATACATGGATATATAACTACAAAGTTTTGGCAATTCACTGTGCGATATAAGAGGAATCAAATGCATTCATGCTGTTATAGAAAAGTTGTATTATGTGAAGCATTGTATTGCATCACAGCAGCACCACAGTTGATCATTAACCTTTAGAGGTGTTTTCCATCTCTGTGTGTTCCATTCCTTATAGCATTCCTTAGCACGCATAAGTAGGTTTGAGCATTCCTGAAATGCTCTGATGATAAACCTTGATAAACCGTGATAACCCTCTGGTAACGGAAGCTCTTTTTCAGATCATCCCTGGTGGCTATTTTGAAAGCAATTTGCATTAATATTTGAGCCGAAAGTATCACATTCTTGAAGCAATGGGAAAGTAATGTTAGTTTTTTTTTTTGGTCCATTCAGAAAACATTAGGCCTAAAAGCCTTCAACTAAACCACCACATGTGCACAGCGTATGCGTTCCCCGCCTTTTTCTACAGATATTTTATTATAAAATTACAGGGGATGCTAAATTCCATGTGGCGCGATGCTAACCACGGAGGATTCCCCTCTTGATGTGGGTACGCTTGTAAAGCTAACGGGCGAAACGTTCCAGTTTAGCGAGTGGTTGTGTATAGTGTGGTAATTGGGGCTAAAAAAGGCCAATTATTGCTCGTTAAACTTGGTAATAGTTCGAGGAGATCTGCTTTATATGTCTGAAAAAAAAAAGAAAAACCTGAATCGTCCTGCCTCTTTGTTTCGGCAGCATGCTGTTCCCGAGTACAAGCCTCTACACGCTAAACACCAAAGAGTTAGGTACATTCTCCTCAGTTGACCAAATTTCACATTCTTAAAGCTATACGAGATTGGCCTTCTGGCCAATCCGACTTTATTGTGATATAGCAACCGCGTGAAAAGCAAATTATTAGCATTACAGGTGGGTTAATATAAACAAAGACAAAACAAACAGGGAATAAAGTGCTAGTTTAAGTGTTTCAGGAAACAGTAGGTCTTCACCCGTTGCTTCAAGATAGGCAGTGACTCAGCAGTTTGGACATCTAGAGAATATTATTCCACTATCTCGATGTTGCATTTTCTCCACTGCCAATGACATCCATTGCTGTGTTCCATAGTGTGTCTAAGGTTATTTTGTACTCATATACAGTACACGATTTCTAAGCTTTTTGAAGGGCGTGAAAGTTAAATGAAACCAAAAAGATATGGAGACCTGGTGAATGTAAACACCTGGAACTGGTTAATCAGAATCTTTATTTGTGACTGGTGATTACTATTTTGGACGAGCTAGCAGTGCTTAATTAAACACACTCTCTCACACACGCATAAATACACACACACACCCTTTATAAAGAGACTCTGCTTTACAAACAAACTGTGATGTACTTGTTTAGTCGCTGTCTTTGTACACCCAACTTATAAAGCCTTATTGATTCAGTTCGCTATATTGTTTCTGACCTGTGTTTTTGTTCCAAGTTGCAGATGGCAGGCTGAGAGGAACTGGTTGCTTCTCAACAGTTTGCTTATATTTTTATATACAGTGGGGTGTATTTCTGATTTCTTATTTTTTTGTGCATGTTTGTCATACTTCAGTGTTTCAGATCATCAAACTAATTTAAATATTAGTAAAAGAGAACACAAGTGAACACAACATGCAGTTTTTAAATGAAGGTTTTTATTATTGAGTCAAAAACAAAATCCAAAACTACATGGCCCTGTGTGAAAGTAGACCTGCCTGACAAAGTGAAGTAGACCAAAAGATCCTCAAAAGCTAGATATCATGCCGAGATCCAAAGAAATTCAGAAACAAATGAGAAAGAAAGTAATTGAGATCTTTCAGTCTGGAAAAGGTTAAAAAGCCATTTCTAAAGCTTTGTGAACCACAGTGAGAGCCATTATTCACAAATGGCAAAAACATGGAACAGTGGAGAACCTTCCAGGAGTGGCCTGCCCCAAAATTACCCCAAGAGCACAGCGACAACTCACCCAAGAGGTCACAAAAGACCCCACAACAACATCCAAAGAACTGCAGGCCTCACTTCCCTCAGTTAAGATCAGTGGTCAATGGTCTGCATGGCTCCATGAGTTCCTTTATGAAAACCGCTGCTGGGCAAAAAGAACATTAAGGCTCGTCTCAGTTTTGCCAGAAAACATCTTGATGATACCCAAGACTTTTGGGAAAATACTCTGTGGACTAACGAGACAAAAGTTTAACTTTTTAGAAGGTGTGTGTCCCATTACTTCTGTCGTAAAAGTAACACCGCATTTCAGAAAAAGAACATCATACCAACAGTAAAATATGGTGGTGGTAGTGTGATGGTCTGGGGCTGTTCTGCTGCTTCTGTACCTGAAGGACTTGCTGTAATAAATGGAACCATGAATTCTGCTGTTTATCCAAATGTCTGGCCATCTGTTTGTGACCTCAAGCTGAAGCGAACCTGGGGTCTGCAGCAGGACAACGATCCAAAACACACCAGCAAGTCCACCTCTGAATGGCTGAAGAAAACCAAAATGAAGACTTTGGAGTGGCCTAGTCAAAGTCCTGACCTGAATCGTATTGAGATGCTGTGGCATGACTTTAAAAAGGCAGTTCATGCTCGAAAATCCTCTAATGTGGCTGAATTTCAACAATTCTGCATAGATGAGTGGAGCAAAATTCCTCCACAGCGCTGTAACAGACTCATTGCAAGTTATCGCAAAAGCTTGATTGCAGTTGTTGCTGCTAAGGGTGGCCCAACCAGTTATTAGGTTTCGGGGGCAAACACTTTTTCACACAGGGCCATGTAGTTTTGGATTTTGTTTTCCTTCATTTAAAAACTGCATGTTGTGTTCACTTGTGTTCTCTATTACTATGTTAAAATTAGTTTGATGATCTAAAACATTAAAGTGTGACAAACATGCAAAAAAATAAGAAATCAGGAAACGCTTTTCCACACCACTGTATATATATTTGTGATGGCACTAAATTTGTGTGAAACGATTGAAAAACCAGAGCTACTAAACCAGAGAGTTCTTCTTCATTTAAGAATTGTGATCATTATATATTAAAATGAGACTAAATATTAAAATCAACAGGGTTCCTATGCATTTTGGAAAAGTATGGGGAAATTATGGAATTTGGACACTGAGTATTGAGTGTTTCCATGCTATTGCTCTTTTAAAAAAATAAAATAAAAAATAAAGAATTTGTACGAATATTGTTGACTTGTTGAATAACTTGAATGTTCCTGATCTAATCTACATTTATTTGTATTTTTCTGCAGGGGTTTTTGTGATCTGTTGGACACCGGGTCTTGTTGTGCTGCTCCTGGATGGCCTAAAATGCGAGCGATGTAATTTGTTGACGTTCAAGCACTGGTTTCTCCTCCTGGCCATTCTGAACTCGGTCTTGAACCCAATCATATACTCTTACAAAGACGAGGAGATGTGGGCCACCATCAAGAATTTGCTGCGATGCGTCTGCACTGGCACCCGGCGCCAGCGGTCGTCAAAGGCCAACAAACGTTCCGACACCACCTTGAGCACAGAAATGAACACCAGTCTACGAGATAACGAACAACTAAAACCTAATCAGACCTTATAGCTCTGGTTTGTTACACAGCTCTTCATACCTAGGGCAACGAAATAGACAAAAACAATAGGACAAAGTGTGTAGACACCTAATTGTAAGATTCATATGTGTATTGTAAACAAACCAGTTCACATTGAGTACCAACTTCCTGTTATAGTAACATTCTTTCTTCTGGGAAGATGTTCTGCTTGATATTAGAGTAGAGATTTGTGCTCATTCAGGGACAAGACTCAGGTATTGATGTAGGGTGAGGAGGAAGCCAAGATCTAACACATCTTCTAAACCTTGTAAATCTTCATGGAGCCGGTGTCCGAATACTTTTGTCCAACAAACAACAACAAAATCATGTCCTAATACTTTTGTCCATAGAGTGTATACACTGTATATCTATGTATATCTGGTATTAGCAAGCAGCTAGCATTAGCGCATGTGGGAGCTTTATAGCATCAGGTCTGCTGTTTCACCTTAATTATATTTTCGTACTGTACCTCTGTTTTAGAGTGCCCAAGAAATTGTCAAATGTGTAAACCTTGAATCTGAGTTTATTTTTTATTGTTATTATTATTTTATAGTGTTTTTAGTCGTGTTGTTTTAAGTGTAAGGCTAGCACTTTGTATTATATTTGTTAAAAAAAAAAATTCCACCAGGATTCCTAACTACTGTGTATATATTATAATATATCATATTATATCATATTATATAATATTTTATTATATTATGTTATATTATTTTATATTGTTATATTAAATATATTCAGATTTTTCAAAAATTTGAAAGTAAAATGTGTTGATACAAATGTTAGTCTCAATTGTGTACATATGCAATTCTTTCTTTCCTTTTCTTATCTTCTTTTCTTACTTACTTATCCTACTGTAAGTTTTTGTTATTCATTTTGTTTCTTTTCTATTCCTTTCTTTTGTTCTTTCTTTCTTTTATACCTTTTTTCTTCTTTCTTTTGTCTTTTTCTCTTTCTTTTCCTTTCTTTCTTACTTTTTCTTTCTATTTATATGTCTGTCCATTTAGACATGCTATTTGTCTGTCTGTCTGTCTGTCTGTTTTAGTTATTGGTAAACTCTTTCTTTCTTTCTTTCTTTTCTTTCTTTTTCTTTCTTTCTTTTTCTTTCTTTCTTTTTATCCTACTGTAAGTTTTGCTTATTCTTTTGTTTCTCTTCTCTTTCTTTTTCTTTCTTTTTCGTACTTACTTATTTTAAGTCTTTGCTTATTCTTTTGTTTCCTTTTATTCCCTTCTTTCTTTCTTTCTTTCTTTCTTTCTTTCTTTCTTTCTTTCTTTCTTTCTTTCTTTCTCTTTCTTTCTTTCTTTCTTTTTATCCTACTGTAAGTTTTGCTTATTCTTTTGTTTCTTTTGTTTCTTTTCTATTCCTTTCTTTCTTTTTGTTTTCTTTTTCTTCCTTTCTTCCTTCCTTACTTATCCTACTGTAAGTCTTTGCTTATTCCTTTTCTTTCTTTCTTTCTTTCTTTCTTTCTTTCTTTCTTTCTTTCTTTCTTTCTTTCTTTCTTTCTTTCGTATTTTCTACTGGCAGACTTAAAATAAAAACATGAGAATTTCAGGAATTTCATAAAATTTTTTGCATAACCAGGTCATTGTATAACCAACTATATATTTTTCTTTTTTAAATTGAGTTCCACATTTATATATTTTTTTCTCTATTGGCAGAGAAAACAAGCATTAATAAAACCCTCTCCTGCTCATGTTTGCAGTTGTAGAATCAAACACACCCTTCTATGGTACATGAGTTCATTTTTAAAAATGAAACGATTCAGTCATCGCTACATGCCTCGACAAGCTCCGACACAATACTGTTACATGTACAGTCATAGTTTTAGCGTGAAGCCGTCTAGAGCAAGTTGTGCAACCAGAAAAAACATGTACACACATTCATTCTTCTTGTGGTTAGCTGTGTCTAGGCAAGTCTTTCAGTCAAATTAAGTCGAGCAGTCTTTTCGGAGATGAAGGGCGCATTACAAAAGACAATGTTGTAAAAAAACAAAAAACATAATTATTATAAGATATATTTTCTTTAGTTTAAGGCGAGAGTGTGAACCTGTTTTCCCTCTTTTTAGTGGGATGATCTCTGATGCAGGGTGATGCAACGCTGCGGCTTTGTGAGTTTAGCAGGTTTTACAACATCTACGATTATTGAGAGCAAATCCCATGTCACTCTCTGTCCTAATAAAATCTCTCGAACCTTTGTACAGATTTATTTTCTTTCTTTCTTTCTTTCTTTCTTTCTTTCTTTCTTTCTTTCTTTCTTTCTTTCTTTCTTTCTTTCTTTCTTTCCTTCTTTCTCATAAGTTTCAATCTTTCCTTTTCTGTTTCCTTATTTTTATTTTTGTTCATTTTCTTTCTTTCTTTCTTTCTTTCTTTCTTTCTTTCTTTCTTTCTTTCTTTCTTTCTTTCTTTCTTTCTTTCTTTCTTTCTTTCTTTCCTTCTTTCTCATAAGTTTCAATTTTTCTTTTCTATTTCTTATTTTTATTTTTGTTCATTTTCTTTCTTTCTTTCTTTCTTTCTTTCTTTCTTTCTTTCTTAAAGTCTTATTCTATTTCTTTCCTTCCTTCTTCCTTCCTTCCTTCCTTTTTTTTTTTTTTTTTTTTTTTTTTTTTTAAGTATTTATTTTAAGTATTTCCTTATCTTATTCTTAAATACAGCCTTGTCCGTTCTATTCCCCTCTTATTATTCTTTTCCTTCATTTCTTCCTCACTTGCTTGATTTTCTTTCTCTATTGACAGAGAGACAGAAATTTATGAATTTTATCACATTCTTTTGCATAAAGTCACTGCATAACCAAAAGTTTATTTTGCATTTATCTCTTTGTGATTATTTTACATGTTGCTGATGTAAAATCGACAGTATCCTCAGTAATGTTGGAGTCCAGGAAGAAATCTAGTCTGTTAAATGTGAGACTGACTTTTGTTTTTATTGTCTTTTGCTTTCTTCTTTCTTTTCTTTTTTTTTTTTGTAACCCAGGCCTGCCAGTAACCATAAAAAACACAGACACGGGCCGTGCTATACGGTATTATCTCATATTCTTTCAAAGGAATTGATCCTTATGAGTCAATTCAATCCTTATATTTTTTTGTATAGCGCTTTTAACAATGGAAATTGTCTCAAAGCAGCATTTCAGAGATAAAGTGTGTAAAAAGTTGGATAAAAGAGTGTATAAGTTTAGTGCCTATTATTATGTTTCTTATAATTGTATGTTTGTCCCTGATGAGCGAGCCAGTGGTTACTGTGGCAAGGAAACACCCTGAGATGGCAGAGGGAGAGGAAGAAACTTTGAGAGGAACTAGACTCAAAAGAACACCCATCATCATCCTCATCACCGAATGTCCATTCACAGTCCCTATCATTGTTGAGGTGTGCAGTGATTGGCCCTGAGCCATTGAAGGATACTGATATTAATTACAGTCCAAATCCATCCTTAAAGTTCTTGTTCCATCAGTAACTTCATGGATCTTTAGGCTGTTGAGGTGCACAGAGTGGTCTCCAGTTATCTCAAAACTCAGATCCAAATAGAAGAAAAGGACACAGTCTAATCCATTTTCTTTTTACTAATTAAATATTTTTTTACATTTTTTTTATAAATTTTATTATATATATATATATATATATATATATATATATATATATATATATATATATATATATATATATATATATTTTTTTTTTTTTTTTAATTCTTTTTTTAGTCACGTATACAATAATAAAAATGTATCAAAACCAAACCAAAACTATTTTGGAAATAACTCATTGCAAATAATTATATTAACTATAATTATATATATATATATATATATATATATATATATAAAAGACAGGAAACAAATTACAAAAATGATAAGCATCTAAAATTAATGTCTGTCTCATTTAGCCAACGATTTATCTTGATTCTCTTGATGTCCTCGTTTCCTCGTGTTCTAGAAATCTGTTCGAAACTGAAGAAATCAAAAGGCAACATTTAAGTAATGAAGTGCACTCGAAGTCTGCCCTTTGTCATGTCCTTGTGACATCTTGCCAACAATCATCCATACAAAGCCCTAAACCTTGTTGTTTTGCCTGATGTTATCATGGACCTGACATTTTAATGACTGTGAATTGGACCGTGGTTGATACTCACTTAGAAACTTTGACTTGTATGTGTTTTTTTTGGGATAACAATCATTTGTATGACATTGAAGAAAGCTCCAGTACATGCATCCAGTGGAGTTGCAGGTTATATCAGATTTTTTTGCCCAAGGCATTGGGCACTCATACACAACCTGTTATTACAATTGTAAGACATTTAGAAAACTGGTTTGTTCTCCTTATACACCAAGGACATTGGACCAAGCGATGGTTGTTTAGTAGAATAAACCCTCTCTTGTGGTCCCTTACTATTTTTTCTTTTAATCAGAAATAGGGCATTGGAGCAGCTCTTGGGTCTTAGCCAAGGAAATGCCTTTTACATCTGCACACTTGATCGTCCTCATGTTTATTTATTTATTTATTTATTGTGTGTACTTCTACACTTCTACAGTTTTTAAAATCTGTGATTTTCCTTTTGCTTATGTTTTGTTTTGTATTGTACTTAACTACATTTTAAATCATATCCGTTTCTGAGTAAAAAAAATAAATAAATACAATTCAAATGATGCAAGAGGGAAAAAATCGTGCCCTGCAAACTACTGCACTGATTGATTGATGGGCGGGAGAAAAAAAACAACACAAAGCCTAATGGCGTCGAATGGAAATGTGTTCAATGCGTTCACTTACTGAATGAATTCAGAATCTGCATTTGTGATTTCTCTCTATCATAAAGAACAGATTTTCTTTTTGCTGTGAAAGTGTAGAACTCTCATTAGACTCAAATCATGGAAAGTAGTGTTTTTTTGTTATTGCATTTTAATTTGTAAATAAACTAAAGCAATTAGTTGGAGATTTATAATTTATTGTCCTTTTTGAACTACACTAGAATCCCCCACCCACCTCTGTGTGATTGCAGAACAAAACTGTTTTTACTTTATTATTAAATCTACTTCCCAATGCTAAGCAGTTGAAGTACAGCAGGAATCTCCAATAAGAAAGTTTCTCATTTCCTGAACATCCCTTGTGTTCATCCCTGAGCAACTCTACTAAGCCTTCAGGCAGTAGATAGCAGCCCCCATTCTTCCAAGCTCCTTTCATTGTATTAGGCTCTTGTTTCAGCGGGTCTCAAGATTCTTGACCAAAGAGGGAACAGCAATGGTAATAGTCACGTTCACTGAAGGAGGTTCAACGGTCTTGGATGAAATTTTGATAGAAGGTACTATTGTGACAGAGCTCAGGTACAATTCTATGTCTAAAAAGGAAACTAGATTAGCCTATATTTGTCACATATACATTACAGCACAGTGAAATTCTTTTTTTTGTATATCCAAACTTGCTCGGAAGCTGGGGTCAGAGCACCGGTTCAGCCAAAATACAGCACCCCTGGAGCACCTAGGGTTAAGGGCCTTGCTCAAGGGTCCTGATACGTGGAACTGAGCCGCAGCCTTCACTGAAGATAAAGAGCAGACCATCCTTTACAGATTGCTGTCAGATTTGATCAGAATTCACTTAATGTACAATATATAGACAAAAGTTTGGAGACCCCTAACCTTATTTGCTAAATGTTTCTCTAGATTTTGGAGTGTACTTGTGAATATTTGTGCTTATTCTGCCACAAGACTCAGGAGATGCAACTGCTGGGACCTCGAGCTAAGCTCTTGTGCTGGGACAGGTTTAGGTCTCCTAGTTCAAGCTGTCTTTCACTGGTTTTCATTAAATCGAATAGTTAAGAGTGTTTATATATAACATTCGATAACTTCAATGAGCAAAGAAATTCAATGCATAGACATTCTGGAGCTACAAGCCTGATTTCTAATCATAGCTGAGTGCCAGCTGTTTGATTCACCCTTAGTCACATGATAGTTGTGGTCAGGTTGTTCTGTAAAATGGCATTTTATTTACTCACTCGTTCCCAGTGACCATTCATCTTTTTTAAAGTTGCAGTGTTTCAGCATCTCTTGAATGGTTTTTAAACATTGTTTTCGCGTTGCAATGTAGACTGCGGAAAACGAAGGCTTTTGAAAACGATGATGCATTTTTAGTCACGTGACAAAGCCTGTCCTCGACATTGGCGTGAAGTTTCGAAGAGCCAGAAAGTTTTACGTTTTGCTCACGTGCTGTTCAGGGACGTGAGTCTTTTAGACATTTCAGTGCAAATAAGCAACTTCTGAGAAACGAAAATGTGTGAAAACGAAAGTGAGGATGCAGAGCAATTTATCCGGGTTGGTGTAAATGTAGCCAAAGGTGTTCAAGCCCCAGTATCTCCAAGCTGCCACTTTTCTGTATCACTGCTGACTAGGATATGCAAAGAAAGACTTTCTCTTTGCTGTAAAGTACAATTAAAAAGTACCTTTACTTTTTCTCTGGATTAGACACCAGTCTATTTAATGGACACTTAATCACAAGATGCGTTAGAAAGTCGGCCCACCTACTGGCACGTGTCCTCACATTAAACCAAACTCTGAAACAGATTGGGGGCCTTGGAGGGCTAGAATGGCAATGCTACTAGTTACAGCTAGCAAAAACTTTGAGCATGTGTAGATGTAAGCTTGTGGTAAATGTATTATTATTCATTTCCTGAAACTGGGAATATGGGGACCATATTTGCACACTCTCTACCATCATTTTATACACTAAACAAAATTCTAGATACATAAAAATAAATAGCACTGTTCTTTCAATATGTGGCCCAATATGCTAGTTGAACATCAATGCTAGTGCAGGTTGAAGGTCAGTCAGCTCTCCTTGGGAAAGTGGAGGTGATTGTGGATTAGACTTGGCTCTTGGCCTGATTGAATAATTACAGGGCTATCAAGGATGGAAAAAAAAATTTGAGGGCAGTCCAGCAGCTGTTTAGCAGGTCAGTCCTCAGCAAGATCCCACAGTGATGAGCAGTTTCTCAATGGCTCTGTGCTACATCCTGGCTGTCTTCGCCCTCCTGGTAAATATATTTTTTGTATATTATTTCAGACTAAAATATCCGAATTGGATTTTTAAACACAGTTTGGATAATAACACTGGATGCATGTTTAAGATATTGTCTCTGCGACAAAATCCTGAATCGCTGAGCGAAGTGCAGTAGAGGAAATATAATGAAATCGCGTTTGCTATTGTTCCCGTGTCAGGAACACTTGTTCTGAGCTTAACAGCTACCTCAGTGAATGTGTATTTGTGTCTAGTTGACAGAGCCATAAGGTTTTGCTTGCAACCAGGCAGCATGAAGAACATTTGATGCATGTTTTTTGTCCTCGCTTTTTGTTGTGACATTGTTTGTAATTTGAAAAAAAAAAAGAAAAAGTTTTACATTGAGAAAATCTGAATATGTGCTTTGTGTGGGATCAAATAAGAGTTCTGATTTCATTAGGAGTCTTTCCAGGTTACGGTGGTCGAATGTTGGCACGACTTGGATAATACAGAATATGACTGCTGGCCGATAACTGATCCGAATGATTACAACATGATCAGCTGTGGTGGTAATGTATAATCTTTTCATAATATTCGGTGAATTATTATTATTAAAAGCAACAACTTACACCTGACTTAAACAGTTTAAATCTACATTATATGGACAGAAGTATTGGGATGCATGACACCAGCCATATGTGGTTCTTTCCCAAACTGTTATCGCAAATTGTATGGTGTGTCTCTAGATGCAGTGGCATGAAATTTTCCCTTCACTTTGATATACAGTAGGAGACTCGAACCTGTTCCAGCATGACAAAACCCTTCTACTTTTTTGGAAAGATGCTCCACTAAATTTTGGAGATCTTTCGCTGCGGCCCGGGTTCGATCCCCGGTCAGAGAACCAACCCCAGCCATTAGGGTTGCACAAGCCTTAGTGCCAGTCCCAAGCCCGGATAAATGGGGAGGGTTGCGTTAGGACGGGCATCCAGTGTAAAAACAAAAGAAAGTTTTGTGTGAAGATTCGTGCTCATCCAGCCATGTTTGTAAAGTCAGGTACTGATGTAGGTTGAAGACTGGAGCGCAGTTAACATTCCAATTTGTGTTCAGTGGGCTTGAGGTCAGAGCTCTATAGCAGGAGATCAGATTTTTCCAGATATGTGTGGTTATTCCTCAAACTTTTACCACGAAGTTGTAGGCACACAATTGTACAGGACATTTTTGGAAGTTGCTGTATTACATTTCCCAAAATCTGTTGCAGCATGAAAATGTGTCATGACCTCAACCATGTGGAACACCTTTGGGAACACCCCAGGCCTTCTCACTTCAACTTGATTAGTACAGTTTGCTTTCTTTGGCAGGGCTGGAGATGGCCTGGGTGCAGCGTCCTCCAGAGAAAGTCACAGACGGGGAAGAGTTTAATGTGACATATTCTGTCACAGCTTTGAATTCCTTTTATGAATATGCCGTCAGAAACAGGATCCTCCACTTCAGGTGAGTAATCTTCCACATTCCATCCACTTCATTAAGAAACGCCATTGAGTGTATGTACTTGATTTCTTAAATACCACTGAGTAACCACATCTTCTAATAATCTGGGGATGTTGTTCTGGTCTTGGTTGAGTTTTTGCATTCAAAACCCTTTGGTCAGAACACATTTTCAGAATCAGATTTCTACATGATTCCACTGGATACCATCCTGGTATCATGGTGTTCAGGAATTCATTAGTTATTTCTGCATAATTTGTACTTATATGTTTAGTTGTTGTCTTGGTTCAAAATTTAGATTGACCTCAAACTATATCCTTCTGACCACTGCACCCCACTGGAAGTATGAATTGAGTTTAAAAAGTTCATAAGGATATTTTGTTAGCAAAAAACATGCAAATGTGGGTCCCAGATTGACGCCAGATATTGCTTTGCTTTGATTGCGCTTGCAGGAACGCTTCAGAAGCTAAACGATTTTGCTTCGAACACGAATGCCCTTCAAACTGGAACAGCGCCAACGAGCACAACTGCTGCGTGTATCACGCCAACATCCACTCTTGTCCCCTTGCACTTATGGTATGCACATAAGGTCAAATCTTTGGAGAAAGCAGATAATAAGAATTGTGACTTGTGTGTGGGTTTATGTATAACAATTTCACAGTTGATGTGAAGTTTGACATGATATTAACTTGAAGACTGCATATGTGAATTTTCCTGTTTGTAGACTTTTTCCCAAGAAATGACCAAATAGTGACAAAGAAGTTTTAGGAGCAAATTTCTTGCATTCTTGCTCATTTTCTGACCAATGATTTGTTTTTTCGGTTTGACTATTTTGAGAGTGAAGGGATTAACTTGAATTATTTAAACACCCTAATATTAAATCCACCGTAAATTGTGGTTTATTGCCCCAGAGAGGCAGAGGGATTTGTGGTCCTTGGATCCCAGACGACGGCAAGATTGTTACTCATACTGTTTCGAAAGCAGGCAAGATGAGTCAGCTACTCTGGACCTCCAAGGTGAGCCAAAGAACCTCAGTGCTTGTGCTACAGATGTTAAAAGTATACTACATTTATTACAACACCAGCCATTATTTCTCACGTACTGTATACGTTACAATGCAGTGAGATTCTTTAGCTTGGTAAAGTAGGTAGAGTCAGTGTGCCTGGTCAACCATTGTATGGAACCCCTGGACCGTAGAGGGTTAGAGGTCTTGCTATGGTGTAAAACAGAGAGGTCGACCGATAGTGGATTTTACCAATATAGATGACTAAGTAATCGACCAATAGTTTTTAAAATGGATACTGGATAAAAAAACATACAGACTTCACGTACAATATTACTGAACTTAATTACAAAACCAAAAAAACCCCAAACAGTACTGAATCATGAAAATGTGCTAAATATAACAGCGTGCAGTCTCAGGTGTAAAAACAAACAGTTTCATTGATTCGCCTCTAGAGGTCGCTCTCGTAATGACACCGGTATTGATTTTTGCAGATAGCCGATAGTTCCGTCAATTAACTATCAATGCCCAAACATTTATTAATAACTGAGGAAAATGATAGTTTCAAAACCAAGATTTATTATCAAATGCAGATATTATAAGAGTAAAACCTATATTTCAAATTACATTTTAAAAATATGTCTCTGGCATTGTTCAGAGGACTGTTCCAAATGTTCCAGGGTGGGCCATACTTTGAGGACCCCTGTTTTAAAGAGTAACCCAGAACCTTACCCATTGGCTCACCACAGCCCCGGTCGACATGTGATCCTGTTGTACTAACCAAGCTTGCATTATACAGGTGGTCCTTGTGCACTTGGGAGTCACATCAGTAATTGCGCATATCAAGATAGGACAGATGCATGCTGCCCTGGAATCCAAGGTGCTTGTGGTTAGCGCACAAGGTTGGTAGTCATTACGATATGCCCTTCATATGGCTAGGGGTTGTATATTATGCCATTGGTACAGTATCTCGACAATATAGTGGACCTTTTCTGCTCTATTTGTCTTTCTCTGCGAATCAGTGTGTGGAGATGACATCTGTGAGTTAGACGAGAGCTGTTTGACCTGCCCTGCAGACTGTGGTGTCTGTCCAATGGCTACATCCGTCAAGGTCTCCATCGGACTACCAGTTGCCCTGATTTGTACGGGCTTTATATTAACTGTAGTGGTAAGGAGACTCAAATCATACTACTTTTTGACATGCTGCTATTATATATTTAATAAATAAATCTTATCAAAAGGTTTTATTCTCTCCATAGTGGCTGCAGTATCAGAAGCAGAAGATGTTTTGGGATGAGAGTTGGATAATCAATTATAGTAACATAATGTTTGGTAAAAACCTCCAGCACCATCTTAAATACCAAATAGAGTCGAATCAGTTTGAAAAGCCCATATTTTATGGTCTGCCTTGTAATTTGTAAATAGTAGATGGAGAATGTATGGTGGGAAATGTGTGTTTATGAGACTGGTACTCACAGGTAAAGCATGCTACATGGGTTTCTGTAGCATGACGAGTCTACAGCCGGTGATGAGCAACTCCAGCATCAGCCGGGCCACGGATGTTACCGTATGCACAGTGGTGGAAACCAGCTTCAAGCCAGGTTTCATCCAGCCGGGAATCTAGTGAGTGGTAAAACCTTTTTGTAGTTTCATGTGGTCTCCGAGAAGGTGGAATCCAATCCGCTTGTCTTTCTCATTAGTGACGGAAAGACGGTGGCTGTAAAACACATCCAGAAGAAGCATTTCTCGCTCTCCAAAACAATCAGGAAAGAAGTGAAAGAAGTAAGGTCAGTAGTCTTTAAAGCCATTTATCAAACCCATTAGGAAATTGTTTAATTCTACCTCATGTTGCCTTTTTGCACTGTTATGGTCACTTTTAAATAATACCTTTTGTTTGTTTATCTTCAAGTTTGTACCTTATGCAATATTAATGTAATATATATATATATATACACACACGTTCAGAGGAGGGACATGGGGTATATCGGTAGAACAATGCTAAGGATGGAGCCACCAGGAAGAAGGAAAAGAGGAAGACCAAGGAGGAGGTTTATGGATGTGGTGAGGGAAGACATGCAGGTAGTTGGGTTGAAAGAGGCAGATATACAGGACAGGGGGTTATGGAGACGGATGATCCACAATGAAAGGTCAATCTAAATTGTGCAGTTTTACTGTATTGGAGGGTCCAGGGGAAGGGTCCGCATTTCATTTGCCCTCTATATGTACTCTGACAATAAAGTTTAATTTAATCTAAAAAAAAAAAAAAAGTTAAGGGTAAATTTTGTGCCCCTGCATCCAGAGATATCCTATACAATTGTGTGTTAATGAGTTTGTGGTAACAGTTTGTGGAGGAAGCGCATATCTCTTGCAAAATTCCATTTTCTCCAATTTCTATTTATCTCTACTTATGTGTATTTGCTTTCTACACTGTCCAGAGCCTTTATATATGTATATACACACACACACACACACCATTCGTGTCTTCATTTAAGTCTTATTTCACAAAATTGTTCTCAAATAGGGAACTGGATCATCCAAATCTGGCTAAATTTATCGGAGGCTCCATCGAAGTCCCCTATATTTGCATCATTACCGAATATTGTCCCAAAGGCAGCCTGGCAGACGTTCTTTTAAACGAAGACATCCCTATCAACTGGGGCTTTCGGTGAATCTTTCATTGTTATTTTGCTTCTGTGCTGTATCTCAAATATTTTACTAATACAGTAGTTGTCCAAAACAACTGCTTTGTTAGTTGTTGCTCTGTTTCTGTTTTCCCTCAGCTTATCATTTGCCAGTGATATCGCCCGTGGGATGGCTTATCTCCACCAACACAAAATGTACCATGGACGACTTCATTCCCGCAACTGCGTTGTTGATGATCGCTGGGTCTGCAAAATATCAGGTTTGAAAAATTTTATTGTTTTCCATTGCGGTTTTACTCAGTGTTGTTTATGTTTTACAAGCAATATGTCTGGAACAAGTTTTGATAGGTACCAACATTCCTCCATGATTACACAGACTATGGTTTGATGGCCTATAGAAAGGAGGACTTCGAAGTACTAAGTGATACTTTCCATTGTGGAGACCTGTGCCGCATTTACTCTGCACCTGAAGTTCTGTTGGGTAATGCTAGCGCCAGCATTGCTGCAGCTGATGTGTACAGGTGAACTTTTTATCCCTTATAGGTTTGTCCCTATAAGTCTATTTCTAAAAACTTGTCGCTTTAAGTTTGTCTCTCTAAGTTTATTCTTATAAATTTGTCCTTTCACATTTGGCTCTATAAGATTGTCCCTGTGAGTTTGTCCTCATAAGTTGGGTTCTATAAGTTTGTCCCTGTAAGTTTGGTTCTATCAGTTTGTCTCTATAAGATTATTCTTAGGTTTTTGTCCTTACCAGATTATTCCAATAAGTTTTTATCTTTGAGTTTTTCTCTTATTGTTTGCTTCTATAAGTTTTCTTAGTATGTTTGTCTCTTTATATTTGGTGCTATAAGTTTGTCCCAATATGTTTGGTTC
Source organism: Silurus meridionalis (assembly GCF_014805685.1). NCBI lineage: Eukaryota > Metazoa > Chordata > Actinopteri > Siluriformes > Siluridae > Silurus > Silurus meridionalis. The sequence goes on from NC_060892.1 coordinate 24,107,870, forward strand.
TGTAAGATTGTCCCTGTAAATGTGTCTCTTCAAGTTTATTCCTATAAATTTGTCCCTTCACATTGCACTCTATAGGATTGTGCCTGTGGATTTGTCCCTTTAAATATGTCCCTTTAGGTTTAGTTCTGTAAGTTTGTCCCCATATGTATATCCATATAAATTTGTCTATTTTCATTTAGTTTTATAAATTTGTCCCTATAGGTTTGTCTTTTTATGTTTGGTTCAATAAGTTTGTCCCTATTAGATTATTTCTATAAGTGTGTCCCTTTAATATTATTCCTGTAACTTTGGCACTTTAGGTTTGGTTCTATAAGTTTGTCCCTGTAACTTTGTCCCTACAAGTTTGTCCCTTTACATTTGGTTCTATAATCTTGTACCTGTAAAATTATTCCTATAAATTTGTCTTTATCAGATTATTCCTATAAATTTGTCTCTATATGTTTGGCTCCATAAAATTAATCCTATAAATTCTGTACCTTTGAATTTGTCACTTTAAATTTGATTTCATATGTTTGTCCCTGAAGTTTTGTCCTTATAGGTTTGTCTCTTTACATTTGGTTCAATAAGTTTATCCCTATAAGACACCTATAAATTTGTACCATTAAAATGGTCCATTTCAGTTTTTTTCTATACGTTTGTCCCTGTAAGATTATTGTTATGCATTTGTCCCAATAAAATTATTACTGTTAGTTTGTCTGTTTATATGGACATATATGGACCGTTTAAATGGACAATAAAATTGTCCATTTATATTATGTACTCCTTGATATATACTAATATCTCTAATAATGTAAAATAAATATTTTATTTTCTTAAATATTTAGTTATTCCATGATTTTGGTGGAGATTGCCACCCGCAGTGACCTTCTCTCAGTAAGTGTTTAGTAGTGGAGTTAGTTTTAGAAAAGTTTTAGGTTGTGGGTGGTAATTATAGTTTTATCTCACTCTCTTTCTCTTTGTTTCTCTTTCTCTCTCTCTTTCTCCTTATTTAGCAGAAGGCCCAAATTCACCCTGTGAAGCTTGATATTATGTGGCGTCCACCTCTTCCTGAACTGAAATCTGGAAAATCAGACAACGATTGTCCTAATCAAGTGGAGTACTGTGAGGTTTGTTTCTGATTGTTCAAGAGTGTTGGGACACCTGACTTTTCCAGCCATGTGTGGTTCTTCCCTCAAAGTTCCTAACACGATTATATTGGAAGGATACGGAAGAAGGAAATGTTCCCCTACATGTTTGTCCCTATAAGTTTGTCTATTTTAAATTTGGTTCAAAAAGTTTGTCACGTTATATTTGGTTCTATAAGTTTGACCTTATAAGTTTGTCCCTATAAGATTATTCCTATGAGTTTATCCCTATAAGGTTATTCCTTTAAGTTTGTACCTTTTAGATTGCCCCTTTGAGTTTGGTTCTAGATGTTTGTCCATGTAATTATGTCACCTTTACATTTAGTTCTATACATTTATGCATTTAAACTTGTGAATTTAATATTATTTCTATAGTTTTTTTTTTCCATTTAATTCTATAAGTTTGTTCCTGTAAGATTGCTCCTGTTAGTTTGTCTTTAGAAGTTTGTCCCTGTACGGTTGGTTTTATAAGTTTGTCCCTATAAGATTATTACTATATGTTTGTCCCTATAAGATTAATCCTATAGGTTTGTTACTTTGAGTTGCCCCTTTCAATTTGTTTTTATATGTTTTTCCCTGTAAGTTTGTCTCTATAAGCTTATTCTTCTGAGTTTGTTCCTTTCAGAATGTGGTTTTCAAATAGCACATACCAATTTTATGGGCAGGTGTCTGCAAACGTTTCTGCATATATTGTAGATTTTCCCACGTATTGTTATAGAAGTGTACACGTTGTGCATTTACACATACACACATTTTCATTGTAGAAAATAACCCCTTGCTCATAATTTATAGTTAATAAAGAAGTGCTGGTCCCACAACGCCACCAGCAGGCCGACGTTTGAGCAGGTAAAAAAGATGCTGGATAAAATGAACCCGCACAAAGTCAGTCCCGTCGACATGATGATGAACCTGGTAAGAACCCACTCACCAGCACCACTTTAAAAAAATATTTGCAATGAATAAATATTGCAATGAATATATTCTATATAATTCTATGTAGTACCCCATTTATTGTGTTTCTAGATGGAAAAATACAGTAAGCATTTGGAGGCCATAGTCGCTGAGAGAACCCAAGATCTTCTCCAGGAGAAACAGAAGACTGACCGCTTGCTTTACAGTTTGTCCAGAGTGCTTTCTCATTAGTTGGAAATGTATCAAATTAAGACTGGCTTGAAGCTCTTAGAAGTCCATATAATTAGCTAAGGTTTTCTCTAGAGTCGCCATCTAATGGAATTGGAAGTTATTGCGAGTTCAAACATTACAAGTTTTGTCGGTTTAATAAAGAAATGAATACTAGAGATTAATTTGTAATCTGTGTGTGTGTGTGTGTGTGTGTGTGTGTGTGTGTGTGTGTGTGTGTGTGTGTGTGTGTGTGTTTCATCGTCTCGCGGTAGGTATGCTGCCGAAACCGGTGGCCGACGATCTCAGACAAGGACGCACCGCGGAGGCCCAAAGCTACACTAACGCGACTGTATATTTCAGGCAAGGTTCCTCATAATGAATGCTCATCTTGTAGTGCTTCAAACAGGAGATCATTCTTTTTCACATGATCCTTTCTTGCTTTCGGTAGCGACATTGTGGGTTTTACGCAGCTCTCAGGCTCCAGCACCCCTCACCAGGTCGTGGATTTCCTCAACAAGCTGTACACCACGTTTGATGATATCATCGACAACTATGACGTGTACAAAGTGGAAACAATCGGAGATGCTTGTAAGTGTGGTAACATGAAGGCTTTCGCTGGTTTGGATGTTGGTAGGAAGGTCATGAGGTCATGAAATCTTTCCCCCGACAAGCTGTTACTCCTTAAACTCTATTTCCTGCTTAATTGTTCCAATGAAAAAGGGCGTCTCCCAAATCGTTTGTGTATTGTAGGTCAATTTCTATTCAACTCCTATTTCTAACCAACACATTCTATTCAAACCATAGATATGGTAGTGTCTGGTGTCCCGAATGAGAATGGCATCAACCACGCAGGTGAAATTGCCAGCATGGCTTTGGATTTGATCAGCGTTTGCCATGCTTTTAAAATCCCACACAAGCCTAAGACCCAGCTGAAGATACGAGCTGGCATACACTCAGGTCAGTGTGTTTTTTTGAGTATATCTGACTACTGTATATTAAAAATATCAGAAGTGGCTTGTAGAGTCTATTCTACAAATTAGAACTTGAATAAATGCAAACAATATTTTTGTGGACCACTTCAACAGCCACAGGCTTTATAAATAAATGTTATACTCAGTGCCACACCCTTAATGTCACCAAACAAGTCCTGGTTTCCTGCCGAAGAGTAAATAAGCGTTCAGATAGTTTATTTGCTTTAGCTTATACCAAGTTGACTTTTCTTCAGGAGGCCTATCATAAACTCTTCTTTTGTTCCTTTCAAGGATTTGGTCTCGAAAAATAACTTTCATCTACATTTGCAGAATCAGTCTAAAACTAAACTGGTCAAACGCAGCAAACTGTTTATTTGTAACACTTTTTTGAAGTGTTTTGAACTTCCGCCTTGGTGGTATCTATTAGCGAGGAACAAACATTTCATCCTCATTCCAACAAACAGAACATTTTAATAGGAGTAAATGATGAAAGAATCTCCTGACTCGAAGTTGCCACAACACCCGTTGGCTTATTTGGACGATTTTTGAAAAGAAGGCTCATGATAATAGACTTGTGTACTAAGAGTAACATTCAAGTCTTTTTTTTTATAACAAAACAAGAGACTTCTGACAAAAATTTATCGTAGAACATTAAAAAAAATCCCAAGAAATACCTATTTCAGAAATACTCAAATCACTAAGAGGTGTCACTCGGATTCCAGTCCCTATTGGAACCCCCTTGTGATGTTTGATTGAAACAATAATGCTCTTAAGCATGCTCTTGCCTGTGCTTATATTTATATGTTGCCGTGTTCCTTTTAAAAAAGGCTGGTGAGTGTAGGTATAAGTCATTTGTTTTTTATCTGTGCATCGGCATAAAAGTCAACGATGTGCTGTGAAGATGCTTTTTTCTCACTAAACTGTTTCTCAAGCACATTCTTTCAGCGCCACTGCTGATACGTGAATATAACGGCACCACAGAGACAGAGACGTGTCCTGAAAATCACATACAATATAGATTAACATGGCAGAGGTAGAGCTGCATCTTCCTGGAGACCGAACAGGAAAAGAACATATTTATTAATATAATAAAGGCATGTTTCTGAAAGGTGTTAGAAGTCAGACCGCCCTTTAAATTCAAATTGATGATTCGCTGTCTGTCTGGACCACAACAACTAAACGTGAACCATCTGTACTATATTGAATAACATATCAACATTTTTTTTCATTGCATCGTATTGCATGGAATCGCGTTGTGCTGAAGCGAATCGGATCTCACTACATCGGTAGCTGCTTTAAATGGATATTTAATGTATCGTATCTTTTATTTGGACCTTTGCAGGGCCTGTAGTGGCTGGAGTGGTGGGCACCAAAATGCCACGCTACTGTTTATTTGGAGACACCGTGAACACTGCGTCCCGCATGGAGTCCACCAGTGAAGGTAATTGAAGCAAGGGTTAGTGTTCAAAATACACAACGGTCACTGATACTACTCTATGTGCTGTGTGTTTGATGTATGTCCTCGTAATATGGACAAAATACACTATATGGACAAAGGTATGTGGATTTATATGTGCTTTCTGAACATCCCATTCCATATTTAGTCCCCATTTGCTGTCAAAATAACCTCCATTCTTTTAGGAAGTAGATTTTGGAGATTTGTGCTAATTCAGCCACAATGGCATTAAAGTCTGGCGCCGATGAAGGAGGACATGGGGTGCAGACAGCATTCCAATTCATCCCATAGGTGTTCAATAGGTTTGAGGTTAGAGCCATAAAGCAGGCCATTCAAAAATCTTCCAACAAATGTAAAACATATCTTCATGGAGCTGGCTTTGTGCACAAGGGCATTCTCATGCTGGGTCTCCTAGTTTAATTATGTATAAGTATGTGATGCCACGTTTAAAGACATCCCATACAATGAATTGCCTCCAGCGTTGAGGTAACAGTTTGAGGAAGAACCACATATGACTGGAAAAATCTGATGTCCCATGCTGTAACTTTTGTCCATATAGTGTAAGTGTAAGATCAGAGAGATTTCCTTGGTTTTTTTGGACATTAAAATTGTATTCCACTCTCACTCTCATCCATTTGCAGCTTTAAAGATTCAGTGTAGTGAATCTACAGCTGATCTGCTGCACACTATAGGAGGATATGTGATGGTCTGCCGTGGCTCTCTGAACGTGAAGGTAATGTGCCTGTCACAACTATCAATGATTTTTATATTAAATGTTTGTTTTATTCCATGAGGACTAGACACCCAGCCTTATATACACCTTATATACTGGAATATATAGTATATAGCAGGGGTTCCCTGTTATATCCCACTTTTTGCTGTGAGGGCCATGTAAAATACAAATGAACTGAAAATAAATAAATATGAATATATTCATTCATAAATATAATTAATAAATAATCAATAATAAATTAAGCGCTCTTTTTTCTGCGGAACGTCTTACATGTAAAAACAAACAGCATGTGTTGTCAGTGATTCACCTCTAGAGGCCGCTCTCGTAATGACAGTGGACCGGAAGCCGCAAAAACTATCTTTATGTATTTTTGCTGATAGCTGATAGTTCCAGCTATTAACTATCAGTGCCGCAACCCCTGTTAAAAACTAAGGGAATTTTTAGTTTAAAAAGCAACCTTTATTATTAAATACAGATATGATATGTAAAAATGTATTTAAAATCAAATTTTCTAAATATGCCTCTGGCATTGTTCAGTGGGCCGTTCCAAGTGTGGGGGCGGGTCGTAGTTTGCTGACCCCCTGATATATAGTACAGTAAGTTAGTAAGAATATATGTCTACAAAATAATTCGCTTGGACAAAAGAATTTGCTTTATATAAAACCACAAATCCTGATCCGTCATTGGTTTAAATCTCAGTCATAGCCACCATAGCTACCAAATGTTTTTGACTAGCTGGTTAACTTCCCATCATCAACTCAAAATTCCTACTCGGGAACACAATATGATCTCATTGACCCTGAGTTCAGCAAGTGCTAGCATGTCAAAATGGCCGCTCCAGCATTAGCTGCAGGTGGAGGTGTCCATTATTTTTTTCCCCTTTACTATGTACCGAAAGTCATTTTTCATGCTGTAGCACATTGACAGTTCGTTGATTGTTTGTACAGGGCAAAGGAGAGATGACAACATGGTGGCTGGAAACAAAAAGAAGCCCCGCAGATCTACTTCCTGAAGAAGAGCCACAAAAAGGGCCGGTCCCAGTCAGCAACTAACTCTAAACTCCAAGCAAACACAAGTTATGTTTGTTATGTATGTGTTCGATAAGTGTGTCATTTAATGTAGGTATATGTATTCTGACCTGGTACTATGAAGCTGTGAGATGTCAGTGTGTTAGAAGTACAGTAATCCCCCGCTTTACCGCGGTTCGAATCTCGCGCCCACGGTTTATAGCGGAATTGCGTTTGGCACATCATTTATTTGTTTGGCTGATTTTTCCGGTCTCTCGCAGATAGCACGATAGAGTTTTATGTTAAAATAATTAAATGTATTACTATTAATACTATTATTAATTATAAAATGAAGTAAAATGTTAATACAGTACAGTACTGTATACATAAAATAGCATTTTTAGGGTGGCGTTTGTTTATCACGGTTTTTCATTTATCGCGCACGGTTTCGGAACGTACCAACGCGATAAACGGGGGATTACTGTAATTGTTACTCCATATTTTCTTGGATTTTGTTAGAAACATTGCTAGAATATTCTATGAAAAGAAATATCCATGGCTCACTCCTGAATCATTTATGGCGTATTGCAGTTGTCCTTATACAGACCAACTTTACACAACTGAGCAGTTAAGGGTTGGGGCCTTGCTCAAGACAAGTGGCAGCCTGGTGGTGCTGGGATTTAACCTTACAACCTTTTGATCCGAAGACAAATGTCTTAAACTACTACCAATTCCCCATAGGGCATAATGTTTTACATGACCATTTACAGTATTTGACAGACAGTCTTATCCAGATCAACTTACATGCAGCTGAGCAGTTGAAGCTTGGTGATTCTGGGATTTGACCTCACAACCTTCTGATCAGAAGTACACTATTGTAGCCTACTACCAATTCCCCACAGGACATGGTCTTTCACATTAAAGTTCAGGGTTAATTGCCTTGCTTAAGACAAGTGGCAGCTTGTTAATGGTGGGATTTGGCCTCACACCCTTCTAATCAGAAGTCCAACAATCCAACTTTCCACAGTGCATTGTCTTGAGGGTTAAAGGCCCTGCTCAAGGTTGGTGCCTTGGTAATACCTTGGTGGTCCTGGGATTTGAACTTATGACCGTCTTATCCAAACCCCAATATCTTAACCTCTGTCCCTACCACCCACTTTATTTCTAAATTTATTTAGCTCTATCAAGATCTCCACAATCTCCCTACTATTTGAACTACAGGATCTAACATTGGCTGGAATTATAACATTGCCATCAAACTGTCATCAAACCTTCTTGCTTGTGGTATAATGACTGATATGTGATTAACATTGACTGGAAAAATAGTACTCAGAAGGTCCTTGATCAGGGTAGCAGGAAAAATACAGGAACTGCCATAAACTTGATCATAGTCTGTTTGTTAGGCTGTTAATAAAAGTCTGCACTTGCATCTGCTGCCTTTGTCTTAATTATGTGACGTTCTGTAGACAGGATACGTTTCTTCCTTACAAACTATCCAAGTATTAACTTTTAAAACTACTCTTCTTCCCAGAAGAGTAGTGGTTATTATAAAAGCGAATGAGGACTCCATGTGGAATATTATGGTCTTATGGACAAAATATCATCCAACATCTCCTGATAAATGATGCTCTTCCTGAAGCTCAGCTTACACACATGTAAGTTTCCTCCAAGCATTTCCATATAAACTCCATCTGATTCGGCACATAACGTTAACATGATTGTTAAATACCTCACGGTGTCCTAAATCTGGAAAAGTCAGATCTCACTAATGCTCGTGCAGCTAAATGAACACTAATTTCACACTTTTTAACCAAACTTCAAAATCTAGAGCATTTATTTAATTTAATTTCAATGGCAAAACTCAAGGTTTTGGAATATAATGTTTAACAATGTGTGTGTGTGTGTGTGTGTGTGAGAGAGAGAGAGAGAGAGAGAGAGAGAGAGAATCTATTTAATAACTAATGAGTAATCAAAAATAATAAAATAAATAAATAAATAAATAAATCTCTATTTAATATTCATTTAATTAGTAATATTCTTAGAAATAATGTAATATATAATAAAAAAAAGAAAAAGAAAAAAACCTAAGCAAAATAATAATAATCCTCATAATAATAAGCAAAAGAGGAACACAAATTAATAATTTAATCTGAGAAATAAAACAAAAATTAAAAAATATGTAAAGTACTGAAATAGTAAACAAAAAATCAAAAATAATTATTTTCTCAGTGTTATCTATTATTATTGTTTGTTATTATTATTCATTTTATTATTAACATTACGAAGAATAAAAGCACATAAAACTTAAATATAAAATAATATCTATTATAATGCAAATAAAATGTATAAATAATAGTAATGTTTTTTAAAAAAAATTGTAATTGTTGTTTATTTTATTTTATTTTATTTTATTTTATTTTATTTTATTTTATTTTATTTTTTTTTATACAAATGTCTACTCGTTTTGCTCTGCCTCTTCTACACTCGAAGTCATTGGTGGAAAACAGAGGAACGACCAATAAAGAGCACCGATTCAGCAGGTTCGGGGCCAGACAGCGCAGATGCTTAGATGCTCCTCAGCTTCTATCCATCCTCAAGCTTTCTCTCACAGCCGCATGACACAGTTTCACCCCCACACACACGCAACTAAACCCTGCGTCTCTATTCCATGTTTTGCGCTCCCGCTTAGCGTCATTCATCCGCGGTAGTGCATCTGACAGCTTCCTGCGTTTCCTCCGGACTGCGGGAGATATCTGTATCTGTGGCCGTGTCTTCTGCTCCAGACTGCTGGATGGATCGTGGTGGAGTTCTCGGGTGCTGAAATAAGAGCAACAAGAAGTAAGTGCATTCGTGATCTTTACAAAGTCAGTGTTTGCTCGAGTGGATCAGCAGGATGGAGAACATGCACACAGTAGGATGGAGGCTGTGTCGCAGAAACTGGTCGCTTCCATATTCTCCTTGACCTGATTTATAATTCTTCTGGACACACACTCACAGACAAATCTAACACAGATTATAAACATTGAGGGTGCTTATATTTTTTTGCATTAACTTGCAACTTAATTCTGTATCACTTTATGTGTTATGGTAGAAAGGATTGCTGATGGTTTTGTTCATCATTGCTTTCTTTGAACTTTCTAATATGTGTGTGTGTGTGTGTGTATATATATGTGTGTCAGGTTCTTGACACAGCAGGGACCTCGAGACCATCGAATCACTGCGTCCTGGAAAATCTGGATTTTCAGCTTTGATATAGTGAAGATTAAGAGAACAGGTCCATTATTTGGTAATATGATGCTCTATATCCATGTACACATCCTGCCATATGATATACTCATGATATTTGAAGGTTAAGGGCCTTGGTCAAGGGCCCAACAACGAAGGCTTGGTGGTTCTGAGATTTAAAGAGCGGTAGTACTGTAAATACATGCTATATAGGAAGTGGTAGCTTTGTGGATTATGTGACTCTAATCAGGTCATGGGTTCAAATCCCAGCACCACCAAGCCTCCACTGCTGGGCCTTTCAGCACGGCCCTTAACCCTCAGCTGAGGTAAGTCAGGTGTCATGCCAAGTGGCGTAAATGTAAATATGGGCGCAAGTTTAAGTATAAAACTGGTCGCTTTTCGAACATCCGATTCCACATTAAGTCGCCATTTGTGTTTATATTAACCTCCACTCTTCTGGGAAGATGTTTCACTAGATTTTGGAGTGTGCTTCAGCCACAAGGGTGTTAGTAAAATCAAGTTCTTATGTAGGTAAAGGGAGGAGGACTGGGCTTCACTCAGCATTCCAATAAGGTTCAGAGTAAAATTTACTGAGATATTTACTTTACCGGTGGGGGAGGGTGGTTCTAGTATAGTTCAAAAAAGGACAAAAGGATAACAAACTCAAAATAGTTGTTTTTATTTGAAGGAACATCTTTACAAATTAAATTACAATAAAAAAAACAAACACAAATCAAGTTTTATTTGTCACATTCGCATTCATACAGAGTACAGCATGTTGCCATGTCAATCTAATCTGCCCAGGGCCTTCAAAGTCAGTTCTGCTGGCCTTTTTACCATAGAGAATATTAACAGGTCTGTTGCTTTAACCAATCAGATTTCACATTCGCCTCACAAGGCCAGCTAGCTGGCCAAGAATAGCGTCAGCATTTTTCAGTCCTCTGATTGGTTGGTCAGAGGGAAACTGCCAGAGACAAACAGCCAATTTCGACTGGCAAAACACGTGTGTAGGGCGCTGCACAGATTAATACATCTAAATTAGACTTTTTAATACCTACGGAGGAAGAGAATTTGATTTGTTCTCGGACATACTTAATCATTTTCAAGAGAAGCTAGACATCATGAGAAAACGTTGGCCAACCCCGAAGTTAGGTAGTATGTCTCAGCCTGGGGAAGGGTTTGTTCACCACTTCCAGACCAGTGAATACGAGCCATACCATTGGATTACAGCCTCTGAGGAGCGGTGCAAATTATGAGTATTCATCTCTGGTGACTGGGTTGTATTTTATTTAGATTTTTGAAGTTTTTGCCATGTTATTAGACAAATATTGATTCTGAACTGCTCCAGATGATGTAGGTGCAGAGTTGAGGTTGTAGTGTAGATGTTTGTAGTTTGCTTTAGTAAAATGGTATTCCCCTCCATATGTGAAATGCCTCTCTTTTTGTAATGCCACACATTCTTATATTGCGGTTTTGTATTGTATTGATGGTTTCTATAAATGCGACTTGATAGTGGTGGTATTAAGAGGTGGATTAAGTTGGGTACGTCCCCACTGAAGGCCCAGGTACCAAATGGTACCATGGCCTGCCACTGTATAAAGTATAAATGTATTGTAAAAATATAAAGCCATATATATATATATATATATATACACAGTACAGACCAAAAGTTTGGACACACCTTCTCATTCAAAGTGTTTTCTTTATTTTCATGACTATGAAAATTGTAGATTCACACTGAAGGCATCAAAACTATGAATTAACACATGTGGAATTATATACATAACAAAAAAGTGTGAAACAACTGAAAATATGTCATATTGTAGGTTCTTCAAAGTAGCCACCTTTTGCTTTGATTACTGCTTTGCACACTCTTGGCATTCTCTTGATGAGCTTCAAGAGGTAGTCACCTGAAATGGTCTTCCAACAGTCTTGAAGGAGTTCCCAGAGATGCTTAGCACTTGTTGGCCCTTTTGCCTTCACTCTGCGGTCCAACTCACCCCAAACCATCTCGATTGGGTTCAGGTCCGGTGACTATGGAGGCCAGGTCATCTGGCGCAGCACCCCATCACTCTCCTTCTTGGTCAAATAGCCCTTACACAGCCTGGAGGTGTGTTTGGGGTCATTGTCCTGTTGAAAAATAAATGATGGTCCAATTAAACGCATGGAATAACGATGGAATAGCATGCCGCTGCAAAATGCTTTGGTAGCCATGCTGGTTCAGTATGCCTTCAATTTTGAATAAATACCCAACAGTGTCACCAGCAAAGCACCCCCACACCATCACACCTCCTCCTCCATGCTTCACGGTGGGAACCAGGCATGTAGAGTCCATCCGTTCACCTTTTCTGCGTCGCACAAAGACACGGTGGTTGGAACCAAAGATCTCAAATTTGGACTCATCAGACCAAAGCACAGATTTCCACTGGTCTAATGTACATTCCTTGTGTTCTTTAGCCCAAACAAGTCTCTTCTGCTTGTTGCCTTTTTTTAGCAGTGGTTTCCTAGCAGATAATCTACCATGAAGGCCTGATTCACACAGTCTCCTCTTAACAGTTGTTGTAGAGATGTGTCTGCTGCTAGAACTCTGTGTGCCATTGACCTGGTCTCTAATCTGAGCTGCTGTTAACCTGCAATTTCTGAGGCTGGTGACTCGGATGAACTTATCCTCCGCAGCAGAGGTGACTCTTGGTCTTCCTTTCCTGGGGCGGTCCGCATGTGAGCCAGTTTCTTTGTAGTGCTTGATGGTTTTTGTGACTGCACTTGGGGACACTTTCAAAGTTTTCCAAATTTTTCGGACTGACCGACCTTCATTTCTTAAAGTAATGATGGCCACTCGTTTTTCTGTACTGCTTTTTTTTGCAGTCTATTCAGTAGGACTATCAGCTGTGTATCCACCTGACTTCTGCACAACACAACTGATGGTCCCAACCCCATTTATAAGGCAAAAAATCACACTTATTAAACCTGACAGGGCACACCTGTGAAGTGAAAACCATTTCAGGTGACTACCTCTTGAAGCTCATCAAGAAAATGCCAAGAGTGTGCAAAGCAGAAAGGTGGCTACTTTGAAGAACCTACAATATGACATATTTTCAGTTGTTTCACACTTTTTGTTATGTATATAATTCCACATGTGTTAATTCATAGTTTTGATGCCTTCAGTGTGACTCTACAATTTTCATAGTCATGAAAATAAAGAAAACTCTTTGAATGAGAAGGTGTGTCCAAACTTTTGGTCTGTACTGTATGTATATATATATATAGGAGATGGTATACACAGTATAGGACAGTATAGCACTTTAGCTAAAAAAAAAAACGAGTTCCTGTCTGTATTAAAAAATTAAGCTACCACAAGACACAGTTCCCAATAAGTCAGTCAGTATTTTCTTCAGTCTCATGTGGAAACGGCAGGAAACGGAGATAATAAGCCTAAAAATAATGCCAGAGTGCTATTTTGAACATGGTTGTACGTGCTAACCTCAATCAAATGGGTCACGTGTGTTGACTTCTCCCACATGCTTTTATTTAACATATTCAAGTATACATGACTAAAATTATGCTTTCAATATGCGATGACTATAAAGCAGCTTTATAGTAATAGATACATGGGGAATATCAATTCATACTTTTTATTTATGTATTTCTAGCTTAGGATTCATTTTGGTTTCATGTGTATAGGCTTTTTCTTAGGCTTTTTGAGACACCTGTATGTTCCTTTTGTTTCTATGGGACAAACATTGGACAGTCAGTGATTGGATGAAAGTTCTTCAAACAGATGAGTTCAAATTTGACATTTTTAGCATGGGATTTTTTATTTTATTTTAATTAATTTGCAAAGAATTTAGTCAAACGTCTTATTATGGGGTGTTGTTTGTAAAAGTTTGAGGAAAAGTATGAATTTAAACCGTTTTTGGAATAAGGCTGTGACGACAAAATATAGCGAAAAGTGTAGAGCTGTGAATACTTTCCGGATTCACTGTAATTTACACACAAAAGCAAACATTTTTGTCTTTTTATTCTTATTCATACAGGAGACATTAGTCACACAATGCCTCCATCAAGGGCGTACAACCAATCCATAAGGCCTCCACTGCGTCTCGGGCTTCCAGTGCTTCTGGTATCTTCTGTACCGGGGAAAATGTCACAGAGTGCATGCGATACATCAGTAAAGCAAGTATACTGTAGTACATCCATTCATAAATGTATACAGGCTATGGAAAAAGTTTAGAAGAACTATAGAAGTTTAATTTCTATAGTATTGTTTCTTAAGAAGACATAATACTGTGTTTGCTGAAATTTGAGGGGTGGCCTCACCTTTAATATATATATATATATATATATATATATATATATATATATATATATATATATATATATATATATATATACTGTATGTGTGTGTGTGTGTGTGTGTGTGTACACATACACTCATGTTGAACCAGTCTATCGTCATTCCACAGGAGCTGTCATCTCTGGGTTTGCCATCGATTTTCTATGACTCGAATTGTAATCAAGACCTTGACATTATTTTGACCCTAAACAACATGTACGACCTCCTTCAGCTTCATCGTTTTGCTGTGGGACGTGCAGGTGAACAGGAAATGGCCCGGCTTAAGGTCAGTCCCGGCCCTGGTAGCATCTCTGAACCTTTTTGTACAGTAGCTCTGAGATGATTGCATAAAAGCACAGAATCTGATACTTCAAGCACTGCAGAGTTTGGATATAAAACGACTTTGTGTGAATAACGATACGTTCGTGTCTGTGTCTATCCCCTTTTCTAGGACCAGCTTGAACTTTCCAAGAAGCGAACTGGCAAATTGTGCAAACGTGAGCAGCAGTTAGAGACTAGCATAAAGGCTTTGCAACGGTGCTTGAAAAATGAAAAAGAGGAGGTAAGGAAGATAGATAGATAGATAGATAGATAGATAGATAGATAGATAGATAGATAGATAGATAGATAGATAGATAGATAGATAGATAGATAGAGAGACAGACAGACAGACAGACAGACAGACAGACAGACAGATAAGCATCTACCAGAAGTGCAATTGTGAAATTGACAAGTGCAGATAAATGTATATATGTACAGGATGTAATAAATAAGTGCATAAATTAATATTTATCCATTATGATTAGGAGGATATGAGTAGTACTTCATTCATTCATTTTGCTTCGATACATGTCCTGTCTGCACCCTGTCTCCATATTGGTATCCAGGGTTTCTGCCGGGTCTTAAAAAGTCTAAAATCTAAAAATCTACAAATGAGACCAACATGCAACAGCCAATCAGCTTTCTGTTATTGGCGCAATATTTACTTGGCTTGAAAAAAATTTACTGGGTTACGTTCAGGTTCCAAATATTTTACCTGGTTAAGGTCAGTTGCTAACAACGTGATATAGATCGTGATGTAGATCGTACATTTCGTTCTTTATGGTCTTAAAAAGGTCTTAAATAGTCATCAATTTGACTCGGTAAAACCTGCAGAAACCCTAATATTGGTTGCACCTGTACCGTAGCCCCATTATTGCCCCATTTTGTGTATATGTTGTCTAGTTGTGTATTGGGGCACCTGCCATATGTGTTATATTCCAGCCATATCTGGTTCTTTTCCAAATTGTTACCACAAAGTTGGAGGCAAACAATTGTAGACGACATCTTACGATGTGGTAGCAGGAAGTGTCCTTTTACTTCAACTACGAGATTGAAATCTGTTCCAGCATGACAATGCTTCTGTGCACAAAGCTAGCTACTTGAAGATCTACATCGGTTGATGTGGAAGATCTTGAGTGGCCTGCTATAGAGCCCGACCTCAACTCTATTGAACACCCTTGGCAGAAAATCTAGTGGAACATCTAGTGGAAGTGTGGAGATTATTATATGAGCAAATGGGGACTCGGTGTGGAATTAGATGTTCAAAAATCACATACAAATCTTTCAGCCAGGTGTCCCTAAAATGTTGTCAATATTGTGTAGATCATGGATGCACCAGGTAGGAGTGATGTAATCTTCATGCTAAGGATTTACTTCTTAGCACCAGGGACCTTAAAGACATAGCAGGGTTTGTGGACCTGCTATTGAAGGTTGTGTCCAGCCTGATGGAAGTTTTAGAGAGAGTCAGCCTGATTGATGAGGCTGCTATCTTGTTTTCCCTGTTTTAATGAGGAAAGTAAATGAGCTACAGCCTTTACATGGTGACCTCAGCCATCAAGCGCAGCCCTGATGCCTTTGTGGCCACCATGCATGTGCCAAGGTCAACCTGTCGACCTCAGCTGCCAAGCTCAATGAAGCAACCGATGTCACAGCCACCTATAACAAGCTAACCAGCCTGAGGTCAACCTGGCAACTTCTGCCATTAAGCTCAGCCCTGAGGCAGACATAGCTGCCACCCCAGGCAAGTTCTGCACTGAGGGCAAACTCGGCCACCAAAGGCAAGCTCCAGCCTGAAGTCAACCTGCCAACCTCAGTCACCGAATCTGACATAGCTGCCATTCCTGACAAGGTAAACCTGGCAACATCATTAACTGGGCTTACTGAAGCGAGCATTAGCGCTGCGAGCTGGAACGAGCTATCTGTTTTGAGGGGAGGGAATCTCTGACCGTGAAGTATTGTTGGTTTTTCGGTTTTCTTCTCTGTCCCTTATTAGAATCAGAATCAGGTTTATTTTCCAAGTGTGTTGACACTGTTGGTGACTTTTAAAAGTACAGACATAAATAACACAATATGTTTAGCTTGGACTCCACAAGACAAAACAATACAAGATAAAACAGACTATACAAGACAATACAGACAATATGAGACTAAACAAATCTAAACAATCTAAACAATATGAGTATTGAATAGGACAATATACACGGTATATGACAGATCAGTAGTGTGAGAGTGCATAGTAGTGCAAATAACAGCATTGTGTCACGTGAGATAAAGACATTAATTGTAATGACTGACTGTACTGATAACGCAGTACTTATAGATATCAAGCAGGGCATATAATTAAGGTCAGATGTTAATGGGGGTGATTGCCTGGGGGAAGAAACTGTTCCTGTGTCTGGCAGTTCTGGTGAACAAAGTTCTGTGTTTATCGTCTGTGTGTTTGGTTACCTTAATCTGATCGACCTCATTTCTAACACTCATTGTCCTCGCATTACATGCTTTTAGGTCCATACTATGTAAAATCCCTGTATATTCCTACAGTAACATGTGTATCTATATTGTTTTAATAAACCTGTATTGACACACAAAGTGCTCAAATTTACTCTCGGCAGGTCCGAAAGCTTCGGAGCGTCATTGCAAGCCGTGCAGCGCAGTACAACCACAGCGTGAGAAGGAAAGAAAGGGAGTTCAGCAGGATTAGAGAGCACCTCAGTCAGCTACTTACTGAGCAGAAGGACATGAAGCAGAGTATGGATATGCTTTCTTGCTGTTCTGTGTTGTGTGTTTTGTGGGGGAAAAAAAAAATTATATTTTTTTGTAAATTAGTAGCAGTATTAGAGGATAAATAGTGAATATTGTACTTAATCTCTGGTGTGTGTGTGTGTGTGTGTGTGTGTGTGTGTGTGTGTGTGTGTGTGTGGGTGAGGTGAGGTGTGGGTGTATTTAGTAAGTAATGCTCTTTCATCCTACCAGTGTGGCTCATCTTGCCAACAAACAAAAAGCAAATCCTGTGTGTGTGTGTGTGTGTGTGTGTGTGTGTGTGTGTGTGTGTGTGTGTGTGTGTGTGTGTATCCTTATGTAAAGCCAGCTTATGAGTTTTCATGTAGTGAATAATAATATACATGTGTTCTACAAATCTACATAAGAGAAAGAGAGAGATGTGATTGAGAGAAAGACAAAGAGAGAGAGGGAGAGAAGAGACAGAGAAGAAGAGAGAAGGAGTTGGAGAGACAGAAAGAGTGAGATGGACAGGGAAGGAGTGAGAGACACAGAGAAAGTAAGGGAGTGATAAAAGAGAGGGAGTAAGAGAGACAAAGAAAATGGAGTGGTAGAGACAGAAAGAGTGAGACAGACTAAGAGGAGAGGAAGTGAGAGAGACAGACAAGAAAGGAGAGAGAGATACAGAGAGAGTAGGGGAGTGAATAAAAAAAGAGAGAGGAAGTGAGAGAGAGATACCTGTACCTAGCCTCTATCCTTTATTTAATTTATTCATTTACACTTGTATTTGATTTTATTTGTGGGGTTTTAATTGCTAGAGTACTTTCGCCTGCCTTCTTTTCTTCTTTCGCTTTGGCAGCCATGTTACATCTAACCTGAGATGTGCAACCCTCACACTGGTGTGTTTGTCCTCTATGTTCTCTATCAGGGATGGAGGTGTTGAATCAGGTGGAGAGATCTGAAGGCAGGGAGGATCAGTGGAAAACTGGAAAGACGGATTCAAGGAGGTTGATTTCCGACCTTTCACATGTGGTCTAATGATAGTTTAAGTCTCTTGCTAATAACAAATAGGCAAAAATATACAGTTCACACACTATACGGACAAACGTATTGGGACACTTGGTTTTGGTTACCATTTGTGGTTCTTCCTAAAACTGTTACCACAAACCTGGGGGCTCAAATTTGTATAAAATGTCTCTTTGCTTTTGAAATAGGACACCCAAATTCATTCCAGCATGACAATGTATCTGTGCACAAAGTGAACTCCATGAAGATATGGCTGACATGGGTTGGAAGATCTTTAGTGACCACCTATAGACCTCCTGTTGGGATGAATTGGAATGCTGAGTGCACACCAGACCTCCTCACTTCCTTCTACATCAATACCTGGCTTTACTAACACCATTGTTGCTGAATAAGCACAAATCTCCACTCCAAAATTTGGTGGAACATCTTCCCGGAAGAGTGGAAATTATTATGGCAGCGAATGAGGATGAAATGTGGAATGGGATTAATCTTATAATCAAGTGTCCTCAAACGTTTGTCCATATACTGTCTTTGTGTTTACTCACATGCCTAAGAGTTCTGGTGATGTTTTTCACCAGACACGAAACTGAAGTGTGCAGGACCCTTCTGAACGAGTTTGACAAACGGCAGCGGGAACTGTTGCTGGAAAACTTCGAGTTGAAACAAGTGCTCCAGCAAATGAAACGGGAAATGGTGGACATGTTGGGTCCGCAGGACCACGTCCAAAGACAAGAGAAAGACACGGAATTCACAGATCAGGTCGGTCAGTTAGAGCTTTGTTGATGATTAAGATCCCTAACCAATCAGATTCCATCCCATGTCAAATCCAATGTTAAATTTATTTTTTCATATTTTTTAATATTTGTTCTTCTTTGCAATGTTGTTTTTAGCAAATTCCTGATGAAAAGGAGACGTCTTTTAAGAGGACTTTAGAGATGTCGTGTGAGCATGCTCGCGAGAAGCTTACCAACAGCATTCGGCAGCAGTGGAGAAAGCTGAAAGATCACATGGAAAGCCATGAAAACAAAGGTATACAGGACATACAGTGAGGAAAATAAGTATTTGAACACCCTGCTATTTTGCAAGTTCTCCCACTTAGAAATCATGGAAGGGTCTGAAATTTTCATCGTAGGTGCATGTCCACTGTGAGAGACATAATCTAAAAAAAAAAATACAGAAATCACAATGTATGATTTTTTACTATTTATTTGTATGATACAGCTGCAAATAAGTATTTGAACACCTGAGAAAGTCAATGTTAATATTTGGTACAGTAGCCTTTGTTTGCAATTACAGAGGTCAAACTTTTCCTGTAGTTTTTCACCAGGTTTGCACACACTGCAGGAGGGATTTTGGCCCACTCCTCCACACAGATCTTCTCTAGATCAGTCAGGTTTCTGGCCTGTCGCTGAGAAACACAGAGTTTTAGCTCCCTTCAAAGATTCTCTATTGGGTTTAGGTCTGGAGACTGGCTAGGCCACGCCAGAACCTTGATATGCTTCTTACAGAGCCACTCCTTGGTTATCCTGGCTGTGTGCTTCGGGTCATTGTCATGTTGGAAGACCCAGCCTCGACTCATCTTCAATGCTCTAACTGAGGAAAGGAGGTTGTTACCCAAAATCTCGCAATACATGGCATCCTCTCCTTAATACAGTGCAGTCGCCCTGTCCCATGTGCAGAAAAACACCCCCAAAGCATGATGCTACCACCCCCATGCTTCACAGTAGGGATGGTGTTCTTGGGATGGTACTCATGATTCTTCTTCCTCCAAACCCGTTTAGTGGAATTATGACCCAAAAGTTCTATTTTGGTCTCATCTGACCACATGACTTTCTCCCATGACTCCTCTGGATCATCCAAATGGTCATTGGCAAACTTAAGATGTGCCTGGACATGTGCTGGTTTAAGCAGGGGAACCTTCCGTGCCATGCATGATTTCAAACCATGACGTCTTAGTGTATTACCAACAGTAACCTTGGAAACGGTGGTGCCAGCTCTTTTTAGGTCATTGACCAGCTCCTCCCGTGTAGTTCTGGGCTGATTTCTCACCTTTCTTAGGATCATTAAGACCCCACGAGGTGAGATCTTGCATGGAGCCCCAGTCCGAGGGAGATTGACAGTCATGTTTAGCTTCTTCCATTTTCTAATGATTGCTCCAACAGTGTACCTTTTTTCACCAAGCTGCTTGGCAATTTCCCCGTAGCCTTTTCCAGCCTTGTGGAGGTGTACAATTTTGTCTCTAATGTCTTTGGACAGCTCTTTGGTCTTGGCCATGTTAGTAGTTGGATTCTTACTGATTGTATGGGGTGAACAGGTGTCTTTATGCAGCTAACGACCTCAAACAGGTGCATCTAATTTAGGATAATAAATGTAGTGGAGGTGGACATTTTAAAGGCAGACTAACAGGTCTTTAAGGGTCAGAATTCTAGCTGATAGACAGGTGTTCAAATACTTATTTGCAGCTGTATCATACAAATAAATAGTTTAAAAATCATATATTGTGATTTCTGGATTTATTTTTTAGATTATGTCTCTCACAGTGGACATGCACCTACGATGACAATTTCAGACCCCCCCCATGATTTCTAAGTCGGAGAACTTGCAAAATAGCAGAGTGTTCAAATACTTATTTTCCTCACTGTACATCTATACGGCCAAATGTTTCTCAACACTTGACTATAGGTTCCAAGTGCTTCCTGAACATGTCATTCCACATTTAGTCCCCATTTACTTTTAGAAGAACCTCCACTATTCTCTGAAGATGTTCCACTAGATGTTCTAGTGTTTTTGTGGAGATTTTTGCCCATCTTGAAAAGGTGAGGGCGCTTACAGCATTCCAGTTCTTTACAAATGCGTTCAATAGGGCTAAGGTCAAAGCTTTTGAAAGAAGTTCAAATGAAGGGAAAGTGTCACACCACCACGTCCAAAGACGCACAATTGTGTGCTTCCAGGTTTGTGATAACAGAATGAAGAAGAAACTCATATGGCTGAAAAACTCAGGTTTCCCAATACTTTTGTACATAATGTACACTATATGCACAAAGTTTTGTGGGCACCTGACCATCACTTTTCCCAAACTGTTGCCACAAATTTAGACACATTTGTGTACTTTTCCAGCATGAATGGTGTTTTTATATCCAAAGCAAGCTTCAGAAAGACATCTTTTGTTAAGGTTAAGAACTTGACTGCCCAGAGTCTTTACCTTAAACCTAATAGAATGAACTGAAAACTCTATGGTGCAAAATGAACAAAAGTCCTATTGGCCACACCCCAAAATCTATTGGAAAGATTTTTCTAGAACAAAATAGAGCTTATAGTAACAGCAAAAAGGGGTTTAAATCTGGAATGAGATGTTCAATAAGTGTGATTTGATGGTCAGGTGTTCATGAAGGTTTATCAATACGCTATATTACTTTAATAATCAGCCCCTTGAACTGTACATTTCATTTACGGCATTTAGCAGACGCCCTTATCCAGAGCAACTCACATTTATGGGGATAAGGGCCTTGCTCAGGGGCCCAGGATTAGCAATTTAGTGTGGCTGGAATTTGAAATCTCACAGCCATCAGGTCCAAAGTCCAATGACTTAACCAATAAGCTACCACCTTTTTTAAACATGTTAAAATGTTCCGGTTTTGAGTCAATTCTTATGTTCTTCATTGATGTTTTCATTGGTGAAATTAAAAGATCAGCGTGTTGGAGGTCAATCATTGGTGGATTAGGTGAAAATAGGGTTGGATCTGCAGGATCTTACTGGATAGACTTATGAAAATAATTCTTAACAGTGAGCAGATCTCTATGCAATGGAACACTTTTGGACTGATTAGATCCTTCAATGTTGTTCCGAATCACACCAACAATAAAAGAGAAATTTATTTCCCGTCTGATCTTGTTGAAATCAAATTTCCGGCCTGCAGAATCCGTTCGGGAGTTGGGAAAAGAGGTCGACGACGACATGATTTCCAAGCAGGCCCATCAGGAAGAAACCGAACGGCTCAAAATAGAGATCCTGCAATGCATGGACTTTATCCAGACTCAGCAGCAGCTCCTGCAGGTAAACGGCTAAACAATGACGGGTTTGATGGTTCTGGAAATGAAATATAACTTTTAGTATGGCGATATCATCAATAGCAGCAGCTGAATACTCCGTGCGACGAGGAGACCGCAGCCGTCCTGAACGACTGCTACATGTTAGAGGAGAAGGAACGGTTGAAGGAGGAATGGAGAACGTTCGAGGAGCAGAGGAAGAACTTCGAAATGGAGAGGAGGAGTTTTACAGAGGCAGCTATTAGATTGGGGCATGAGGTTAGTCACCTTGGGCATCGATATTATGAAATTACTCAGACAGCTGTATGTTAAAAGGTATACAAAAAAAAAAAAACATCTGGCAATATCTATAATATATAAACAAGAAAGATTCTTACATGCGTTTTTGAACATCCTATTTCAAATAGATCATTTCCTGTTATACTGTTATAACACCACTCTTCTCAAAAGATTAGATTACTAGACTGAGTTTCGTGCTTATTCACGTGTTCACAAGGGCGTATCAAATCAGGTACTGATGTAAATGAGGTGAGGAGGCCTGGGGAGCGGTCAGCTTCCATTTCATCCCAAAAGCATTCAGTAGGGTTGAGGTCCGAGCTCTGTAGCAGGATACTCAAGATCTTTCACATCTTCAATCAATGGAAACCATATCTTAATGGAAGTGGGTTTGTGCACAGGGGCGTTCTCATGCGGGAACAGGTTTGGGTCTTCTAGTACAAGTAAACATCAAAATACAAAACGTAATGCTTAAGCAACTGAAGACATTCTATACAATTGTGTGCCTTCAAGAACCTGTGAGGTTGGAAAAGTCAGTTGTCCCAATACTTTTGCTCATATACAGTAGCGTATATTAAACCGTTAACTAGGGCACTTCAAATTGATCTCATGTGCCTCCTTGACTTTGAGGTTACTGTTATGTCTTCATACTGAGGTCCCCTTTGAATCAAATCCATTCAATTGAACATGATTTATAGCGAATAAACTAGATCCCATGTTAACCCAAAACCCGAAAAGTCCCCATAGTCCTTTGCGATCACAATTTTTAGAGACAGATCTAATCTTCGCAAGTTTCAAAGTGGCCCTGTGAATCTTCCAAATGCCGTGAATAGTTGCCCTTGCCGTTCCAATACTTTTGGAGGGACCTTTTTTGCTATGCATTTTGCTAGACAATGCTCCATTTACATAAAACAAGTTCTTGAGGTACTCAAATACAAGCATGGTGTGTTTTTGTTTTTCGTTGCAGAGAAAAATCTTCGAGGATGACCGCGCAACCTGGCTCAAGCATCAGTTTTTAAACATGACCTTCACAGAGCAGATGAGGACACATACCATTATATCTGATTGTAAGTCCCTGTCTGCTTTAACACAATATGAATATGAGAGTTTTTTGGGCCAATTGTTCTGGTTTTTTTTTCTCAGATTCTGGCCAAGAACAGAAACACATCTCAGCTCCCAAGACACCACTTTAGCACTGGGAGTCAAAGACTAGCGAAAGCGGCCACTTTGTATACAGACTCCGCAGACTACGTTCTCTCTTGCCTGAACAAAGAGAGAACATCGGCTAATTTGAGTTCTCCGAATGTGAATACGATTCGTGATACCTCGCAGATTCATGTGCAACTGGCAATAGTGGCTAACAATTGCTAGGCGGTGTCGTGCTATGCTATGGATTCGGTATGCTATGGCTATTTTTGAATATTTACGTTGTATTAGGAAAAAAACAAGTTCGAAATGCATCATAGTTCTACATGACTGATGAAATATAGCTACCATTGGTCACATTGTACAAGGTTATACAACGTTTAATGCCCAAGCACCTAGCAGTTGTCCAGTTCATGTGTTAATAAAAGGTTATTAAGTGGTGTATAGGCACTTCGATGGTACCAGTAAGAGACAGCCCTTTGTGGCTACATATGACAGTCATTTCTTGTGGTATAGCGAGCATATAGGTATTATTAAAGGTCCGTGTATGTCCGTTTCTTATATTTTTGCTCATCTTGATACAACCAGGATGTTAAAAACATTGATCAAGCATCAGCCTGTAATCCGTAAGTAGCTTCATGAAACATTCTGGCTTTGTGACAAAGGCAACAAGGCTAACAGGAAATGGAAATCTTGCACGTCCTGTTATACTGTGAACAAAATCTTCATACACTCATAGCGGAACAACCCCAAACAAAACCGAACAACCCCGAACGAACTTTTATGCCCTACCATTTCAACTCCTCCACCTCCAGCTCCGCCTCCTTTCTTCCAAACCCAAATATGATCGATGTTCTAAAGTGCACAAAATTTCCAATCTAACAATGAATCCTAACCTGGAAGCCGAGTAAAGATTTATTAGTGTTTACTCGGGACATAATGAATTTGTAATGATGTAGAGGACGGGATGATATATAAGCATTAGTGGACAGTAACCAGGTAAATGTACCGCAATTCGTTACTGCACTTAAGTAGCCTTTTACGCATATTTGGTTTTGGGTTTTTCTTTTTTCGAAACGAACAAACAAAAAAAACAGATGAATGGCTGAAGCACACGGACCTTTGTGATCTAAGATTTGGAAAATATTCATTATATAAGATTTAAACAAATAGTTATAAGCTTTTAGTATTGTGTTAATTTATTTGTAAATTCACCAACATGAACTTTCCTGGAAATGTCTGTGACCCTGTTTCCTTTGAGGAATGTTTATCATGTGGCTATGCGGAACAATAAATCTGTTTTATATAGAGAGAGATATTTTGAGAGTCTATTTGTTTTTCATTTCTTCACAAATATCAATATTCATAAAGGGTCAACTGGATAATCAGCTACGTTATTCCTACAAAGCCACGAGTCATGCTAAGTGGATGTGGATTCGGCTCGGTAACATTTTCCGTGGCAAATCAATTCCTGAAGTCGCGTTTCACCACAATGTCAAATGCCCAAAGCAGCAAGCAACTGAAAGAAAAAAAAATTATTTTATTTTAATTAATTTTTAGGTTGGATGACTCTGGTGGGGTTTATTGGTGCCAGTTTATTTTGCCACAAGATGTCACTGTTTCTTCAGCAAGACTCAGCCTTTTGAAAATGGAGAAATAAAACTAATAATGACTGTAGACTGTCTACAACATCTAAAATAAAATAGTTCTTTGGTAAATGCTTTATTATAATTTTTTTTATCATACATTTTGAATAGTTTTATATCTTGTTAACCGCCACAATGTTGAAATGACGACACGAACTTGAAACACTCGAACTTTCGGTCGGATTTACGACACGAAAACGGAAATTTTGCGAAATTTTGCAATAAGAATAAAACATTAAAAAAAAATGTGTACTGTTCGTGGAAATATTCCGAGTTCCAACATGGTTATGGACAATATTGACTCTTGCCCTATGGAAGATGGCGACGTCGTTGGCGGTTTGGTAAAATAAAAGTCATGATGCGAAAAAAAATGTTTCTTAATATATATATATATATATATATATATATATATATATATATATATATATATATATATATATATATATATATATATATAATTTTAAATGTTAACTTACATTCTTAAAAATATTTAAATTACTAATGGTAAATTAATTTCTTATTACTTACTTACGTTTATATGAATATTTATGTATGAGCACTAGTGTTATAATATCTATTTGACAATATAAAGAGAAAATATATATTAAAGTTTCAAAATGAATAAAAAAAAACATTTATATTTGTCGTTCTTCATATTTAAAAACAAACAAAAAAACAGAACAGAGTTTTTTAATGACTTTTACGTTTTATATTTCCGGCTTTCTAGGCTCTCGTTCCTAAGCGAAGATTTGGGCGGTGTCTCAAACGAAACTCCAGTAATGTGTAGTGTGTAGTAAAAGTAGCTGGGAATCTGTTATTCTTTGCACTTTGTAGGGCGCGTTTTAAGGGACTAGGTTTGTATTTGGGATTGAGTCATGAAATACTCCGAGCAATGGCTGGAGATAACGTTTGTTACATGATGCCAGGTTTCTCATGAGTTTTTCTGCAAGTGTGTACCAGGGTAAGTGCAATGCAGCTCAATTAGCTAATTAGCACAACCTTTGTGATAGTGTGCGTTCTTATTTTGTGTTATACGTCATGTTGAGCACGTGACAAGTGCAGGGCGTGCAAGATCTTCCATAAGTCATGAAGATATCGATCCATCATGGATCATCAGGTGGTGGTGCTTGGAGATAATAAATTGGCATTTCAGAAGAAAAACACATGTTCATGGTTCTTATATGGTCTTCATGATGATGCTTATGCATGTGATCTTCAAGATCTCCATGATCTTTAAGATCTCCATTTACATTAAGGTCTTCATGATCTCCATGATCTTTATGGTCTCCATGATCTTTATGATCTACATGATCTTTATGATCTCCATTAACTTTAAGGTCTTTATTATTTCTATGATCTTCATGATCTCCATGGTCTTTATGAGTTTGATAATCTTCATAATCTCCATGATCTTCTTCATAATCTCCATGATCTCCTTCTATCTCTCTTCAGGTTCCACCAAGTCTATTTTGGAGCCATGGGCATGTTCCGTATCATTTCTCTGACCATGGCGAGAATGAGCACCATCAGACCTCACCAGGTCGCCCTGCTCCTCGCTGCTGCCCTGGCCGTGATGGCTTTCTACTACTTAGGCTCGGAAAAGCAGAACTTCTCCAGCACCACCAAACGGATCAAGGAGACGCAGGCGAGTCACAATTCCAACCGCGACGACGCCGAATTCTCGCCGGACACCGGATACTCACTTCACGAGGAGAACCGAGTGCCAAGGCGCCACTCCTACCATGCTCTCATGATGTTCACGAAGATCAACACGAGCCGGACGATGCAGAGCAAGTTCGAGGTGGCCATGCGCTCCATGGCAAGGCACGGGCGATTCCGAGAAGACGAGATTCTGGTTCTTCATTATGTTTCTGACGCAGGGAGTAAGGAACTGGGCATGAGGAGGCTTCCAGAGCTTCTGCAGGATGCGACTTTTCAGTATGAGGTATGAACCATTGGGCACCAGAGGATCTCCAGTTCTAGAGGGTCGGATCAGTTTGGTGAAATTTATCTAAACCCTTTCTTTTAAATTATTGAGAAGATAATCCTGATCCAGACTTGGAATGATCTCAGTTGAAGCTTAAGGGCCTTGCTGAGGGGCCCGACACTGAACCCCTGAACCTTCCAAAAAATGTAGTTTAAAGCAGCCAGATTTAATGTAATTTCAGTACAATTTGTACCTGCACATTAATCAATGACATACACACTTACTGCCACTGAGGCCACGCCCCCTCCATTTATGTTTAAAACTTCCTTGTGCTGCGTGTGCGCTGTTGCGCAACAAAATTTCACTAACAATTAAGTAAAAAAATGGCATTTAAAAATTTTATTGTTTGCATGCATGTCAGCTTGTGACGAAATTAAATGTTTTTATTTAAGTTTATATATAAAACGCTTTATGTTACGGTTGTAACGGTACGCATAATTTACGGTTCGGTGCAGTTATCGGTTTTTAAGTCACGGTTCGGTACAATTTCGATAAAATTGCTTGTCGTTTTTTTAACGCAGTTTACTATTAACATTTGTGAACAACAACCGTTTACATCAAATGAATATTTAATCAAATTTTTATTATAATAATTACATTGATGTATCGACTAAATAGGTACAAATTAAATTGGTTAAAAGGAAAATGTATGGAATTGAGTTAAATTGTTTGAATGTTTAAGACCCCATTTGTGTGCGTTTGTGTTTTACAATTAATATTACATTTCTAAAGATTTATTCTATGTAACTTCTTATTTCAGCAAAATTTAACAAACGTCCTCATTCCTCCCATCCTTCATTCGTTCACTCCCTCTATATTAATTTTTGACATAAAGCGCTAAAGAATCAATAGCTTTAGCGCTGGCGATGACAGGAAGTGGCAGCGACAATGACACTGTGCTAACTCTAGTTTCTTTTTTTTTTGTTTTACCCCTGGCATTGTTGTGTTTGTTTCAAGTTTAATAATTGAAAAAAATGCTACACAGCAGTATGAGGCGGAGACTAAGCAAAATGCGGTCTGCTACTTGATATGTTTGTGAGGGAACTCGGATTTGAAAAATTTTCAAAAAGGTATTGCATTCGGTACACGTGCAAAAAAAAAAAAAAAGCCCTGTACTGAAACTGTACCGTAAAATTTCTAATTATTCCCATTAATTCCTGGTCGATTTCTAACTTGGAATATTTCCAAAATTCACCAGTTCCCATGAAAGGTTTTCAAAAAGTGTCCGCCCCTTTGCAACCCTGCTAATAATGGGGAACTCAAGAGTAGTTTTTGTCTCCTCAATAGTCTTGGTCTTAAATTCTAGTGAACTTTGCCTTGTTCTTTGCTTGAGCGTAACGTAATTTCCTCGAGCAAGAACTTGATTGTGTTGTGGTGTTCGAATTATGTTCAGATTTAATACAGCAACGAAGGTTGTATGAGCCTGCAGCCATTGAATTATCAGATCTAAGCATATGGACTTGTGTCTCACCTTGGTCTCATCCTGGTCTCACCTCACTGTCATATTCCAGAGCAATTCGAGCTAGGCCATGGTCTTGGTTTTGACTGTCTTGACTGACGTGGTCTTGAACCCAACACTATTGATTTCCCTGCTCAGAAGCAGCTACCTATATAATTATGTTTATGTCCTGGGTAGTGCTGTTGCCAGATGTTGTTCTCTTTGACCCTCCAGTTTTTTTTTACTGTTCCTCTGAACAAAATGTTGTTATACCTGCTATCCTTTATACGATTTTGAGCTGTTTTTGACGACAGGTGACTGATGTGAAAGATGATTGAGGTCTCCTACAGCGCCCATAAAACCAAGAACCAATAGATGGTGCGATTAGCACAATTTTTTACCTCAGGGAAAAAGTCGAAAAGGAGTCAAGTGGTCACGACAGCAAGAAGAGTAACTTCTCGAGTTATGGAGTGTTCGTATGATGTTTTTATTATCACGGCCGGGGTGCACAAGGCATCAAAGAGTGTTTAAAGAACATTGTGCATGTTGATGTGGGGGGAAAGAATTTCACTTGTGGTTCACCAGCTGGCAGTGGCACCACTGGATTGAGAAAGGACACACACATGGCAAGTTTGTGTAATTGCTCCTGCCCTGTGCCAGTGGACTAAAAGGTCACAGAACAGACATTTCCTCCACATGGCTGCATGGACAAACGCTGTTTATCTCTCATCCCACAGAAACTCCCCGAGGAGAACTTGGTTGGCCCAAAATTCAAGACACTACATTACATTATGCTCTCTTCAGTCAGTTATTAGAAAACGTATTGACGCTCACTTTGGGCACAGGAGAATTGTTTTGCTGGAAAAGGTCTGGCCTGGTGTTTAGGAGGACTGGAGTTTCAAATTCCTGTAAAGGGAAATTTCATTGCTATAACACGCACATACACAACATGCTTAAGGTTAGTCTAGAAAACCTTGAGCAGAGCCCCGCCCTCCTTAACCCCACTGAACACTTTGAAATGAATTGGAACAATGACTGAACCCCTCAGACCTCACCTCCTCAACATCAGTACCATATCTCACCAATACACCTGATATCCTAAAAGCTTGGTTCTTATGACAGCAAATGGGGGAGAAATTATATAAAAATATATATAAAAATCTGTTCTATAAGCATATGGGTACAATGGGTTGGTGTCTAAATACTTTTGACCCTGTAGCCATAAATATAATTAGCTTCATAAATACTACTTGGTTGCTCGTTGATATACTTCCAGATGGGCACATGGGGGCATCCTTGCTCTGTTGGAACTACTAGAACTTTTTCTAGAACACCAGAATCATTACAGCGTGTCGGTACAATACACAGTTGGGCTTTATTTATTGACAGAGCTGTGTATGTGTGTGTATCTTTTCTTTAGCTTTACACACATTTATTATAGTGCTAAATGGTTGTTTTTTCAGCAGCTGAAGATTTTCTATATATGTGGAAAATAAAATTCCTGCCCTTGCCAGCTCTGCTTTTTCTTACCCAGCAACAATCCCTGCTAAGACCTGATCCTCTTCCTTGGCTCATGGGGTGGTTAGTTGGCGTATATCCACAAGTCCAGATTTCCCTACCCCTTTAATCCGGTTCTTCTCAACTCCACATCCTGATACACACACCTCAAGGTAACTAGCGTTATGGTAAATCTCATAATAATCCACTCTGGGTACTTGGCTTGTGCTGAAAGGGCTTTGTGATTGCAGGTTTATTTATTATATGGTGTAAACGTAGGTCCATCTACACTAAAAAAACGGAAGAAAATACATTTTGAGCCTTCTTTCCATGTATACTATTGCATATAGAACATTTGTGGGTACCTACCATGCTTTTTGAACATCCCATGCAACATTTAGTCGCCATCTGCTCCTATTATAACCTCCATCACTTCTTCTAGATGTTCCACCAGATTTTGTATTGGGCTTGAGGAGATTTGTGGTCATTCAGTCACAGGGGCGTTAATACAGTAAGGTTGTGATGTATGTGATTTGGGTGCAGTCAGCATTTTAATTCATTTAAAGGTACTCATTAGGGTTGAGGTCTGAGCTCTAAAACAGGCCACTCAAGATCTCCATCATCTAACCCATGAAAACCATATTTTATGGAGCTGGCTTTGTCCACATGGCCATTGTAATGTATCAGGTTTAGGTTTCCTTGTTTTCCTAAATTCCACCACATCCAAAGATGTGTGCCTCTAACTTTCTTTGAAGCTGAACCATATATGGCTGTAATAGTTCCAGTATGTTTGTCTATATAGTGTATCGGCTCAAATTCTTTAATCTGGTGTCTAAAAATTTTTTCGAAGGTAAATTATAGTGAAAATAGGCAAAAGTTGTTTAAATAGCTACATTTTACATTAAAACCCTGAAATATACACTTAAAATATTCTTTTGACAAAATTATCATCACACCTGTGCTTAATGTGTAACCTTTTCTTTACCACCACAAGTGCTAGGTATTTTTTCGATAATGCTTGATAAGAACAAGGGTCTTCATGCAGGATCACAGCTACTTTCTTTTTTCTTTCTTTTTTTTTTTTTGTCTACCTTACAGGTCTTGATTTTAGTGGTAATTTCATCTGACCTGAAGTTTAAAGTTCTTATTTATTTATTTATTTTATTTTTTTATTGGTGTCATTACAAGGCGCTAATATAGAGTTGTCCTCTGCCCCCTTTGCTCTTCTGGGAAGGCTTTCCCCTTTGATTTTGTAAAAGCTTTTGGGAAGTAATAGGGATGTTGTTTGCCTATAACTTGGTGCCAACAGTTTGGTAAAGGATCAGCATCTGGGTGTGATGCAGACACGTACAGTGTAGGTTTTATGAAGTCTTTAAGCCTCCGATTTGATTTGCATTGATCCCAAAAAAAACTGTTTTACCCCAAGGTTTTGTCTTCATAGCATGTTGCAAAAATGTACAATTACAAGTTTGAAAAAAAGTTTCAAGTATTTAAAGATATTTCAACTGAATAGCTTTGTTTTTCTCACAAGATCCAGTCTGCAACGAGAATCGTAACAACTATTGTTGTGATTTTTAAAGGAAGTAACAGTAGCCCAGAGCAGCTGTTCAGGAAGCAGCAGTTCTCCCATTCACTTGGCTGACTCAGGATCAGGCTTTGCCACCTCATCTTTCAACAATGCTACAAGAAAACCGAAGTTAAAAACATTCCCCTAGCAGATGGGCTGTGTTTCCAGGAAGAGCGCTGAAGGAAGTTGGGAATAACACAGACTTCCCTTGTGTAGGCGTCAGCCTGGTGGCCGAACCGCAACCATGCTAGAAGTTATAGTATAGAGAGAGGAAAACTTGTTGAAAGAAATCAGGCTGAATGTGCAAAAGAAGTATTTTGAGTATTTTGTGGAGATGGTTTCGGACCGTTTTCAGTTCGGCGCACATTTGTTTAGGAGGTTGTCATGTCGTTCACAGTGGGAGTAAAATTCCTTCCTGATGAGTCATAGTTCATATCAATGCAGGACCATTGGAATGAGAGGAGACATACAATGCAGTGTGGTCACTTTAATGTTCCAGATCTTTAATTTGCAGAACTGCACATGCAATAGCATAGCCCCATTTCCCACTTGCTCCCCACATCGCTACTTGCTAAGTTACAATTAAGGATTGACTAAACAGATTTGAACTTTGCTTGAGGATTAATGACTCCCCCCAGATTTGCAAGCAAAACATGTATGACCACAAAATACTAATCTTTTACCCACTCCAGTATGTGTGGACGTGCAGCATTCTAGGCAGAACCAAATAACCCCCAAGGGAGTGGTGTTTTCAGACATTTTGGTAAGTTTTGGCAAGATGGTACAGGTAGTCGACAAGGTCAAGTCGACACATTGCGTTTTTGCAGAAATAAGATACACTGGACCATGCTGAGCCTCGCCATCTAATTCATGCTGTTACTCCTCTGCTGCTGTTGCCTCTGAATTTAAATGAACAGAATACTGCCCTTAGGCTTGGGAAGTCGTTGGTTTCCGCTTTTGCTGTGGTCAGGACTCAGATGGTATCATTCTCAAGCATAATACACAGTTTTGGAAAGTGGTGGCTCAGTGGAAAAATTTTGGACTTTTGCTCGGAGGGTCATGGGTTCAAATCACAGGTCCTCCAAGGCCTTTAACCCTCAGTTGCTCAGCCATATAACTGAGATAACAACAAGTAGCTCTGGATAAGGATTAGGTTTAACTGTTTCACTTTATTCTTTGTATACACTGTATTTTCTTGATTCTTGAACTATTAACCCATTCTTCAAAGACTGCTAGATAGTGCAGCTAAGGTATACGTGGGCGTCTCTGACACACACCACACCATTTAAATGATCACAGACTTTCTGAGATGCAATGGTGGCTAAATGTGTCTGGGATAACCTTGTGATCGAATCTGTGGTTTCTACCTCTCACCATATCTGTCTGTGGTTACAGGTCTGTATTCTTGAACTATTAACCCATTCTTTAAAGACTGCTAGATAGTGCAGCTAAGGTATACGTGGGCATCTCTGACACACACCACAACACCATTTAAATTATCACAGACTTTCTAAGATGCAATGGTGGCTAGATGTGTCTTGGATAACCCTGTGGTTTCTACCACTCATCATATCACCCAGTTTTGTTTATCAGTTGATGGACCTTAAAGTTTCAGTAGCCACAAGGTATTTAGTTTGCCCCTCATCATTGCCCCTTATTATTCATCCACAGGCCATAGTTACAGAACTGGACAGATGTTTTTGGAGAATTTTTAGACCATAAAACCCAAATCTGTTTGATGAGCATTCTGTATCAGATTTAGGTCTCCATTTCTGTTTTAGCAACCTCCACTCTTCTCTGAGAGCTTTCTACTGGGTTTTGTAATGTGTTGTTCATTTTGACACAAGTTTCCCAATGAGGAAGTAATAGGCAGCAAGGAAAATCTCCTTGAGATGATGAGAGGAAGAAACCCAAGAAGAACTTGACTCAAAAGGGAACCAATCGTCGTCTGTAAGACACCAAAGGAGGTGCCTTTTAAATTAGAAAGGGCAGGCACTGGTCAAATTAGGCGGTCTGGGGGTTCAGTGTTCCAGCTCGTCTCAAAGTTGTTCAGTCCGGTTTAGGTCCAGGCTCTGTGCAGGACCCTAGAGTTCTTCCACTCTAACCTTAGACATGGTTTTATGGAGCTTGCTATGTGCAAAGGGACAAAATGTAAAGAATTTTCTGTGTATATAGAGTACAGTAAAGGAGTATAACATGAAGTGGCCTTTAATATCTGCTTTCTTGACAAACAATGTTAATCAGATTTCGATTTTGCATTTCAGGTGGTGTTTCATGATGTTAATGACCTGACAGAGAAGCTTTTCCCAATTGTCAAGGCCATGCAGAAGCATTTCAGTGCAGGCTCTGGGACTTATTACAGCGACGCCATCTTCTTTCTTTCTGTGGCCATGCATCGCATCATGCCTATAGGTGAGCCAGGCTGCTTTGCAGACAGATCCTTTTACTCGAACACCTGGATACAAATAGGGGCAGTATTGTACGGATGATCCGCTGTGCCGACCCCTAATGGGAGAAGCCGAAAGAAAGTTTTATTGTAGCTAGGGTAGCTAGCTATAGAATTTTCAAAACTGGAAACTTTCTAATGGAATAAATGGAAACATATGGGAATTGTTAAGATTAAACTAGGATTTTACAAAATAACAGGGAACTTATACACTATATTGACAAAAGTATTGAGAGACTCCAATCTGTTTCCACAAAGTTGGAGCCACACAATTTGTTTCGAATGCATTTAGCATGAAATTTTCCCTTAACTTGAAGTAGGAGACCCAAACCTGTTCTAGCTTGCCAATGCCCCTGTGCACAAAACCAGCTCCATGAAGACATGGGTTGGAAGATGTGGAAGATCTTGAATGGCTTGCTATAGAGCTCAAACCAATTGAACACTTTTGAGATGAGTTAGAACATTGATGGCAGCCCAGGCCTCCATACTTCACCTATATCAGTACACAAATCTCTGCACACACACTCCAAATTCTGGTGGAACATCTTCCCTAAAATAAATGGGGACTAAATGTGGAACGGGGTCCATCCACTGTCGATAGTCTTTTTTTAATAATCAATTTTGTTTCTCTGGTGATTATTGCATTGGGAATTAGTCAGATTTGCTTTTCTTTATTTTCTAAATTTGTTTCTATTTTTTGACTATTAGTAACCTACTTTTCCAGTCCATGACAAACCTTGTTTTGTTTGTAGTTGAGTAGGATTTTCCATGACCCAATTTTATAGAGAAGCTATGTTTTTAGTCACTCTTACTTGTTGCATGAGCATTTGTATTTTTTAGCAAAGGGACTGTCCATAACTGCTGAGGTCACAGCTGGAGAGGTGTATGTGTGTATACAAAAAAAGCTGCATATTCACCTCACACTGTGAGGTTGCATCTGGACATCTGTTTTTTTATATTTTTTTCTGAATGGGCACACATTTTAGTTTTACATGATCAAGAAGTAGGTCAGTAAACACTGCACTGTTTATCGTCATAGATCTTTCTTATATCTCGTAATGAACGCATTTGAATTTCTTTTTCACAAAGCCATTGATGAAATATTTTCCGGAAGCTCGTGTTGAAATCTATGCCAATGAGGGGAAAAATTGATTCGACTACAACGTGCATTCAAATCATTTACTAATGTATTTAACTGTACTGAGTAACCAAGTGCAATGTCTGTGGTTACAGGTTTGTAGATCAGGTCACTGATACAGACCTGTCAAGCTTCATCTCTTGATCGTTGGCTTCAAGAATAAAGCCACTATAATCTCCCCACAGTTCTTTAGGCAGTAAAATCAGGGTTTCGCCTTGATCCAGGATTATAGATAGTTTTTTAACAAACAGTTCTGGAGATTTGTTCTCATTCAGTCAAAATTAAGATCCTTCCTCCACTCCAGCCCGTGTAAACCATATTATAATGAAGCTTCCTCTGTGCACAGATACTGGAACAGGTTCAGATCTACTAGTTCAAGTAAAGGAAAAATTTCATAGGGCTTTCAAAGACATTGTAAACAATTGTGTGCCTTTGTTGAAACAGTTTGGGGAAGAACTGAATACGACTAGAAAAACCAAGTGCCCCAATATTTTTGTTCGTATAGTGTATTTTAAATGTCACATGCTCTTGTCTTTTCTACATTTTGCTCATGAATTAGTCGATTTTCCTCACTGTTTTTTTTTTTTTTTTTTCTTGTATGTCCAGAGGGGAGTCTGTCTGTTCTCGTTACACTTTCTGTCTCTATGTTCCATCAATCGAACCCTCTCTGAATGACTTGTCAATACTGGCTTGTAATGAAGCGTGGGTTACACTGTATTTCTCAATGTCGGGTATATTCCTGAGTGTTTCTGGTCATTTCCTATCTATTAAAGTCCGTATATATGCTAGAAAATAGACATCACATTAGTCAAACTTGAATTTTTTAACAAAAAATTTAAACCTAGTAGACACCTATTGATTTATATCTAATTCAATTTTATTATTATTATTATTTTTTTTTTTAACCATTCGCCTACTGCAAGTTTGGGAAGTTTGTCCTAAACTGACCAACTTCCACGTGACTGACGGGTCACATGAAAAAGGATCTTGAGGGTGAACCACAAAAAAAAAAAAAAACAAGATTGTGGTAATGTAAGGGGATAATGCCATGCTCTAGTTTTCAACTTTTCAAGGAGGCAGATGCAAGGGCTGCAATAGAAAAACCATTACAATGACCATGTGCCAGTGACGGACTATTGTACTCATGGTTCGGTGCTGTGTGTGTGTGTGTGTGTGTGTGTGTGTGTGTGTGTGTGTGTGTGTGTGTGTGTGTGTGACCTACAAAGTTTGGGTTCCCAGATTTCATATAAGAAATGTTACTGAAGTTGGGTCTTCTGTGGTTTTTTGCTACAGGCTTTGTTTCAATACATTTTTGATATTATAGTGTCTTGTGATGTCTAATAAACATATTTTCAGCCTAGATAGAGCAGACAATTTGTCAGACAGACAATTTGTGAGTCAGACACCAGACAGACAATTTCAGTCAGACAGACAGACAGACAGACAATTTGTCAGACAGACAGACAGACAGACAATTTGTCAGACAGACAGACAAACAGACAATTTGTCAGTCAGACAGACAGACAGACAATTTGTCAGTCAGACAGACAGACAATTTGTCAGACAGACAGACAGACAATTTGTCAGTCAGACAGACAGACAGACAGACAATTTGTCAGTCAGACAGACAGACAGACAGACAATTTGTCAGTCAGACAGACAGACAGACAGACAATTTGTCAGACAGACAGACAGACAGACAATTTGTCAGTCAGACAGACAGACAGACAATTTGTCAGTCAGACAGACAGACAGACAGACAGACAGACAATTTGTCAGACAGACAGACAGACAGACAGACAATTTGTCAGTCAGACAGACAGACAGACAGACAGACAGACAATTTGTCAGTCAGACAGACAGACAGACAATTTGTCAGTCAGTCAGACAGACAGACAGACAATTTGTCAGTCAGACAGACAGACAGACAATTTGTCAGTCAGACAGACAAACAGACAATTTGTCAGTCAGACAGACAGACAATCTGTCAGTCATCCTTCCATATAAATTATTTAGAATTAAAGGGAAAAAAAACTGAAATTGTATAAAATTGCAGGTTAGCATTTAACTTATATGAAATCTGTTTTTTTTTAACCAAGTTTACACTGTTTTTTTTCCAACTACATTTATCACATGCACAATCGCACACTTACTGAAGGGCTAATGAGGCCACGCCCCCTACAGGCACTGTGCATTCCTCCATATCAAAAAACAGACAATTTCTTGAATCTCGCACAACAAAAATTTTTTTTAAATAATAATGAATTTTATAAAAAAAAGTTCATTTTCGTGAGTATTTACGTAAATTACCTAAATGTTACAAAAATGTGTTTAAAACTTCCTTGTGCTGTGTGTAAGCTATTGTGCAGCAAAATTATACCAACAATTAAATCAAAGTCAGTTTATAAAGATGATATATAGATATGAGGATAATTTGAGATATACAATTAATTATATACAGGATAACTAAATAGAATAATACTATTGTACACAGAACATTTTTCCAGAATGACATAAAATGTACAGGTTACAAAACTGCATGAAGAATTCTGTTACCAAAATCTGGAAATGAAGCAGTCAGCACAGTCTTTGGATGTGGTAGTATGACATTTTCCCTTCACTTAAACCCCAGTCTATTCCAGGATTACAATGCCCCTGTGCAGAGAGCCAGCTCCATAAAGATTTGGTTTACAAGATGTGGAACATCTTGAGTGGCCTGCTATAAAGCTCTGACCTCAACCCTATTGAAGACCTTCAGGATGAACTGGAACTTTGATTGCACCCCCGGCATTCTCACCTCTACCGACATCATTGTGGCTGAATGAGCAAAAATCTCCACAAAATCTTCCCAGAAGAATGGAGGTCAATATTATAAAATAAGATGCTTTAAAATGTATTATAGTGTATAAATCTGTGGTGTTATATGGTTACAAACATCTCACAAGTCACAGGAGGAATGACTTCACTCAGGTTTCCTTACAGACATGTGGTGAAGGACATTGAATTAACCTAGACGTAGTACGTAGAGCGTCAGTATTCTATAGCTTTTTGGTTTCCCTTTATTGGAAGGAAGAAGCCCAAACTTGTTCCATAATTGCGATGGACTGGAAGTTTTTGAATGTCCTCAAGAGACTCTGAGCCTCCTTAACCCCATTGACCCCCTTTGGGATGATAAAATAACAAACATCTCACAAGTCATAGGATGGATGAATTCAAATGTGTGGTAAAGTGCATTGAAAGAACCCAAAAAACTTTAAGTAGTCAATATAGTGGTTTCCACTGGATGTTCTTGAGTGTCCTTGAGAACCCTTGAGCCTCCTCAACCCTAATGACCACCTTTAGGATGATCTGGAGCACTGACTGACATCAGTACCTGATCTCCAAAATGCTTCTCAATAATGCAAAAAATAACCAGTATTATTGTAAAGATTTTATAATAATTTAAAATATATTTATTATGCCACCTAATGCTGATTAGGTGAATAAGAGATGTCTAGCCTATTAAAAGTGCATTACTATCGTAATGACCTTTTTTTTTCATATTAATTTCTATCAAAACATTTGCTGATAACCAATTAATTAATCAATTATTGATTTTTAAATAGCTACTGGATAAAAAAAAGAAAAAAATTAAAACAGTAATTAACAGTGATTAACTTTTTTACAAAAAAAGTGCTTAATAATAATGGAAAAAATATGAATTAATAATATATTTATTGATACATATTATTTACATAAAATAGCACTCTCCGTGCAGCATGCAGTCTCGGGTGTATAAACCAACTGCACGTGGTGCATGTGATTGCCCTCTAGAGGCCGCTCTTGTATTGACAGCGGACCAGAAGCTGGGAAAAACTACCGGTGCCTCGACCTCTATTAATAACTAATGGAAATTGTAGTTTAAAAGCCGACATTTATTATCAAATACAAATTTCAAATATACGTCTCTGGCGTTGTTCAGAGGGCCGTTCCGAATGTGGGTTGGGGGGGCATAGTTTGGGGACAATTGTTGCATATAGTAACCATTTAATATCTCACCTATTCTTACGTATTTTCTATGACGGAAAGCCGCACAGGTTTAGAGCGGAGGAAAGTAGGTCGTTCGGGACCGAGCCGAACCCGTAAGATTAAAGGGTTAAGCACATAATTAGGCTGACCGACATTCGTCCCATTTTGTAACACCCCTGGATCGACCGATTCCCATCATTTCCATTGGGCAAAGTCTAATCATAATCCACTTAGTCCATCTGGACTCCCACCTGCCACATGCTGTGCTCATCATCATAGCCATGCTTGTCTTCTTCAGTCAGTCCTGCCCACCTGGGTGGAGAACCTTTTGCCCTGTTGTTGCCTATTCATGCACTGACCGGGTCCTGATATGATTGTTATTTAACACAAAGTACACCTGGATGGATTCAGACAAATTGAATTACACGGATTCAGCACCGCGAATGAATATGCAATCCAATTCTGTTTGATTTGTATTTTAACAATGCCCATTGTCCCAAAGTAGCTTAACATGAAGTAGTCACAAATATACATTTTCCATTCATAAATTAGTTGCTAGGTTTATCCCTAGCCGGTGGAAGGTGGTAGCTTAGGGGTTAAGGCATTGCAATTTAAATCCAAAGGTCATTATTTCAATCCCAGCAACACCAAGCTGCCCTCCCCCCAGGGCCCTTGGCCCCTGAACAAGGCCCTCAACCCCTTATATGAATGAGATGTTTTCACTTGTAGGTAAAAAATGTAAGCCTCATCCATAAATCCAGCTTCATGAAGACATGTTTTGTGTAGAAGATCATGAGTGGCCTCCTATAGAGCCCTGACCTCAACCCCACTGAACACCTTTGGGTTGAATTGGAATGCTGATTGCACCACAGACCTTCTCACCTCACCTACATCAGTACCTGACTTTCCTAATGTTCTTTACAAGTGCACACTATAATCCGGTGGAACATCTTCCCAGAGGAGTGGAGGTTATTATAATGTGAAATGGGATGTCAAAAAAAGCACATACCAACTGATGAGAAGTGGGCCATCAGGATGTAACTGGGAGGTCCGTAAAAGAAAAAAATACACAACAATCCAAAAAATAAATAAATGTACAAACTCGATCGTATTGAACATCATTATACTTAAAAACTCGAAAAAAGGAAGTAAGTAAACATGTTTTGCTACCACATGATGTGTTCGTGATGTGTGATGGCTCATTTCTGGGAACCTTGCCGTCTGCCTTGCCCCTGGCTGAACAAGCCAAGAGAGATAAATTAGTTCTGTCTTCCGGATCGTAAACACACCATTAACACTCCTCACTGCCAGCCTCAGTAGCTGCAGCATGTCATGAAAGCCAGGCTTTATCGCAGAACCGCGGCAGGAACGCAAAGGCGGACTTTGGTACTTATTTCGTTTCAATATTTTCAAAGAGTAGAAGAGGAAAGATCTGTCTGAAAAGGTTTCTTTTTTACATCCGCATCATTTTATTTGCATAATGCTTTTAAACCAAAGACATTGGAGCTTCAAAGAAAGAAATTGATTAAGAATATCTTAATAGCCATTTCTCTCTGTAGCGTTTTACCTTCAATTTAATCTCTGTACATTTACCGCTACACTTTTATCCCTATAACTATATGCCTATACCTTTATTTCTATAGCTACATTCGTATATCTTTATACCTCTTAACATTTACCCCATAAACTTTCCTTAAACATTTAACCCTATAATTTTACCCCATATGCTCATCCCTATATGTTTGCTCCTATACATTTATTTCTATATTTACCCCATACGCTTAATCTTGTAACTTTACCCCTTTATGTTTTTATCCTTATAACTTTACCCTATATGTTAATTCCTATGTGTTTACCCCATACGCTTAGTCCTGTAACTTTACCCCATACATTTACACCTATATGTTTATTACTTTACCCCTGTATGTTTGCACAATAACTTTACCCCTCTACATTTATTCACATCTTTACCCCTATATAGCGTTTACACCCTTTACGTTTATCCCCATAACATTTACTTCATAATGCTATCATTTTACCCCATAACGTTAACCCCGATACAATTAAGATAAATGTATTATGTATAATATATTAACCAATGTGTGCCAAGATTTCAAATTAGCCAGTCTCTCTCTCTCTCTCTCTCTCTCTCTCTCTCTCTCTCTCTCTCTCGCTCAGTAACAGCGAGTTTTCATGTCTCTGCATTAAGTATTTTTTTTTCATCACTGTTTCAATCATCGTTTCAAGCATTAGCAATCAACCCGCATTCAAGCACATCATGTCCGTTCGCTATCCATTAGCTACACGGTTTGGTCAAAAGTTTGTGGACACCCGAGTGTGATTGGTATGAAGTTTTTGGACATCCTATTCCCCATATAGTCCCGATTTGCTGTTCTAATATAAAAGTGTTTGTGCATGTGTTTGTGTGTGCAGGGGTGTTTGTGGGTCATGGACCTGCTGTAAACTCTGGGAAATGTTAAGCACTCGTGCATTATTTTTTTCTTCTTCAAGTGCCCCGTGGCCAAACGAAACAATGCTGCAGGCTTAATTCGATTTACTGAGGAGGTCTAATCTAAACGTTATATAAGTTTTACTGCTCTTCGTTTGTGTCCTTTCTTTAATGTATATTAAACATTTGTTTCAGAAATGAAGCGTATCGTGCAGTTGGACCTGGATCTGAAGTACAGGACGAACATTCGAGACCTGTTCCAGCAGTTCGAGCGCTTCCCCCCCGAAGCGGTAATCGGAATCGTGCGAGAGATGCAGCCTGTATACAGGTATTTCACTCACACACACACACACACACACACACACACACAGATCTGTTGTATACTATATAACTTATATACCCCTATTCTGTAAAGTTCCTATTTCTGGCGGAAAAGTATTGGAAGAAGCGCAGACGTGCAGGCCGGCGAGATTCGCACCCCGGAAACTGGGGCAGGTTAAAAGCCGAAATAAACGTGTCGCCCTTTTCACAATGGATTTTTTCCCCCCATCATCATCGAGTGGCAGTGATAAGAGCGTTTAGCTTTTAGTGTCTGTTCTTTTCCCCCCCTGAGCTGCTGGAACACAGACGACACACAGGGATTAACCAAAGAAGCTTATGGTGTGTGTGTGTGTGTGTGTGTGTGTGTGGGTGTGTGTGTGTGTGTGAAGATGTGTTTGTGGATGGGGGATTGTGTGTCATTGGATGCGGGGGTGTGGATGTGGGTGTGAATGTGTATGTGTATGGATGCATGTGTTGGTGTGTTGGTGTGTGGATGTGTAATTGATGTGTGTGCGGATGTGGAGGTCTAATGGATGCGTGTGTAAATGTGTATGGATGCGTGTGGTTGTGTGTTAGTGTGCGGATATATGAGTGGGTGTATATGGAAGAGTGGGTGGGTGTGAATTTGTGTGTATGGTTGTGGATGGATGTCGGTGTGTGTGTGTGTGTGTGTGTGTGTGTGTGTGTGTGTGTGTGTGTGTGTGTGAAGCCTGGCGCTGCACTAGATGGCACTAGAGTCATCTAGAAAGCTGGATGTACTCGTTCGTCTTCCCTTCCCTCCCCCAACTTCCCTTGTTTCTTCAGATTTGTTTCCTCACTGCTTCCTCAACACACTGACAGGAAAAGTTGTGTAATTGTTTCATATCAGGGTTCTGTTGTGTCTCACCGAACCCACGATCCGAACAAAGGCGCTGAGAGCTCAGTGTTCCGAGTTTCAGTTGTAGATAGCCGGGTGGTCGAGGTGAAACAAACAAACAAAAAAAAACGTTTCTCCCTTCAGGACGTATTTTTGTAGCAAAAAAAAATGTAACGCAATTATTAATACGAATAATAATAACTTTAATAGCGGAAACAACAAAAAATTTTGTCTGTCACGTTGTGCACAGATGCACCACCTCAGTCAGGAGATTTTTGCCATGTGATTTTGTGTGCGTGTGTTTGTGTTCGTGTTACCAGACCATATGTGTTTATTAAGTATTTATACAACTAGGCTGATTGTGTGGGTTTGTGCAGGGATGTTTGCTTGTGGATGGTTGTTTGCGTATGTGTGGATGCAGGTTGATGTTTGTGTTAGGTGTGTGTGTGTACTTGAATGTGTGTGGATGTGAGTGTGTGGATGTTTGTTATGGATTGTCTGTGGATGTTTGTTATGGATTGTCTGTGTGGATGTTTTGTGATTGTGTGGGTGTTTGCGTATGTGTTTGTGGGTGTGTGGATGTTTGTTCTTTATTAATGTGTGTGTGTGTGTGTGTGTGTGTGTGTGTGTGTGTGTGTGTGTGTGTGTTATTCTTGATTGTGTGGATGTGGATGTGTGTGTGTGTGTGTGTGTGTGTGTGTGTGTGTGTGTGTGTGTGTGTGTGTGTGAAGCCTGGCGCTGCACTAGATGGCACTAGAGTCATCTAGAAAGCTGGATGTACTCGTTCGTCTTCCTTCCCTCCCCCAACTTCCCTTGTTTCTTCAGATTTGTTTCCTCACTGCTTCCTCAACACACTGACAGGAAAAGTTGTGTAATTGTTTCATATCAGGGTTCTGTTGTGTCTCACCGAACCCACGATCCGAACAAAGGCGCTGAGAGCTCAGTGTTCCGAGTTTCAGTTGTAGATAGCCGGGTGGTCGAGGTGAAACAAACAAACAAAAAAAAACGTTTCTCCCTTCAGGACGTATTTTTGTAGCAAAAAAAAATGTAACGCAATTATTAATACGAATAATAATAACTTTAATAGCGGAAACAACAAAAAATTTTGTCTGTCACGTTGTGCACAGATGCACCACCTCAGTCAGGAGATTTTTGCCATGTGATTTTGTGTGCGTGTGTTTGTGTTCGTGTGTTACCAGACCATATGTGTTTATTAAGTATTTATACAACTAGGCTGATTGTGTGGGTTTGTGCAGGGATGTTTGCTTGTGGATGGTTGTTTGCGTATGTGTGGATGCAGGTTGATGTTTGTGTTAGGTGTGTGTGTGTGTACTTGAATGTGTGTGTGGATGTGAGTGTGTGGATGTTTGTTATGGATTGTCTGTGGATGTTTGTTATGGATTGTCTGTGTGGATGTTTTGTGATTGTGTGGGTGTTTG
The DNA here is from genome assembly GCF_014805685.1 of Silurus meridionalis. Taxonomy (NCBI): domain Eukaryota; kingdom Metazoa; phylum Chordata; class Actinopteri; order Siluriformes; family Siluridae; genus Silurus; species Silurus meridionalis. The sequence continues at coordinate 24,152,167 of NC_060892.1, forward strand.
CGTATGTGTTTGTGGGTGTGTGGATGTTTGTTCTTTATTAATGTGTGTGTGTGTGTGTGTGTGTGTGTGTGTGTGTGTGTGTGTGTTATTCTTGATTATGTGGATGTGTGTGTGTGTGTAGGGGTGTGTGTGTGTGTGTGTGTGTGTGTGTGTATGTTCGTTGTTATGGATGATTGTGTGTGTATTTGTTACACATGATTGTGTGTGTGTGGATGTTTTGTGTCAGTGTGTAGATTTGTTTGTGTGTGTGTGTGTGTGTTATGCTTGATTGTGGATGTGGATGTGTGTGTAGGTGTGTGTGTGTGTGTATGTATGTATGTATGTTCGTTGTTATGGATGATTGTGTGTGGATGCATGTGGATATTTGTATTTATGGGTGTGTGTGTGTGTGTGTGTGTGTGTGTGTGTGTGTGTGTGTTATGCTTGATTGTATGGATGTGGATGTGTGTAGGGTGTGTGTGTGTAGGGGTGTGTGTGTGTAGTGTGTGTGTAGTGTATGTTCGTTGTTATGGATGATTTTGTATGTATTTGTTACAAATGATTGTGTGTGTGTATGTTTGTGTGTAGATTTGTTTGTGTGTGTGTGTGTGTCATGCTTGATTGTGGATGTGTGTAGGGGTGTGTGTGTGTGTGTGTGTGTGTGTGTGTGTGTGTGTGTGTGTATGTTATGGATGATTGTATGTGTGTGTGGATGCATGTGGATATTTGTATTTATGGATGCGTCTGTGTGTGTGTTTGTGTTTTAATGTTATGGATAATTGTGTGTGTAGATTTGTGTATTTGTTACAAATTATTGTGTGTGTGTGTGTGTGTATATTTGTGTGGATGTTTTGTGTGTGTGAGTTATACACATGGTACACTCCGTTTAAGAGATACAGTGATTGCAGATGTGTGGTACAGATGTGTATTCAGTGGAACAGACAGGGTTGAGATGAGTGTGTTACTGTGCTGTACTTACACACATGATGTGTGCTTGTTGTGTGTGTGTGTGTGTGTTGTGTGTGTGTGAATGTGTTTTGTACAGTTATGTGTTTTTATATATAAATGTATAGTGTTTGTGTGTGGTCATGTGTGTGTGTGTGTGTGTGTGTGTGTGTGTGTGTGTGTGTCTAAACACTATAGGACACAGTGTTGCACTTTTCTGTCAGCTTGTTTGTGTATATCAGAAAGAATGGTTCAGTTTTTGTGCGAGTATGTGACGTACACACACGTGAACAGAGCGAGGTCTGCCTGTGGAAACAATTGTCCCCATGTGAGTCTTTCTCCACAACAAAGAGTCGGTAATGAAGCAGGGAACCGTGAGCAGTGCGTCAGGGAGAGATACAATCTTCCACCTGCACCAACACTAACATCCACTGGGGCTCCACCATTACTGCCCCAAACTGAAGAGCTTTCCTCCTGCCTTTCCTCTTGCCTTGGCATGCTCAAACATCCCAGTCTGATTAGAGTGTGTGTGTGTGTGTGTGTGTGTGTGTGTGTGTGTGTGTGTGTGTGTGTGTGGCAGATTCACTTCATTTCCTTTACACAGAAAGGGACAGAACATCAGAACACCTCTGTCAGCAGCATCACTCATACAACTCTCCTGTCTAATCTACAACTTCATTTAGATTTAGGTGTGTGTGTGTGTGTGTGTGTGTGTGTGTGTGTGTGTGTGTGTGTGTGTGTGTTATGTTGGGTTTGTGTGGATGTTTGCATGCATGTGTGTATGGTTTTGTGTGAATGTTTGTGTGTGTGTGGATATTTTGGTTTTTGTGTCTGGATGTTTTTGAAGGGTTGTTTGTGTATAAGTGTGTAACTCTACATAAACTCTACTTTCTACACAAACTACACACACTGCACAAGCTCCACCCAAATGTCACAAACTCTATACACATGCACAACCTCTACACAAGCTCCACACACTACACAAACTCCACAGACTGCACAAACGCTACGCAAACTCCACACACTGCTCAATCGCCACACACTGCACAAACTCCACCCAGATGCCACAAACTCCACATAAACACTTTCACAACCTCTACACATCTACACAAACTCCACACAATGCACAATGCACTGTAAGCACTACAGATTTCCAATATGAATTTATTTGTGCGTTATTATCTAAAAAGGAAATGCGAGTTGGCTATTAGATGAAACAGACCTTAAAATATCACATCGATGTCAAAATTCAACAATCTGCCTATTTCCTGTTTCGGAAAAAAAACATTGGTTTAACTGCTGAGATTCCCTCCTGACTCTGAGCATGGTTCTCCATGTGATCATGGTTCCCCAAACCTATCCCAGCATGACAATGCCCCTTGAATTGTCTTCTACAGAGATCAAATTTCAACCGTATTGAACATGAATGGAGCACTGACTGCACCTAGGGTCTCCTCACCTCACCTACATCAGTGCCTGACTTTACAAATTTGCTCAATGACCACAAATCTCCACAAAAAATCTAGTGGAACACCTTCCCAGAGGAATGGAGGCTATTAAAAGTGGAAATGAGGACTCCGCATGGAATGGGATGTTCAAAAAGAACCAATCTCATGGTCAGGTGTCCAGAAACTTGTGTCCATACCTGCTCACTTCATCTCTTTGTGTCTGTGCTTGAGTGAAATGGGATCTGGTTAAGCTTAAGTAAAAAGATATACCAGGACTCCATGCAATGTTAATGAGTATAAAACAAAAGGACTGTGGAAACTCTCATCTGCCATTGAAAGACTTTGAAAGATTTGCCATGGAGATTCTTTTGTCCATCAGTATGTATTGGCCAAATGTTTGTGGACCCCTGATATGCAGAACCATGCGTTGCTTTTGGAATAACCTTCAGTCTTGTGTGACTACATTTTGGATGGAAGGGATATTCTTGAGCACTTGAAAAGGTCTGAGGTTCAGTCAGCGTTTTCCAGCTCATCCTAGAGGTGTTCAGTTGGGTTGAGGGGATCAGGGGGCTCTGTGGAGGACATGCGAGATCTTTTAGTCCAACCTTAACACAAAACAACTATGTCTTCATGGAGCTTTCTTTGTATACAAAATCATCGCAGGTGTACACTACACACACACACTGCTCCAACTCTACACAAACTTCAAAATAGATTCTACAAACTGCACAAACGCTCTCACGACCGCCCTGCGCTCTGACCCCGGCTTCCTAACATCGCTGGGTAACGCATTATGTACACGTGACGAGTAAAAAGCCCCCTTTACCTATTACCATATGCATTGTATGCACAAATGGGTCTGATGGTCAGGCTACTACAAACTTCTCAAACCTATTGTAAAGAGACACATTTAGAACAATTGGAATTGCGTTGCCATGGCTACGGGAGGGGATTTGCTAATCTGAGGTTTTTGCATGCAGTCGTATGCTCATGGACGGACTGACAGCAATTTTTTGTCTTTGTTCTTCTGTTTTGTGTGCGGATGCGTACTAATTCAGAATCTAAACAAAGCACAGCAGAGCAGACCAGAGGTTTGGACGTGAGCCCATTGTGGGGATAAATGGGGCACCACAGATGAGACATGCGTCAGAGAACGGGGGGCTTCATGTGGTGCCCGTGACTGCACACAAACCTTCATCACGTGAGTTCATATAATTGAGAGGGCGTCATTTAAAAAATCCCTCTCGCGCATTATGGCGACGTGCTGTGTGAAGAGGAGAGCGAGAACGATAAACTTCTCACCGTGATAGAAACAATAAACATCAGGATTCGTGCTGGTTTGTTTATCGGTTGCAAAATACTTCCTGCTTCCTTGTTGGATGAGTTTGAGTTCAGAAATTTGCAGATTTTGATATTGAGTAAAGATGATGTTCCAGCATGGGATGGAAGGAAAGAAAGAAAGACTGTTGTGAACTTGAATGGGGAAGAAAAAAAATATATAGACCCACGTCCCATTCCATGTTTAGTCCACTCTTCTAGGAAGATTATGGAGTGTGGAGATTCATGCTCATGAATAAACTCAGGTGCTGATGTAGGAATTAGAGGGCCTGTGGGATTGCGTTCCAATTTGTTCAATAGGGATGAGGTCAGAGCTCTATAGCAGGCCATTCAAGATCTTCTACATCTTCCAACCCATGGAAAAAATATCTTGATGCAGCGTGCTTCACGTATGGTGCGGTAATCAGGTGTCCAAATACTTTTGCCAATGTTGTTTAGAATGACGTAAGAGTTATTACTCCAGTGGGATGTTTACACCAAAGCTTCAGCTGATGTGAGGTTAGAGCACCTGATAAGATGCGTGTCCTTGCGTCAGCTTCGGAGGGACAACTTGTTCTTGGTGATGTCACTGCCGTAATGCCTTACTTTCTCATTTGTTGACGATGGCTATCACCGTGTTCCATATCGTTTCGGAAAATTATTTTGTTATACTCACCGCAACGATACGGGTCACCAATTGAGATCAGGAACGTGTTTTGTGATGTCTTTGGGGAGCATTGCTTCTGCCAAAATAATGCCAAAATAAATTTTAAGTACTACAGAAACTTGGACTGTGATTGGGTCTGGAATTTTGACTGTGATTGGCTGAATTATTATTTACAATTATGCAGGTTATTTGATCAATTAATACTGAAGGTTATGAATGTGATTGGCTAGATTTAAATTTAGGATGATGAATGGGATTGGCTAAATTATCAGTGGAAATTAATGTCTTTGTTGAATTTAAACTCAGGATTGTAAATGTGATTTGGCTGGATTGAAATTTAAGGTTATGGATGTGATTGGCTGGATTAATACTGTGGATTATTAATGTGATTGGCTGGATTAATAACCAAGGTTATGGATGTGATTGGCTGGATTAATACTGTGGATTATTAATGTTATTGGCTGGATTGATATTTAAGATTAAGAATGTGATTGGCTGGGGTAATTAGTGAACATTGTTAATGTGATTTGGTTTCATTACTACTGAAGAATGTGAATATTGCGGGATTAGCATTCGAGATTAGGATTGTCTGGATCTAACCAAGATTATGCATGTGGTTGTCTTAATTAATACTGAAATTTATGAATGTGATTGGATGGATAAGTACTAAAGTGTATTTATGTGATATGGATTAATACTATGAATTATGAATGTGTTGGATGGAATTTAAAGTCAAGTTTATTGATTAGTGTAGCTGGATTTAAACTCAGGATTATGTACGTTATGGGCTGGATTAGTACTCAAGATTATGAATGTGTTTGGCTGGATTAACAATGGAAATGATGAATGTGATTGAATCTAAACTTGAGATTATAGATGCGAATCACTGAATTAATATTGGGAGATTATGAACCTGATTGGCTGGAATAATATCTAGGATTATTAATGTGATTGTCTGGATTAATACTGAAAAGTATTGATGTGATTGGCCGGATTTACCCTGAAGATTATAAAGCTATTGGCTAAATCAATAGTGGCGATTATGGATATGAATGGCTGGATTAATACAAAAGATTATACATGTGATTGGCTGAATTCATGCTGATTGTCATTAGGCAATAAATTACATGATTTCTTAATGATATGTAGACACACACACACACACACACACACACACACACACACACACACACACACACACAGTCGTTTCCATCATGTTAAAGGTGTAATTTCACTTCGCGCTGCTTCCTCTTGGTGTGCCAGGTCTTTCTCTGAAGACAAGTGCACCGAGGGGTGGACATGCTGTTTGTGCAGAGAAAAGTGTGGTGAGAATCAGATGCCTTGGCTTTGGGTGTGGTACACTCTGTTCTGTTCTTGTGGCCTTGGCTGAACACCGAGCGAATGCTGACTACCTAGCAGCTCCGCGCTACATCTCACGGTTGAGTAATTTGACATTCTTTTCTGGGGTTAAGGTTCCAAACCGTAGAATTGTACAACCATGAGCATCGACGGATTGTGTCGATGCCCATCCAGTTGGTATAGTCCTGCTTCTTGATCAGTTTTTAAGTTACTATAGGCATTTTGCGTATTTTGTTCAACAGTATAAAGTTTATTCGGATCTTCTTAGTAACTCTTTTGTGAAATGTTCTTCAAAAGTTTTAGGCATTTGGTCATGGAACTCTATAAAACAGCAGCAGAACTCGAATGTCTGCTGAAATGAAATATTTTGATGTATGAGAGTCATTTATGAGTACATATTAGTAGTGCAACAGTTCACAAAACTCACGGTACAGTTGGGGAGAAAAAAACGTTCATTCAAAACAGAAAATTGCTTCTTGTTTTTTTTTTTGTTATGGGGTTCAGCCAAAAAACTGAACCCCATAACATTAGACCAATGAAATTTCCGAACGGAAACGAAAAAACGCACCTCACCTGTGTTCTGAGCTGCACGGCATCGGGAGAAAAAACTTCCTTCGGGTGATTTTTAAATGCACGACGAATGCCAAAAGATAAACTCCAGAGGGAAATTGTTGTGAAAGGAAGGAGGAAGACAGTGAACAATTACTTTCTTGGTAGGCTACTGTTTAGATACATGCCGTTGTAACGCGTTAAGTCAGGGTGAAGGGAGAGCAACAGAAATCATATAAGCACAGACAGGTTTCCAAAACTCGTGCTTTTTTATTTTTCTTGGCAACAGCGTTAAGGGTTAGTCGAAGAAACTTAGAAATGAGCATTAGAAAATAATAAGGACATATTCCTCAGTCTTACACACACGCAGTAATACCAGAAGAATGCAGTGGCATGCTATTCCCAAAATACTGCTATGCTCCTAAAGGAAGCGCAACATATTTCACCCAAACTGTAGCGTGTCTTTCGTTAAAGCCTGTGTAAAGTACATTAGTGTAGACACCTGCGGCTTATTTATAATCAAAATAAAAATATTTGTAAAATTCAGTGGGTGCGGCTTATATATGGGTGTGCTTTATAGTCCGGAAACTACGGTATGTGAAAATGAAATTGATTACATTGAGTAATTGATTAAATAGGCCCAAATGAAGTAAACAATTGAAAAATTTTAATAAAATAGTTTACATTTGTTAGACCAGTTTTGGGGTAATACAGATGTGTATACAATTGTGTGTTTACATTTAACATTGGATTTTCAAGTTTATATGTCCTATTTAACTGTTTTACTTATTTTAGCCAAATGTCTGCATTAAAGAAACACACAAAGTTATTTATTTTTTTATTCCCATTATTTATATTATTATTAATTATTATTATTATTATTTTGATTATTAATTTCATCCTTCCAACCTTCATTTATTCACTTCCTTGATATGTGGAATTGTCCTTCTAAAAGAAATGTAAAAGCTGTACAGAAAAAAAAGCAAAATAATCCACATTCGCTAGACTGTCGTAAAAACTTTGGTGACGACTGGAAGTGGTAGCGGTTTTGAAACCTGAGTTTTCGCACATTTGCAGTACAAATCCTGTTTCCGGTATGGATCCAGTAGCGACAGTTACACTACGGAGACTAAACAAACTAGCAGTCTGCCACTTAATGTTTGTGAGGGAACTTAGATTTTAACTATGTTCCGCACTGCATTCAGTACCCATGCGCATCGTATAGAATAGATTTGGTACAAATAGGTGTACTGTTAATTAAGGTCTTCAATCCCTATCTTCATGAAGCTGGCATTGTGCCCACTAGCATTGTCATGCTGGAACAGGTTTGGGTCTCCTAGTACAAGGTGTCCTATACGACTGTGTGTTTGTGGTAACAGTTTGGGGACGAACCACATATAGTTGTTTCCTACAGACCATCCCAGGGCGGTAATTGTGTCTAACCTGACCACCCTCTTTGTAAAATCAGATTGGCTCAGATTGATCTGGGAGAGAACATATTCTACATGTACTTAGAGATCAAGGCCAACAAACAGTCTGGTCATCTCTATACTTAGCACTGCCCATATCCTGTAAGGAAATGTATTGGAAAACGCCGCTACGTCAGGCCATGCTAACGGAATACTTATTGTTCCTTTGCCATAAAACCAAGTGGTTCAGACCACATGTTTAGTGCAACGGTTGTCGTTTTATTGTTTTCCAGGAACCTGTGTCCTTTAAGTGGAACGATTCGGTTCCTCTGCAGTTCCTTGAACTGTTAACGGTTCTTCTCTGAATCATCTGTGTCAGCCAACTTGCCCCTGTTCAATGTCCAGCCTCTGTAAAGCCTTTAGAGTGGCAGCTTCTTTGAAAAATTGCCGTCTTTCCTGGCAATCCGAGACAGACAGATAAAACCCTGCGCTTTCTCCTTTTGCCCGACCGAATCGAGAAGCAGCCCACGCGACATCTTTGTTGTTTCCTCAGCTCAGATGCTCGAGAGATGGATAGAGAGAGAGGAGTCCCTGTGAAGATTCATAGCAACTTCAAGAAAGAAATCGGCCCGTTATAAGTGATGTGTGTAGCGTTGTGAGATGAAGATGCAAACAGAGAGACCTCCAAAGAGGCAGCTACGAGTCTAAAGGTCGCTAGTGCACCGCTGACTTCCTGTTAACTTTTCCTGTCAAGTCTTCAAGCTCTTCCTTGAAATCCACCCTCAGGGTTGTTTTAAGGTATTTCCTGACACTCCATCCAGACTGAAATATTTCTGGAGGATTTTTCTTTGTAAACATATGGTTTTCAAGGGATGGTGTGAACGATCTTGAGTGGCCTGCAATAGAGCTCTGACCAAACCAGTGATCATTTTTGGAATGACTTAGAATGCTGATTGCATCTCAGACCCCCTTTCTTCCATCAGTACCTGATGTACCTTTACTAAAGCCCTTGTGGCTGAATGAGCACAAATCTCAACAAGATCACTAGTGAAACATCTTCCAAGAAGAGTGGAGGCTATTAGAGGAGCAAATATGTGAAGGTGAAATGCGATGTAGATACCAATCTTATGGTCAGTCAACTTTTGTCCATATTGTGTATTTGTTATTCCTCTCTGGATTTATATTACATTAACAATCATTCTTGCACTGATCATTAGCACCTGTTTCCAATTTGCATTTCCACTACCAGACTTTGATTTATACAGAGCACCACAAAGTAGGTCGGCGTTTCAGCTCTCGTTATCGCCAAGCCACAACTCTTAGGCCCTTGAGTAACCCTCTGTTTAAAATCTGTCTAAACTTGTCCATTCATCTGTCCAGCATTCATTACATGACAATCTCGCAACAATACGAGATGAAACACAGGTTTGCTATAATTCAGCGCATTGAGATACACGGTGTGAACTTTTAAACACTAAGTGCTCCACACCGCTTTGGGTTCACCGCTCAGTTAATCATAGCAAAGAATTCGAAATACACGACCTTGTGCTGAAGAGCCTTAAAATATTGAATAGGCTTTACACTGACTGAGCAGTGAGTTGCTATTGGAAACCTGTTAGGATACGACTACAGCAATTACATCAGCTTAATAATGGGAAAAAATAGAACGGTGTTACCTTGAGGCCTGCGAACGTGTAGGTTGGCCCAGGGATCTTCTTTTTATACTAAAACAAGTATCATTTGCTGCTTAAATCTTGGCTGTTGCTGTGTTTTTGTGCTCTGTTACGAGTTTCCTGGTGATAAATGAGTGGCCCTGACGTCGATAGAGGGTGTAATGTGTAAAACCTGCCGATGTAATAGGATTTTTGAACACTTGTTACTCCAAAAATATACATGCTGGTATTTTCATGATTTTGCTGTTTATATATGTGTATTTCTTTCTTTTTGTATAGCGCTTTTAACAATGGACAATGTCTCAAAGTAGATATATATATATATATTTTTTTTTTTACCTTTATACTTGAATGATGTATTAATTGAAATGTATGTTTGATCAAATTCTGAGGAATTGTTTTAATTTTTTTAATTTAATTTTTTAAGAAAAATTACAGGTTATAGATTATTAAAGTGTATGGGAGTACATGCATGTAGCAATCATAGCCAGTAGTATGTAGCAATTATTGTCCCTAGACAGTCAAGTTATGCCAGAATTTATGGCAGAATTCAAGGAAGCAGTCACTAGAAAAGAGTTGCAGGACAACCTGAAAGCAGCTGGAACAGAACTGCATCGCGATCACGTTGTATTGATCAGTTGACGAAAAATTTGTCATTAGCTGTAATTTATTATTGTGTTTGGAAAAAAAATCCAAGCTATCCCTTGAACACCATATCCGCAGTCGAGTATAATATATATCGTTTACGACAGGGGTCTTCAAGATTTTTCAGGTCAAGGACCCCCTAGGCGATTAGAGACATGGGGCATGGACCCCTGATACAAAATGCAAAATACAAAACCCATTATATTACACTAGTTATATTATGTTAAGACAATTTGAACTGTGTTGTTCTTGTACACGCATCATCGTCTGTATATTTTCATTTATTTTGAAATCTTCCAAAAAGATTTATACATCATAACAAACATATATTTTGCAATTAAAATCCCAATTTTTTAAGTTGTTCACATTTTAATAGATTTGCATTTCTTTTTTCTATCATATTTGCACGAACTTTAGCTTTAATTTTTAATAGAACTTGCATTTAATAATTATAATATATTTATTTTTATTTTATATTAAAGCTTTGATGTTTTTACCCATGTTTATTTTTTTCATCAAAAAAAAATGTGATTCAACTTTAGTTGGCAAATCCCTTGCAGTACCACTACGGACCCCCGGCTGAAGACCCTTGGTCTACAATAATATAATTGTTATTTAGATTTTTTTGAGTATATCGCAAAATACACCTACAGAGCATACATTATGAAATGAGGTCTAGTAGACTAGACTTTTAGAATGCGTTCTTTCAGTGCATGATTTAGTCTATTAACCTGTATTTAGAATGATCACAAAATTCAAGATATGGGGCAGTACATTTTTTCTCAAAAATCAGCATCAGTGAGTTACGTTTTAGACACCGCATTATATGTTTTTGCTCGATTTCGACCCCCCAACAAAAATCCAAACAAAGCCACAGCACTGTTTTGCGTCTTTAAGCAACGTGATAGTGTTTAGTTCCCGAATGAATCACACGTTTAAATAATTCGGTTCAATCGCAATGACTTAATTATTAACAGTGACTTAATGATGGTTTAAATTTCACATTTAAAGGTTTTTTTTATTTTTTGAAAACTCTCGAATATCAGGATTTAACGTTTAATGATTAAAACATGGAACATTATTTATGCATTTGTAACCGTGTGTAAACGGTGTGTAAATACATCTAAATGCCACTTCAGATGCAGCTTCTGTTTCGTTTGCATTTGATACTGAATTAATTTTCGTGGTAAGAGCCAAAATGTCTCATTATTCTAAATGACTGATTAAATGAATATGTCTCAAAAGATGATGCACATTTTTAGAAAAGTAAAAAAAAAATGCCCAGAAAAGGTAAAAAAAAAAAAAAAAAAAATCCAATTAAAAAAAAATAATTGGAAAAGATTCATTTCTGTGAAAAAATCCAATAAAAAAAAAATTGGAAAAGATTTATTTTTGTCACTGCTGTGAATTAACTACCACAGAATATGGGAAATTTTTAGGAGTCAGCTGTCCACGGTAGTTCTTAATGTACAAGCACAATATCACACTGAAGCAAAATATCGTTATTGATAAAAAAATAATAATAATAATTCTAGATTATTTTTGGGGTTTAAGTAGCTGGTGAGCGCATTATGATCTGGATTTACTTCCTTTTCAAATTGTAGTCCAACTGCGAGGAAACGGCACGAACCTGTGGAATAGAAAAAGTCTGTTAAGAATAGTCTTAACACCATTGTATCTTTTTTTTTATTTTTATTTTTTTACCTCAGACACACCTTCTGGCAATATCGCAAGGAAAACCCCCAGTCCCGCGTAGGCGATCCGCCTCCAGACGGCCTTCCCGGCTTCAACAGCGGCGTGATGCTGCTGAACCTGGAGACCATGCGCCGTTCTGAGCTCTACAACCGGCTTCTCGAACCTGAACACGTCGCTCAACTCACCGAGAAATATCGCTTCCGGGGCCACCTGGGTGATCAGGACTTCTTCACCATGATCGGCATGGAGCATCCCGAGCTCTTCCAGCGTCTCGACTGCGGCTGGAACCGGCAGCTGTGCACCTGGTGGAGGGAGCACGGCTACGGCGACGTGTTTCAACTGTACTTCCGTTGCCATGGCCCCGTACACATTTACCATGGGAACTGCAATACTCCTATACCCGACGACTGAGGAGTTACAGGGGTTTTCGCACGTTTCGAACCTGCTCTATTGTGTGCAAGAGACAAATGACCAATGAATGAAAAAATGAGAAGAAACTAGGCCATGCCTCCATTTCTTTAGCTCTACACAATTAGCCGGATGAATGATTCGCATTCCTTTAATATACCTTTGCTTCTTTCATCCATTTTGGAACGAATTCCAGCCAGCTCGCGTTAATGCCTTCTGCGTTTTAGCATCAAATATTGTAACATTGGTTTAAATCCGTGCTTCATTCGCAATCAAGCGCCACATCGAGGACCACTTGGTTCCGCCCCATGATGGAGGCCGCGATTCAAAATCTGAGAGTGCTGGCACTCATGGTATCTCTTACACCACTCGAGGTTTCGCATTTTGGAAACCGTAGAAAGAAGGGCAGAGCAGGAACCACACCACTGCAAGTTGTAAAGCTTTGTTGACCTCATTTTTTTTTCTTTTTTAAATCCTGCTAATCAGCTCCTTTCCATGTCCATTTTTGCAGATTAGGACGCGTCAGTTGCATCACAGGAAATAAACCCAAGCAGACAAATGTTTAACACATGCCAGATTGGTGGATGGTGGATGGCTGGTTTCCCAGAAAAAAAAGAAAAAAAAATGGCATGCTTAGCAAGATGCACTAGCATAGCCTCGCGGGTGGGAATCGGGATTCCAGGATTATTTCCGCTCTGTATGAGCAAAACTGCCGGTTATTTCTAAGCAAGCAAAGTTTCTGGCCGATTCCGACCCGAAAGGGTGCTGAGGGTTCGCTTTCTAATTGGGTACGCTGTATGACGAGGTAACAAAGCGCCTGATTCAAATCCAATATTGTCCGGTACAGTGGGGTCCTCGATACATTACAGCGCAAACCAATTTTTTTATTATTAGGTTTCCCTTTTCAGTCAGAATGTCTAGCAGTGTATAATGTGTGTATGGGCAGGCAGAGGGTTGCCAGGTATGAGCAAAAATGTCCATACTTGCTGATCCTAATATTAAAAATGGCAGGAAAATGCCTAAAAGTTTGGATTATAAACTATTTATTGTCCAGGTTGCCACCTAGTAGAACATTTCATTAGAGCATTTGCATAATACATTGTTGTGTATGAGGAGGCTCAGTGCAGTCATCCACTTAAAAGCTATGCTGATTTTATTATTTAGATTGAATCTGCTAGGGAGAGAGTGAATGAGTGTGAGTGAGTGAACGAGTGTGATGTAGTGACTGAATGAGTGTGATTGAGCAAGTGTGTGAGTAATTGAACAAGTGACTAAGTGAATGAATGTGTGATTGAATGAGTGAGTGAGATTGTGTGATTGAATGAGTGAGTGAGATTGTGTAAATGAGTGGACAATTGAGTGTATGGTTGAAACGGTGTGTGAGTGGACAATTGAGTGTGTGGTTGAACGAGTAAGTGAATGAGGGAGCGCTTTATTGAGTGAACAAGTAAGGATTTAAGTGAATGATAGTGAGTTTGTGAGTGTGCAAGTGATTAAACAAGTGAGTGGGATTGAATGGGTGAGTGTGTTGGTGATCAAACAAATAAATGTGTAATTGAATGGAAGAACAAGTGAATATGTGGTTTAATAACTGAGTGTGTGACTAAATGGGTGAGTGTGTGAGGAACAATAAGTGAATGAGTGAGGGAGTCAGAGAAAAAAAATGAGTGAGTAGATGGATGAATGAGAGAGTGAGTGTGAAAGTGGTTTTGTGTGTGTGTGTGTGTGTGTGTGATAGAGAGAGAGAGATAGACTGACTGCAAGATATCAGCACAGATGCAATGCTATTTGCGCCAACCAGTGTGCCATGACTCCAGGATTCTAGTATTAGATTAGTATTAGTATTGAAGGGTTTATTTGGTGTAAGATTTGGGGCCATTATATAAACAGTGGTGTTGTTAATAATGCGGTTTGATGATCGTGTCATTGGATACACTCACGTGTCCAATCCGCAGACTCCTATTGTTCCATTTATCATCTAGAATGTTGAAAGTATACAGTACTGGCACAACAGTTTATCCATGACATTCAAACCTCAAGTACTGTAAAGTGCGGCTACATATGAAATTAAATAATTAATTAATTAAATAAGTTTGTAAACGCCTGTCTTTTATGGTTTCAAATGCAAAATGCAAATGCATGTTTGTTTCTACGCAGGAAGCTCATGTCATGTAACGGTGTTGTTAGATTTTTATCATCTCCGAACAAAAAACTTATTTTTTGAAAGGTTTCCCTTCAATTGAAATCAGATAACAGACAAGTATAAATACACAGTGGAAAAAACCTGCGCTAAAACTGTTCCTGATTGGGTAAGAAGACCTGGTAACCAGAGATGTTTGAGCCCAGACATAGACATTCCGTGCATCTTGTATACAGATCCTATAGACACTGAACAGACAACATAGGAATGTGTGTTTAGAGAACATGTATGAGGCCCATCTTAACATTAACAGGTATGAAGGTTTCCTTCAACCAAACAATGGAATAGTAGCCATGTTGGTTCAGTTTTTCTTTCACCTGGAAAAGGTCTCCAAAGATTCCCGCTCCAAGACAACCCCCAAACCATTAAGCTTCCGTGTCTGTTTTACTTTTGGTCTGATCACATCTTTCCATGTTACTTTATGTAATTTCTTCTGTTGGAGGCCATGTCCAACTTCACTGTCCAAGTCTCGCCCCTGTGTTTTTGCCTTTTACCCAGTTTGTCGCATTAGAAACTAAAGGAGTGTCTCAGAGTGTTTCCAAACTTTTGACAGGCCCTGACTATGAGATCATTCTAGTATTTCAGCATTCCGGTAATCAAAAAGTATTTTTTTTTAACATGAAAATGTCATTGATTTCTTGTATTTTTCTTTCGAATTTTGAATGTAAAGTCAACAATTGTGATGCTAAGCTGTCGGCACTATTCTATTTCGATAAAAAGTGAGATTTGTTTGCACAAATCTTTGGTGAGAGCTTTTTTTTCCCCTCCTATTCAATGCAGCTACAAATAGAGGTCTAATTGCCTTAAAACCACAGCAGCTCCATGAAGATATGTTTTACATTGGTTGGAAGATCTTGAGTGGCCTGCTAGAGATCTGACCTCAAATTTATTTCACACTTCTGGAATGAGTTGGAACTCTTCAAATTCTAGTGGAACATCTTCCCAGAAGAGTGGAGGTTACTAGGAGCGAATGGGATGGTTGAAAGAGGCAGATGTAGAAGACAGGGGGGTATGGAGACGGATGATCCGCTGTGGCGACCGCTAATGGGAGCAGCCGAAAGAAAAAGACGACATACATATTTTTTAGAAAAAAGTTGTTTTTCACTGCAAGTTTGGACTAGTGTGCAAAATTCGCCTTTGCGTTTCGGGTGTATTAGTTGGCATGCATGGAAATAATTGCAAACTGGTTCCCGGATAAACAAGGCATTAAAGGAAATAAAGCTGTAGGGGTTCAGTCTTTTTCCGGAGTAGCTACGAAGAGTATTACCTACCGAGCAAGTCTCATGTCAGGACGACCGGCAGTCTGGTGTACCGGCTGATTAGTTTTCGAAATGAAAAACGATCACTTAGAGCACTTCCGCTTGAACATCCAAACAAAAGCGAAAGCTTTTCCGAGCAAATAACATCTAAGTGAGTGAATTTCGGAGAGAAGGACACGGAGACGCTCTTTAATATGGGTCAAAGGCAGTGCTTTTTCTCCTGCTTTTATGCGGTCTTCCTTTATACACACACTCTAACTATTACACGCTTACGTTCTGCTCTGCACGTCCTTCCTCGTGAATCGGAGAAACCATGCTGGAAAGGAGTTTTCTCTCAACAAGGATCTTTTCATTCCAGCACACTGACCTACATCATTGACCCATTTCTTTTCTCCTTATTATTATTCTCAACCATAAGAATTTGAGGCATCATTATTTGGCCTGGAAATCTGCACTGCAAGATATTTATTAGCCAGCAGGGATGTGCATCTCAATAATTTTGGCTGATGTGATTCCCGTTTCGATGCATAGCCAACGATACGATGCGTTAAAGATGAAGCAGCTTTTGATGATGAAGCACCCCTATTACGATGCAGTCAAATCCAATTCGCTTTAGCACAATGCAATTCAATGCGATATGATGCAATGAAAAAAATACAATTGCGCTTGTATTTCTTTGGTTCAGACAGACAACAAATCATCAATTTACTGAGATGCCTTTTGACTGCTAATGCATGGCCCTTTCACAAACAGTGCCTTTATAGTGCAAAAAAAAATTAAATAAAACTACATTCTTTTTCTGTTCTGTCTTTAGGAAGATGCAGCTCTACCTCTGCCATGTTAATCTATATTCTCTGTGACTCTCAGGACACTAGGGATGGAATG
Source organism: Silurus meridionalis (assembly GCF_014805685.1). Lineage (NCBI taxonomy): Eukaryota > Metazoa > Chordata > Actinopteri > Siluriformes > Siluridae > Silurus > Silurus meridionalis. Next base: position 24,168,605 of record NC_060892.1, read on the forward strand.
GTTTACTGCATCGGCATAAAAGTTAACATGCATCGGATACAAGTTGGCATTTATATCGCAATGCATAGTTTTTAACATCTTTGCAACGGTAAAGACGAATTTATTTGTATAAAATGATTAGTGGATGTGCATTACTTTTATTATTTAGAAAGTTTTTGCACTTCAAAGGCCTGTAGGTGAAGGGGCTATGCGTTAGAAGTCAGAAAGCACTTAAGTATATTGATGATTTGCTGTGTGTAACTTTTATGCCGACGCACCGATGCAATACCTAATAAAAAAAATTGCCATCCCTAATAGCCAGTAAGGGAGAATATAAAGGTAAAACAATGGCATGAATTCGATTTTGTATTTTATTTTGTATACCCCCACAGCATCAGCGAGTCAAAACAACGGATCAGTGAGTCAAAATAATGACACAGCAGATGTTATTAAAGCTGTGCATTTAGATGCTGTAAAATCTGTGCTACAAAATGTGCTCGCAAATAAAAAAAACATTTAACTTCTGTGCATTGCCAATATGTCCTGCACAAAATAGTGTAATAGACTACATTATTACCCCCACACACACACACACACACACACACACACACACACACACACACACACACACACCCCACCCCAAACCCTTGAAAGCCTCACTGGGTAGAAACCGTAATTTCATGCTCACCTTTGAAAGGTTAATCATCCTTGTGAAATTCAGATAAGAGTCAAGGCTGGCTTGGAGCCAGGCTGAAATAAGTGAAGTACTGTTTCCAAATGAAAAAATATATATATAATTGACATCTTGTTAAAAGGAGACTCCAGGTGTGCAATGGGTACACAGCTGCAACAGTATTTACAAAGAGACAAACCCCTCAGTATGACTGTAGTTAGGTTTATGTTCATTATTTTTTACATTTCTTATGAATTTACATGTATTTTAGCTATAATCAGCCTCATTCAGCCACAAGGGTGTTAGTAAAGTCAAAATGAGGAGACCTGGGGTGTGTTCCAAATCACTTCAGTTCAGCCAATCAGTCCAATCAAGTTTCTCCGCACCAATCTTTATTGAACTCACTTTGTGTACAGCGCCATTGTCATTTACATTTAACAATACTAATTCATATCCGGGAGTAGCAGCTTGGTGTGGATTGGATTTAGAACTTTCGGATTTAAAGGTCCAGTACCTTAAATACTAAGCTACAACCTCCCTCACCGTCATGTGACCCCAAAATTCTGGTAAAATCAATGCTACTGCATCCTATACAATTGTGTGCTTCAAGCATTGTGGTAACAGTTACTGTTATAAAGAACCATATATGGCTGCAGAAGTTCGGTGTCCCAGAAAATTTGTCCATATAGTGTATTTTTATTCCTGTTCCCCAGGCAATGCACGTGTTTGAGCATTCATTGACCTTCTTGACATCATAATCACTTTTTTTGTTGTTGTTGTTATATTCACTTTGATTTTCTCCTCCAGCATCTGCGTTTGTGTCTCATCAACTGTGGCTAGACGAAAATTAAGCCCTCGTGAGCCTTGCAGCATTTGAACATTTATGAGCGATGCTCATCCATAGCGGAGAATATTTCCAAAGGTATCCGTTTTCTCCTCTTTATAAAGGTCGGCGGTGTCAGATCACCGGATCGCCGCGAATTGACGTCATCGTGCATAAGACTCTGTACTTTTCCGTTAGGGGGAGGAGTCGTTTGTTTGAGAAGGAAAGTTTCGGATGAAAGGCAAAGCTTTCGGTGGCATACCCTGCATTCTTCATGTTTAAACAATAAGAGATGAGTGTTTCTTAAAACACCGCAAGTAGATAAAATTGTTATTTGGCATTCATCCTTGTGAATGGGAAAAATTTCTTTTTCAGCATTCGGTTTGTTCTGCAGAAAGATTCATGGCAGAGCTTCTGCACTTTAATGGCTATAGAAGCATGCTAATCTTGTCTTTTAAGAGGAATACGATTGTTGCATGTTTTTTTATCCACCATAAAATGTCAAAGATATCCATTGGAAGGGGGTATCACAGTGGATAAGATGTAAGACTTCTGATCAGAAGGTCACAAGTTCAAATCTCACTGTCACTAAGCTGCCACTGCTGGGCCCCTGAGCAAGGCCCTTAATCCTTAACTGCTCAGTTGTATGAATGAGATCATTGTAAGTCACTCTGGATAAGGCCTTCTGCCAAACGCTGTAAAGGCATTGGCCATTAAGATCAAAGGTTGTGAGTTCAAATCCCAGCACTAAACTGTCAGTGCTGGGCAGCTTGAGCAAGGCCCTTAACCTTCGATTGCACTGTTGGTCTTTTGATGGAGCCTAACTCACAAAAAAAAATTCAATTGAAATGTTCAACACTGCAGGGGCAACATCAAGCCAACCCCCCTAAAAAAGGGAATGAACTTGCAAGTGGTGTCCACAAACAGTTGCTCTTTCCATCTTCTTTCCTGTGCTGTCACAAAGATAAGGAGATACTGAGAAGTGCTGGACAGGGCCATTGAAGGGCAACAAATTCATCAGCAAGACTGGTATCTGCTTCTTTGAAGAAGAGCGTTGCCAGAGTCCTTCAGCAGAATTTCTGAAGGCATTTTCCTGCATGTTTCTGAATAAACTGTCAGGAACAGATCAATTTACATTTACAACTTTTGGCAGACACCCTTATGCAGAATGCGTCTGCCAATTATATTTTAAATTCACTTATACAACCCCTGGCAAAAAGTATGGAATCACCCTTCTCAGAAGATGTTCATTCAAATGTTTAATTGTGTAGAGAAAAAACCAAGCACATATATGCCACAAAACAATTTTCACTCAACAAAACAATATTCTGGCTGTATAAAACACTTAAAAAAACAACAAAGAAAGATAACTATAGTCAATTACAAGTGTTTTTACAGATCAAACAGAGGAAAAAAATATGGAATCACACAAATCTGAGGAAAATTATATGGAATCACCAAATAAAAACACTACTAGTACTTTGTTGCACCACCTCTGGCTTTTATAACAGCTTGAATTCTCTGAGGCATGGATTCAGCTAATGACAAACAGTATACTTCATCAATCTGTCTCCAGCTTTGTCTTATTGCAGTTGCCAGATCAGCTTTGCAGGTTGGAGCCTTGTCGTGGACCATTTTCTTTAATTTCCACCACAGATTTTCAATTGGATTGAGGTCCGGACTATTTGCAGGCCATGCCATTGACATTATATGTCTTTCCTGTAGAAATGTTTTCACAGATTTTGCCCTATGGCACGATGCATTATCATCCTGAAAATGATGCTACCATCACCAAACATCCTTTCAATTGATGGAATAAGAAAAGTGTCCAAAATCTCAACATAAACTTGTGCATTTATAGAAGATGTAATGACTGTCATCTCTCCCATACCTTTACCTGACATACAACCCCATATCATTAATGATTGTGGAAATTTGCATGTTTTCTTCAGGCAGTTGTCTTCATAAATTTCATTGAACGGCACCAAACAAAAGTTCCAGCATCATCACCCTGCCCAATGCAGATTCGTGATTCATCACTGAATATAACTCTCATCCAGTCATCCACAGTCCAAGATTGTCTTTCTTTAGCCCACTGGAACCTTGTTTTTCTGTTTAGATGTTAATGATGGTTTTCGTTTGGCTTTTCTGTATGTAAATCCCATTTCTTTTAGGCGATTTCTTACAGTCCGGTCACAGACATGAACTCCACTTTCTGCCCATTTGTTCCTCATTTGTTTTGTTGTGCATTTTCTGTTTTCAAGGCATATTGCTTTAAGTTTTCTGTCTTGGCGCTTTGATGTCTTTCTTGGTCTACCAGTACGCTTCCTTTTACAACCTTTCCATTTGATTTGTACTTGGTCCAGATTTTAGACACAGCTGACTGGGAACAACCAACATTTTTGCAACATTCCGTGAAGATTTACCTTCTTTGAGAAGTTTGATAATCCTCTCCTTTGTTTCAACTGACATCTCTCGTGTTGGAGCCATGAGTTATGTCAATCATCTTGGTTCAACACATCACTAATGTGTGCAAGCACTCTTTTTTAACTGCAGACTAATTAGCAGTTGTAATCAGATACAGGTGTTTGTTTTAGAAATGCAAAGTGCATGGTGATTCCATATAATTTTCCTCAGATTTGTGTGATTCCATATTTTTTTCCTCTGTTTGATCTGTAAAAACACTTGTAATTGACTATAGTTATCTTTCTTTGTTGTTTTTTTAAGTGTTTTATACAGCCAGAATATTGTTTTGTTGAGTGAAAATTGTTTTGTGGCATATATGTGCTTGGTTTTTTCTCTACACAATTAAACATTTGAATGAACATCTTCTGAGAAGGGTGATTCCATACTTTTTGCCAGGGGTTGTACAACTGAGCAGTTGAGTCTTGCTTAAGGGCTCAGCAGTGGCAGATCGGTGGTACTAGGATTTTAACTTACGACCTTCTGTTATATTTGTTGCTGAAATTTTAATCTGTTGACACCTGAGTATGAAACCCATTGGCTATCGGATCCACTTATCTGTGAAGTCTTTCCACTACATTTTTAAAGCATTTGTGTTGATTCAGATACAAGGCCATTAGTAAGATCAGGTACTGATGGTGAGGAGATAATGAGTTCTAAGGTTCAGACAGAGTTCCAGTTCATCCAAATGGTGTTCACTGTGGTTAAGGAGATCAAGGCTCTGTGCAGGAAACTAGAGTTCTTCCATTTTGATGTACAGCTGTATTGCAATGATGGAACAGGGAAGCATTTGCATTGACATTTATGCCATTTGGCAGACATCCTTATCCAGAGTGACGGCTTTGCTCAAGGACCCAGCAGTGGCAGCTTGGTCAAGGCAGTTGATCCAAAGTCCAATACTTCAACCACTGAGCTTCCACTTCCACTTAATGTCCATTGAATTATATTGCTATCATTTTGGATTGGTTTGATTGGAGATACCAGTCAGGCACACCCAATCCAATGTTCTTCACCTATTTCCTCATTTCACATTTTTGCGTTACGATCTGTATAGATTTTCTTCAATGATGTCAAGCCTCCTTCCTAGAGCATGATGCTGCCGTACTTTACTGAGTACGGATGAACTTGGCCAGGTGTCTGGGTTTTTCTGGATGGATGTAATACTTGGGATCGAGGCCAAATAGTTCAGGCCTAGTTTGATCCTGAACTGGAATCACTCTTTCTCATTTTTTGCTTTAAGTGCCTTTTTGGCAATTTCTAAGCAAACTTGATTACTTCCATAAGGCCTGATTGGTTGAGGCATGGTTGTCCTACTGGCACATGTTTCCATCTGACCGCTGAAGTTCTGTCAGACTGATTTTCAAGTGCTTGGCCCCATGATTAAAGGCCATCTCTCATGTTTTGCTGTTGGTCAGTTTGGAGTATTCGGTTTTGGTGAGTCAGTTTTCCATTTCACTATAAAGTGCTTTTTCTCTATGGTCAAGGCTGCAGAATATGTTCTAGTACCCTTTCCAAAACAAGCCAGTAGAGAATGTTGTTTGATTTTGTTACTTTTTTGTGCTCTCAGTTTGACCTCAGAAAGGTTTGATGGATAATCGATGTAAACAAGATTTGTCTGGACTTCTTATTGTTGGAAATAGGGTTTAAATGCTTGTGTGAACAGGGATATTTTATCCTTTTTGCTTTTAAGGCAATGAATTCAAATCATGATAGAGGGTCTGAATACTTTCAGAATTGCTCATATTGACACATGAATACAAGAATTCAGACTCAGTGACCAAGTCAGGCAGCCAACCAACAGCTCTCTTAACACTTCCACGCTAGAGTTCCAGTCCCTACAATCACCTTCTACTGGTGCCACTGTTTTTCTAATCCATAAAGGCAACTGAAAATAGCAGCTTAATTTTAAAGGTTGTGGTAAAATTTACAGGCTTTGGGTTACTGATCAGAAGGTCCGGGACTCAAGCCTAGCGTCGCCAAGATGCCACTATTGGGCCCTTGAGTTAGGCACCTCTAACTTTCTCTGCTCCAGGGGTGCGATACTGACCCTAACAAGCTGAAATACTGTACAGTTTGGGTAAATTTGTGCCCATGCTAGGCTCACATTATTGCTCCGGGCTGACAGGAATAGGGCCTGAGTGCTCTTCTTCTGTTCTTCTGCATTCACCTCAAGGTTTGGCCTGGATTATTTTTATTCAACTTCAAGAAAAGCTGGTTCTCAAAGTTTTTTTTTTATTATTCCAGCTCTTTTTCGACTGAAAGTAAGAGGTATAAGAAAATACTGATACACGGAAATTATCATGAACATTTGTTTGACGATACTTATTGCACTTATAACCAGACAAAGCTTAATTTGTGTTTTAAAGAACAGTATACACAAACCTAAAGAGCGGACTGCGCTTGCGAGAGTACTGGACATGCTTGACTGCATTCCCTACCTTCATAGAAGAATTCATATTTTTTATGTAATCTTTATTTTTTTGCCTCCCAAGGATTGTAGCTTTTGGATGTAAAATAACTAGTTAGCGCTCAGCTTCGACTACTAGCCTAATACTAATGTTAATACTACTAATAACTGATCATGGTCAATTAAAATATGGCAAATTAAAAAGTACTTATGAATCATAAGGTAGTTGAGAAGATCGAAAGCAGCCGACAAATTACTTGCGTACAATAACAAAATTCCATTTACTCAAATACTTTACACCACTACCCCAGTAGGAGGTGCTCTATACAGTTCTGAGTTGTTGAAAGCTACTAAAGTACATGAAAATCCTGTCCAAGGAACCAGTTTGAGGCGACTTTGCAATTCTTTTTCCCTGCTGACATCCTTTCTCAGATGCACAACATGGTTTTGGTTAGATCAAACCAGTCTAGCCTCTGATCTCTTGCATCATCCAGATTCTTTTCAGCCCACATGATTGCTGCTTAACGGATGTGTTTGGTTTTTGGCAGGATTTCGTCTAAACTACAGACCTTGCACATGCAGAAAATCTCAGGACATCAATAACAATGCCAAATCATCAAAAGCACATTTGTTGCAATGTAGTTGTTGATGTGAACGTTAAGTTCTTGCCCAGTATGTGTTGGATTTTATTTTATCAAAATGTGTTTTGGTCACCTGACGTCACTTGTGAAAAATTTGGACAATCCTGAAGACAAAAGCTACTCACAAGATACTTTTGAAAATACATTATATAGCCAGACGTTTGCAGACACCTGGTCAAAATTTTTTTTTTATTTAGTCCCACTCTTCTTAGATGATGCTTGTGGAGATTTTGTTTCAGACAAGATGGTGTTAGTAAAGTCAGGTACTGATTGTAGGTGAGGTGAGGAGGCCTGGGGGTGCAGTCAGCATCCCAGTTCATCCCTAAGGTGTTCAATAAGGTTAAGGTTAAAATTTTAAGCTCTTAGTTTAAGACAATGGTAAATTTCATGCTGCCACATCTAAAGGCATCTTATACAGATGTGCCCTAATTTGCGATTTTTGGAAAGAACCACATATGGCTGGGAACGTTAGAGGTCCCAATATTTTTGTCCATATAGTTTAGTTTAGAGTTAAGCTGTTGGTCATTTAAACATTATCCCTGTATGAAAGTGTATGTGACAAATAAAATGTAAATTTGAAAATGAACTATAATAATATATAATATACTTACATGTATATTTAAACAAATGCTTTCTATTTGAAAGCATTTTGAAACAAAAAAAAATTAGAAAAACGCTGATTTGTTTTAATAGAAAGCAATGCAATGCCAATGCTTTTTTGATAGATCTCCCCAAACTCTATATAAAGGGGGTCTGCCAAGTGCCATAAATGTAAATATTTCTATTGAAGCATTGCCTAGACTTTAATGTTATAGTTATTTGCCTGAAAGTGATTTATTTTTAAAATATTGTTGCATTGTTGCTTCTTCTATTGTATATTACCAACTCCTAACTTTTGCCCTCCTTCTCCTCGATCTTCTCTCCCCTCTGTTGCTTTCCCGCCCTCCCTCCCTACTTGTTAACCGCGAGTAGCAGACTTGCACCGTTATTCTCCGACTCTGACAAGTCATCTTTGTTATGCTTATGGAAGTGATGGAAGCAATGACCCACATAAATCCTCGATTCTCGATTCCCGTCATAGCTCCTCGCCCCCTGTTACATGATCAGCCTTCCGATTGTCGGATTCTTCTTCTTAATTTACTGATGCTGGCATGGGAAATATTCGATTCTCACCTGCCAAGATCAGACCTTGTTTCACAACATGTCCGTTGCGATAAAAAAAAAAGATATGTTTTATAACATTGTGAAGTAACCAGCTATACATAATCAAATCTGGCTATAAAAAGTAACAAAAATTACCACAAACTAGCTTTTTTTTTCTTTTAAAGCAAAAACGTGAGGACGTATTGGTTAAAAATGTGTTTATTGTTCATTTTTTATTACCTTTCCCTGTCAACTCTCTCCTGAGGGTGTTTGAAAGCACAATAGCTTTAACTTTATGTCTCGATTATGTTGTGCTGCACAAAAGACGACTTAAAGCCGGCGCTCGTGTTCTTTCTTTGTCGCTAAGTCCATTACCGTGTTGCGGGGGGAAAAAAAAGCGTGATGTTTGCTGTAGATCACAACAGTCTCACGTGCCGGTGGGTCTTTTTTTTTTTTAAGGCATTAGGAGACGATTTGAACCGAATGCTAATAAAACCACATTGTAGAATTCATTGTTCAATGTTGAGAAATCCATTTTACGGATTCACAGTGATGTTCGTCTGTTTCTCTTAGCATTGGAATTTAAGATTCTCTGCTCTTGTAATGGTAGCCAGCGTGACCTCGATCTGCGGAGGGTGAAGGCCCGTGGAGCTTTAATGAAAAGAGATGGCAGCTGTGGTTACCTGCTATTTCAGGGCTAAATTATTTATCTCTTGCTTTCCAAGCCAGAGAAATGCAATCCGCCCAGGCTTCTTCTTTTCTATCACAGCGAGCTCGGCTACAACACCGGACACAAGTAAACGTGCTTTTAATGGTGCTCTAGCACTTACAGACATTTGCATATATTTTGGTATTCCTATAAAAGAAACGTTTGGACCATTGTATTGATGATTTGAAATGTTGAATTTTATCAAATGCATATTGACAAGACATTATTCTTCTGGGAAAATGTTCTTTGGACAAAACTGGTGAGAGATATTAGCACAACAGCTTGTGCATAGGTGCACAACGGAATGTGATAGAGAATTCTGGCATCTCCAGCCATTAGGATAACTTAGATATTACCTACTAAACCAGCTGGACTCCACCATAGTCAAGGGGTCATCTTCCCATGCATCGCTAAGGTGACTGGGCTGATCGTGGGTGACCGTGTCTCTGTCTCATTCCTCACTAATGTGGAGATTTCTGTGGGGTTATTCATAATTAGATTACATTTCAAATCCGATGTCACAACAGTACTAACTAAAGACTGCGTTCGCTTGAGGCTGAGGCAGTTGGAGTTGGAGCCGGGAGACGACAGAGACATAGTAAATACAGCACGGCGTTTGAGGTAGATGGCGTGAGTCAAGTCTTATGGGGGTCCCCAGTTGTTGGGATGGGGGGTCCCCAGTTGTTCGGGCGGGAGGTGTTGGGTCTTTCACTCAGATTCAGCTATTTACGATGTAACACAAAACATTGTAAAAGTGTTTAAGGGCCTGTTTGGGGACCTTTTTTATTAGTTAAAACATTAAAAAAGGATGGCAAAGTATCAGGCGATGTCAGGAAAAGAATACATGTTAACTTTTCCACCTAGAACAGACATAAACATCGTGGTCTGTCTGGTTTTGTCTGTGCCTGCCTTCCTGTTTTGGTTGCAGTTGACAGCTTTTTTAAATGCAAACTCAAATATGTACTGGATTCTTGCCAAATTCTTTCCACAGATATAGGCTACTAGCTTCAAATAAGGGTTGCTTTTGTCATAACCGGGCCTATTAATAATGAAACATTTAATTTAGGTTGAATACAAAACACCTGACATGGAGTGTTTTCAGAAAGTGAAAATAACCCTTCATAAAAGTAAAAAAAGTGGCGATACCTATTCCTAGTTGGACCTAATGGCTCCTCCAGCAGGATAGTGCCCCAGAACAAACCCCTGAAAGCACCCAATGAATGGCCAGCTATTCCGAAGTGGTGTTTTATGAGTCCTGAATTCTACTGAACAACTATGGATAAAGTTGAACCGTGTAGGTCTTAAAAATTCTTAAGTTGAAAAATCAACATTTTAGGCTTTGCAAAAACTAAATTCGCATTTCAAAATCTAAATTAATTTTAAATATGGTAGTTCTTTCGTTTGCTAGTCCAAATATAATTTGTTTGTGTTGTGACTACAAATGAGACCAACAAGCAACAGCCAATCAGTTTTCTGTTATTGGCACAAATCTTTCTTAGATTGAATTTTTCAGCTATATGGAAGTGCAAGTTTAGCGATACTTGGCTTGAAAAAATTTTATTTAGTCCTTGGTTTAAGGCCAGTTCCTAACATCGTATTTATGTGTGTTTTTGAATAAGGTCTGATATAGCTCTTGAATTTAATTCTTAATGGTTTTAATAGGTATTAAAAAAAAAGTCGTAACTTTCACTTTTTGAAAACCCCCGAGAAGGCACCCTTCAAATCTGAGACAGCTGGACAAGTTTCATTGAAAGCCGCAGAACTCACTTGTTTACAGTGGTTGCCTCCAAAGGCTGTGCAATGAAAATCAAATGTAATGTGGGAGGTGGTAGATCAATTTTTAAAGCATTGTACCTAGGAACAGGAGGTCATGTGTTTTAATCCCAGTACCACCAAGCCCTTAACCCTTAAGTCGCTCTGGATAAGAAACATCTGCCAAATGTAGTAAATAAAAGTTTTATGATAGATGACAAATTTATCCACCTCCTCATGTGTCCTCGTGCTAGTTAAGCAAATTAAAAAAAGTAATACTCCTCAGGATAAGAAACATGCAAAAAAAAGAGCACTTAGTTTCGAGTAATGCCGTCGATGACATCTGACTACTCGGTCACCATGAAACCGCAACAGAGCTGTGCATAGAAATTGCAGTTATTATTTTTTAGACATCTTCTCCAGTATAATTGGAGTCTCGACGTGCAGTCTGGCACTTTTAATTGGTTGAAGCAGACGGGGACAGGTTGACTTTTAAATCTGGTCCTTCTCAAGGACTCTTTTTCGTATTATTAAGTTTTTCCCTCATCACTGTTGCTTCTGGCTCGTTCATTAGGTTTAGATTTCTCAAATTTAAAATTATTATCCTACAATTTTTTAAATACGCGATTGCGAATCCTTTGCCGTCTTTATCCATTCCAAATGCTCTGGTGATGCCTCGCTAAACCATTACTGCATCTCCGATCTCTTCCTACTTGTTTTTGGAGCAACTTGCTTTCAGTTTATATTAGTTCAGTGCAGGTCTGGTGACTGAGTCGGCCATTGCAGAATATTCCACTTCTCAGGGCTGGTTCTAGCCAGTTATATTAAAGTGGGCTGGTACAAATAATAGGTGGGCAATCAGTGGTAGTGTGTATTATATGTGGTAGTTTGGTATTATATGAGGAAGTCAGGTGTGTCAGAGAAGTATGTGGGTGGTATAAGGGTGGTGCAGGACATGTATGAGAACAGTGTGACAGCAGTGAAGTGTGCAGTAGGAACGACAGATTGGTTTAAGGTGGAGGTTGAATTGCATCAAGGATCGTCTCTGAGCCCTTTCCTGTTTGCGGTGGTAATTAATATTTTAAAAGGTTATTGCACATGTAATATTATTATTATTATTATTATTATTATTATTATTATTATTATTGTTATTGTTATTATTGAACTGAACTATTGAAGATATTACCAATATATAGGTGTGGCATGAAAAACTATAACTATATCTATATATATAAAATATAGACCAGCTGTTTAAAATATAAATTTAAATATACTGTGGTACACAGCAAAATGAACCCCAAATGTTTTCCTCAAATGTTTCGATGGTTTGAAATCTTGATCACATAACTGGAATTCTGGGGAATGAGTGTCAGTACAGAGTTTTATGTGTTGGATATTTTCATGATTTCCTGAACATGTGAAAGGACAAACTGATATTTTTAGCAAATGAGGTAAGAAAGAGACTGAATCGGCCTGGAAGCACAATCTGTATTCCGATTCAGTTCTCTCTAGAAGCAGGTTGTCACTCACTCAGAGTGTACATCCTGTCTAACACGAGCCTTAGTCATAGTGTGAATTTGAGTGAAGGCATTGTCTGGAGTTATTTCCTTATCCACTACACAGCGGGTTAATATCTTCTGGGTTATTTAATGCATTGTTTTCTACTGCAAAAAAACTATTCAGAAAAAACCTGATGCAGATTATCTTAATGGTCTAGAGAGCGCATCCCCTGGGAAGCTCTGTGGATCACCAGGGGGCTCTCAGCGTTCCAGCTCATCCAGTGTTTAGTAGTGTTGAGGTCAAAGCTCTATAGGCGGCCACTGAAGATTTTTTGCACCAACCTGAGTACACTAGGAATGTGCATCTTAATGCCTAGCTAACAATACGGTACGTTAAATATACATATGAAGCAGCATTGTACCGATGCGACGCAGTGCGAAACGATTCACCCCTGTTACAATGCAGTGCGATTTGATTTAACACAATGCAATGCGATGCAATGGAAAAATGGTGCTACGCAATTCAATATGGTATTGATAGTTCACCTTTATTTTTTGCTTCAGATAGACAGCAAATTATCAAGTGCCTTCAAACAACCAGGAAGTTACAGCTCTACCTCTGCCATGTTAATCTATATTCCATGTGACTCTCAGGACACGCCTCGGTTTCTGTAGTGTCGTAATATTGTACTTGATATTCCCATAACAGCAGTGGTGCCGAGAGAACGCACTCGAGAGACAGTTTAGCGAGGAGAAATCAATCTACATATCAAATATTGGTCACAAATTATTGGTCTCTTTCTGAACATTAAAAGTATAGAGCATCTACTAATAATTATATCTAAACAAATCGTTTTTAACTGATGCAAATATATAGAAAATGATGCATAATGACACACGAATTTTATTATCTCTTAAAAACACCATATGTTAATGGTGCTGGCTTTGTGCACAGGGGTATTATCATGCTGGAACAGTGGGAAAATATAGTGTAGGTGTCCCAATTGATTTGTCCAGAAAGTGGCTTTTATTTGAGTTAAAAGGAACATGTTGTGTCGGGTTTTATGGAAATTTTGAAATACCTCCAACAATACGACCCAGTGTGAATAGACAGAGACAGGCGAAGGTCAGATAGAATTGCTTTTTACGTCTGACACTAATAGATAAATTGGTCCTGTTCGCCGTCTTCACATGTTTGTGGCCTCTAGAGATGTTTTTCCTCACATTATCCACTCTGGGCTATTCTGCCATTCTCTATAGCTTGAGGCTTGATGTGAAGTGCTATTAACTCTGTTATGAAATATTTAGCTGCTGTTATAGTTGCTATGGCTTCTGAATGAGCCAGTGCTTGCCTCTTGCTCCGCTCTGGGCACGGAGAACTGGGTCACAAGTTTGGCAAGCTTCCATAAAGCTGGCCTCATCTCACTCCTACTAACCCATTTTGAGCGAGATCAGAGCATATAGCACAGTCAGAATGCATCTTAATCCTAGTCCAGGATTAAAACTCGGTTCATTGAATACACTGTATGGACAAAAGTTTGTGGACCCCTCACCATAAGATTCATATGTGCTTTTTGAGCAACATTTAGTCTCTTTTCGTGGGTATACTAACCTCCAGTCTTCTGGGAAGATGTTGCATTAGATTTTGTGAAGATTTCCATTGTGCCCATTTAGCTTCAAGGGTGTTAGAAAGGTCTATAGCGGGCCACTTAAGATCTTCCACTTCAGCCAGAGTAAACCATATCTACAAATGCTTTGTCATGTTGGAAGTTTGGGTCTTCTTGGGACTTCCTATAGAATTGTGCATATTTAAATTTGTGGTAATTTATGGTAATTTATGGATAAATCCACATATGGCTAAACAGGTCAGGTGTCCCAATACTTTTTACATTTTTGTATTACTATTTTGATTACGTTTATTTATCCTAAAAACGTCCTTATCTGCACTGGACCTTTTCCTTTTTTTTTCTTCCTATTACTCATATCCCCTTTTTTCCTTTCTTTCCACAACTGACCTAGTTCATGTTCATGAAGGAGTTATTTCCTACTGCACCAGAGTGCAAATGAGATACTGTACATGATTAGCAGTAGTGGCAGAAAAAATCTATTCTTTTTTTTTTCTCTCAGGCATGCTGTTGCACGTCTTCCTGCTGAGCTGATCCGTCTATCCGTCTCCTCACCTGTAGCCGTCTTGATGAAATGTAGCCCTGCTAGTGTCGGTTCCAGCTGTCATGAACGCAGCAGTGATTTCGGAAAGGTATGAAATCTCCCTTTGAAATCGAATTAATTGGAATCCATTCGACTTGTTGGCAGTTGCGCTTTGTTAGCGTTGCAAGTCATGGTAATTAGAATTAGTTTTTTTTATGCTCGTGTGTATAGAGTGAAGCTGGGTTAAAGTTTCTTCTGTATTCCCTGTCATTTGTCTTCATCAGATGCATTTGAGTCCTCATGTGTGGGAATAGAGCGAAGAGCTGCCACTTCCTTACACAGCTTTCTTGTCCAGACTGAACTGCCACATCCCCATTGCTTTATCATGCTCCTACTGAGCTGCCAGATCTTGATCCAGAGCTTGAGATCCCCAATGTCCCTACTGAACTAAAACATGCCAATTGACCAACCCTGTCTCTACTGAACTGCCACTTTCCTGCTGAGCTTTCATGTCCATACTGAACTGCCACTTTCTTGCTGAGCTCCTATGTCCCCAGTGAGTGCCACTTTCTTGCTCCTACTGAGCTGTCTCTCTCGTGCTGAGCTACGATGTCCCCACTGAGCCGCCATATTCATACTGAACTGCCACTTTCCTGCTGAGCTGCCATGTTCCGACTGAGCTGCCACATCCCAAATTGAGCTCTGTTATCCCTACTGAGACACAATCTTCACACTGAACTGCCACTTTCCCTACTGAACTGCCACATATATTGGGTAATGTTAATTGGCACAAACGATCCCTCGTTGGTCTGAGAGACAGAGCTTTGCTTCAAACCCTGATCCAAGGTCCTAACAAAAGCCGGGAAAGTCAGACAATGTCTTACGTGCTGCGACACACGGGTAATGACAACAATAAAGAGTCATTACTTATAGGCCCCAGCTGGCATGCTATATTTCCCTTTCAATTAAATTAATCAGGCAGTCGAGTCGTCCTATCGTAGCAACGGTGGCAGTTTATTGCTTTTTTTTTTTTTTTTGGACTCGAATGTATGCTTGACGTCAGAAAAAACAATTATTTTTCAGTGTTTGTGCACGCTCCTGGAAAATTGACAGCGCAATATCCTTTTATAAAATCATAAATGCCAAATACAAGCCTCAAAACTGGGTTTCCAAACCAATCTTAATCGTCAGATAATTGTTTTTCTTTTGTTGACAAAAATGTGTTGTACGTGTCATTTCCTGGAGTGAGAAAATAGTCTCTTATGGGCGCTTGGATTTCGAATAAACAAACAAATGAAGCAGAATCCGAGATATTAGCATAGGAAATTAAAGTTAATTTTGGTAAACGGTCATTCTTAATAGTGTGTGTGTGTGTGTGTGTGTGTGTGTGTATATATATATATATATATATATATATATATATATATGTGCGATAGTTATTTCTTCGATTCAGACAAACAGCAAATAATACTTGAGTAATAATTTACTCAAGTACAATTTTACATACATTTTTAACAAAACTAGATGTCCTTTTTTTTGTTCTGTTCGCAGGAAGATGCACCTCTGCCTCTGCCATGTTAATCTATATTCTATGTGACACCCAGGACACGCCTCGGTCTCCGTAGAGTTGATACGCCATGTTCACCTAGCAGCAGTGGTGCTGAGAGAACGTGCTGGAGAAACAGTTAAGTAAGGAGAAATCAATCTACATATCAAATATTGGTCATAAATTGATGATTGCTTTGTAAATAATAAAACTATAGTGCATTTACTCATCATTTTATATAAATTAGAGGGTCTTTTTTTTACTGATGCAAATACCAATATCATTTTATATACATATAATTATGTTCTTTATTCATACTGATTACGGCTTAATGGAAAAAGAGTAAAAGATGGCGGTGTGCGTAAGGGGTTCCAGAGTGGCCCGTGGTACGACCATGACTCTATTCATATGTTTTCACGTGGGTGAATCAATTCTATGGCAATTTCCTGTTCTGTAAACCATCACAGCATGATTGCGGGTGAAAGTGGTTTTCCATGACGTTGGAAAGAAACACTAGATGAGTCTTTTGGCGTATTCAGTGTATTTCCCTCCTTTTTCTTTCCTAACAATATACAAATTTGTTTAAATATGGTCATATATATATATATATATATATATATATATATATATATATATATATATATATATATATATATATATACTATTATAGAAGCGAGAAGCAGGCTTCAGTAATAGCTTTCGCCAGTAGATTATATAATCCCCAGACACTATTGGTACAGTCCTTTTTTTCTCCTCATTCTCATTCGAACAATGTGTTTGTTTTTACAAAGCAAATGCCAAAAGTCTCGGTCGGTTATCAGAAGAGGAAGCCTTGACCTGAGACCTCTGACATGACGAATAGTGTCTCCGGGAACTGCAGACAGCACGTGTCCCTGAATCCACCTGACATCCATCAGGAAATGTGCGGGCCTCTGCACGTGCCTCCTCAGTTTGCCGTTTTTCTGTAACCTTGAATCTGCGAAAGACAAGGAAAAATAGGGGGAAAAAAAAATAAAGATGGCGGAAAAAGAACATTAATATTGTTTAATATGTACATTTTTTTATGTTAAATATTCTATATATATATATGATATATGAACATGTTAATGATGGTAGTATTGCGTTTTGATCGAAATGAAAGGATTCTGTTCATTACACTGTTACATTCTAAGCTCTGAAAAGGTGCCTAAATGTCCCTTTGTCCAGTTTTGCGGTAATACAAATCAATCGAACATGGAAAAACTAGAGCTCAGAAGATCCATTGTCCTCGTCTATTTCGGTGCACGCTGCATGCGAGCCGAACATGTGCCGAACTTCGGCATTTCATTCAGAGAGGGGGAACGAAATGTCAGCAGAAGTCATCAGCGTTTGTGATGTCATGCATTCAGCAGCAGCTGTAGAATTCACTCCTGTCTGCCAGCAAAGACATTTATTGGGTCGTCTAACTTTTCCAGCCATACTGTATGTGCTTCATAATTACACTACAGTAGTTTGTGGACACCTGAATATTCATATGATCTTTCTGAACTCCACATTTAGTCGACATTTACAGTTATAAAAACAGCACTCTACTCAGAATTCGGTTGTGGAGATTTGTGCTTATTCACAATGGTGTTAGTAAAGTCAGGTGAGGTGAGAAGGCCTGGGGTGCACTCAGTGTTCACATTTATTCCAAAGGTGTTCAACAGTTTAGTTGAGTTCAGAGCTCTATAGGAAGCCACTCACGATCTTCCCATGAATCAGTACAAATCTCCATAATCACACTATTATTAGAACAGCAAACAGGGACTGAATGTGGAATAGGCTGTTCAAATGGCACATACACTAAAAACCTCAGTTGTCCACAAACTTTTGTCAATATACAGTATGTCGATTTGTCCATACAACATAAACCTATTGAGAACGTTCCAATTATAAATGTGTCCTAAGTTACCCTGATTTAAAGGCTGTGTAACCTGACTAAAGCTTACTCACAGCCAGGCCTCTGACATCTGTCACAGACCCAAGTGTGTTAGTGGAGCAACAAAATCTGCCAACCAGTAGCTTCCATCTGCTTTCTCCAAATGAATCAGAAACCGAAGGAGTTTAAATGATTCATTTGCACATTAGGCACGAACAGTTGTTGACACATCTGTGGGAAACGAAGGGGGTAGAAACGAAATATAGTAATGTGTATGTAAAAACCTATACTGTATATAGACTTATTAGTTATCCTTCTATTTGAGAAGGATCAACAGCCGGTTCTGGGGGAAAAATACACCGACCAGACATAACATTATGACATAATAAATTATAAGCATGGAGTGAGTAACACGGATTATTTCTTCATCATGGCACCTGTTAGTGTGTGGGATATATTAGGCAGCAAGTGAACATTTTGTCCTCAATGTTGGTGTGTTAGAAGCAGGCAAACATTGACGTGCGTAAAGATTCAAGCGAGTTTGACGAGGGACAAATTGTTGTGGCTAGATGACCCGGTCAGAGCATCTCCAGAACTGCAGCTCTTGTGGGGGGCGGAGCAAAGACTGGCCTGTGTGGTCCAATCCAACAGATGAGCTACTGTATCTCAAATTGCTGAAAAAGTTGTTAATGCTCGACGCGTCAGAACTGTTTTGGCAGCAAAAGGGGGACCAACACAATATTAAGCAGGCGGTCACAAAGTTAACAATGTAGCTAGGAAAATTCAACATCGAGAGGGGTGCCAGTCCAGACTTTTTCACCCCTAAAGAACATTTACTACATAGCCAATCTACAAGTTTCCTCGGAAGGAAATTGGAGAACCCAGAGGAAAACTAAGACACAAAAAGAACCTGTACATAAAAAATCCACAGCCTAAATTATCCAGCAGACACTGTGACCTACAAAAACATGACCGCTTCAAACCATACCCAGGCTCTTCCATGTTTTGTCACCTAATTTCTAAACACTTGGACTCACAGCCACAGTTTCAAAATACTCTGTTTGTTTTGTCTGATTTGCACAGTATACCCATTATTTGACTCCGTGAACTTGTAAACTTTTCACCCAGTTTAAGTCTTTTTTTTTTTTTTTTTTACAATATTATAGAGTGTGTATTTTTCTAAACCCAGTGTAAATGGTGACTGTGATCATTTTGGAAACTTTTTGCCTCTATGGAACAAACAAGGTAATTTAATGGAATGAAGAGTTATATAAATGTACACATTTATTTCCTTTGAAAAGTCCTGCCTTAGCATGAATAACAGCTTTACACACTTTCTGCAAAATTTCTCCAAACTTTCATCTGAGATACTTTGCCATGCCTCTTGGAAAACGTTTTCATTAACTGGAGATTTCTTTCAGACTTTGTGATCCAGTTCATCCCCGAGCAGTTTGATAGGATTTCTGTGTGGTGACTGGGCAGGTTATTCCATGATAGATAACACTCCAGATCTCTAAATAAGGGCTTGGACGTACGTTTCAGGTCATCATCTTGTTGCATGGTGAATTCGGTTCCAATGAGAAGCAGTCCAGAAAGAATCGCATGCCATGTCGATTCGGTATTCCTTTTACAGTGAACGTTCCCTCCTCTAAAACAACCCCAAACCATTAAGCTTCCACCTCCATGTTTGACTGTGGGGATGAGGCAGTCTGCTAACATTGTCTTACAGAATTATCTGTCCATAGAACTTTCTTCCAGCTATTCACTGTCCAATTGTTGTTTGTGTTTTCAGTGTTTCCAAACATTTGATGGGCAAATTTTGACTTGAAAAAGACACCTGCACTTTCTTTTGTTAGCGAATAAAGTTAAACGTCATTGGTTTATCGTCTGAAAGGGCTGCTTTGTAAGCCTCGCTTTTGAAACCTGATGTATTTCAAGGTAGACGTGTAAAAGTGTAAGGTGAAGACCAGGTCTGATAAGCTGCTTAGCATTACCACTTCTTGAATTTCTCCCAGTTAGTCTGCATTTCAATCCTTATGACTTATCCAAGCACCCCAAAAAAAAAAAAGCAAAAAATTTGTTTAATCAAAGTGAGTCACTGTACACTGGTCATCCTAATGCCCGCTGCCTTGTCACATGACTAGTGCAACTCTGAGAGGATCAGCCTTTTTTTTTCTTTTCTCGTGCTATTCGGACTGCCATGCATCCGTTCATCCGTTCGTGGTGAGGTGCAGATTAAGTGAAGATGGATTACAACTCGGACAGGCGTACATACAGCAAACCCACGGGGGATTCGAACCGGCCTATTTATGTCCAGCTGGACGCAAACGAACACTGAGTCGATTCATTACCACGCGGTTAGCTGTAAGCTCAGCCACGTAATGAAAAAGCCTTTCATTCAGAGATTACGTTAAGAGGATTTGTGTAATCATTAGAGGTTCAGATGTGCATTGGGATGTTATAAGTGTTGCATTGTTAAGTTGAGGAGCATACACTGCAGATTGTATGTATTTATATGTGTATATATATAATTATATATATATTAGGGGTTTAACTGTATAATAAATTATGATACGGTTCGTACCTCGGTTTTTAAGTCACGGTTTGATTACATTTTGGTACTTTTGGGGGAAGAAATGCAAAACATAAAATATGCATATATCAAAAAATACAAAAACAATTTGTGTTTTTGCTTCAAACTAGAGAAAAACTAGTTGATGCATTTGTGCATTTTGTTATGCAAAATGTTGCAAAGTTTTCCCAAACTACAGATAAAAAAGTACACATATATGAAAAACATCATTTAAAATATATCCGCTAGCTTCATCAATAGAGCTTCCTGCAAAGCCTGAGAGCAACTCCAATCCCATGCAACCACTGCAGCCTCCAAATATGGCCACCATGGACTCAAACTCCCAGAATACACCTATTATTTCCTGGGTCTTGCTGCTACGGATTGAGCTCAGGTGTGCTAATTTACACAGTAGAAAAGGAGATTCATGAAAACCACTTGTGGTTGTTCTATGCCTATTTACAAATCTGGGACACCAAGAGCTACTGCTGACAGCGTTGAGAAGGAGAATCTAATTTAATATAATGTAATAATGTGATCCATTGATTTAAAAAAAAAAAGTGTGCATTGTATACTAGTTGGCATTTGTATTGTTCTGCATTATTTTTAATATATTTGCTACGGTAAAAATTTATTTATTTATATTTATTTTACTACGGAGGTTGAGGCGTGTCCTGAGAGTCACATAGAATATAAATTAACATGGCAGAGGTAGAGTTGCATCTTCATCTTCCAAGAGTTCCATTTTCTTCTTTTTTTTTTTGCACTACAAAGGCCTGTTTGTGAAAGGGGCCATGCGTTAGAAGTCTAAAGGCACTTAAGTAAATTGAGAATTTGCTGTCCGTCTGAACCAAAGAAATATAAGCATACGATCTGTACCATTGTACCATGATTTAAGTTAATACGGTTTGGTGTCCTAAGAAATGATGTCATCTTTTTTAAAAGAATTACATCAGCATTTTATAACTGAATAAATATACAGTATATATTAGACTCGGACGTATCCTGCAGCATCAGACTGTTCATTCTGTCCTTCGAAGGCAGACTCAGTTTCATAACAGACAAGCTTTACTCATTCATTTCTGCCAGGAACAGATGGCTGTATACATCTGCTCTCAACAGTCAACAATCCATGATTGGTTAGAGTATGACACGTTTTACTTGATTGGGTCAGGAATAAAGAAACGAACTACGTTTCCCATAATGCACTGTGTTGTCACAGGTCACATCACACCTTAATTACGTTTACGGTAATTAGCTGTATATACACTATACAGAAAAGTGTTGGGATATCTGACTTTCCTAGCTACATGTGATTTTTCTGTAAAATGTTATAAAATGCTCATGTGATCCATGAAGCTATGGTGTACATAGGAAGGAAGATGATCAGCCTGCTTTGCTCTTTCTAAGCCTTATTGGACACCTTTGGGAAAATTGAAATATTGAAGGTACCCCAGGTTTCCTCACCTCAGCTACACCAGTAGCTGGCTGAATGAGCCCAAATCTCCAAAAGCACACAGTGAAATCTGGTGGAACATCTTCCCAGAAGAGTGGAGGTTGTTCTAGGAGCAAAAATGGTAAATGGGATGTTCAATAAAGCACATTATGTTCAATAAATTCGACCGACATTTGTCCAGATGCTCTTCAGGTTATGTTCTTTGTTTCACGTTCTCATCCATTAATTTCATTTTGTACAATTGCACTCTATTAGATGAATCATCTGCACTTGCATCCACTCAGCCTTGTTATATGACAGTTGGCACACTGGAAAATTTACTATTTGCTGCATAAATGCACAACACTGGTACATCTGGCTTTATTTAATGCAATTGAGACATTTTATGCCTTTTTTAAACTTTCTTGCCTTTTTTTTTAATCCTCCATGGTATATTATGTAAATGAGTTGTCGCACATTGTCATAGTGAGAATGATTAGGAATAAGAGGTGAGATTTCTCGTGTTTTGCTCACAGGCGTTAAATTAAGCTCGAATTAGTTACTTCCTGTGCATCCGTCAGTTTAAAACGATCACTTATTAGTACAAGATAGAGACTAAGGTTGGGAGAAGCAATCAAATGTTGATGGTGGTGATGATGACCTAATTATTTGTAGCCCCCTGAATCAGATCTTTCACACACCATCATTCACACAGCCAAATGTCCACTTTATGTAAATTCGATGTAATATTTTTTGTCTTTGTAGTTAAAATACTACAAAGACAAAATACTACAAGGCGTATTGGATGAAATACGCCGTCAATGCTTCTATTTGAATTTCATTCCTTTACGCTGGAATGGTTTCTTCTTGTTGCATGTTGTCCCTGTTTCAGATGTTTTTCCCCGGCTGTTTCTACAAGTAGAAATATTTCAAGAATAAAGTCAGAAATTACGATATAAAGTCGAACATATACTAGTGTTTAACTCTTTCAGGGTCTTTGATCATCCTCATGGTGTCTTCAGCAACAATATTCTTTATCATTCTCAAAATATTCCGACTTTATTCTTGTACTGCTAGGAATTTTTTTTCTCATCATTTCGACTTTATTCTCAAAATAATGACTTTTCGTAATATTGTTTTTTTCTTATGTTTTTTTTTCTTTACTATCCACACTTTACCAAAATCGCTGTCAAAAACCCTTGTACAGACTTCATTTAGAAAGTACTCTCATCTCATCTGTTTTGCTCTTGGCCCGAGGTCAGGATGAGGTCAATTCCACAATTTTGCAGTAGACCTTGACCTTGAGGTCTAAGAGAAGATGTTGATTTTTCTTGCTTGTGGCTAAAGTACAGGATGGGATGTTCTTTGCCTTTCACTACCTGAAACACTACGTCCCCCAAGTCCTTTTTGTGATGCATCTGTTTGTAAAATGTAAAAAAAAAAAGAGAGAGAGAGAGCAGAGTGGTGTAAAAGTATAATGGTGCAAAAAAACCTGTTAAGATCTCGTGGTCCCTCTTTAATGAGGTCAGTCAGCAACCTGGTGACATCTGATTTAGGATTAGTAACAAACCTATAATAACGCTCCAAAATACCTCTTTTTTTAGGACTTGGCACTCAATCAGGCCACAATTGCCACTTAATTTGGGCAGGCACTATGCTCCAAATGAGAGCCAGGTTGCCATGATTCCACCCATCCAATTTTACACAGACTACTGATTAGATTAGATTTCAGATTCAACTTTGTCATTGTGCAAAGTAAAAGTACAGGGCCAATGAAATGCATTTAGCATCTAACCAGAAGTGCAAATAGCAATGACACTTCTTTTGGGTTTTCTTTGAGTTGCCTATGCTGGGATACGCCACCCAGTGGTCCTTAGTGTGGCAAACAGTGGCTCTGGACCCGTTCCTCAATCCACCTTGGTAGGCAAAGCAGCCTTGGGTTGTTAAAGTGGTTCATGAGTGTGTATTAGTTTGAAAGTTCTAGAAAAACTATGCACGATTTAAGTATCCTATTGACCCCATGGGTTCACACTATGTGAACAAATTCACACCCACAAGTAGGGGCATACACCAAAACTTCCTGTCCTACTTCCTTCCTCCTTTCTGTCCTGCCCCATCTTAAGCACTTACATGAAGTCATTTAATTAAATCAGCATGGATGGGAAGGGGGGTGCCAGCTTTGTTACTGAACAACAGGCAAGATGGTCACTTTAGTCAGCGTCAAACAAATGGAGAAATAGAAAAAAGTTGTGATATGGCTGGAGCTTGCACATTTCTTATTTTTTTTGCAAAACTGTTCTGTGTGCTATTTGGTCACAGCTAGTTCAGGCGGCTAAGACAGTAAACCACACGTACGCCGTTCTTGCTTCACAACTTTTTCACAACGTTGTCACTTCTCAGCCGCGCTAATGGTGTTTCCGAGTTGTCTCGAGCAGGCTGCACATGGTGTATGTCGAATTTGCATTTGAATTTATCTCAAGTCAAAGATTTCAAATATTTTAAGACAAGAAATAGAAGGAAAAGTAGTTCCATGTCTGGGTGGTAGCAGTCGGGTGTCGTCTCATGTTGAACTGAAAAAGAGGCTTGTCGCGTCAGGTGAATGGTGGTGATGCATGTGGACAGTGTTGAAGTCATCAAAGGGTTGAACACCTGATCTTCTGATAATGACTTAGCTACCACTGGTTGGGGGAGAATTCCCTGCTTACTGTGGCTCCATGAATGAGCAACCCAAGGAAACCCACTATATTGTAGATACAGCAATAATACAATAATGGATTTAAAATCCATATCGGTTTACGGTGCAGCCAGTTTCATAACGATCCCTAAAATGCTATTATGAGCTCGCTAACAATATCTTAGTTTTGGGAGAACCTAGAACGGTTTTTAAATTAAACAAATCAGTCCAAATTTAGCATTTTTTTTAAATTTAAGTTAGGGACTTGTTTTTTTGCAAGGGGGAAAACAGTTCCTAAAATATATTAGTATTTAGGAATCGAAAATGTGGTCATTATTATGAGCGACAAAAAAAACAGAAAGGAAACTGCAGCGTTATTCCTTGCCATCATTTAAAAAAAAGGCTTTTAACGAATATGCAAATTGAAAATGGTTTGCAAGTCATGTCTCAATCCATTCCCCCTGCTGCACCAGCGCTACATGAGCTGAATTTGCACACCGCAATTTCATGATGCAACACTCTTTTGTGACAAAGTAAACACGTTCAGATATTAATAATTGGATACTCATTTACATAATATGGATGGTAAAATTAAAAGTTATAATTAAACGATGTGATGCCGTGATTTATAAAAGTGTGCATTAGATACAAGTTGGTGTTTGCATCGTTTTGAACATATTCGCATTGGTTAAAAAAAAAATTCTATTTAATTATTAGTAGATTAATAGATTCGCAATACATTTATTACTATTTAGAAAGTGTCCAATTTTTTGGTTCTCAGCACTACTGCTGCTGCGTTAATATAAGAATGTGGATATAACAAGACTACGAAGACGGAGGCGTGTCCTGAAAGTCACATGGAAAACATATTAACAAGAGCAGGAATAGAAAGTCTGGTTTAATTGAATCTTTTGTTTTTTTTGCACTACAAAAGCCTGATTTGCAGTCTGTCTGTAACAAAGAAATAAAAGTGAACTATTTGTGCCATACTGAATTGCTTAGTGTTGTTGGCCACGAATCGAGATGCGAATCGCATCACTCTCCGTCATCTAGATGCACATCCCTACTGCATAATCATTGCACATTTGACCAGATTCACTAGAATCAGATTGATTTACGGATGATCATGTTCACCAAAAAGGCTAATACAGAAAAATGCTAATAAGATTTTTGAGTTGGTTTGTGCGCTTTTGAAGCATCAGGTGTGTTTTTCAGTGTTTGAACAGTTTGCATGAGCATCCGTTCATTCCCAGATTCTCCAGGGCAGCGCGGATACCGAGTAGCATGTACTCTTCAAATATTTATACGTGTCTTTTTTCAGGATTCAGTAATAAGAAGAGAACACTGCTACAATTCCTCACAGCCTGCTCGAGGGTACATGGTGTTATATGGCCTAGGTCTTTTTAAATCGACTACATAAAATGATGTCAACAACAACACTTCAATTTAAAGTCACTACATGTTTTGTAATAAATCAACAACTATTAAAAGCATAAAACTGATTGACCCAATGATGGTTGTAATGAATACAGGGCTGTTGTTTGGTACAGAGTCTAGAAGAGTCGGATGTTGGTCCAAACTGAGCAAATCCAAATCAATATAACATCCCTGTTTGGGCATTTGAATGGTGTTGAGACCATGTAGGAATTGTGTTGGAGTCTGTGGATTTTGTTGGGGCTCTGGGGAGCATGTAGATGGTCTCGATGCTGTTGTGGGGGTGGATGGGAGCAGGTTTGGAGTCTGTGGATTTTGTTGGGGCTCTGGGGAGCATGTAGATGGTAATGAGGCCATCAAGGGGTTGGGTGGGAACAGGTTTTGAGGCTGTGGATTTTGTTGGGGCTCTGGGGAGCATGTGGATGGTCTCGATGCTGTCATGGGGGTGGATGGGAGCATGTTTGGAGTCTGTGGATTTTGTTGGGGCTCTGGGGAGTATGTAGATGGTAATGAGGCCATCAAGGGGTTGGGTGGGAACAGGTTTCGAGGCTGTGTAGATTTTGTTGGGGTGCTGGGGAGCATGTGAATGGTTTTGATGCTGTCGTGGGGTGGATGGGAGCAGGTTTGGAGTCTGTGGATTTTGTTGGGGCTCTGGGGAGCATGTGGATGGTCTTGATGGTGTTGTGGGGGTGAATGGGAGCAGGTTTGTAGTCTGTGGATTTTGTTGGGGCTCTGCAGAGCATGTGGATGGTCTTGATGCTGTCGTGGGGGTAGATGGAAGCAGGTTTGGAGTCTGTGGATTTTGTTGGGGCTCTGGGGATCATGTGGATGGTAATGAGGCCATCAAGGGGTAGGGTGGGAGCAGGTTTGTAGTCTGTGGATTTTGTTGGGGCTCTGCGGAGCATGTGGATGGTGGGGTGGGAACGAGGGGTTGGGTGGGAACAAGGTTAAAGCATATGAATGGTGTTGAGGCCATAATTAGATTGGGTGGTGATGGAGTAAATTCCTGTAGATTGTGTTGAGGCCCTGAATGGATTGGGAGAGGATAGGGTTAGTGCCTGTTGATGGTGTTGAGGCTTATTAAAGACAGGGTTGATGGCGTTGACAGCGTGAAAGGATGGGGTGAGTACAAGCTTGGTTCATGTGAGGGGTTGGGTGAGAACAGGGTTGGAGCATGTGGATGGTGTTTATCATCTAGGGATGGGGTGGGGACAGAATTTGGACTGTGTTGATGGGGGACATGGGGACGGTTAAAGCAGATGGGGTCATGCATGGTGCATTTATCAGCGACACACTTATCCCTTTGCTTTTTTGACCCTATTTTTTATATTATATGACTTAAAATGAGCAAATTCTAAAAAAATATGAGGGGATTTAAAGGTTTCTTGCCTTACGTTTTTGATTATTTGCATATACTTTACAAAACTGGAAGCATTTATTGCATCATCCAGCAAATGGCTTAGTGAAGCATTCTATGCTTTACTTCAGACAGATGCAGAATAACTGCAGCCTCTTTCATTTGGAGAAAGACCCTGTAATATTTATTGGTTTTCTGTAGCTGTAATTAAGCTGGACCACAAGGCCTCCTGCTGATATCCAGACCAGTCATTATGAAGTCTAATGGCTGTATTGTATACCAGAAATGGGCAACCAAGAAAATAAGAACAAAGAAGAAGCTGATTAATTGGTATTTGTGTCTTAAAGCAGCACAAATGTCATCGCCAGAGAGCGCATGGCTGCACTGGCACTTTAAACGGGACTGTATTATGCAGTATACTATAATCAGTGGATAAATTATTGCCGCTGGTGAGAATAGAAAGTC
Organism: Silurus meridionalis; assembly: GCF_014805685.1. NCBI lineage: Eukaryota > Metazoa > Chordata > Actinopteri > Siluriformes > Siluridae > Silurus > Silurus meridionalis. Next base: position 24,196,225 of record NC_060892.1, read on the forward strand.
GACATTTCTACACTTGTGCACTCTCCAAGGGTTCTTTGGATGATGGTGTGTAGCTGATTTGAAGTAGTCTGACTTGAACTATTGCCTGTTAGAAGTTCCTTTAAATAGGTATTAATGGTTTTCCAAGGAGGAACAAACCCAAATATAGTGGGAAGTCACAACCATCATTATTCTTTTTCTGATTTTTATTACATTTACAGCTTATCCAAAGCAACTTGCACTCTTTTCATGTGGATCACCTGAGCAGCTATGGGGTTAGGGGCCTTGCTCAGGGGCCCCCAGGGGAGTGGTAGGAGTGGTAGCTTTGGTGAGGCTAGGATTTGAACTCACGACCTTTCGGATCTAAAGTCCAATGCATTAACCACTAAGCAAAGATCTTGGCTACAACATTATATGGATAAAACGTATTGGACGTATAAAACTTTTTTTTGGACGTATGTGGTTTTTCCCCAACTTTTTAAACACAAAATTATACAGGATATCTTCATGAAATTCTCGCTTTACCTGATCTAGGGGGACTCGAATCTGTTCCAGTATCACAATGCCATGAAAATATGGTTCACATTTGATGGGAGAGCTTTATAGAGCTCTGACCTCAACCCTATTGAACACCAATGGGATAATCTGGAATGCTGAGTGCAGTACCTAAGACCTTGTTATGGAATGACCACAAATCTCCAAAAATCGAGTGGAACATCTTCCCCTAAGAGTTGAGGTTGCTATAAGAGCAGTGTTCGAAAAGCAAATACACACAAGTGCGTCAAGCAATTGCAGGCACTTTCTTCAGAAATACACTGACGGCTCGTTTTACATGCCTTTTCATGTCTCGAATATTAAAGAAGTCATGAACCCTTATTACATGAAGGTTGTGCTGAAGGGTTGTACCATTTTAAAGCTTTCATGTTTGACCAAGCCTTCAATCAAAATAACAGGTTGCTCGTGAATGCGGCGGCATCCTCATATACGGGTGTATAAACTATGGCAATAAGAAGTTGTGATCTGTGAACCATGTGCTGTGTTTCAATCCTCCACCAGCAAGGTCTGGTATCTATCATGTGATTGCACTTTAGCTGTGCAATACCCATTTTAAATTGCGTTTGACCTTCAAATGAATGTTAGTGCAGTGTCTTAAATATAGATAACACATCTGTAACTATTATAAAATATGAGCCTATCCATACTATTCATTTAGTGTAGCAGGCCTTTTTTTTAACCCAGTGTACTCCTCAACCATTTCTCTAATTAGGTATATGAATCTCTCCCACCCCAATCTTCTCATTGTTTTGACTACTAGCTAATACCCTATTAAACCAAGGCCAGTTCTCTCCGACAGCAGGCGGGGGGGTGGGTGCTGAGAACGAGGGGTGATTTTTGTGACACATTTATATATTTTTTCCATTCCAGGGGGAACAAACACTGAAAAAGAATATGAAATCTATTGCACCTTTTCTATTCATTTGCATATATGTAAGGTTTAATTGCAGAATACTCGAGGGAAGCTTATGGGGGGAAAATAACGTCGTACAATAATTAAGTTATTTCCGAAATAAATGAATTGCTTAATTACAAATGCACAGATCAGCCATAACATCAAAACTACTGTCGGTGACATGAATTTCAAGCATTTAATTATCTCATTAAAGTGGTACCATTGGTTAAAATACAATACAATAGCTAAAATAAAAGCCCTTGATGACGAACATTTTTGCTCCATTGTAGTCTTTCCATGGAAACAAGTGTGAAAGTGCCCTGGAGGTTCCGAGAAGCTTTGTACCTTTTTTTTGCCCATATTTTTTTCTGATTTACAGTCTGTTGAAATAAAAATGAGCTAAGATCCTCATCGTATAAAAAGTTCTCTCGCCCATGAACTCTACAATAAGGATAATATCTTCTAGCACTGCTTCACTGGTCCCACCATCTATCAGGGTAAGAGGGAAGTGTACATCTAGACTCGTTTTCGAAGTGGTGGAACGAAAGTAAGGGTTCTTTAAATCCTCCCAACAGAGTTTTAGGCTGATGGGGTCCTAAGTTTGCAACATAGTGAACCAGTTATTTACAGAACTCGGATAGCATTTTTTTTTTTTTTTTGGTCGGGGGTTGTTCATTTGTTTATTTGCAGTTAAAGGAATTCTTTAAACTACAGTATTAGCAATGTGTGTGTGAAGATTCTCAGTCATCCATGCACTATTATCTGGAAGTTGAGTCATGTGAAGGATCATTGACCCTGAAGCATCAAAATTTTGGAATTCTGCACAGAGAGCCGAAGCTTCTCGAATGAGTAGTGAAATTTTTCGTTCCAACCAGACATGATTCAACCTCCACATAGAGTATAAACAGCCAACAAAAGCCAGCAGCTTGGCCTATTTGGGACAATTTGGTGACTTGGGTCAATTCCAAGTGTTTAAAGAACAAATGATCAGGAATATTCTAATGAATGTGCAATTAAAATTAGTTTTATATTGATTTGTTATTAAAATTGGCCAAATCTATATTTATAAGGAGTCCAAGTCACTTCTTTTCTTTTTTGTTGTTGTTGTAACCTACAGTAGCACCATTTCAAACCATGGCATGGTTTTAATTTGTTTTCTCAGGTTGAAGCAAATGAAATGAAATTTAGAACCTATTCTGCTCTTATCCTGCAGACAGCAGGTGGACAGTTGAGTCACCACCGAGGCACGCTCTGTATTGACCATGAATTCTGTTTTCTGTCTACGCTTCAGAATCTAATGGTCAGCACCTTGTTTATCCCTAGTAAACATTCAATTACTGTGGCTGGTGAATATTTTGTAGCCAAGAGCCCCTTAAATACACGAGTCGAACATGGTTTTTGAGACACATGCATGTTTAGTTTTGTGGACAGTCCAAATTGGACATTTTTGGCACTAACAAATGATTTTGTGTGAGACTGAGAACTGGAAAGATGTTAGCAGACTGCCTCACCCCCACAAACATGGAGCTGAAGCTTAATAGTTTGGGTTTGTTTTGGAGCAGAAAAAGTTTTTGTTCCATGTCCACACTAATAAGCTTTCGTTTAAAAAACGCATGGTTTTTTTAAACGTTCCCCAAAGTGGATAAAGTTGAAAACGCCGTTTTCGTTTCGGAATGTGGACTGTGAAAACAGAGGCTTTCGTAAAACGATGACGCATTTTTATTCGTCGCCAATGAGCCCGAAAGTAAATAAACGGCAGGAGGAAATGATCCAAGTCATTTTCGCTGTTCGGGGACGTGAGCGTTTTCAGGCGTTTCGGTGTGGATGAGCAATTTTTGGGAAACGATTGAAAACGAAAGGGTGGACCCGAAGCATTTTTGGAGAGAAACACCGTTTTCAAATTGACCTGTATTAGTCTACACTTAGCCTACTTCCGGGTTCACCATACGAGAAAACGATGAGCTGAAGCACACGTCCAACTCAAGCGTTATTTAGAGAACAAACCGAGTATCATCATGGAATTCCCTGCCCAGGCACCGCACCTAAATCCTATTGAACTGCTCTGGGATGAACTGGATCACAAGAAACAGCTGGTGAAGAACACCTTTGGGAAGTTTTAATAAAGGCAAAGCAAAGTATTAAACGTTTGAAGATGTCCTGTTTCCGAGAGCGTGAAGCTGTTCTTCACGCTAAGTTTGTACATCTATATTTGTTTGTTTAAAGGAAATCTTCCTAGCATTTATTGACCTCGTTTGTTAGATAGAATTTAATCTGGGCAAAATCATTAGCAATTAGCATCACAATTTTTCTAGCATCTAGCATGCTAGGCATGGTTATCATTACCAGCACGTAAGAAGGAAAAAAAAAGCATTGGTGGCTAAAAATTCTGAAGCTACTCAAATATTGTTTACATTTAATTGTAGTTTAGCCTGTAGTTCAAGGGAAAAAGTGATGCGACAAATACATTTAGGTATTTCAGGCTTCAGCACAGGCTACAGTCAAAATGTTGCGTAACCTAAAGCCATGATGAGCGTCTTTGTGGACAGGATTGACCTGTTCGTCGTGGTGAAGTTCCTTAAGCAACCTTCAGCGATTTGGGCTCCGTGCCAGAAGCTTGTTTGTGCAGTGATTTCTGTGTGAGGTCCTTCAAAAGAATTATCCTACTGATGTTTAGAAGCATTGAAATCCCGTTAACCTGAGATTTGAAGCTCAAGTTATCAGAGGCTCTTCGAAGCTAATTATATCACAGAGCTATTTAAAGGGTTAAGAGTCTCTTCACACAAACCATGTGATTGCTGAGATGATCTGGAGAGAGAGGAAGAGAAAGGAGAACCTTCCAGAAGAACAACCATCTCTGCAGCACTCCACCAAACAGGCCTGTATGATAGAGTGGCCAGATGGAAGACACTCCTCAGTAAAAGGCACATGAAGGACTCTCGGACCATGAGAAACATAATTCTCTGGTCTGATGAAACAAAGACTGAACTCTTTGGCCCTCATGTCTGGAGGAAAGAGAGAGAGAGGTTTTCCCTACAGAAAATAATGTATGTTTTAGTAGAGTTAATTCTGAAATTCTATTTTTTATGTACAATTTTAAGAGGTTATTTAAAAAACAAAAATTCAAACAGTATTAATGAAAAGTGTAACGCTCTTCATGTGCCCTTTTATGACCTGCTGATCAGTAAGTTCACCTTGAGCTCCTGAAAAAGGCATTTCCTGTTTGTCAGCCATGCTTCCTTTCAGTCACTAAAAATAGCTTTACAATTGTGAACATGCAAACATAAGGCATTAGATCACAGATGTTTACTCAAACTCTTTTGCACCTGTTTATATTGCCTACATACACACGTTATATGGATAAGGGTATTGGGACACTTGAGTTTTCCAGCCATATGTGATTCTTCCACCATCAGTAAGTGTTTTGTACAGGACAGATGTGGTGGTATGAAATATATGTTAAAACAGATATGGCTTTTAGTTATAGTGAAGGAAAAAAAAATAATTTTCCTTCACTATAACTATATTTTTCTTCCTTCACTATAACTAAGAGCCATATCTGTTTTAACATGACGATGGACCTGTGTACAAAAAGCCAGCTCCATGAAGATTTGGCTTGGAGTGGAAAATCTTGATTGGCCATAGAGTAGAGCTTTATGAACGCTATTGAACTCCTTTTAGGCTTAGATGTTCGACCTGGAATCTGCTGGAGCGACTTTCGCAATTTGAGGGTCACACCATCTATATTACCACTTGGACCACTTTGGACTTCACCTTCCATATCTGTTCCTTTAACGCCTCAAACTCCATTTTCTCATGTTTATTCTATTTATATTACGGTTTCCTGGGATTTCCATATCTACCACAAACAGCTTTCGTTCCTTGGGGCTCCTATTAACCTATGAGATACCAATGTACTTGTAGATCCATTGTATGTCTGCTATTCTGTCTTTACCTTCCTGATCACCACCAGGCTACACTTAATGGTACCAAATGACCTCCTAATATCCTTGTTATATATCTTGCTGAGCTGGATCAATGAGTTGATGCCTTGTATGTGTGTGTGTGTGTGTGTTGTGTGTGTGTGTGTGGTTGTGTGTGTGTGTGAGAGAGAGAGAGAGAGAGAGAGAGAGAGATTGATTCAGATAAAGAAATAAATCTCCAGACATCATGGAATAGGAATGAATCCTGTCAGCCTATCACACGCTCCACTTACTGTTCTGTAGTATTAGTATGCAGTGTGTTTTGTGTGTGTATGTATGTGTAGAATGACTGGTGAAGGCTGATGCAATTCCTGTGCAACAGATTAGGATGCATTGTAAGAACAGGACATCTTCATTGGCTGGAGACGCTGAAGCACTGCTGGTGCTGTTACTAAGAAGAACTGAACAGGAGATGTTGTTTATTTGTTTGTTTGTTTGTTCAATTGTTTTATTTTTGGCTTTTTTTTGGCATTTTCTGATAATGAAATACTACTGTTTTTTTCCGAGGGCTTTTTGAGCTGTATCGAATGTGTTGTTATAAATTCTCTGTCTTTTGGCCTATATTTCTATTTATTTTGCATTATTTGGGTTTTTGAAGAAATTAAAAATTGTGTGTGTGTATATATATATATATATATATATATATATATATATATATATATATATATATATATATATATATATATATATATATAATGCTATATTTAAAAATGTTTGTTTAATATCTTTAGCATTTTTTTTTTGTAATTTAGTTTTTAATAAGTGATTTTTTATACATTTTAGCATTTAATTATTATGTAATATTCCCCGTATTTCAAAGTATTTTGCAGCTTTTGATGAGACAGAAATTAAGTTTATTTAAAAAAAATAGATAGATAGATAGATAGATAGATAGATAGATAGATAGATAGATAGATAGATAGATAGATAGATAGATAGATAATATATATTAAATATTGTATTAATTTAAATATTTAAAATTTGCAAATGATTAAAATGTTTGTTATTATTATTATTATTAATAATAATAATAATAATAATAATAATAATAATAATGACAATCATCATCAACATAACAATACAATTTTTTAAATAATGATTAATATATAAATTTTTTTTTTTTAATACTTAAATATTCCCTATTTTAAACCCGGAATGTTGACTTTCTGTGCTGTTGTCTGAAATTTGATATGTACAAATCACGTTCATTGAAAACAAAATATAAAGGATTTATGATTGGGAATTCCATAGGGTTAAAGAACAAGCACAAGCCATGATTTCTTCCCTAATGGGCATCTGCTAGTACTTTTTTTATTACCTATAATAATAACTCTACCAAGCTACAAAGCAACAACTAAATGAATGGAAAAATGGCTCCAGCTTTCCAGCATTCCAACAGAAATTAAAATCTATGAGTATGGGAATGACAATTGGCTGATTGGGCTCCAATCCTGTCAGCCAACAATAAGAATCCAAGACTACTGGCAGAAGTGTACTGAACCTGCACAGCTGACAATTGTTTAAAAAAAAATAAAGAAAGAACAGATGATGGTTTTCCAGTTGTCAAACTGTCCGATTTTAGTGAGGCTGTGCTGACTGGAGCTACAGATTTCTGTTCTGGGCTGACAGCATTAGTACCCGATATAGTTTGTAGTACATCTCACTCAGGGTTTCGAGATGTTATTTATTTTGGAGTGATCATGTTATAAATAGACCTTATGGACAAAAGTTTGTGGACATCTAATCATAAGATATGCTTTTGGAACATGGCATTCTACATTGTCCCTACTGGCAGTTATAATAACCTCCATTTTTTTGGGAAGATGTTCCATTAGGGAGATTTTTGCTCATTCAGCCATAAGGGTGTTAGTTAAGCCAGGTACTGATGTTAATGGGGGAAGAGGCCTGGGGGTGCAATCAGTATTTAAAGTCATAGTGTTCAATAGGGTTGACATCGTAGCCTTAGAGCAGGCCATTAAAGATCTTCCAAATCTTTTTCTTCATGGAGCTCATTTTGTGGTATGAAGCCCATAGGGTTGAAAAAGTCAGGTGTCCAGTTTGTTCAAGCCACTTCAAAGCCTTCATGTGTTTTTTTTTTATTTAGCAAGAGATCCTTGTCACCAAATTCGTTCTGCTGTCTTGACCTATCGCTGACACTGGTGTGCTAGCGATGATGATAGATTACGGTTAATGGAGAAAATATATATTTTTTACGAAATCCCTTGACATGAGATTTTGGAAAGTCATTCAGTCGTAGCCCATGGTGATAAATGCGTCATGACAGACTATTAAACGCTGTTAGAACGCCACATGGTAGCATGGGACCCAAGCATGTCCTGGGGCACTCTTACATAGTGCAATCGAATTTCAATTAATTACACAGGCACTTGACCCTCCTCAGATTCTTCACTGATCAAGGATGAAACAGTCATCACGAGAATAAGAGATTCCCAGCATGCCTGAGAAAAAAGATTAGCATTTTTGAGGGACTCAAGCTATGACTCGTGATTAATTGTAAGTACTGTCCATGACATAATGATGGGCTTAATGATTAAAACCATTTGTTCAGCGTTCAGATGGTTCTGTTTAACTTAAAAACAAAGGCGACCATGCCGCCCAATGTACTTCAAGTAGAAACTGAATAATGCAATTTTCTTTTATTTTAAACAAAAATGACAGAATTTCCATTTGAAATTCATAAGCGCTATCATGCATTGACTAGCTTGTGCCAGTCGGGGGCTTGTATGTAATGTATGATTATTCTAATTAGAAAACATTTTAATTACCTCCAGTGTCTGACGGGCTGTTCCACATTCCTAAACTGTTTAACGCACAAGGTTTCAAGTGTGTGGCTTTGCAGTAATAATAGGTAATTATGAAAATTAAAGACAGTCATTCGTAATTGCCAATGCTAATACTAATGTGCTCGGTGTGGATTCGCCAGGAACAATTCAACTGTTACAAAATGTTCATAGTAATTTTTTAAACATTGGAGAAATAATTTCAGAGCTGCATACTGCCTCTATTTCAATCGCATGACTTCGTAGAAGAAGAGTGCGGGTCTTTCGCCATTTGGAAACATTTGGCGCATTTGGCGCATCATGAAAGGAAAAGCACAACAAAGGACACCCAGAACTGTTAAGCAGCAAGAATCCTGTATCAAACATATGCTACATTACTCTTCCAAAACCTCAGCAACTGGTCTCCTTGGTTCTCAGATGCTACACTGTAGAAATGCTTGCCCTGTTAAAACCTGATGCAGCCATTGAAATTATATTCTCAGTTTGACCATTTGTTTGTTTTATTTATTTATGAGATCATGAAATTCAGTTTTTTTTTTTACATTTTGCACAGCGTACCTTGTTTTTTTTGGAATTGGGGTTGTATATGTAAAGTCAGGTTTCTGCCGCATTCATAGACCTTTTATATAATTGTGTGCCTCCAAATATATCTGAAAAAATCAGGTCCTCATCCTAATACTTTTGTCCATATAATGAAATATAGCAGGAATTTATTTCATATATAATTTATATACTGTATATAAACTGGATGTGTTTAAAAAAAAAGAAAAGTAGACTTTTGATCCCTAGGATAAGCATCTTTTGTGCTCATTGGTCCAGAGAACGTCTGTTCACGTGTATGGCTTTGGAAAGAAAAAAAAACGATGGCGCAGATCAGGATTAACAGCGCAGCCACTAAGAATAATGAAAACAGATTAATACCTTGTTCGTACGGCGCAGGCATTATCGCACGTTTAAGCGAAACCTTTATCGTCTCTAATGTGTCCTCTGTTGATGTGAATCCTGCATTTCAGTGAAAAAAACCCTTCTGTGTCTGTCTGTAATCTTGTGCCATGTTACAATACATTATATTCCCACGTCATACAGTATATTGCGATGTGAAAGCAGAGGTCACATCATTCAATGTCAATGGAAATCACTCTGGATAGGAGACTCATTCTGTTGGTCGTTTGAAAAAAGCCCTGAGGGGGCAGTTAAACCTTTCCTGAAACTAGAGGGGGAAAAAAACAATCAGGGCTGTTTGCTTGCACTGAGTAAGCTTTTTGGCTGCATGATCTAAGGAAAGTGTCCTGTTAGTGACCTCTTATAGACGTCAGTGTGTCGTCGGCTTTATCTTATAGGACACGTTAGAACTAACCTTAGTATATGAGATATACAAGTTACAACGCAGCACACACTGTGTGGCGTGAAGTATTGGGACACCTGATGTACTTCTTTCCCAGACTGTTACTACAAACTTGGAGGTACATGATTGTATAGGATGCAGATCAAACCTGTTCCAGCTACGCATATACTATATCCTTATATAGTCTCATCAACGCCTAGGGTGGTTCCACGAAATTCCGGAGTAAGAACAGTCGCTTTGAGGATGGATTGGACTGTAGGACTTGTCTGGACTTTTCGCTTCTGATCATCATCACTGTATCCTGCAACATCGTATATCTGCTATAAATGGACATTCGGTGCAACCCAGATGAGAATGGGTTCCCTCTTGAGTCTGGTTCCTCTCAAGATTTCTTCCTTATGCCATCTCGGGGAGTTTTTCCTTGCCACAGTCACCACCGGTTTGCTCATCAGGGACGAACTTACTTATAAAGAACATATTCACTTTTAATCACCACATTATCTGTGTAAAGCTGCTTTGAGACAATGTTCATTGTTAAAAGCGCTATACAAATAAAAATGAATTGAATATAGGTGACCTATATTGAACTTGTGTTCAAACCGTGTATAATAAGCATGAACATCAAGCTGAGATTGCTGTAGTGACAGACATACATAATAGTAATGCATGGGGTTGTGGGTGTTTTGCAAACAAGTCCAAGGTCTAGTCCTTATTGTTTTTCCTGGTTGAGGAAATGGCATTCTCTCAGGGCTTTCCTTCAGGGAGCGGAAGTGCTTCCGTATACCTGACAGAGAGATGAGTCAAAGGGTAACAATGCTTCTGGAGTAGGTCCAAACTTCTGGAGATGTCTTACTTTTATAACTACTTTATTCCTATTCATTTGACTGTAGTCACGAAACCGTTGATAGTAGCCATTGAGAAATATGTTTTCAGAACGTTGAAAATTCCTTTACATATAGAGATTCGTGTTAGCCATATCAGCAAAACTCCCAATTGATTACATCATGGCCTGAGTTCATGGGAAGTGCATATCTGTCACTGCAGCAGGAGAAGCAGGAGGAAAATCATATTTATTAAAGCTGTGTTATGTATAAGTGGGATAGACTGAAGGAAAGAACGGTTGGGATCCCAGGACTCTTATTGAATCCAAGCCAGACAAATTACCTCAGAATTTAAGGAGAGACTTATTCAGAAATTCCAATAACCTCCACTCTAGTGCGAAGGATTTCTACTGGGTTTTGAGATCAAATGTTGATGTTGAGGAGGTGAGCAGGTCTGGGGTTCAGTTCATTGATGGTATTTAGCGAGGTTGAGGAGCTGAGGGCTCTGTGCAGGACACTCGAGTTCTTTACGTCCAACCTTAACACGCTATGTCTTCAAATAGCTTGCATCATCATCATCATGGTGCAATAGTGTTTGGATCTGTTATTTCCAGTGAAGGCAAACATATTGTATACAGTTGTATGGTTCTATCTTTGGGGTCGAACTACATTCGTGACGTTCCATTCAATATTGTACTTTCATTTGTATGAACTTACTGTGGAGTAATACCTGGAGGAGGATAGATTCCTCGCTCCTCATCAGGTGCAACTGTCAAGTCTGGCTTGCGCAATGGTAGTAGTAATAGTTTAATAACTCCGACAGCAACTCTAGCCTTTCAAGAGAAAGAATTTCAGTTATGAAGTCGAAAAAGAGGAATGAAAAAGAAATGAACACTAAAATATGTCCAGATTGCACATAAGTGGGATAATGGCTGATATTGAAATGCGTTTTAAAAGGTATATAATCAGAGGTGGCACAAATTACACACATCTTTCACTCAAGTAAAAGTACTGATACTGGTAAAAGTTGAAGTCCCGACTACAGTTTTTCACTCAAGTAAAAGTAAAGTATGGGCTCTGACATGTACTTAAGTAACAAGTAGCCATTACTACTACTAAACCTGTTTTTGTGTCAGGCTGGTATCTGGACCTCACATCATATTGATTTATTAATTTAAGACGAATTCAAAAATTTTGTTACCTAACAAATGTATCCAGGCTGAACATTCACCATATAGAACACATGCAGAGAAAATATGATGATCAGGCGATCAGGAACGTCTCTGCTCTCAGTCTTGTTTACATCTCTGTCCCATCCACATTAGCCATACTTCTTGTTGCCTTTTGCCATGCTTGTTGTTAGCTTTGTAGGCTAGCCTACATCTGTGGTGCGTGAGAGCCAAGAAATGATAGACCAGTGGTAGGATTTAAAAAAAAGCTTTCAAAGAAAGGTGAAAGGTCTGAAAATGGCAAGAAATGAGATTTCGCCGAATAAATTTCAAAGTAAGAAGCCCGGTTTGAAAATGTAGGTAGAAAGTACAGATATTTGTGTCAAAAATATGAGCGAAAGTAAAAAGTTTGTCGGAAAAATAAATAGTGAAGTAAAATACTGATGCCAGAAAAAATCTAATTATATACAGTAACTAATTATTTGTGCTTTGTTACTTTCCACCTCTCTATATAATTGCTCATAGTGTCAGAATCAGTAATAGTAAAAAAAACATTATAGATAAAGTATAATGCACGTTGGTTATTAAAGTGGTAATGCGTACTGTGGTTCATGTTTAAAGGGTAGGTTTAGCGTAAAAAAAATAAATGAATTGAATAAACATAATCGTTGTAAAGGACTGGAGAATTAATAGGGCGATTAAGGGGAGTAATGGCAGCACCATTTATTACCTGCACCTGATTCCAGTTCATAGCACTTGAATATAAGTCTCACCTCATTTTCCTTCTTTATTTATTTAATTTTATCTGCACTTGCATCCATTTTTCTTCATGTAATACATGGTATGGTGTTTTTATTTTTAGTCCTGAAAATCGTGTAATTTGAATTTGAAGTTTCGGTCTTTGAATTAAAAAATTCCTATGGAAGTTCAATGCTGTATAATTTAAATGGCGTTAGTTTGGGAATTTTTCTGACACAGTTTTATTTTGCATCTTCAGCATCCTCTCACTCAGAAACCGAGAAGCGTGAGATCGCAGTAATATTGCGCCCCACTAACACCAGCACATGAAAAGACCAGATCTTCTTTTGGTGTTTGCCTCCTTCTGTGCTTCTGACTGACTCTGTGTTGGAAACTGCCTTTCAATATGTTTTGAGCGGGTTGGCCTCGTGATGATGGATGGGAAAAGCCTTATACGGTCTGTATACATTGGATTTTAGTCAAACCAAATGTTTGTGCAGACATTTTGGTGGTTAATTCTTTTCAGTAATCAGATTATTGGATTTTCAGATTTAGAATTTGAAGAATCCAGGAAAACACAATCCGTCTCACAATGGGCTGCTTGTATGAAAAGTTCTTATGAGCACAAGTTTGTGGACACCTCAGTATAAGATTGGTATGTGCTTTTTGAGTTGCCATTTTCTCTTAATATAACCTTCACTCTTCAGGGAAGATGTTCCACTAGTTTTTGTAGTGTGCTTTTAGAGATCGTTAGAACGTTAGAGTCAGGTACTGATGTAGGTGAGGTCCGGAGGCCTTGGGTGCAGTCAGCATTCCAATTCCATCCCAAAGGTGTTCAATAGTGTTGAGGTCAGAGCTCTCTAGCAGGAGATCTTTCAACACATGTACACCAAATCTTCATAAAGCTGTGCTGGAAACAGATTTGGGTCTTCTAGTTTGAACGATTGTAAATAGTCATGATACTGATTCCAAAGATGTCATATACAATTGTGTGCCTTTAATTTTGTGGTAACAGTTTGCGGAAGAACAACATATGGCTGGAGTCAATAATAAAGCCCGGATCATATGGTGCAATTGAGAACAGTGTATACTGTCTTGGTAGAAAAACGTTTGCAGTGTCAGAATGGAAAGAGCAGGAAGTTGCTCAGTATCTGGTGTCCAATCACCTGCCTTTCCATACATGGTGTTGCTGCAATGTACTGTGGTGTGTAATCAGAGCAGCTGAATATGCTAAATGGTGGGTACAAAAATTATCCAAAAGCTCATAAAACATACAATTATAACGAGAAAAAAAACAAAGTCTCAGCCAAAATCAGCAGGTATCAATATTAATCAACATTCCATTAATTTGGGGCACCATAGGAACTGGTCCATTAAGCTCCATAGAGTTTTGATTGCACCAAGTGCTCAAGAGTGGAATAGAACTGTAGGGGCCAATAGAGGCTCATTGGAGTTTAGGTACTTGGGGTCAATTGTGCAAAGTGATGGAGAGTGTTTTATAGAAGTAAAGAAAGGAGTTCAGGCAGGGTGGAGTGGGTAAAAAAGAGTGGCAGGAGTGCAAGAGTGAAAGGGAAAGTTTATAGGACTGGGGTGAGACCTGATATGTTGTATGGTTTAGAGACAGTGGCAATGACTTAACAACAGGAGGTGGAGCTGGAGGTGTCGAAGATGCTGAGATTTTCGTTGGGAGTGTTGAGGATGGACAGGATTAGAAACGAGTTTATTAGAGGGATGGCATATGTAGGTCATTTTGAAGACAAAGTGAGAGAGGCCTAAATGAGATGGTTTGGTCATGTGCAGAGGAGGGACATGGGGTATATCGGTAGGAGAATGCTGAGGAGGGAGTCACCAAGAAGGAGGTTTATGGATGTGGTGAGGGAAGATATGCAGGTAGTTGGTTTGAAAGCGGCAGATGTAGAGGACATGGTGGTACAGAGACGGATGATCCGCTGTGGTGACCCCTAACAGGAGCAACCGAAAGAAGAAGATGCTGCTAAGACGCAACCCCCTGGTTTGAGGTCTCTTGTCTTCAGTCAGCTGATTTATACTTATGACCTCTGTCCAGCATCTTACCTACTGAGAAGTTTTTCCCTCTCTCTCTCTCTCTCTCTCTCTCTGCACTGAATCTGAATGTAGAATAATCAAACATGAGGCTGTTTCCTATTATTAGTGCCTTAATTAGTAAGTTCGTTAAACCTAAAGGTTCCGGTTACAGCGGCTCACTAATGACGGGCTAAAAATAAAAAAACGGAGGTCATCTTAACCACCTTTAAAAACTAGGATGTGTTCTAGGAGCCAAAACAAAGTCTATTTTAGATCTTTTCGAATGTCTGTGTGCATCCTCTATATTTTATGATGCGTCTGGCGTGTACCATTTCTCTCTTCTAAAGCAGGAAACCTGATGATGCCTAAGCAGTGGTGTTAATTATTAACTTTGACCACTATAACACAGTTCCTGTTAATCCCCCAACCTTAAATGTGTATGTTCTTTCTACAGTACTAACAGACTTGGAATAGAGATTAGGAGCCAATATTAGGCAGGTCAGCATTTTATACTGAGGGCAATTTTTTTCGAGAGTTTCATATGTTCTCTAATACAGGGCTTTCGGTTCGGTACATGTGTACCAAACGCAAATGCAGGTGAAAGCCGCAAGTTTGTTTAGTCGTCCCGCCTTGCATTTTAATACATATTATTTTACTGTTTTTTTTTTGTTTTTTTGTTTTCACCAATACATAATGCCAGGGGTATGGAAAAGAAACTAGAGTTAGTGTAGTGTCACTGCGGCTACTCACTCCGGACCAGAAATACGATTTGTTTTGCGTATGCTTGAAAACGCAAAAGAATCAATAGCACTAGCGATCGCCGCTAAGCAGGATGTGGCTAGCAGCTAATGCTATTGGTATTAATTCATAGGATTTATTTGTCAAAAACATAGTTAAATGCAGGATACTAACAATGCAGTGAAAAGTAAAAAAAATACAAACTATAAAATTATGCTAAGATTATGTTAAATTATGCTTAAATAAGTAGAACATATCTTTAGAAAGTTAAATATTTAAATGTAAAACACACACTTACATAAACATCTGTATTACCCAAACAGGGTCTAACAAATGTAACCTATTTAATAAAAAATTTTCCATTTATAAAATTATATTTAATCAATTTAATTTGTGCCAATTTAATTGATTACTACATTTAATCAATATAATATAAAAGTGTATCGCAATAATTAGATTTATTCTAAAATATTTTATATAATATTTAACCAAGCAGGCATTTATTTAAAATTGTTAAAAAAATGTAAACTGTTTAAATGTTGATCACAAATATTAAAAATAATAAACATGCATCAATAAAAAATTACAAGCAATTTTATGTTTTAAAACCGAGGTATGTACCAAACCATGAGGTCTGTGTTACCGTTAAACCCTTAATCCAGACTAATACTTCTATAAAGATGGATCCATTAGATAATCATTAGATAAGAGGTTTTTATACGCAACAAACTTTCTGATCTTTTCTTGTTCTGTCTAATGGAAGATGCAGCTCTACCTCTGCCATGTTAATCTATATTCTACGAGACTTTCAGGACATGCCTTATTGTTCGTAGTGTTTATATTCAGAGAGAACGTGCTTGACGAACAGCTTAGCATTAGTATTGCGCATCTACTTATAATTATATATAAACAAATATTTTTTTTAACCGATGCAAATATGCTACAAACGATCCACCGTGATACAAGTGCCAACTTGTAATCTGACCTGGTGCCTCCTATGTGGTTGATGACAAAAATAGTTAATACGCAGATGTTCCAAAACCGCTGTGTATTAACTAATCGGAACCCTTAAACCCAATGTTACTGCCGTTCACAAAAAAAAAAAACAGATAAATCCATGCCTCCGAGAGTCACCTGTTCATTTCTGCAGCAGTTTGTATTATTAGAGCCGAGCAGCCCGGGCATGTTATTGCTCCGACCAGCAGTCTCCAGTGATTCACTTGAAACTGACACCTAGACTAACACCACTATTTGCAGTGCTGCATAATATCTTTCTAATGACTGCCCAGAAAGTGTGTGTATGGGTGTGGAGTGGAAAAAAAACAAGGGTGTAATAAGGAAAAAGTCACTTCCATTTTTTTTCCAATTTCGATCTCCTATATTTGTTGCGTGTTTTCCGGCCTAAAACCTGAAAGACAATTTACCGACACAGCTTCAATCACTTGCTGTCATGCTTATTTGCCCAAGAAATTCCTTATAAAAGCTGTACTTCATCCACACTAAACTCTGGACCTTAGGGTTCTCCTAGAGGGTTTATTTTAGAACGCATCGTAAATGAGCGTATTGCTATATCGCAGTTGCTATCGTGCAGGAGCAGATCTCGTCTGGGGATTTACAGCAAGAGAGAGGATAAACCATGCTGTAAATGTGTGTGTGTGTGTGTGTGTGTGTGTGTGTGTGTGTGTGTGTGTGTTTGTTTGTGTGTGACATTTTACTTACTTCAGTCACCCATTCGGAACTTTCTAATACTTGCATGCTTTAAATGAAGCACCAATTTCTTAAGCTCTTGTCATATGCAGGCTCTATATGCAAATAAGTGCAAATAATGGCACTTAGGTATGCTGGCATGCATAATCCCTAAAGACATACAGGGTTGTTAAATCTCGCACTGAGCTTTGCTTTAGGCAGCTAAAATGCCCTTCAAAAGTATTGGAACGTCAAGGAAGATTCAATTGAGTTTTGGGTTTTTTTGGTGTAAATTTAAGACAATAATTGGGTTTAAGATCAAAGCATGAACAATTTTTTTTGTTTGTTTCCTGGTGTTTATCCCTAGATGTGTTTTACAACATCAAAACATGGAACATTTTGTGCCGCCCAAAAATATTGGAACACGTGACGGACTTGTGTTTCTTGTTAGCTGGGTGTGTCGTGTTAGATTGATTGTTGAAACAATAAATAGCTCTGAACATCTCGTTGTTTTTTTTTTCTTGCTTTCGTTTTTCACCATATTAAACTGAAATGTACCTATGATGGCCTTTTTTCTTTTTTGCACTAAAAGGATATACAGTTGTTTTTTTATTGAATTTGTTGTGAAGGGGTCTTAAGTACTAAATGTACTGTAGGAACTGAATACAATTCTGGATTTTACCCTGTCTAGATGAATGTGTAATAAAAAAAGAATTCATCCATTCAATCAATCTCGAACTCAAACTTGTCCTTGGCAGCTGAGAGGCCGTCTAGGCATTGACACAAAGCCAAAGATTTGTTTTCCTTTATTCAGGCTAAAACTCCTGTCTCATTTCTCACAAAAGGACAGCTGATTTTTTTTTTTAGCCTTATGTATCCTCCTCAAACTGTTACCACAAATTCGGAGGCACACAATTGTTTAGGATGTCTTTACTTGAACTAGGAGATCCAAACTTCTCCTGGAAGATCTTGCGTTATCCGCTATAGAACTCTGACCTCCACCCTATTGGAATAAATTGAAATTCCAGGCTTCCTCGCGTCACCTGCATCAGTACCTGACTTTGACTACCACCCTTGTAGCTGAATGAGCCCAAATGCCTGCAAGCACACTCGGAAATTAAACATCTTCCTAGAAAAGTGGAGGTTATTATAACACGAAACAGGAACTAAATCTGGAATGGGGTGTCAGGTGTCCACAAACTTTTGTCTGTGTAACCTAGTAACTTCGAACTACAAATACAAACTACCTACTAAATACAGCAAAAACAACAAATTAATGTTTAAAGATTCTCCATTACACACCGAATGGCATAATTATATATCATTGATATCATTAATAATCAATATAGAACAAAGAATTCAATCCCACACCCATTCTATTTACTGCTATTTGACATACATAAAACTCTCACGTTATAAGGTGTGTCCTAAGGTGCGTTACTATGAATAAAATAAATAAATACATAAAGAATTTATTTGATTGGCAGCATGACCATGTTTAAACCAAGCCACTTTTTACAATTACGTAGCTCCTTGGCAGACACCGCCTAAGCCGATGATCCCAAAAATAGTACTGTACGTGCAGCATGCCGTCTACACCCACACACACCGAGGCATAATATTAGACCTTATTTTTGTGTTGGTGCTTTGGTTATGAAACTAGGATTCGCAGTCCTAAATAGATAAACATGACGAAATGTCATTCCAGTATGCATAACACAGAACCAATGGTTCAAAATACCATGGGGTGAAGGGAAAATGACAGTCATTGTCTAATATGAGAGTAAACACTCTTTCCAGTAGGGGAGTTGGAATTGGGTGGATAGGATCTTCAAGTATTGAGAATGACGTATTATGGTCGGTTTTTTGGACACCTGACACTTTCTGAGCATCTTATTCCATATTTAGTCCTTATTTGCTATTATAATAACCTCTTCTGGAAAGATGTTCCACTAGATTTTTTCAGTGGTGGAGATTTGTGGTTATTGGGCAACAAGGGTGTTAGTTAGGACAGTTTCTGATATAAGATGAGGAAGCCTGGAGCTGGAGATGTACAGAGGCATTTTAATGCTGGAACAGGTTTGAGTCAAGTGGAGGGAATGTTTAATGTAACCACATCCGAAGACGTTCTATACAAGTGTGCGATTCCAAATGTATAGTAACAGTTTGGGGAAGAAGGTAAAGGTGCTTTATACTTGTCATAGCACAGGGTCAGCCATGATACCACACCCATTTAGCACAGAGATTTAGGGGCCTTGCTAAAGGGCCAAGAGTGGTAGCTTAGTGATACTGAAGGTTAAACCCTAGACCTTCTAATCAGTAACTCAAAGCATTAACCACTGAGCTATCACTTCCCAGAGCCCCTTATTGATTGGAAAAACACCTTTAATCCATATATTTTATCTGGTATGAAAAAGAAAAGAAAAAAATGTTGTATTTCTAGTAAATCTTCTTTCCAGTCAATTCACCATACAGACTCTTGGTCTGTTTTGCATGAGTAATGTTGATTCATCACACTGTTTCTGCTGAGGTGTGTAAGACATGCGATACTAGTGCACAGATCCTAACATGTCTGGACATGTTCATGCTCTGGCAACAGCTGCCTCAGATGATCCAACCTTTTGCCATATTGCTATTTACATCAGCCCTAGCTAAACATATCACCTCATGGGCTCTGGTCTCACTGCAAACTTAAAGTCGTGAAGAACTGAACGAGATCTCATGAAACATTGACCCGTATGAATGATGCCAATATGATTGATGGATGGTCATTTTTCTTTTCGGTTACATACAAAAGCAATCAGAAATCTAAATGTTGTGAATGCTAACGCTTATCAACGCCATCTTCGCAAAAGTTGGAAACTTGGATATGTTTTATGTGCAGCTTGTACAGCAGTGAAGATTTACTGTACTCTGAAAATAACTCAACATACAGCCATTAATTTTAAAATAG
Source organism: Silurus meridionalis (assembly GCF_014805685.1). Classification (NCBI taxonomy): domain Eukaryota; kingdom Metazoa; phylum Chordata; class Actinopteri; order Siluriformes; family Siluridae; genus Silurus; species Silurus meridionalis. The sequence continues at coordinate 24,215,928 of NC_060892.1, forward strand.
CTGGCAATAAAATTGAGTGTGTACTTACTAAGTCATAACAGCTGTACGTGGTGTAACCGTGCAAAGACACATGTCCTATTAATCATGTTCATGTTTTTGACTGCTTGACAGGATACAAATGTGTATATCTTGTATTAGAGCAGTTGGTGCTTTGAGTACAATTCTCTCAACCTGACCACTGGATGTTCAATGTGGCACCTCATGGTAAAGACTCTCTGAGGATTTGAGAATTAGAATTGTTGCTCTCCACAAAGATGCCTCGGCTATAAGAAGATCGGTAACACCCTGAAACTGAGTTACAGTACAGTGGCCAGGGTCATACAGAGGTTTTTCAAGACTGGTTCCCCTCGGAACAGACTTCGCAAAGGTCCATAAAGGAAGCGGAAGTTCCGCTTGACCGTACACTGCACACTGCAACATGTCGGTTGCAAGGCCATTGTCCCAGAAGGAACTTCTTCTAAAGCTGGTTCACAAGCAAGCCTGCAAACAGTTTGCTGAAGACAACCTGTCCAAGAGTATGAATTACTGGAACCGTGTCCTGTGGTCTGATAAAATGAAGATAAACTTGTTTGGCCCAGATGGTAACCAGCATGTGTGGTGATGCCCTGGTGAGGAGTACCAAGAAAATTGGGTCTTTCCTGCAGTCAAGCATAGTGGTGGTAGCATCATGGTCTGGGGCTGCATGTGTGCTGCTGGTACACCACAAAGATGACAACTGCCTTGCTGAGGAAGGTAATTAAGTGGCCAAATATGTCATCAGACCTGAACTCTATTGAGCACCTGGGGGGCATCCTCAAGAGGAATAGGGAGAAGTGCTAAGTTTTATTCCGCCATGGTTTCTTACTTTCTTTGCTTCGGTGCAGTTTGGTCGGTTCGTAAAGCCCTCCTCGCTCATGTGTCTTGGGAGAAGAATCTTAAAAACACTCCAATCGCAGGGAGTGTGCAGTCACGTGGTGATGACTAATCTGCAGGTTGTGTGAAAGGGCGTGGGAACCTGTTACATATTGTACTACGTTTTGACATCCGTCACTCTGAAGTGGCCATGTGTCCTTATCGCGTATCACTTATCAAACACAATACTACAATACTTACGCTTATATACATATTATGGGCAAAAGTATTGAGCGCCTGAATTTTCCAGGCATGTCTGCTTCTTTTCCAAACTGTTATCACAAAGTTAAAGGCACAAAATTCTTTAGGATTGATGTGGTAGCATGACATTTTTCCTTTAAGTGAATTACGACACTCAAACCCTTTCCAGCATGATAATACACAAAGTCAGCTTTATGAAGATAGTGTTCATGGGTTGGAAGGTATAGAAGATCTTGAGTGGCCTGATATAGAGCTCTGATCTCAACCCTATGGGGATACCTATTGAGGATGAATTGGAATCCTAATTGAACCTCCTTACCTACATCAGTACCTGACTTTTATAAACACCCTTTTGGCTGAATGAATCTCCACAAGCTCACTCAAAAATCTAGTGGTATCCACAAACATTTGGACCATATATTGTGCAGGTGAGACCAGGAGGTTTATATACACGGGGTTTAAAGACAGTTACTGCTCCTCATAATACACAAAAAATGGATGGAATAACTTTTACAGCCACAAATCAAATTTTATTTGTCGCATATACAGTACAACAGGTAGTGAAATGCAAATTCCAACTATCCAAAATGTAAATAGAAACAAAATTTCTTTTTTTAGTACAGTTTAAGAACAGTGTAAAGTAAATCGGCCAGTATTGGCCAATCAGAAGCTTCAAAAGTTATTACATGAATTCCTGGAACCTTCCAGAGTGATATAGTGCATTAAAGCTGAAATATATTGTATCCTTGCTATATATGAACCTTTTGGTATGTCTCGAAAGAAGAACACTATACAATAAAATACTAAATCCTTTATTTAAAACCTACAACCGATTCCACGTATCAAATTTTGTATTATTTATGGTTCAAGTTCACCTTCAAAAGCATAATATGAACATAAACAAAGCTTGCTTGTCCAAGTCAGTCATACTGTCGAGCTGGTATCAAAAAGATAGTGGCGGAGCAGTTTGGGGAAGAACCATATACGAGGTGGTATCAAAAAGTTTCAAGACGAATTTTGTAACATGCCAATAGATGGCAGCACAAGGCTACACGCACAGTCAGAAGGACCACCGACCTTCATAAATATTCTGTTAGAATATCAAGTTAGAACAAAGAGCAAATGTGAAATTCTGCTTGAATCTGGGCAAATCTGTCACAGAGACATTTGACATGATTCGGCGAGTTTACGGAGATGCTGCGACGAGTCGTTCGAGGTGTTTTGAGAGGCACACGCCTTAAGAGCGGAAGAACATCACTGGAAGACGACGAGAGATCAAGACCTTTAACGAGCTCAATTCCCGGAAATGTTGAAACAACTTGTGCACAATGATCGAAGGAGAACGTGCGTCGTATTGCTGCCGGTGACGGAATTTGGGAGTAAGGGTACGGCCCTGAGACGAATCAACAGTCTTCACAGTGGAGAAAGGCGCAGCAAGTCCGCAGCTCGACCAAGCGCATGCACATCGTCAGTTTTGAAATTCGCAGCATTGTGCATTAGGAATTCGTCATCAGGAGCCAGATCATCAATAGAGAGTTCTACTGCCACGTTTTTAAAGCGTCTGAGGGAGGATACCACCTTGTATATGTGTACTTGGTCACTTGGATTGCAATACACTGATCCATACAGCAGTGTGACTTGTCTTTAACCATTTATCACTGATACAAGTTCTTTCAAAAGCCAGTAAATTAACCCTTTGCCCTGCAAATTCAATTAATTTTTATGTCTAGCATGATTTCAACAATGGACAATGTCTCAAAGCAACACTACCGAGATAATGCAGTTATAAAAAAATATATATATTTGTTCCTTATAATTGTACAGTAAGTCTGATCCCAATGATCAAGCCAGTGGAGACTGTGGGAAGGAAAAAACTCTATTGGCATGAGGAAGAAACCTTGAGAGGAACCAGACTCAAAAGAGAAACCCACCCTTATCCTTAGCACCGTTAGCCGTTCATTACAGTTCCATCATTGTTGAGGTGTGCAGTGTTTAAATGCAATATGAGGTATTGAGCCATTGTTGATATTAATTACAGTCCAAATCTATCCTCAGAATTCTTGTGTTTCTCAGGAACTTTGTGGATCTTTAGGGTGTTGAGGTGGAACCATCCAAAGCTGAGATAAAAAAATAACTTCATCCACAGGTAGGGTGTCGGGATGCACTGGTGCCCCGGGAATACATTTCCACGGGCTACGACCCATTCATAGATCCTGCTTTCAAAAATCCATTTCTGATGGTAATGAATGCACTTGTGTAGGATCTCTGGGATCTTTTACACATTGGCTTCCATAGTAAATGACCGAGCATTGTGTGTGTCTGTGTCACTCGTAACAGCACGTATTCGTTTTCTTGTCTTCAACATCCAAGCTGTTTATCCGGAATTGTTATTCACCAGAATACATTTTTCAGTTCCCCCCTTTGGCTTTCCTTTAATCTTGTTCCATGCCTCACATATCTGTGAAAAGAAGAAGAAAAAAGGAAAAAGCTGTGACTCTCATTCTTCAGACCCATTGTTTTACAGACATTCTTGCCTGGCTGAGCAATACTAACGTTTTTTTTTTTTTTGCATTCTGATTAGCAGAGCATCAGTTTCCTGTATACAGTGCTACCGCTTGTGTCGGTCATAGGCCCACTTTCCTTCAGGTCCTTTTTGGAGCCCCTGATCTCCTGCTCAGCTTCCTGTTTACACACTGCACTGTGGCCTGGGTTATTTTGGGCTGTCTGAGGTAGTTAAGTGGCGAGTCGAAGGCGGACAAAAAGGAGAACTTTAGACAAACTTAAATAAGGTGCGTACTTGCTTATAGAGTATTAGAAAATGCAGCACTCGAGGCGCCCAAACAGAAAATTGCATTCAAGTCTTTTTAGTTCTACATTAAATTATGCTTGATAGAAGGTGGATGAGAGGGTTTGAAATATATTCCTGAAATTCCAAATGCAGAATGTCGGAATGTGTCAGAGGAGACGAAAACTCCTGGGCTGTTATTCAGGCTCTCACGCTTGTTTATCTTCCTCACTTCCTGTGCTCTTTCTGCCCCTCACTTGCTGTTCACTGCTTTAGCCAGAAATCTCACTCATACTCTGCACCTCCTCCCTGTATTTGGCTGCCTTCACTCTGATTCTTTTGCAAAAAAAAAAACAAACAAAAAAAAAACAGAACAAAACATCAGCCTTTGCTTTTGCCTGAAGAGTTGAGAATGGACAAGTGATTTGCAGGGGGGATGCTGAGATTTGGACCGAATTTGTGCCCTGTCTTTGTGTTCATGCATAGCTTCATGCATACATTATCTCCAAAGCAGTAAAGTAAGTCTGGTACACTTTAAATCTATTGCGAACACAAATATACACTATATGAACAAGTACTGGGACTCATGACTTTTCCAGCCATACGAGGTGGTATCAAAAAGTTTCGAGACTAGCTCTGGTTACAAGAAAGTACTTGATTTATCTACGTTTACACACGATCACCTTCAAAATAGTCCCCTTGCACAGCAATACAGTGCTCCCAGCATTCCTGACACTTCTGGAATGTATCCTGGAACTCTTCTCAAGCCATCAGGTTCCTCAACACACAGAATTGTTGTGTGATGTTGCTCTATGTTGTTTTATGTAGCACCTGGGTTCTGGAGAAAGGTTGTCTCATTTCACTGAGTACTGTGTCAGCTTTATATGGTTGAAATGAAAATAAAAGCTTCTTAGCTCGACTTGACTTGACTTCTTATCGAAGCACGATCTCTGCAATGGTGTCAAAACACCGACCTTTGAGCCGGGTCTTCATAAGAATCGTATTGGTCCACAAACCTAGTGTATTTAACCAATTTTTTTATTGACTTTTTCACTTTTCTGCATGGTAAGGAGCTGGTTTAGCAAACGATGTGGTAAAAAAACCCAAAATGTCTTACGACTCATTAGCGAATGCAATAAAATATGCCATCGTCTTTCTTCATTCCTTTCGGTTTTTTACCTGAGGTAAAAAATTCACTCTTGGTATTTGAAAGACCAGATTGCTTTCCATTTCTTCACTCATTCACTGCCTGCACTGAAATATTTGTATGGCATGGCCTTCTGTCCTGGGATTCTAACTCTGTTTTCCTGTTTTAATATGGTGTCCCACATATGTACCACACGAAAACTAAAACTAGCATGTTTGTAGCCATTTGAGCCATTTAGCAGTTTACTAACACTAGCAACTACAGATAAATGAAAAAAATGAAGGTTATTTATCCTGAAGGACCTTTTTTTTTTTACACAGAAACTCTATTGCTTTTTGTCAAACGAGCCACACAGTGTTCCCACCACATGAAGATGACAGTTCCAGCCTATTCTTATTGCTTTTAAAATGCTAGCTTGGTTAGCTTTCACAAGCTTGCCTTTGCCATTATAGTTCACCCACAAAAATAAACAGTGATAACCTAGGGTACACAAAAACCTGGGACATGCCGTACATTCGAAGCATTTTTGAAAAAGAAAACGAAAAGATGCCGAGTCGTGTCATTTGTGCTGAGTGGAATTGAAGAACATTTTTTTTTAAAACGTGATCTCAAACTTAGATGTACGTGTACTTCAGTTTTCTAGTGAATCTCCACTTTATGACTTATGAAATCATTCCCATATTGCTTTTGACATACACATGACTAATATTTTTCAAAAGAATTTCAGGTCTTTGCTATATTTAACCACCAATGCACTGGGGCAGTTCTCGTGACGAAAATTTGACGTTTATTCGTCGGACATTTTTTTGTCTACTGATTTCAATTGTGTTATGTTTAAAACGTAAGCTTATCAGGGTGTGTTTTAATAACATATGCCTTGTAGCTCACGTTCTGAAAAGGCTTACCTGATCGAATCTCAAGAATGATGTTTAGCTGGTCTTGAACCATTGCCTCCATTTTTTTTTTTTACCTTGGAATTCGATTGCTCATCTCCCCACACCTGCATGACTGGTAGATTGTTCGCCGTGTGCACTGTCACTTGTAAGGTTCAAGCAATTGTCATTTCAAAGATTATTTAAGGATCAAAATGCCTTCTGATTATAGTCACTCTAGAATAATGATGGCAAGAAATGTCTTTTTTACGTTGACAACTGCATTCCCGATTCCACCCTGATGAGAACTAGGAATTCTTTCTACATGAAGGTTGTGATAGTATGGTTGAGGTGGAGTTTAGACTTGGACTGATACTCCTCAGCCCCAACTATCCTAGTTGTTCATTATACTATGAAAAGTGTAGCTGATAATGAATAAATAATGTTTTATTCAGAAAGATAAGAAGCCTTTAAAGAACATCTTTGAACTACAAATGCTAAACATACACTTAATACACAATGATTCACAGAAGATAACAATAGATTCCTATAGATAGATTAAATATCTTGCAATTTTTATTGGGAGTGACCAGGATGGACAGGAGGATGTTTTGCAGACAAGGTAACAGGAAGTGTGATTGTGATCATGTGCAGAGGAGAAACATGGGGTACATCAGTAGAAGAATGCTGAGGATTGAGCCGCCAGGCAGGAGTCAACGAGGAAGGCCAAGGAGGAGGTTTATGGATGTGGTAAAGGAAAGACATTAAGGTGGACAGAGTGATGATCCACTGTGGTGACCCCTAATGGGAGGAGCAAAAAGACAAATATGATAAGATTCCAATACATTAAATCAATATATTCAGGGTTTCAGCAGATTTTACAAAGTCAGATTTAAGTGTTTTTAAAACTTTTTTAATACCATAAAGGGTGAAATTTAAGACCTATATCACAACATCAAAAACCCATTACATGGACATCGGTACATCAAATTTAGACTTTTTATTTTATTTTTTAAGACCATGTGGAGACCACATTAGTGGTTAGTGACTGTACAATTATATGACTCTTATGCAAGTATTTTGACATTCAGGTGATCATTACATATCTGATCTGAAGTTGAGAAAAATTCAGTAGACGCCTGAAAGACAAAAACACAAACTAGTTATAAGCTCAGGGCTGCTGTCATACAAAAGGAACCGCTTCAATTTTCAATCTTTTTCTCTTTGTCATGTTTTGTTGTTTTTGTTGCTGGAAACCGGCTTGTTCCCCCTGAAGCACCGTTTAAGAAACCACATTTGAAGAAAAAAGACACTTTCTCCGTTCCTGTCTTGTGCCTTGTATTTGTTTTTGTATTTGCGCAAACAATGCGTTGCCTGTCTTCTTCTCTTTTTTTTTTTTTTCCTGAGGTTTTTAAAGAGGTTTTGTGGTCGACTGGCGGCTTCAGGTTTGCCGGAGATCTAAAACAAAAGCAACAGGAAGTGACTTTAAAACTGCCATTCTCTTTCTTTGTCATCGCACACGGAAACTTTTTCTCCACACGTCGGCGGCCGGACGGCTTTGGCTTTTTAGCAGCGTGAATGCAAAACAAAACATACCGGAGAACTTTTTGCAGCTGGGTCTGGTAAAAAGTGAGGCCTCAAATGTCTGCCTTCTTTACCCAGAGGCAGTTAGAATTATAACGATATATACATATATATATATATATATATATATATATATATATATATATATATATATATATATATATATATATACAGACAGACAGACAGACAGACAGACAGACAGACAGACAGACAGATAGATAGATAGATAGATGATTTAACAGACAGACAGACAGACAGACAGACAGACAGACAGACAGACAGATAGATAGATAGATAGATAGATAGATAGATAGATAGATAGATAGATAGATAGATAGATAGATAGATAGATAGATGATTTAACAGACAGACAGACAAACAGACAGACAGACAGTTTGACATATGGACGGATAGACGGGCAGGCAGGCAGGCAGGCAGGCAGGCAGGCAGGCAGGCAGGCAGGCAGGCAGGCAGGCAGGCAGGCAGGCAGGCAGATAGATAGATAGATGATAGATAGATAGATAGATAGATGATAGATAGATAGATAGATAGATAGATAGATAGATAGATAGATAGATAGATAGATAGATAGATAGATAGATAGATAGATAGATAGATAGATAGATAGATAGATAGATAGATAGATGATTTAACAGACAGACAGACAGACAGACAGTTTGACATATGGACGGATAGACGGGCAGACAGACAGACAGACAGACAGACAGACAGACAGACAGACAGACAGACAGACAGACAGACAGATAGATAGATAGATAGATAGATAGATAGATAGATAGATAGATAGATAGATAGATAGATAGATCTTTTCCTCTCTCTCTCGCTCTCTTCTTTCCCTCCTCCTAAATTCTCTCTAATCTGTTTACTCAGCTACATGAGGCTGCAAAGTGGACCATCTGTTAGCATGATGAGCCGGCGGCTTACAATTACCTGAAGATTTCCAACACGTGCCAGCTTATCCCTGGGATGTTCACTGTGGAGGAATGTAATTACTTGCACGTGAACCAGGTTACCTAATGCCGCCATTACACCTAAGTGAAGCACACAATCGTGTTGTTGTGTATTATGTATAACAAGCAGTCAAGGAGAATTTGCATGGTTTGATGGTTTGAAAGGACGCTGTTGTTTGCTTAAGGGACATTTTTAGCTCAAAGGTATTATTTCCTTTTAATGTTTTACCCCTGGAATTAGGAGTTGTTTTAGTAGGGGACATGGGATACAAAGTATTGGGACATCTGACCTCAACCCTATTGAACATCTTTGAGATGAACTGGAACGCTGACTTCAGTACATGAGCTTAAAATCTCAGCAAAAAATATCTAGTGGATCTTCCCAGAAGAGTGGAAGTTAGAATAACAGCAAATGGAGACTAAGTGAGGAAAGGGAAACAGTATTTTCATGGAGCTTGCTTTGTGCACAGGGGCATTGTCATGCTGGAACAGGTTTGGGTTACCAAGTTCTAGTGAGCGCACAGTTTTATTACCACATCCAGAGACATTCTATACAGTCTGACAGTTAAGTGTCCACAAACTTTTGTCCATATAGTATGCAGTTGTCATTTTCACTACTGAGATGCACATCGTTTTTGGTTTATTGTGAGACGGAACATTTGGGTTTTCTGTAATTATTAAAAACATCTGCAAAAAAAAAAAGGTTTTGTCCCATACAGCATTTAAATAGAAGCTCGAGAACTTCCTGTGTGGTTCTGCCCTGCACTTGCACTCATCCCGGCTGTGTGCACGAGAGAATCTCTTCTCTACATCCATTCTCTCTAAACAAAGAAACAATCGAGTTACTAATAACAGGGAGGAAGAGAAATCACTCGGGAGTCGTTTTTTGTAAACAATTGCTAGTATGAAACTAAAGGTTCTTGCAGGTTGCATACGACTTTTTGAGACTTTGTTTGTATAAAACCGAACAGAATTGGATTAAGTTTAGTTCATCTTTATCTAAAATACACGGTGCGGCCAAAAGTTTGTGGACACCTGACCATAAGATGTGCATTTTGAACATTCCATTTCAAGATTTTGAGATTTTCCATCATTTCCAACTCACGCATATCTTCATGGAATAGGATTGGGTCTCCTAGTTGAAGAGAAGGGAAAATTCAATGTCATTTTCAAAGACGTCCTATACAATCGTGTTCCTTTGTGGTGGCGGTTTGAGGGAGAACCACATACGGCTGGAAAAGTCAAGTGTCCCAATATTTTTGACAATATAGTGTTTTGGCACCTTTTTATCTATGAGGATCAATGATGAACTTTTCTGTCTGGTTTATTAATTGCAGGGTTCATTATTATATAATTTACATCGACTGTACCAAAGAATAGCATGGCAGAGAATTCAGTACCGGGGGTGTTGCCACTGACTTTCTCATTGTGTGTCAGTTTATTTATGACTTCACACCAATCTCGCTTCAGTTTCTTCAGAACACACGCCTAGTACATCTGGTTTCATTATTACCTTTGAGGTAAGAAAGTGAAACGTCTACGAACTTGTTCCATCGCATTCAGATGTTCCGTTAATAAGACGTTCCACCTTTTGCCGAGCGTTTTTTTTCATCAAACCCCATCCTCTTGAGCAGGATGGTACTTTTTGTATTGTTTGTTTAACTTTTCAACCTTTTTTTTTTTTGTAATTAGACAGAAATCCAAAGAAAGTGATTCATGGAAGCATCAGTTTATTTTAAAGCAGTATGTTGACCATGTTAGAAGAACATGAACGGGCCAAGGCCTAAACCATGACTGTTTTTGTTACTTTTTAAAGATTTGAGATGGATGGGAACCACCACCATTGCACTATATGGACAAAAGTACTAGGACACCTGACCTTTTCCTGCCGTATGTGGTTCTTCTCCAAACTGTTACCACAAAGCTCAATGAAGATCTGCTTTACATGCTTTTGGAGAGGAAGATCTTGAGTATCCTGCTATAGAGCTCTAATCTTAACCCTCCTGAACACTTTCATGATTAACTGAAACACTTATTGCACCCCAGGCCTCCTCACATCACCTACATCAGTACATGACTTTTCTAACACCGTTGTGGCTGATATATAAAATGTCCATAAGCACACTCCAAAACATCTTCATCTTCCCAGAGGAGTGGAGCGAATTATGTAAGGAAATTAAGACTAAATGTGAAATGCTTTGCTCAAAAATGCAAACCAGGTGTCTGCAAACTCTTAGTAATATAGTTTTTGTGTTCCCACTATTAGGTCATTAAAAGTATCTAGTTATTTGAAGATAACGCTGTTGGATGAGGTAAAGGAATGTTTGACATCACAACCCTGGATTCTACACTTAGTGTATTAACTTGTTGCATGGAGCACATCACAGGAAGTGTGGCAAAAAAAAAAAAAAGCCATCAGAGACAAGTGTTCCATGAAATCTCCCAATCTGAGTTTGCAGACTGGAGTCTGTCTGCTGACTCTTCCTGCTCTCTTGCTATTATTATCCGTGCAAACGGAAAGACTGAAATAACTATGCTGAAATCTATTACTCTCCAAGGGGGGTGGTGATGCTTTTGTGTCAAAAAAACATTGAGAAATGAGACGCGGGCCCAGCAGGGTCCCCTGATCCCCCCTTTTCTCTCCACTGAGATGTCGGCGGCGTTCGATAATTAAGGACGATGTTTCCGACCGCGATTTGTTTCGAAGCGGGCACGGCGAGCGTAGGACAAGATGTTCAGAGAGTGATGATCTCCGGGCGAGTGTTGTTCTGTACTTGAGGATCACACCCACAGGCAGATGTTTTCAGTCTTATTCCTGCGCTCGCTCGTGAAATGACTGCGCCTCTTCAACTGTTCCCTGTAGAGGCATCAAAAACTAAAATAGGTTACATTCAAGGTCGGTTTCTGAGATCATTATGTACTATGAGACATTCTTTTCTTCTTTTTTTTTTTTTCCTTCCATGATTATCTGGTTTTCGGTCATGTTCGATCGGTGCCTGGAATCAAGTCGTCGTTTCTTATAAAGCAGGTTGTGTACTCAATTTAGGAGTCACCGCAAGCGAAAATGAAAGACAGGCTTCTTATTCTTCTCAACCACAAAAACTTGGATAGATTGGTGACGTCTAGACTAATCCATTGCTCATCCATACTGAAACGTCTTTAAAAAAACAGCCATATTTCTCAAATTATTACTTACGTTAACGTTCTCTACACGTTTTGTTTGCATCTTGACTTTTAAAAGCCTATTTTTTTTTTATATACAAGTCCGTTCACTAGCCGACGATCCCTACAACCTCATTAATAATTAAGCGAACAAATTAGCATAAAACGTGCATATTTAAATGTTACAATTACAAGACTGAAATCGAAACGTTCCTTTCCGCTCCTTGTTAATAAATTCTCGTCGCATAATTCCAAGTGTTCCGATGCCCTTAGACGTGCTGATTGAGGTGCACCATTGGATAGCTTACCATAACTGGAGATACCTGTTGATATCTCCATGAGATGTGATCCTGGAGGATTAAACAGCAGACAACTAAGATTTTTGAGATTGTACACATGATGGTATGGGACTCTCCTCAATTTAGATCAGTACCTGACTTTAAGGAGCACAAATCTCCACAAACACCTTCTCAGAAGATCACTAGAAGAGCAAATGGGGGCTGAATGTGGAATTGGACAAGCAAACCTAATGCTCAGGTGTCCTCAAACTTTTGTGGGCCTCTTCTAATGATCAGTCGTGAGATTTAAGCTTCTGATAGATCACTTGATCACTCACTGCTTATGATGATGGCTCCATATGGACACAGTGATGGAACTATAATGAATGAACATCTGGGGGTCACCTAGATTAGTCTGGTTCCTCTCAGGGTTTATATCGGAGTTTTTCCCTCAACACAGTCATGGTCCAGCTGGTCATTTATATCTCAATTTGCTTACAATTTGGAGACCCGACTGAAGAAACGTGGAGTCATTACATTTTTCATGAACAGTTCAAATTAACGAAAAAAGAATCAGAATTCCGTATTCATCGGAAAAATCATGGATCATCCTTCAAACAAATTCCCTAATGCTCATTGGTTAGTAGATTCGGATGAACAGACAAAAGAAGGGTCTGGAATTGTTTTCTTTTTTATTTTCGCTCATTTTCCATGATACACAAAAACAATTCACGTGAACCTTTTTTTTTCTTTTTAAAAATAGTACACATTTCGGCTATTTACATCTCAATACGTTATTTTCTTTTCTCTTTTGCACAGCAAAGATAAGAACATAGAATTTTTTTGTTTTGTGTGTAAGAACATTCAAAAAAACAAAAAAAAAAACAATGGAAACATGTTGTATACAGGATCATTAACATAACGAAGTCGATACACAACACACAAGTGTGGAACAGGAAACAGAGGGTCCTGAAGGTATAGTGATACCTGGGGACGATTAGGAGTTCTTTAAAGATTTCGAGATTTCTTTTACAATCTTGAACGTAACTTTTTTTGATCGAGACCGAAAAATCGGTTCTCCTCGTCCCAGCTCGGCCTGAGGTTGAGTGGCACCTCTGGTTCTTCTCCCTACAACCAGGGTTCCATCGGAATGTCCAGATAAAACACAAAGCCACCAAATAAACCCGGCACAAACACCCAGATCATTCTGGAACGCATCACGACCTGGATTTCATCCAGAATGCTTGAAATCAGGCAGAAAAAAAAAAAAATCAGACTGAAGTCCTTTGTTTTGCACTTTCCAAGGTTTCAAAAAATCTGAAAAAATTCAGAGTATTTCCTTTTTTTTTTTTCTTCTTTTTTAATTTCTGTGCATTATTTCTAAAGTAAAGATTAAGGCGCTTTACTCGTTTTCTTACAGCATTTTTTGTTCATTTCTGTGATTTTATGGCATCGTTCTGATTGATTTTGTTCACACTCCTTGGATGCAAAGTAAGAAAGGATGACTTTTAGAAACATGGCTTCTTCATGCAGAAAAAAAAAAAAAGTCAAAAGATTCTGCCGACAAGTGAAACGCACAAGAACCATCAGCCGACCTCAGGCGTTTTGCGCGCGTCGGCATCGCCGGGCACGACCCCGGGATCGTGGCTGCTCTCCAGGGACGACTCGCTGCTTGTGCTCTCCCCAGAAAGAAGTCTGGTCACCCTGAGGTCGGCTTTTAGAGTCCGCACGTCGTTCCCGATGCCCATCTCACCCAGATCATTGATGAGCTGGCACAGTAGGGGTTTCTCTGCGCGCTCGTCATCCGTGTCCAGCACGTCCTCGCACTCGAACTGAGTGGCTTTCTCTTCGGCTTCCTCGCCGAGCAGGTCCTCGGTGATGGAGCCGAGTTTGGGTGCGCTCCTGCTGCGCTCGACGGGGGGCTTGTAGCAGCACTGGGCGTTCAGGAGCTTGCGCAGCGGCACGAGAGGGATGGTCTGGTCGCCGATGAGCTGCTGCTGCTGGTGGCGCGCGTCGTCGCGGCGCTTGAGGCGCTTGAACTCGGCCAGCGCCGTAGCCGAAGTCTGGTAGAGGAGCAGCGCCATGGCTTTCGCCTTCTCAGGCCGCGACACGAGCACGGCGTGGCAGCGCAGCATCACCGCTTTGTGCTTCATCTCGTGCCGGTAGATCCAGGCGAAGACCCGGGGAAGGCGCGGATCCGCGACGCAGTATGTGATCCGGTGAAGGAGGTACAGGTGTCCGGGTCTGCGCGCTTGTTCGTCCGTGTGCACCATGCGCACCCCGTGCGAGCTCATCGTCAGCCGCATCTTCGTGCCGCTCTTCCCCATGTCGCTCTTGTTCCAGATCTTACTCACGGCCACGTCCGTGCAGCCTTCGCCCTTCGACTGGATGGTCGTGGCGTTACCGAGGTACAGCACCGTGTACGTGGGGTCCTCGCTCGTGATTTTCAACTTTCTCCGCTTCGACTTGAACATGCTTCCGACCCGGTTCAGCGCGCTCTCCGGACACGCCTTGGCCAGCGTGGTGAGCGCTGAGTAGTTCAGACTCACCGTGTAGCCTTTGGGCTTCGACTGCTTGTCTTCCTCGATCAGCTCGAACTTGTTCTTCTTCCAAGGCAACATCATAAAGGCGGACGTGGTGTGTGACCAGGAGCGCTCAAAGCAACAGCAAGATCAACATCTACACCAGCAGCAGCAGCAGCACCACTACCTCCACCAAAACACACACACGGACTGCTTAATGAAGTGGTGCATGTCTCACATGTCCTCACTTATCAGGGGACACACATGGGGACGCGCTGCTGTCTGGAACATTGTGCAGGAACTGTTAAGAAACTAACAGCAGAACGCGAACAGCGCCTGTACTTATACACCGGACTGAACCAACTCAGAGCTTCACGAGGGGGAGGGGGAGCGCGCGCGCGTGTGTGTGTGTGTGTGTGTGTGTGTGTGTGTGTGTGTGTGTGTGTGGACATCCAGGAGCACCTGCTCCTGAATTTTTCTATAGTTATAATGTTATTAATTCCTTTATCAATAACAAATAAAATACCCCCCGTGCTGCAGTGATTTATCTTTAATTTAAGATGGAAACCGAGTTTATTTATTTATTTATTTATTTAACAAAATGACAATTACATTATATGATGTTATTATTATTATTATTATTATTATTATTATTCTGCTTTTGAAAACAAGCTTCAACAAATCTTTTTTTTCTTTCTTTTTTTTGTTTATTTATTGATTTGTTTAATTTTAAGCTTTTTGTGTTTATTTAGTACTGCTTAATTTATATACATTTAAAGCTAAAATGTGATCACGAGAAAAATAATCTTTATGTGGGCCATTTCAATTAATTAATTAATTAATTAATTAATTTATTTATTTATTTATTTATTTATTTATTTATTTATTTATTTATTTATTTTACAATAGTGGGAATAAGTAGATAATGCTGCCATCTGCTGGTGATATAAGGTAGTACAATAGCTCACGTGTGCGTCGTTCTGTGTAGTTTAGAGAGCTCTATTCAAACAGGATTACATTTACACGGGGAGTCTTTTTTATTTTTATTTTTGTCTGTGTATATTTTTTCTGTCTTCCTTCAGACCGAATCATCTACAGCTTTTCCTTAAAACTCTAAATACACATTATCATTATTTTTCTATTCAGATTTCACCTTATGTTGGTTTCTTTCCTCCTAATAAGTAGGTGTATTAGCTATTTTATATTTCCCCCCTGGTGTGAATGTGTCTGTGTGGTGGTTGTTAAATCTGAATACAAATTGAACATAATTTGGAATATTTAGTAAGGAATATTCTTAATTAACAAAATGTTCTTCACTCAACGCCAGTGGAAAGTAAATAATCGATAATAGGCGACAGGGGAAAACAATTAAAATGGAAAGAGTTTGACTGATATATTATTTTTGTATTTAATTTTTTTCTGGTTTTATTATTATTTTTTATTATACTTTTTTTTATCCGGAACCAAGTTCATGGAGTACGTTTCGATACGACACTTTTAAAACGAACACACTCGACTCAACCAAAATTATCTTTAAACGTTATTTCCCTATTTCAATAACACTTTTGTTTATTTCGCCATTTTTAAATTGAAAACAAAAAAGGAAACAGGCCTCAAACGAGTCTCAGTCTTGTGTTTTCTTCATTTGCGATGATTTTACCCTCTTCACCGTGTCAACATGGAACATTCCACGTAACTTCCTTTAAGTCACAAATGACTTGTCGTTGCCTACAAAGGCGGCCTACACTGAGGACTGAAGAACAGACTTTGTTGCCTTTGTAGGGGATTTGATTTAGAACACGGAGGTATTTGGGACTCGGTTACGCGCATGAGGCGGATGAGTACCGGATGTTGAGGAAGTAGGAGAAGAAGTATGGGGAAGAAGAAGGGCCGCGGTGAAGGGAGCGGACTCGGGAGAGCGTTAATGAGGGAGAGGCTGAACGCAACGCGGGGACACCGAGGAACCGACACGTGGGTACGAAGATTAGCGCATCTTTTTCATCAGCCTCAGCGGTTTAGCCTGGTTAGGAGCGGGACCGCGGGGGGGGGACACTACCGGGGAGCGGAGTAATAACACGTGCCGGGGCTCAGGACAGAGTGCTGCGATACTCAAACACTTCCAAATCTGTCCAGGGTTCTCTGTCCAGGGTTCTCTGTCCAGGGTTCTCTGTCCAGGGTTCTCTGTCCAGGGTTCTCTGTCCAGGGTTCTCTGTCCAGGGTTCTCCGTCCAGGGTTCTCCGTCCATTTTCCTTCCATAGACTAATTCCATAGACTAATTCCATAGACTAATTCCATAGATCTCCTTCCATAGATCTCCTTCCATAGATCTCCTTCCATAGATCTCCTTCCATAGACTCATTCCAAAGTTCTCCTCCAGTAGTTCTCCTCCAGTAGTTCTCCTCAGTAGTTCTCCTCCAATAGATCTCCTTCAGTAGATCTCATTCCATAGTTCTCCTTCCATAGACGACTGCTGTTGTTATTTCACAGATTCCTTCTGTGGTTGTATTTCTCGTCTAATCTGTAATCACTTTTTACTGCTGCCAGAAAACTCATCGTTCTTCCTCCATCAATTTCTCCTGTTGTTCCTCCTACATAGTCTAGTTCTAATTCCACACTTCTGTAAGTTCTCAGGGAGGTTCTCCACTGGCTCGCTCGCTCAGTGGGAATAAACTTATAAGCACAGAATGTCGTTCGTATTTGATCTCTGAAGCTCTGTGTCTCTCTGTGATCTCATGTTCCTCCACCAGCTCCACACGAGCGAACTGAACGACGGCTACGACTGGGGCCGCCTGAACCTGCAGTCCGTAACGGAGCAGAGCTCTTTGGACGATTTCTTGGCCACAGCCGAACTCGCAGGCACTGAATTTACAGCAGGTAGGTTCTTCGGTAGGTTCCTTTCGCCCTCCAGGACGTCTGGGTGAAGTCTGGCGTCTCACAGGTTTTTTGCTCTCACATTTCAGAGAAGTTGAACATCAGATTCATCCCAGCCGAAGCCAGGAGTGAAGTACTGACCCCTGAGGAGTCCAGGAGACTGAAGAAACTCCATGAGGACAACCGGCAGTTCCTGCGCATCCCACGGAGGTGATTAGATGTCTGCACGCCCTGCGTATGGAGAAGTGTTGGAGTTGATGTAACCCTGTTTGACTGAGTCTCAAAGTTCAGGCAGGATTTGGACTGTGTTATGTTCTGGTTATTCTGGTCATAAGGAACATCCTGGTATTTTTCAGCAACTTCTCCATTCAATCACATGCTTTTACCAAGAAAGATCTTTTATAGACGCCATCACTTCAGCAGTGTCGGTTTCATAACATCTTCATCATCTTCATCAGTGCATGACTTCATTACATCATCTTCATCATCTTCATCAGTGCATGACTTCATAACATCATCATCATCATCTTCATCATCAGTGCATGACTTCATAACATCACTTTAGAGACTGTCTTTCTTTCTTTCTTTCTTTCCTTTTCTCTTTCTTTTATTCTTTAGTTTTTTCTTCTTTCCTTTTCTCTTTCTTTCCTTTTCCTTTTCTTTCTTTCATTTTCTCTTCTTTCTTTCTTTCTTTCTTTCTTTTTCCTTTTCTCTTTCTTTCTATATTTCTTTCCTTTTCTTTCTTTCTTTCTTTCCTTTTCTCTTTCTTTCTTTCTTTCTTTCTTTCTTTCTTTCTTTTGTTTTCTCTTCTTTCTTTCTTTCTTACTTTCTTTATTTTTTCCTTTTCTCTTTCTTTCTATATTTCTTTCCTTTATTTTCTTTCTTTCTGTCTTTCTTTCTTTTCTCTCTTTCTTTTCTTTCCTTTTCTTTCTTTCTTTTCTCTCTTTCTTTCTTTCCTTTTCTCTTTCTTTTATTCTTTCGGGGTTTTTCTTTCTTTTCTTTACTTTTCTCTCTTTCTTTCCTTTTCCCTTTCTTTCCTTTTCTTTCTTTCTTTCTTTCTTTCTTTTCTCTCTTTCTTTCTTTCCTTTTCTCTTTCTTTCCTTTTCTTTCTTTCTTTCTTTCTTTCTTCTTTCTTTCTTTCTTATTGTTTTTCTCTCTCTTTCTTTCTTTCTTCTGTCACTGTGTTCTTTCTTTCTTTCGTTGTTCTTCTATAGTTCTCCTTCTGTTGTCGTTCTTTTGTAGACTACTCTCATAGCCGTTCTTCCATAAACGACTTCTGTTGTTCTTCTATAGTTTTCACCCCATAGTTCTTCAAATCAAATCAATTTCTTCTCCCATGGATTTTTTTCATAGATTCTGTAGATCTCCTTTCGTAGTTCTTCTTACATCGACTGCTTTGATGGTTCTTTCCATAAACTATTTCATAGCTTTTTTTTTTTTTTTCTTTTTTATACATAGACTTCCCTACTCTTCAATAGACCTCCTCCACAGACCACTTCTGGAGTTCAATCTCCTTCCGTAGATAATTCTATAGTTCTTACCTCGTCTATGTGGGGAACGAGTCTCTTTCTTTTCTTACTCAATTGTTCTTCTATATTTTCTTAGTTCTTACGTGGACCAGTTCCATGGTTCTTCTTAAAGTATTTTCCGTAGTTTCATAGCCGAGGCACCATGAATTCTAGTTGATGGAGTGAAATCTGAAGAACATGGGTTTGATTTAGACGTAATTTTAAATAAAACAAAGGATTGGACTCATTAGTGCTTGGAGTTGATCTTAAATATAAAGCTTGTATATAAAATCAAAACCGGTAACAAAATAGAGGAGGTGTGTATAGAAGGTTATGCTAAGCTATGTATTATTCTCGTTTATTTTTTCCACACTCCTCCGTACCAACACGGTTTCTTCCTTTCCAGACCTCCATGGGACGAGAACACGAGCCCCGAGGTCCTCCAGCGAGCCGAAAGAGACGACTTCCTGACATGGAGACGAGAGCTGGCAAGGCGAGGGAGCTCATCGCTGTGGCTTTTGGTGAATTTCCAAATATTTTGCAACGATTTATTAAATTTTTTGCATGTTTTTGCTGTAGGCTGGAGGAGGAACAGAAGCTGATTCTTACCCCTTTTGAGAGGAACCTTGATTTTTGGCGACAGCTTTGGAGAGTAATCGAGAGGAGGTACTTCAGATAATATGATTTCAGCCATTTTGGAAATGTTGTATAGACAGAAGTATTGGGACACCTGATTTTTCCAGCCATTCGGTGGAAGAAACAAACAAACAGGAAAAGTAGTTGAATAATGAAACTGTTTTTATTCTTTAATTACCACCCAATGTTTGCTTTCATAAAATACATTAAATTTTTTATTTATTATTTACAAAGTTTCATGCCTTTAGTTTCCTCCCATGAACGTCAAAGTGCATCTAAAAGAAAAAAAAGAAAACTGTCACATACTGCCCCCTATTGTCGAACACTTGGAACTACAGCCGTAACCCTTAAAGTACTCACATCATTACCTGATTTTTATTTGTATTTTTTTATTAACACCCTTGTGTCTGAACGAGTGCAAATCTCTACAGATACACCACACAAAAACGTTTGGCCATATATTTTATATAAAGGTCCTCTCGCTCATCCCAGCAAAGCTTTGAATCAACTTTTGTAATTATTCAGCGATTTTTGTTTTCTCTCTAGTGACGTCGTGGTTCAAATAGTCGACGCCAGAAACCCTTTGCTGTTCCGATGTCCGGATCTAGTGCGTAAACCGCTCATCTTATTGTTTCACATTTCATTTCAATTCCATTTAATAGAATTTTCTATCGATTGTTTGAATGCAACACGCTATTGCTTTAATCGCCCTTCAGGAGAAATACGTCACCGAGGTCTCCGGTCACAAGGTGAACATGCTGCTGTTAAACAAAGCGGATCTGCTGACCCGAGAGCAGCGTCGTGCCTGGGCCGAGTATTTCCAAAAAGAAGGCATCAGGGCAGTGTTCTGGTCCGCGTTGGCCGAGGCACTCCGACTGGATGCTGAAGAAAAGGTGAGAAAGTTCAAGTATTTTTGTTCTTGTTATTTAATATGCATAATATGGACCATAATACAGACGGTTAGATTTTTGAGTGTGCATGTAGAGATTCGTGCTCATCCAGCCACAAGGGGGTTGTAATGGAGAGGAGGCCTGGGATGAACATCCTCGAGCTCATCACAAAATAGGGATTAATAGGGTTGAGGTCAAAGCTTTTTGCAGCAGGTCTTTCATGACCCTCCAACCCATGTGAACAATATCTTCATTGAATTGACTATGTTCACATTAGCATGCTGGAACCAGGTTTTGGATCTCCCATTTGGTGTTTAAGGGAGAAGATCTCGAGGAGCCGAGCGATACAGAAAGCAGAGACGCAGAGACGGCGTCAGTTCCCCACGGCGCACCCGAGCCCTCGCAGGAAACGAGTCAAGAGGATGACGACGATGACGAATCAACGGCGAGTTTCGAGGACTGCACTTCCGAGGTAGACTGGCAAACCTGCTCGGAGCCATCAGGAGACGAAGAGGAGAACGAGAACGGGAGTGAGCCGTCTTCGGATCGCGCGCCTTTCCGTAACTCGAGCCATCTGCTGCGCAAAGACGAACTGCTAGAAATATTTAAAGCTGCGCATTCCGGCCCCAGGTGTAAGACGGGTCAACTCACGGTCGGGCTGGTGAGCTTGAATTTACACACACACCCACACACACACACACACACACACACACACACACACACACAGGCTTTAATGATTTCATCAGCTTGACGCCATCTTTTCTCGGTTTAAGGTGGGCTATCCTAACGTGGGCAAAAGCTCCACCATCAACACCATCTTTAGGAATAAGAAGGTCTCTGTGTCGGCTACACCTGGACACACCAAGCACTTTCAGGTACGTTTTTTTTAATTATTTTTTTATTATATATAAACGCGCTCAGGAAAGACGTGTTGCCAAATCCAGGCACTAAACTCCTCTAATGGGGAGATATGGAATATCACAATATGGAACAAGTTTGGGTCTCCTAGTTCAATGTCAATAGGAAAATTTTATTAGTTCTTACTCGATGCGGTACGTCGCGGATGCTGCCAGGATTTTATTTCATACGTCTTAAAAAAACCTTTGATGTCTACTGATCACTATGCCATGTCTTTGTGTCTTGTGTGCTTGTAGACGTTGTTTGTCGAGCCAGGCCTTTGCCTGTGTGACTGTCCTGGCTTAGTCATGCCTTCCTTCGTGTCCACCAAAGCTGAGATGATCTGTAGCGGGATTCTCCCCATTGACCAGATGCGAGACCACGTCCCGGCCACCTCTCTCATATCCTCTCTCCGACAAGGAGGCATCGTTCCCCTTTCACAGGGATTTCTGATCGATTCAAAATGATTTGCATACATATTATTTGTTTTACTCTGATCGAAACCCCTTAACATAAGCACGTTTGTCAGACAATTCCACGCGCAGTGCTGGAGGGAACCTACGGCATCAACATTGTCCGACCCAGAGAGGACGAAGAACCAGATCGACCTCCTACCTATGAAGAGCTGCTCTCTGCTTATGGATGTAGGTTAATAACTACCAGACAATACAAGAGCATTATGTACAGAATTATGGCTCAGTGTCAACTTATAAACGTGTCTTCACAGATATGAGGGGCTTCATGACGGCACACGGTCAGCCGGACCAATCCCGATCCGCGCGCTACGTCCTGAAAGACTACGTTAGCGTAAGTATTTGATCTCCCCCTCAGAGCGGGTTTGTCTTGTTCACAAAGTTAACGGCTTCGCACATTTGTTTGCAGGGGAAGCTGCTCTATTGCCATCCTCCTCCCTGCATCAGCGCTAAAGATTTCCAGCCCCAGCATTTGAAGTTTGTAGAGAAAACCGTCGCGAGCGGTCCGTCTACGCGCACCAATAAACCTCCCAAGGTCAAACAGATCGAAAACACCGTCGATAAAACCTTCTTTCACCAGGTAAGGAATCATCCTTACATCCGTGAACCTTTTTCTTCTTGGAGAAATACTTCAGCTTCTCGTTCGATAGGAAAACGTCCGGGCCCTGACGAAAGGCGTGCAGACGGTGATGGGATACAAACCCGGGAGCGGACCGCAATCGCAGGCCAAAGCGGCCGCAGAACAGCAAACCGGGAAGCCGTGGAAAAAACACGGCAACAGGAACAAGAAGGAGAAAGTGAGGAGGCTCAACAAGCACCTGGACGCTTGAAGTTCGTAGTTCTGACATGACCTTCATCTTTGCGCCTCATCCAAGATGATTTTGTGTTCATGCCACATTTAATAATAAATCTATTCATATATTTATGCACTGTAAATCCTAAATATATGTTGTTTAAGAAGTGCAGTCACAGATGCGAGGTCATGTGGGTCACTTGGAGAAGATCGGCTCGTTTTAGTGACTCGGTTCTTTGAATCACGTTCATCAAAATGAACGGCTCTTTTTTTTTTCGTTCCTTTAAACAGAAATAATAAAATGTTACAATTTTAATAAGCAAACCCCTCAATACGTCTACATTCGCATCCAGAAGAACGAAGTGAACGAATCACTTTTTGAGACGACTCGTTTTTCTGAGTCACATTAAAGAGTCGTTCAAAAGCAGCGAATCGTTCATGAACAAAGCATCACTACTATGGGGTTTTGTTTTTTTTTACACCTCCCAAAAACATGGTGGATATATGCTGGCATGGTGCCCCTCATTTTTCTGCCTCACACACAAGATTCATGGCAACCCTGACCTCGCTAACGTGCCCAGAGCATTTTCTTTTTTTTTGTGTAGATATTAAGGGTTTTTTTCTCACTACATATGAAATAAAATTAATTGTTCCCAATAATTTTTTTGGTCAATTTAGTGTCTCTTGAATGCATATGATAAAAAGGACATGGATAGTCCAGGTTAGGACCAGGTTATTATTTTTATTTACTTTTTTGCTTCAGCTACACCTGATTCATTATCTAGTGGTTTCCAACATTTCTTTTTTTGGTCAGTTGAACACCTTCAGCTTCAATGTTGTGCCTCTGTGAGGTAAATAATTGAACACCCATGGGCGTCAACACGGAGTTGGTCTCCACAAGAGTTTGTGGTTTGGTTGTGGGAATTCTTTTGGCTGTGCTGATGGTAAGGAGGTGTGAAGTTCATACAACTTTCCTGTAAATAAAAAATAAAGAATCCATCACAATTTGAATAATTTCCACTGCAAAAACCATTAGAAACCATCACTTGTTACCCGTTAGACCCATTAGTAAATGTTTTCCAGTATGCATTGTTTGTTTACATTCCTTAAATTATTATACCAAAGAAAACATTTTAGAAATGTATTCAAAAACCTCTGCTCTATAAGTTGCTAAAGGTTATTGGTTTTCAGTGGTATAACACACACCAACAACTGAAGGCAATAAAGAATTTAATTTGAAAACTAATAGAAATTCCCATTAAAACTATTTTGTTATTATTATCTAAATGTGATCTACAGGTGATCAAGCTCACACAGTTTCACCATTACAGTTTCTATTGGAAAACCAATACAATTTCCATTACAACCATTCAAAAATGTGATCTATTGGTCCTTAATGGTATCAGCTGTAACATACCACCAATGCAACCAACAAATTAGCAGTAGAAACCCACAGGATTACCCAGTACAATTTTAAAAAAAATTAACTTCCTATTAAAACCAGTATTATTTTTAATCTAAATGTGACCTACAAGTGACCAATTGTGTTCTACTGGTTCTTAATGGTATAAGACATAACATGCTACCAATAAATATGCAGTAAAGGCCCACAAAATTACACCATTACCTTTGAAAACCAAAACAATTCCCAATAAAACAATGATTTTTTTTATCTACTTCATCCAATACACCCATAACCAGTACAACTCCCATTAAAACCATTAGAATTGTTTTTAGCATATAGATAATCTTCAAGTGACCAAAGGTGTTCTATTGGTCTTTGGCAACAAAATGACCAGTAAAAACACACATGATTACTCCATTACAGTTTCCATTTGAAAACCCAACACAATTCTAACCATTAAAACCAGTACAAATACTCTAGGATGTCTGGTTTTCTTCCAGCAGGAAAGCTAAACTTTTTTATTTTTTACTATGCACTTTGCTAAAGAAGACATTCCCAGTTCAAGTTTCAAGCTCGAGCGTTTCATTAGTGCACGTGCATCGGTGTCTCGCGCGAGGGACATGCAGGCGAGCTGGTTGCACGTGAGAGCGACTTTTCCGTCATTCTGACACCTTGTACAGGTGGCGTGCGTCGAATGCGTGCACACGATTACCGAGAGAGCTCGAGCACGCGTGTGTGTGTGTGTGAATGTTGTTGTTTTTTTTGGTGTGTGGGGGAAATGATGCTAAAAACTGACTTCCCCACTGCCTTTTCACGCTGGTGGAAAGAAGTCACGAGCTCTTTCTCATTCAATGTTGGCATTGCGACAGCTCTCTGCTTCACCTCTGCGTTATTCCTGCTCATGTCCTACTTCCTGTAAGTATCCCATTTGATCCTAGAGTGGAATTTTAGTAGATAATGTGTTCTTTAGGAGGTTTTGGCATTGTATCTTCTTTCCAGGCTCACCTGGAGCAGGTCTAAGACCACCAGAGATGCTGCAGTGTGTGTGTTGTACTCCCTGATTGGAGACCTGTGTCACCTGGCTGGAGCTTTTCTCTCTAATCAGACATTATTGCAGGTGATAAATAAGCAAAACAATCCATATCTAAATCTTAGATAACTTTATTATAGTTTTAAAAAATGTACAAACCATCTTGAATGTGTCTTCTAGTGTGGTATGGGTTCACTGATGACCAGTTTGGATCTTTTGCGTTTCATTTCCATCACTTTGCCTCTGTGTTGCTGGTACTATTCCACCACGGGTAAGATGGATCTGTTGTGATCTCGTCATGTTCTTTGACTACCAAAGAAAACCGATACAATTCCCATTATAACCATTAAAACCATTAAAAGATCTCCATGTTCTCTACAAGTCACCAAAGGTGTTCTATTGTACCCACTAATATAATATTCTAAAATAACCATTAAAACCATTAGAAATTGTGATCTACAAGAAATTGTGTTTATATTGGTCCTTAATGGTATCAGACACAACATGCCACTAGTGCAACCACCATATTACCAGTAAAGATCAACAGGGTTACGCCAATACAGCTTGAAAACCATTACAATTCCCATTCAAACCATTACAGTTTCTCTTTCTTTCAAAATAATTTCAACTCTTATTATGGTTGTAGTGGTTATAAATGGATTTGTATTGGTTTTATTGGAAACTGTAATGGTTCTTGAGGGTCTTTACAGGTAACTTGGTGGTGGCATGTTGCGTATTAAGGAACGATAGAATACCTTCGGAGTCCTAAGATCGACTTGTAGAGATAATGGTATCTATTGGACACCAGTAGGCACCATTAGGACATCATTAAGCATCCAGATTTCACGTTTCTACAATGGTTTAATGGTTAAAAAGGATTAAATAATGTAAAAAAACACATACTGTGTAATAAAAACCACGTTTAATGGTGACCAGTTGGTTTGTAATGGTATATGTAGTGGAAACCCATTTGGGTGTCTGGTAGGTTTTTTTAGCAGGAAACCATGTGATGCTGGAACAGGTTTGGGCCTCGTAGTTCCAGCGAACTGGAAAGAACAAACAAAGACTAGACGATAGAGCTTCTAGGCAAAACGGAAGAAGGTCCACATGCGTTTTCGTCAGTGGCGTGTTTGTTTTGTTCAAGGAAGGAGAGCGAGACGGATAAGCCGAAGAAGGAGGCAGAACTTCCTTGTGCTTTGGTTGCTGTTTGGAGTAGGAGGATGTGTTTATTCTGATATCCGTCTACGTCACACGCAAACGGCCTCCTACGACTCGCCAACCAGCAGGAGGCTTCTCGGGGTCATTGTACACGTGAGTGACCTGATCCTCTCTTAACCCCCAGCACCACACGGGGTTTGCAATGAAGCAGGCATCGGAGCAGTTTGCCCTCCGTAAGCATGTGAACATTTGACGACTTTAGACCTCGTGACAAAAGATTGGTTTGTGTTGCTCTTTTGGGAATAGGATCCTATTGAACTTCTTGGCTACGCTCTCGGTCTTCTAGCCTTCGCCATCAGCTGGACCTCCAGGATTCCGTTCTTTCTGAAAGCCGTAAGTAAACCCCAACAAGCACCTTCGGTTTGAATCCGTTTTGTTGAAGGTTTAAAACGAATGTCTTGTCAATGGCCGTCCTGCAGAACAGAGGAGAGATGAGCAGTCAAATGCAAGTTACCTCAAGAGGTTTTAGCGCTTCGGCTGGAGCTCTTTACGCTGCAGCGATTCTGCTCTACGATCTGCGGCTGGAGCCTGTGGTCAAAGCGCTGCCGTGGATTCTCTCAGGAGCTTGCTGGGCCATTCTGGATGTCTCCGTATCCTTTTCTCATAGTACTGTGGAAGGCCATTGGGGCCAGCAAAGCCTTCTTCGCTGGTCTAAATTCAGAAGCACTGACTTAACTTTTAATATATTTTTTTCTATGAATATGTATAAATGTATTTTATAGAATGTCCGTCCAATCATAATTCATTCTCCACGTCACATATTGCCAGCTGAGGGTTTTATCAGGATTGAATGCATGTCGCTTTAATTTGTCGCTTTAACCAATCAGATTGCGATTTAGGTGCTCCGAGGCAATCTAGAGAGCGTCCAATCACTTCAGCATTTTCACATCTTTTGATTTGACGGTCAGAGAGCGCGCCAGTCAGACTCGCAACTCGCATCGGTGTCGCGCCGCACAAGCTCAAATATATTTCTGTGGATTTAATTGCTGTTTTTTTTTCGTCCCACAATGGCTAGAAGTCAATTTGGTCGCACTTGCAAGGACATTCACTAGACGGACTTTTCAAGATAAAGCCGGACTGTTTAACTTTCTCATGAAGCATTTATACTTTTGCGTTCACTTTCTTGCAGAATTTGCACAAAAACACGCAATTATAAATTCCCAGGAAAAAAAGAGACACGTGGAAAACACACATTTGATGAGGTTGATATCGATGCTTCCGCAAGAGATGATGTATTCGGGGCGGTGCAGCTGCGGCTACTGTAAAAGGAGACGTGTTGAATTTTGTTCAGGAATCTCACTGCATAAGATTCCTGTCAGAGAAACGCAGTAGATCAGAGCGCTGCATCACGATCATGTCACTCGACCTGTTTGTAATGACTCTTGTTGTCTTCTTTAACCGTCTGAACTTTCAGATTTTGCTCCTCACGTGTTATCGGATGTGCTCTAAACGGCAGTCGGTTGAAAGGTTGGATTCAGACACGCAGTCGCTTCTTGGCAGAGTTACGTACGGCCCGTCTCAAAGCCCTAAAGACAGACATATTTCCTGCAAGAGCAGATCATCAAAAATGCCTGACATGGGTCCTAATAGAAACTCTAACGTCCAGCCTATACGAAAGGTATGTATTGTGTTACATGATGAAGAAATCTATGCTCTCCTTTTAATGCTTTTTTTGCCTGAAGATATAAACTGGCAGTTTTTGTGAATTCTGTAGGGGGGGGTTTCCCAGTAGTGATTGAACTGTAGAATCGAATAACCAGCAGTGTATAGTGATATCTGCCTAAACTGTATGAAGATGCATTTCCTGGTTTTCTAGGTGTGTTTAAAAGAGGTTACCATCACTCGGGAGAACTCTGCAGACAACCAGCCTCTGATAGGATCTGTAAAGGTGGTCAGGGTCGACGAGTGTTATTCCTCCGGCAGCGCTACGGATTCATCTTCCATTCGCTCCGAGCTGGAGGTGAGCAAAGGAATACTTTTTTAATAAAAAAATCCACCTAATCATAAGATTCTGGAAGATTCCATTTGCTGTAAAAGTCCATTTGCTCCAAAATTTTGGAGATTTGTGCTCATTAATGCAGGGTGATTGTAATGTTATCCCAAAGGTATGAGTTCAGAGCAAGGCCTCTCAAGCTCTTCCACTCCAATGCATCTTATTGGAGCTGGCTTTGTGCACAAGGGCATTGCCATGCTGGAACAGCTTTGGTAATTCAAGTGGAGGGAAAAGTCGTAAAGACTCGTACATAATTGTGTAACAGTTTAGGGAAGAACCACATATGGCTGGAATAATCAGGTGCCCCAATGCTTTTGTTTCTATAGTTTATCATGCACATGCAGTGGCAGGTACAGGAGCAGGTGAAGCTGAGGCAGATGGTGGGTAAGGGGCGAATTCTTGGAAGGGAATAATGTGTAAGACAGATCGAGGCACTTGGAGTTCAAAATATATATTTTTCATACATTGTATGTGATCCCGATGCGAAAATTGTATTTTGAGATATAACGGATTGATTTAGTTCATGCGTGTTTTTCAAGGCTTTTTGTATGAACTTTTATTGTGAGCCAGTAGGTGGCAGTAAAGTGTTTTACAGGTGAAAGAATGATCCTGAATGATTCGACACTTATATACACACAAGGGTATTTATTTAATTATACACTATATGGACCAAAGTATTGGGACTTTTCCAGCTATATGTGGTTCTTCCCCAAACTCTTACCCCAAAGTTGGAGGCACATAATTGTATAGGGATGCCTTTGGGTGCAGTGGCATGAAATTTGCCCTTCACTTGCACTAGGAGACCCAAACCTGTTCCAGCATGGCAATGTCCCTGTGCACGAATCCAGCTCCTTGAAGATTTGGTGTACATCATTTGTAGTGGAAGATCTGCTATAGAGCTCTGACCCCATCCCAAAGCACATACCAATCTTATCCTATAGTCAGGATTCTACGAATTTTTATTTATATAGTGTCTCAGGGATCATGTATGACCAACACACCAACACAAACACAATGACCATAACACAAAATAGCACTATGTTTTGAACTGAATGAATTTTTTCCGTCCTATTGTTGTGTGTTTATTTAAGACAAAAACCCGGCGATGATGAAATGTATTCATTATGCTCGCTAAACACTTTAAAATTAGTGCACCCCAATGAGCCAGAATGAAGGGGATGCAGGATGTGAAACGATCCCTACAGGGGAAATGTAGACGGAAACTCTGAAAACAATGCACATTTATTAGTTCGCCACATCCAGACCTGGTTTCTCTCTTTTTCTCATTTCTCCTTTTTTGACACACTAACGGTTTTCTATCTTTTTTTTTTTTTGACATTTTTCTCGAGCCAACCTCTTTCCTTATCGTGTGTGTTGTCATCTGACCATTTCCTTTTTGGGGTTCCTTTGGCAATATAGTGTGTGTGTGTGTGTGTGTGTGTGTGTGTGTGTGTGTGTGTGTGTGTGTGTGTGTGTGTGTGTGTGTGTATATGTATATATGTATGTATATAATATAGTTTACATCATAACTAGCTTGAATGGACATTACTGTGACTTGGTCAGTCAGCTTGTCACGCTACAGAGAAACCATAATGAATACAATTTTCTGTCCAGAAAACTCCATATAACCCATATAACTAGAAGCTAATATGTTGGAGACCTACTCTGGGTTTTAGTGAAAAGAAAACCCATCCCAGACTTTGAACATCCCATGGAGAACCATTAAACCCATTATTACACAATGGATCATCATCCTCAGAAACATTTAATTTCTTTGGTAACTTTGCTTTTACCACATACCACAAGTTAATGGGACGTTAATGTGCCTTTTGAACATTCCACCTCCACTCTTCTGGGAAGATGTTCCACTAGATTTTGGTTGTGGAGATCAGGTACAAGGGTGTTTAGTAAAGTCAGGTACTGATGTAGGAGGTGAGGAGGCCTGGGGTAATGTGGGGTTTCAATTATCTTAGTTATGCTGGAACAGGTTTGGGTTTCCAAAAAAAGCTGGACCAGATTGAGGAAGAATATAAATGGGTGGAAAAGTCAGGTGTCCCAATACTTTTGTCTCGGGTGAATGCATTCGACAGTTCGACATAACTGCTTTTCAGGGAAATTCTTATCGTGTGCCATAGTTTCTGGCACAGACGAGCGGTTCCTCGGCTCCTCACTCTCACTCTTAAGAATGCCTGGTCATCGAGGATGTCATTTAAGCCCGAAAACAGAAGCTGCTCAAGGTGAAAACAATCGAACTTTGTTTTACGCGCTAAACAGGAAAACCCGTATAAGAGGCTGCATTCTCGGTGTCTCCTCCTACAACAATAAACTCGAGGTTGGCCTGGTAGTTTTTTTTCTTCTCAGACAGAGCACTACTGAGGTTGTATCACCCATTAATAATTGAATAAGTCGACCTGAAATCGTACATCTAGGTCAATTTTTCACAAAAAGTTATATTTTTCCTTTTGTACGAAAAAAACTAAATTATGCAAAAGTAAAAAAAAATAAATAAAAAAAAGGCAATCTTTGTGCAACCCTTGAATTGGGACTGATATAAACTCGTCGTATCATTAACCGATTTGTTGGCATTTAACTTGAATGTGAATCCTGGTCTCGAGCCAAATTTCCTGACCAGCACGCAGCATGAAACTCTGAACTCGGCCCCATTGTGTTCAGGATTACGATCGGCGCTCCGATTCGGGCGCAACGGGGAAATGACTGGGAGGTCCGAAGGGATTTGGTTGAGCACTTTGGCAGAGGTGCAGATATCATTGACATCCACATTTTGCATTTATTTCCTTCGCCTGAGGCCTTTTATTCAAAGGATGCAACTGAGCATTTGAGAGATCGTATCGGTAGAGTTGTTATCTGCGCCTGATAGATAAGGCGATACGCTGAAAGGGAAATTTTGTAGCCACATGACTGGCAAATCCATACATGGTGCTTCCCAAAAAAAGCCGCAAAGCTGAAAGCACACAATTGTACAGGATCCCATTGTATGCTGAAGCGTTACAGTTTCCCTTTACTGCAACTAAAAGGCTCAAACCTGTTCATGTTTGGAGTGAAGAACTCAAATGTTCTGCACAGAGCCCCTGATCTTCTCAACCCAAACCAACCTCAGCTTTTGGGATGACTGGAACACCGACTGAACCACAGGCCCCCCTCAGTTCCTCATCAGTACCTGGTCTCACTAATGCTGAAAGCTCGTTCCTGAATTACGGTAGGGGTTTAACGGTACACGTATTTGTACCAAACAGTTTAGATACGGTGAAGTCTAAGGAGAAAATCCTTGAATGAATGAAGGATGGAAGAAACATTTGTTTAAGCATTCTGTAATAAGTGGAACCGTTAACTAGATCATATCTTAAAAAATTTAATATTAAATGTAAAATACACACACACATTTATATACACATCTGTATAACCCAAATGAGTGATTAAATGTTTCCATTTTTTTTTTTATTGATTTAATCCATTTAATTTGTAGCAATTTATTCTTACTTAATTTAATCAGTTTTAAAAAGTGTGCATTAATTGGATATATTCTATATAATATTCATATTTTTTGTTTAAACCAAGCAGGCATTTTTTTGTAAATATTAAACTGTCGTTCACAAACGTTAATAATAAACTGCGTTAATTTTTGCTTGTTTTGCATTTTTTCCCCCACCTAACTTTACAGAAATTCAACCGAATCGTGACTAAAAACGGAGTACGTACCGTTAAACCCCTAATTTACAATATTCGGCCAAACTTACAATTATCTCATTTATACAGCTTGCGCAGTCGAGGGTTAATGGCCTTGACCAAGTTGCCCGCAGTGGCACCACGGTGGTGCTGGGATTTGAACTCACGACCTTCCGATCAAAAGTCCAACACTTGAGCTACCACCTTACAAGAAATGATCACAAATCCCCAGAGCCACACCTCAACTTTTAATGCATAGACTTCACATTAGAGTGGAGGTCTTTCTCCGAAATGGTGTTTCCTATAGCTATAAATAAACTCCTCTATATCAAAGTGCTAATTCGACTCCCACATCCACGCTCCAAAATCTATTAGAAAGATTTCACGAATAGAGTTTTTGTTGAAAAATTACAATTGCTCAGGTTTAATGACAACTTTATCTACGTGAACTTTGACTTGTGAATTGGAAATCTTGCGCCTTATTGCAACAACTGACCTGAATTAGATTGCAGACGGGATATGTGTTTTAATTATTAAATAACTGTACAAAGGTGGCTCATTGCTTAATATAAGTAACATTTTTGCAAGTCATAGTTAAAGATGAGTTCAGCCACAACAATTATTAGTTGGGACGGGATTGTGGCCTACCCACATGTTCTAGGTATCATTTTGTGGTAATATTTTTTGGGCTTTTTTTTTAAATCCTTTCTGAGCCTGCTGGGATTTTCTACTTGGTGATCTTGGCATGTGTAGAGGTGTTTGTTTGTTGGCTGTTTTCATGCTTAGGGACGATCTGATTTGCCACTTTCTGGTTCCTCTAAAATATCTGCATGCAAGTTAAACGTCTTAACACGTTCAGGCTGTATGTTTGACTAAAAAGTCATAAATTCTAAATTCTTGCTTCTTCCCCTCATTCATGCAGTGGGATTTTGAAGAGACCCCCTCACAATGGAGCTCACCGAACCGAGACGGGCAAAAGATGGACGCGTTCCCTCTGCAGGAGTGGACGGTGGACCGGAGCTCAAAGTCTAATCCTGATCTGGATGAGAGAATAGTTCCAGAGTCACATGACCTAAACGCTCCGGGCCTTTCAGAAATCGTGAAATGATTCTGGATGCATCAAAGATGCCTCATGCTAACTGATCTTTTTCTTATGTAATATACCAGCTGTAATAAAAGAGAGTAAAAGTACATCACCGATGCTTTAATTTTTTTATTTCCATATCACACTGTCCTGTTTTCCTCACTCGAGATACGAAAACTTCAGAAACGTCATCGTATTAATATATTAATACAAAAGAATGAATATATCCATCCACCATATAGAACACAAGCAGAGAAAAGATGAGAATCAGCAATGTCTCTGTTCTCAGTCATGTTTACTTCGCTGACTTCCTCTGTCTCATCAACGTTCGCTCCGTACTTCTTGTTGCCTTCTGCCTTGCTTAGTGTTGCTTCGTAAAAACTGGCTTGTGGTGAAAACTAAAATAACCAGCCTGGTTTGAAAATGTAAGAAGTAAAAGTGAAAATAAATAGTGAAGTGCTGATACCAGAAATATCTGCTTAAGTACATTAACAAAGTGTTTGTACTTCATTACTTCCCTTCTCTGTCTGCTGGTATGCGGGTTCTGTCCTCAGGGGAAATGTTTTATTACTTCTGTTTGCCACACATGTCATCCTCCTACATGCCAGAGCAATGAAGAATGAGATCACATAAGTAGAGCAGACAAATACAGGGAGGTGTCTAATAAACTGCCCTCATAAAAAAACAACTCTGCCCTTTCACAGGCCTAATAGTTGAGTAAGTTGTTTCCTGTATTTTGATAATATTGGAGTTTTATCTAAACCAGACAAAGAGCAAAAATAAGCCCTCAAACCCCCTTGATAAGCCCCCAGACTAGACGTCCTGGGCTTTTAAAACTTTCTCTCTAGTCATCCATCTTGGCTATCTATTCTTGACATGGTGGCTTAGTTGTATTGTGCCCATGTCAGTCTTGTCTAACTGATGAGCACTGAGGAGACTCCCAAACAAGTCTGATAGCGGGACAATGTAGCGATTAAAGGTTGTTCAACACATTGTGAAAGTGAACTCTGGATGTCTCAAATGACAGATAAGAGTCGAAGCTACTGTAAATGACTTTCCATTATTGTCTATTCGTCTGAATATCTTTATTACAAGATATATATATATATCTTTTTTTCCCTACTTCCGATGCCTTGTCGAGTTACGGGAAGGTCTATCGGACGACCCTGCTGCATGTCTGCCGAAACAGTGTTGCACAAGTGAGAGTGCTGTACTGAATTTCAGCGAGGCTGTGGCA